>NW_027361793.1:1767500-2967500 GCF_039654945.1 Dendrobates tinctorius
GGAGAAATATATGGGGCTCATTATTCTATATGGCGCATAATGTGGTGGCCATAATACTGTATGGAGTAATATACTGTCCTTTTTTGGAGCTATTGTACAATTTACAATAGATCAGTCATGTCATGTAAGCAGTGAAGTCTTTGTCATTGTACTATACCTATATTTCTGTGCCGTGTCAGAGCATCATGAGTTGTGGTATGTGTTAGAGGGGCGCACTGACACTCTTTGGCCCAGGGCACACTAAAATCTGGAGCCAGCCCTACCCCCCACAACTTTAGCCAAATAAGTCCCAGTTTTCAATGCGTAACTATTATTATGAAGTAAATTAAGGTTGACAAGCTTCAGTTATAAGAATTGATGTTTTTGGCATTGAAATGGGCACTGTAGGTGTGTTTACTGTCTTCCACTCCCTGCCGTCATTGCTTCCCCATTGACTTGCATTGGGTTTCGTGTTTCAGTCGGCCTCCAACTTTTCCCTATAGTCGGCCGATTTCATTCGACCCGACTTTTACGAAAGTCGGGTTTCATGAAACCGGACTCGACCCTAAAAAAGGCAAAGTCGCTCATCTCTCCCCCAGACTCATATAGGGCCAAGTTCCGAGACCTCCCATGCACCACAGGGTGATCGTTTAGGATGTATGCACATAAGTTGTCCCAGGCATTTTGGAGATGGCTGGAAGCAGAAATCGCCTTTACTGTGGAAGATGTTATACAGGTGTTCCTTATAGAACAATTTCTTGCCAAGTGCCCGGCAGAGGTATGAGAATGTGAGCGCACGCCGTGTACCGTGGATAGAGCTGCAGCCCTGGCAGATGAAGCCCTTACTATCCGGCCGCAATGGAGGAGGCTTCTGGACAATGAACCACGGCCTGCTCCCGCGCCCCGTCCCCTTCCGAATATATCTGCCCTTCCACCTAGTCGCAAGCCGATGACAATCACTAGAGTTGAGCGAAACAGGTCGGTCAAATTCATAAGTCGCCGACTTTCGCTGAAGTTGGGTTTCATGAATCGAAAACCCGACCATAGCGTGAGGTTGGCCACGAGGTCGGCGACCAGAGCGCCAAAGTCGCGTTTCAAATGATGCTTCCAGCGCCCTTTTTCAGCCAATGATGGAGGACGCACACTGTGGGCAACCCGATGACATGGGCAGCGGTCACCACCATCTTTGAGAAGGGCATGCAAATGATTGGCTTGCTTTGTGTGGCATCACAGGGACTATAAAAGGGCGTGCACGCCGACCGCCATCTTACTTATGCCGATCTTAGCATAGGGAGAGCTGCTGCTGATTCTGTAGGGAGAGCATTAGGCAGGGAAGAAGAACCAAAAAACTGCTTCTGCTGGTAGCGTTTTTCACTGTACAACACAACAGTTTGTGTGCAGTGACAGGAGAGGTTATATTTTTGTGCATCCGCTCTGTTGGTTATTAGGCTGCCTTATAAGGCTCCCTGACAGCTGCATTGCTGTTTGCACACTGCTGTGCAAACTGCTTTTTTAAAAGCAAAAATACTTTTCTTCCTCTTTTCTGCACAGTTACCAAGCGCTCATTTTTCCACACTTTTGTGTGCAGCAGTCCTGCTTATTAGGCTGCCTGCTGCCATACTTGGACTGAGAGCATCATTGTCAGCCTCCTAAAATCTCTAGGGAGCTTCCAATTCTCCCCAATACTATATACACACCTTGTACTTTGTCATACACCAGCCAATTTCAGCCTGTTACATTGAGGTGTAATCTATAGTGGGCCTGAAATAATAGTTCAGCCTCCTAAAATCTCTAGGGAGCTTCCAAGTCTCCCCAATACTATATACACACTTTGTACTTTGTCATACACTAGCCAATTTCAGCCTGTTACATTGAGGTGTAATCTATAGTGGGCCTAAGATATTTCAGCCTCCTAAAATCTCTAGGGAGCTTCCAATTCTCCCCAATACTATATACTATACACACCATGTACTTTGTCATACACCAGCCAATTTCAGCCTGTTAAATTGAGGTGTAATCTATAGTGAGCCTGAGATAATAGCTCAGCCTCCTAAAATCTCTAAGGAGATTCAAATTCTCCCCAATACTATATACACTGTGTACCTTGTTTTAGAGTACCATATAGCTGGTGGTATTTTGGGTACATTTTTCCAAAAATGAGGAAGTATGGTGGAAGAGACCGTGGGCGGGGGTTGCCAGCTGGTACTAATGGTGGTGGGGGTGATGGTGCATCTGCTGGTAGTGGCAAAAGCACAATAGCATCTAAGGCAGGAGGTGTTGAGCCTAAGTCATCATCTGGCTCCACAAGGCCTCGAAGGCTCCCTTTTCTGGGAGTAGGTAAACCGCTTTTAAAGCCGGAGCTTCAGGAGCAAGTTTTGGCTTACATTGCTGACACAGCCTCCAGCTCTATTGCCTCCTCTTCTGAAGTTTCAAAAAATAAAAGCACTGAGTCGTCAGTGGAGGCTCCTGGTCAGGAACAACACCTTTCCTTGTGTCCTTCACCCCTACCAAAAGTGAAGGATGTGGCAGGCCACACTACAGATTACTCCATGGAACTCTTTTCACATACCATGCCTGGTCAAGTCAAATCGTGAATTCCCCAGTCCAAGATGAATCTGACATCGAGTGTGGGTGGCCAGCCAGGACAGTGGGGTTAATCTGTACCGGGCCGGTGTCTCAGAGGGATGTGTCACGGTGGTGGTGACCCGGTCCGTGGGCATGGGCATCCATGCAAAGGGGTGAATAACATTTATAGGTGAATGATACGTGATGCCACCTGTGGTTTCTGATCAGATTGACCAGCGTTGCAGTGTCACCTCTCTGGGACAGATGTTGTGGTGCAGTTAAGATGTAGAAGCCCTGCACAGGTAAGGCCGTAGTCGCAGGGCAGATGAAAGTGTTGGTAGATGGTGTGCAGTGCAGGATGTAGCAGAGCCATGCGCCAGGCGCAGGAGAAAGATAACAGACACAGTCTTGCAGCTCCTTTACCTGTACTTGGTAAGTGCAATACAGGACCCAGACTACAGATGGAGAAGGAGTTGGTCAGCCTGGAAGCAAATTAGGAATTCTGTCTCTGCAAATAGGTAGTGTGGCCTCCGTTCTAGTGCTTATCTGAGGTACTCGCAGTACTGAGTTCACTGAAGTACCCCCTGCTGACTCTCTTTTGAAACTTTCTCATATGGCAGGCAGCCGTAGACTTTTCCTTCTGGCTCACACAAGTCGCTGTTGGGGCCTCCGAGCCTTAGTTGGGAACAGAGCGTTTACAGCTGCTACTTCCTCCGGTTTCTGCTGCAGGGCCCCTCATAGTACGCAAAAGTGTCTCTGCCGGTGGGACCCACCCGCCGTCAGACACACCGCTGTACTATGAGGGGTCCTGTGCTAGTGCCGTCACCAATGAGTGGGCCCCCCCGCTTGCTCAGGATCACAGCACTTGCAAAGTTGAAATACTTACCTCTCCCTGCTCCACCGCCGTGATGTCTTCCACATTTCCTGACAGTGACATTCTGGTCAGAGAGCGCAATGACATCACGTCTGTACACCCTCTGCCTAAACAGTCCAAGTGCAGAGAGATGGAAGATGGGGATGACAAGGAGTCCAGACTAGTACAGGGATTCCCTAGCGAGGAGACTTATTTAATTGTTTTAAAGGTTGGGAACAATTTTTGGGGAGCACTATACTCTGGAGAATGATATATGGGGCCCACCATACACTGGAGCATTCCAAAGGTGGACATCACACACTGGAGCAGCATTTACAGGGCCCATTATACACTGGAGAATTTGAAATGGGGCCCATTATATATGGAGCATTATTTGGGCCCATAAGACAGTGGAGCCTCATCCATGGGGACCAACATATACTGTATCATTATGTGGAGCTCATCATATACTGTATGGAACATTATATGGGACCAATGATTCTGTAAGGAGAAATATATGGGCCTCATTACTCTGTATAGCGCACTATGCGGTGGCCATAATACTGTATGGAGTAATATACTGTCCGTTTTTGGAGGTATTGGAGAATTTACAATGGATATCAGTCATGTGATGTAAGAAGTGAAGTATTTTTCATTGTACTATACTGCTATCAGAGGATCATGAATTGTGGCATGTGTTAAAGGAGCCCATTGATGCTCTTTGGCCCTGGGCCCACGAAAATCTGGAGCCAGCCCTACCCCCCCACAACTTTAGCCAAATAACCCCCAGTTTTCAATGCCTAACTATTATAATAAAGTAAATTAAGGTTGACAAGCTTAAGTAATAAGAATTGATGTTTTTGGCATTAAAATGGGCACTGTAGGTGTGTTTCCAGTCCTCCACTCACTGCCGACTTTTCTTCCCCATTGACTTGCATTGGGTTTTGTGTTTCAGTCGGCCTTCGACTTTTCACGATAATCGGCCGATTTCATTCGATCCGACTTTTGCAAAAAGGCAAAGTTGCTCATCTCTAACAATCACGCCTCACAATCCTAGGCCCCAACAGTTCCGACCATGACCTGGGGGTATCACAGAGAGGAGATGTTTTGGATGTGGGCAACCTGGACATTTGCAGTCTGGCTGTCCCTCAAGGATTTGGAGGGAGCTCCACGCAGCCCCACCTCATCCAGTGCATCTTGTGTACTCCATCCCACCTGAGGAAGAGCTACCACCACCCCCACCAGAGTGGACCACTGACCACAGCACCATAGATACCCCTCCTTGAGTGTACAGACTCTGGCCTTTGTCCTTTAGCTACCCAGAGCAACAGCAACGCCATCTGCAGGATGTCTTAATTGATGGATACAAATCGTCAGGATTTAGAGACACGTCGGCATTCCTGACTATCGCTGACCCCCGTGTGGTTCGACCAGAGGCAATTTACCAGGGTCTGGGTATTTCCATTGTCCTGGCGGGGGGTGCCAGCAAATATATACAGTGAGCTTCTGTGCGTTTGGATTATGGTTGTGGAGAAAAACTGTGTTGGATTGGAGTTAAGGGAGGACTTCCTGCAGATATCCTCCTTGGGAATGACATTGGGGAGTTACAGTGCCAATTTCAATTTGTGGGAGCAGTCACCCGACTACAGGCCCTTCAAGCACTACGTCATCCGGACCTCACTGGGGAGCAACCAACACGAACCGCATCAGAGTCGGTAAGCAATACGTTCATTGCTACTACATTGGGAGCGTCTTGGGACAAAGAGGAGTTTAGGAGAGAAATAGAGGGTGACACTACCTTAGCAGCCCTTAGGCGAAAGGCAGAAACTGGGCACATGGGAGATAATGGGGATGGCTTCACTCGAGAAAACGGACTGTATTATTGTGTAACAAAGGTCAGTGACCAGGGCAACCCTGACGCAATGACCAGGCAACTCATTGTCCCTCAGAAGTACAGGGCACAGCTACTACAACTGGCCCATGACATCTCCTTGGCTGGGCATCAAGGGAGGAAAAGGACTGAAAAGAGACTAATCCAAAGTTTTTACTCGTCTGGCGTCTCGCAGTTGGTAGCTCATTATTGCCTCACCTGCGATGCGTGCCAGCGACTGCGGCATCCAGGAGCTCGACAAAAGGTACCCCTGCAATCCCTGCCCATAATTGAAGAACCATTTCAACGTGTAGCTGTCGACATCATAGGTCCTCTGGCACACCCCAGCCGCTCGGGGAAAAAATATATCCGGACCGAGGTGGACTGTGCCGCTAAGTATCCTGAAGCTGTGGCCCTGTCCAGCATTACAGCAGTAAAGGTAGCTGAGACCCTTGTTGCCATCTTTACGCGGGTAGGGTTTCCTAGAGAAATATTATCGGATCAAGGCACTCAGTTCATGTCAGATATGGTCCAGTCCCTATGGCATACCTGTGGTGTTCCAGCCATTCGCACCACCCTATACCATCCACAGACCAACAGACTATGTGAACGCTTTAATGGAACCCTAAAAAATATGCTGAAGGCTTTTGTTGACGTTGAAAGAAACTGGGAAAAGTACCTGCCACATCTCCTCTTCGCCTATCGGAAGGTTCCCCAAGAGTCCCTAGGGTTCACTCCCTTCGAACTACTGTTTAGTTGGAAGGTCCGTGGGCCTCTCACTCTTCTGAAAGAACATTTAGAGGGAGACATCTCAGATACCGGAATGCCCATCGTTCCCTATGTTCTAGAGTTCAGAGACCATCTCGCTCAGCTAGCTACCTTGGCTAAAGAACATCAGCAAATGGCCCAGTCCAGGCTAAAAACCTGGTATGACCATCATGCCAGGACCCGGGAATTTATGGAAGGACAACAAGTGCTCATGATTACTGCTTCCCTTGCCAACAAGCTTCAAGCAGTGGCAGTGTGGGAAGGCCCTTATCAGGTTGTCAAGAAAATTAATGACACTAACTATGTTATTGCCCTGGACTCTAGTGGTCGATGACAGAAAACCATCCATGTTAACATGCTCAAAGACTACCATGACTGATCTCTGCCTGTTCTAGCTTTCTGCCACCCCCCTAGTGATACCACCGATGACAAGTATCTCCCCGATCTTCTCCAGGTTGCCCAAACGGGAGGATCACTGGAACAAGTGCCCCTGGCCTCCCATTTATCAGATATACAAAAGGATGATATTTTCGCCATACTAAGGCCAAGGGCTGCTGCTTTCTCCTCAAAGCCGGGGAAGACTACTCTCATCAGCCACCATGTGGAAACCCCCGGACAACGCCCCATACTTCAGGCTGCCTATCGGGTTCCAGAGGCTGTTCAAGGTATGATAATGAACGAACTGGAGGAGATGAAATGAGTTATTCAGCCATCTCACAGTTCTTGGGCCTCTCCTGTCGCCCTGGTCCCTAAGGAGGATGGTACAACACGATTCTGAGTTGATTAGAGACGATTAAATGATGCCACCAAGAGTGATGCTTACCCCATGCCCAGGATTGATGACCTATTGGATCGTCTGGCCAGTGCCCAATTTGTGACCACGTTAGACTTGAGCAAGGGGTACTGGCAGATAACCCTAACGGAGGACGCTCGGAAGCGCTCAGCCTTCATTACTCCATTTTGGCTTTTTGAGGTCCTGGGAATGTCCTTTGGGATGAAAACTGCCCCGCTACTTTCCAGAGACTGGTAGATCGACTGTTACAACAATGTCAGGACTTTGCCTGTGCTTACTTGGATGACATTGCAATTTTTAGCACAACCTGGGAGGAACATCTTAAACACTTGGGCATAGTGCTAGACTGTATCATTGCTGCAGGACTGACCATTTGCCCTGATAAATGTCAAATAGGGATGGCTGAGGTGCAGTACCTCGGGCATAGAGTTGGGGGTGAGACCCTAAGGCCTGAGCCTGCCAAGGTGGAAGCCATTAGCAACTGGTGTAGACCCCAGACTAAAAAGCAGGTAATTGCATTTTTATGAACTGCTGGTTACTATCGCAAATTTGTTGCTAACTTCAGCACCTTGGCCAAGCCCCTAACCGATCTGACCCGCAAGAACATGCCTCGGAATGTGATGTGGACGACTGCATGCGAGGATGCCTTTTCAGCGTTAAAGACCGCCCTCATCTCTTTTCCTGTCTTGGCTGCCCCTGATTATAAGCGCAGGTTCCTTGTGCAGACAGATGCATCCACCTTTGGGATTGGGGCAGTACTTAGCCAAGTGAACGCCACCGGAGAAGAACATCCTGTTGCTTTTGCCAGTCGGAAACTACTGGATCGGGAAGTTGCCTATGCCGCTATTGAAAAGGAGTGCCTTGCCATCGTATGGGCGCTGAACAAATTGAAGCCATACTTGTATGGCAGAGACTTTACAATTGTTACAGACCACAACCCCCTCACATGGCTGAATCGCGTATCAGGGGAAAATGGAAGATTGCTGCGGTGGAACTTGTCCTTACAACCCTACAGCTTCTCCATCCAATACAAGCGGGGAAGCCAACACCAGAACGCCGATGGACTGTCTCGACAAGAAGAACCATAGGCTCCCCAGGTCGACCTACCCCTGCCACTGTACAAGGAACTATAAACGATTGAGCAATGTGGACTAAAGTGATCAGGCCAGAGGTCTGTGTAGACTTCATGGCTTGCTCACTTATTATGAGGGGGGAGAGGTTGTGATGGTGTGATATGTTATGTGGATATTATTTTGGGTATATTTCTATTTCACTGATTTTAATAGTGTTTTTCTTGTTGCCTTGTATGTCTACAGCCTGACTGTATCTGTCTCTTGATGACCCCTTGTAGTGTCTTAATCCCCAAGGCTCCTTTGTCACGTCTGGGAGGTCTGCAAACCGCCCCAAACTGTCTGACTACTCCTGGACATAAGGAGGGGGCAGGGGACAGGGGCTGGACAAGTTGGACCATGTGTGGTGATGATCGTGTGAAGACGGCACGTCAGAGAGAAGGGGAAGCATATTGACCCATTTTATCCTCTGTCTGCCGGATTATTGGACTCTCATCTCCTTGGACATTTTATCCTGTTACTGGACTGCATTCCTGTTCTGGACTATTGTATCCTCAGTGTGGTGGATTGTTTATGGACCTTTTAGCTTTGTCTATAATAAAGGTCTTGGGATTGTTCACACTTCCCTCGCTCTGTTGATTGTGTGATACCGGAGAAGGACCCTGTGACAACCTTAATCCTGATTATTTTATTCCAAAGCAATCCAGAGCCCACTTTTTTTGTCTCCATTTGCTTGTTGACATTGCAGACTACAGCCAGATCTTTTTAATACTACAGCGTGAAAATCCAGCAATTGTAAATGGCTTTGCCCATCCCAGGCATCACATCTGAGTGCGCAGAAAATTCTGGCATTTTTTGTGGTACTGTAGTATTTTTTGGAGTGTCTTATAAAAATTTTTTACACCATTTTGCTGCCAAAAAAATATTTTGTTGCCCAAAAAAATTTAGCTTGCAAAAAAATATTTAGCTGCCAAAAAAATATTTATCTGCTCAAAAAATATTTAGCTGCAAAAAAAAATTTAGCTACAGTTCATATATTTAACACCATGTTTTGTCCGCCACACACATCGCATATCATTGCGCTAAATAATTTTACAATTTCAGATCTCCAAAGAATTTTTTTGCAGTGTCATAACCTTACTTATTGACACAATTTTGTTGTAAAAAAAATATAAGCCACATATTTAACAGTGTAAAAATCCAAAAAATAAGGGGAAAAAAAAGCATAGTTCATTTACTGTGATCATCTGGACCCGTGGAGGCGTGTTTAACGTGAAACGGATGTAGTCCTGTTTCTTGTCTGCATGCCTGCACTTATCCTGCCCTCATAAACCTTGTCCATGTATGCTTTTCTAAAATAAAGGACTTAGGTTTTTTATTATACAGTAAACAAAGTGTGCTGCTTTTTTTCCTTATTTTTTGGATTGATTCATGTGTGCTTTTCAAGCAAGCACTTTCGCTATCGTGCTTTAACCTTGCAAAGTGTCGCTGACTCAGAGTCCACCTACTCCACCAGTAAGTAGACTGTTTCTTAGTGCCATTCTATTTTTTTCTTTTTGGATATTTAACAGTGTGCTATCTCCGTCAGACGCCTGACCTATCTGTGGGCTACAAATTGTGGCATTTCAGGCCTACAATCACCTTTTTTTGCTGTGTCTTACCATAATTCTATACAGTATTTTTCTGTAAAAAACAAACATACAGGCCACATATTGAACAGTGTGGTATCTCCGTTAGATGCCTGATCTATCTGTGGGCTAAAAGTTGTGGCATTTAAGTCCTCCATTCTACTGTATTTGCTGTCTGTTACCCTAGGTTTATACACTATTTTGGGGTAAAAAATAAATAAATAAAGGTCACATATTGAACAGTCTGGTATCTCCGTCAATCAATAGTATAACGTGGCACAGCTGTGTCGGTGCACAAAAGAAGGTTCCCACATCAGTATAGTATAATCAAAAAAATTTTTGTCACTCAACTCGTTGCAAAGATGAAGAATTTTTATTTGCAGTCACAAATATAAATGTTTGGAATATGATCTTGTTTGGAATATTTCTCTACTACCCCTTCTCTTTGAAATCTACAGGTTTATATACCAGTTCTTACATGGTGGATGGTATCACCTCCAATAGCACCTAATTAACTATTGGTCATACAATATAATGTCCAGAAAATTATAGAGATAGGAGCAGTCTTGTTTACTGATGAAGGCTAGTTGATACAGCCTTCACCAGTAAACAAGACTGCTCCTATCTCTATAATTTTCTGGACATTATATTGTATGACCAATAGTTAATTAGGTGCTATTTGAGGTGATACCATCCACCATGTAAGAACTGGTATATAAACCTGTAGATTTCAAAGAGAAGGGGTAGTAGAGAAATATTCCAAACGAGATCATATACAGGATTATAAGATCTGTGACTTTGAAAAGCTCCAAAGGTTGCAGCAACCAGAAGTTGGCATAATCATCCTATGGCTATGCCTGAAGGGAATTGTCCCAAAGGGGATTACTTGTGGGATTGTTAAATCCTGTGACTCAAACTTTAAACATCCCATGGAGCAAGCAATCATATTGAAATAGAAGGAGTATCATACCACTGCAAATCTACCAATACCCGGCCGTCCCTCTAAACTTTCATCTCACACAAGGAGAAGACTAATCAGAGATGCAGCCAAGAGGTCCATGATCACTCTGGATGAACGGCAGAGATCTACAGCTGAGGTGGGACAGTCTATCCATATGACAACAATCAGTCGTACACTGTACAAATCTGGCCTTTATGGAAGAGTGGCAAGAAGAAAGCCATTTTTCAAAAATATCCATAAAAAGTGTTGTTTAAAGTTTGCAACAAGCCACCTGGGAGACACACCAAACATGTGGAAGAAGGTTCTCAGGTCAGTTGAAATCAAAATCAAACTTTTTGGCAACAATGCCAAACTATATGTTTGGCGTAAAGGCAACACAGCTTATCACCCTGAACACACCATCCCCACTGTCAAACATGGCGGTGGCAGCATCATGGTATGGGCTTGCTTTTCTTCAGCAGGGACAGGAAAGATGGTTAAAATTGATGGGAAGATGGATGGAGCCAAATACAGGACCATTCTTGAAGAAAACCTGTTGGAGACTGAAAAAGACCTGAGACTGGGACGGAGATTTATCTTCCAACAAGACAATGATCCCAAACATAAAGCAAAATCTACAATGGAATGGTTCACAAATAAACGTATCCAGGTGCTAGAATGGCCAAGTCAATGTCCAGACCTGAATCCAATTGAGAATCTGTGGAAAGAGCTGAAAACTGCTGTTCACAAATGATCTCCATCAAACCTCACTGAGCTCAAGCTGTTTGTCAAGGAAGAATGGGCAAGAATTTCAGTCTCTCGATGTACAAAACTGATAGAGACATACCCCAAGCGACTTGCAGCTGTAATCGCAGCAAAAGGTGGGGCAACAAAGTATTAAGTTAAAGGGGCCGAATAATATTGCACACCCCACTTTTCAGTTTTTGAATTTCCACAAAAATTTAAAATAACCAATAAATTTTGTTCAACTTCACAATTGTGTCCCACTTGCTGTTGATTCTTCACCAAAAATTTACATTTGGTATCTTTATGTTTGAAGCATTATATGTGGGAAAAGGTTGAAAAGTACCAGGGAGCCGAATACTTTCGCAAGGCACTGTTTCTGTGGGCAGCAAATTGTGGCATTTCAGGCCTACATTCTCCTTTTTTTGGATGTGTCTTAACGTAATTCTATACAGTATTTTACATATATGCCTAGCTCCAGGTATCAGTGGCTAGGAATAATTTTTGTTTGCACCTTAATCCTGATTATTTTATTCCAAAACAATCCAGATCCCCCTTTTTTCTCCATTTGCTTGTTGACACTGCAGACTACAGCCAGATCCTTTTAATACTACAGCGTGAAAATCCAGCAATTTTAAATAGCTTTGCCCATCCCAGGCATCACATCTGAGTGTACAGAAAATTCTGGAATTTTTTGTGGTACTGTAGTATTTTTGGAGTGTCTTATAAAAAATTTTGACACCATTTTGCAGCCCAAAAAATACTTAGCGTGCCAAAAAAATATGCTATCTCCATCAGACAACTGATCTATCTGTGGACTACAAATTTGGGCATTTCAGGCCTGCATTCACCTTTTTTGCTGTGTCTTACCGTAATTCTGTACAGTATTTTTCTGTAAAAAAACAAACATACAGGCAACATATTGAACAGTGTGGTATGTCCGTCAGATGCCAGATCTATCTGTGGGCTACAAATTGTGGCACTTAAGCCCTCCATTCTACTGTATTTGCTGTCTGTTACCCTAGGTTTATACACTATTTTGGGGTAAAACATAAATAAATCCAGGAAATATATTGAACATTCTGGTATCTCCGACAGACACCTGATCTATCTGTGGGCTGCAAATTGTGGCATTTCAGGCCTACATTCTCCTTTTTTGGCTGTGTCTCACTGTAATTCTATACAGTATTTTTCTGTATAAAGACAAACATACAGGCCACATATTGAAGAGTGTGGTATCTACGTCAGACATCTGATCTATCTGTGGGCTACAAATTGTGGCATTTCAGGCCTACATTCTACTGTTTTTGCTGTGTCTTACCCTAGTTATTGACACCAGTTTGATAACCAAAAATACATTTTTACCTACAGTCCAGGTATTTTAAAGTGTGTTTTTCCTGTACACGGATCACATACAAGTTTCCTACCAATTCACCCATTTGTAGTGAACGTGGAAAATATTGTAGTCAATTTAAAATGGGCAAGGCGCGGGCGAAGGGACAAAGAAGTGGATGTGATGTAGATGGCGCATGAAGATGCCGAGCCTGTGGGCAAGCTGAAATTGTGCCACAACAAACACCCACATCTTTTCGCCCGACTTTCATGACCCAATTACTAGGGGCCTGCAGCAAGACATTACTATTGAAACCAGAGCAGTGTGAAATGGTTGTTGGTTGGTTAGCGGATAATGCTTCCGGTCAGTTTGCTACCACTACCACCCTGTCTTTCACACATTCAAGTCTAAGTAGCTGTGAGTCTGGACCGCATATTCCTCACCCTGATCCTCCTTCCTCCCACCATGTCAAGTGCCAAAAGACAACTGATCCCACACTTGGACACTCCGAAGAGCTGTTCAGTTTTCCATTTATAGATTCGGGCCTTTTGCCCGGTCCACTTGAAGCGGGGCAAGAGGAGATCGCATGTAGCGATGCTCAAATATTTGAGCAGCCACCGTCACACGGACGCAAAGGTGGGAACGTGTCACAAGAGGTGGGTCAGGAGGAGGACCAGAGTGCGGAAGTGGAAGCCGAGATGGTAAGCGGCGATGACGCCATAATTAGCTTCACCATCCCACTTCTCTGCATTCTGAAAAGCTTTCTCCTCACAATGAAAGAGGATGCATTGCAGGCAGAATACAAGGACATGGAGCAAGGAACCATACAGGCTGATGACACACAGCCCTGCCTCATGTCATCCCAATGTGGCTTAGTTGACAATGAGGAAGTGGATGAGGAGGAAGAACAGGAGCTACTTTCATATGCTATAGACGGTACTACAAGCACAACTGTCATACCGTCTGTTCAACATGGATGGCCTGAGGACAAGGAGGAAAAGGAGGGTGAGGACACCATGGTCAGTCATCCTGTTGGTGAGGACACAGAAGGCTTGCCTGTGACCAGTCTGGCACTCATGACTGACTTTATGTTGCGCTCCCTTTGCCGTGACCCTAGCATTATGAAAATTTATGGTGACACTCTTTACTGATTGGTGACACTTCTAGACCCACGCTACAAGGAGAATTTTCAATCTCTTCTTTCAGAGACAGACAGGTCTATTTAAATGGGGCAGTACCAGAGGGCCCTTGTTGCGGAATTATTAAAAAAATTCCCATCTGAAAACGCTTGCGGCAGATGTCACAGTACGTTGGACAACCAAGAAGTACAGGCGAGAGAGACACATCTCCAATCCAGCAGAGGTAGGGGAACACTATCAAAATTCTGGGAGAGTTTTCTCAGACCCTCCCATCGCCCTGGACCAGAGGCGTGATTCCTCTGTGCCTATTAATTATTGGGTGTCCAAGCTGGACACGTGGCATGAACAGGCTTTCTACAACTTGGCGGTACTGGCCTACCATGCCGCTAGCATTTTGTCAGAGAGGGTTTTTAGTGCCGCTGGTGGAATTATAACTGGTAAGCACATTCGCCTGTCAACTGAAAATGCAGATAGGCTGACTCTTATAAAAATGAGCAAGGGCTGGATTGGACCAGACTTCTCTACACCACCGAATGATAACAGCGAAACATAACCTGCAATACAGAGTCTTTTTTTGGAAGGTGTATTCCCATGCACCTCTTCACACCCACACAAGGGGTATACGCTTCCTGGTTATGGCTATTTGGTGTCAACCTCCTCCTCCTCATCCTCATCATCCACCAGACCACCACCACTAGCAGCGTCGGACTGGAACACCTTGGGCCCACCAGAGAAAATCATTCTTGGGGCCCACTATGTAGCTGCATAGAGTTAAATACCAGACCACCAATTATGCGGTAAAACACGCTAATATCCGGGTATAATATAAGGTTGTACATGTCTTAATTATGTAGCAGGAGTTGGGGTAGCCCCCTCATAGAATATAAAGCAGCCCCCTCACATAGTATAATGCAGCCATCTCATAGAATATAATGCAGCCATCTCATAGAATATAATACTGCCCCCCTCATAGGGTATAATACTGCCCCCCTCATAGGGAATAATGCACCCCCTCATAGGGTATAATGCACCCCCTCATAGGGTATAATGCACCCCCTCATAGGGTATAATGCTGCCCCCCTCATAGGGTATAATACTGCCCCCCTCATAGGGAATAATGCACCCCCTCATAGGGAATAATGCACCCCCTCATAGGGTATAATGCTGCCCCCTCATAGGGTATAATACTGCCCCCCTCATAGGGTATAATACTGCCCCCCTCATAGGGAATAATGCACCCCCTCATAGGGTATAATGCTGCCTCCTCATAGGGTATAATACTGCCCCCCTCATAGGGAATAATGCATCCCCTCATAGGGAATAATGCTGCCCCCTCATAGGGTATAATACTGCCCCCCTCATAGGGTATAATGCACCCCCTCATAGGGTATAATGCACCCCCTCATAGGGAATAATGCTGCCCTCCTCATAGGGTATAATGCTGCCTCCTCATAGGGTATAATACTGCCCCCCTCATAGGGAATAATGCACCCCCTCATAGGGTATAATGCTGCCACCTCATAGGGTATAATGCTGCCCCCCTCATAGGGTATAACGCTGCCCCCTCATAGGGTATAATGCTGCCCCCTCATAGGGTATAATACTGCCCCCCTCATAGGGAATAATGCTGCCCCCCTCATAGGGTATAATACTGCCTCCTCATAGGGTATAATACTGCCCCCCCTCATAGGGAATAATGCATCCCCTCATAGGGTATAATGCACCCCCTCATAGGGTATAATACTGCCCCCCTCATAGGGTATAATACTGCCCCCCTCATAGGGAATAATGCACCCCCTCATAGGGTATAATGCTGCCTCCTCATAGGGTATAATACTGCCTCCTCATAGGGTATAATACTGCCCCCCTCATAGGGTATAATACTGCCCCCCTCATAGGGAATAATGCTGCCTCCTCATAGGGTATAATGCTGCCCCCTCATAGGGTATAATACTGCCCTCCTCATAGGGTATAATGCTGCCCCCTCATAGGGTATAATGCTGCCTCCTCATAGGGTATAATACTGCCCCCCTCATAGGGTATAATGCACCCCCTCATGGGGTATAATGCTGCCTCCTCATAGGGTATAATAATGCACCCCCTCATAGGGAATAATGCACCCCCTCATAGGGTATAATACTGCCCCCTCATAGGGAATAATGCTGCCCCCTCATAGGGTATAATGCTGCCCCCCTCATAGGGTATAATACTGCCCCCCCTCATAGGGTATAATACTGCCCCCCCTCATAGGGAATAATGCATCCCCTCATAGGGAATAATGCTGCCCTCCTCATAGGGTATAATGCTGCCTCCTCATAGGGTATAATGCTGCCTCCTCATAGGGTATAATGCTGCCCCCTCATAGGGAATAATGCACCCCTTCATAGGGTATAATGCTATATAGATATATAGATATAGAGTTAGATAGAAATAGATAGAAAGATAGATGTAGAAATAGATAGATATAGAGATAGATAGTAGATAATGGATAGAAAGTAGATAATGGATAGATATAGATAGAAAGATTCATAGAGATAGATATAAAGATAGATATAGAAAGAAATATAGATAGATAGATCGATAGGTAGATAGATATAGAGATAGATAGAAAATAGATAATGGATAGATAGATAGATAGATATAGAGATAGATAGCTATAGATAGAAAGATATAGAGATAGATAGATATATAGATAGAGAAAGATAATAGATAGAGATAGATAATAGATAGAGATATACAGATATAATAATAATAATAATAATAATATAGACATATATAGATAGATATAGAGATAAATATATATAGATGGCTATAAATAAAAATAGATATAGAGATATATAGAGATAGATAGATATAGAGATAATAGATATAGAGATAGATAGATAGATAGATAGATAGATAGATATAGAGACAGATAGATATAGAAAGATAGATATAGAGATAATAGCTAGATATAGAGATATGTATAGAGATAGATAGATATAGAGTTAGAAAGATAGATATAGAGAGATATAGAGATAGATAGAGATAGCTAGATAGATGGATAGATAGATATAGATAATAGAGATAATAGATAGATAGATATAGAGATAGATATAGAGATAGATGGATAGATCAATAGATAGATAGATAAAGAGAGAGATAGAGATTGATAGATAATGAGATATAGAGATAGATATAGAGATATAGTGTTAGATAGAAAGATAGATATAGAGATAGATAGATATAGAGATAGATATGGATATAGAGATAACAGATATAGAGATAGATAGATATAGAGATAGATAGATAGATATAGAGATAATATATAGATAGATAGATATAGAGATAATATATAGATAGCTATAGAGAGAGATATAGAGATAGATATAGAGAGAAACAGATATATAGAGATAGATATAGAGATAGATAGATATAGAGATAATAGATATAGAGATAGATAGATATAGATATAAAGATAGATAGAGATAGAGAGAGCGGTAGATAGAGAGAGAGATAGATACAGAGATCGATAAATAGAGAGATAGATATAGATAGAGATAGATAGATAAAGATAGATAATAAATATAGAGATAACAGATAGATATAGAGATAGAGTAAGATAGAAAGATATAGAGATAGGTAGATATAGATAATAGAGATAGCTAGATAGACATAATAGATAGATATAGATAGATATAGATAGAAAGATAGATATAGAGATAGATGTAGAGATAGAAAGATAGATATAGAGATAGAGCGATAGATAGAGATAGATATAGATAATAGATAGAGATAAATAGATAGATAGATATAGAGATAGAAAGATAGATAGATATACAGAGAGATCGATATAGAGATAGAGATAAATAGATAGATAGATATAGAGAGAGATATAGAGAGAAATAGATATAGATATAGAGATAATAGATATATATAGAGATAGATAGATATAGATATAGAGAGATAGATACAGAGAAAAGATATAGAGATAAATAGATAAAGATAGATAGATATAGAGATAGAGAGATAGATATAGAGATAGATAGAGATATATAGATAGATAGCTATAGAGATATAGAGAGAAATAGAGATAGATACAGAGATAGATAGAGATAGATATATAGATATAAAGATAGATATAGAGATAGAGCGATAGATAGCGAGAGATATAGATATAGAGATAGATAGATACAGAGAAAAGATATAGAGATAGATAACGGATAGATAAATAGATAGATAGGTATAGAGATAGATAGATATAGATATTAGATATAGATATATATAGATAAAGATAGATAGATATAGATGGTAGCTAGATAGATAATAAATATAGAGATAATAGATATAGAGATAGATAAAGATAGATAGATATAGAGATAGATAGATAGACATAATAGATAGATATAGAGATATATATAGAAAGATATAGAGATAGATATAGAGATAGATGTAGAGATAGAAAGATAGATATAAAGATAGAGCGATAGAGATAGATATAGATAATAGATAGAGATAGATATAGAGATAGATAGATAGATATAGATAATAGATAGAGATAGAAAGATAGATATAAGAGAGATAGAGAGAGAGATATATTGAGAAATAGAGATAGATAGATAGAGAGAGACAGATAGAGAGAGCGAGAGAGATATAAAAAAAAAAAACAAAACACAATACTCACCTCTCCTCCTCGCTCCCACGCTGATCCCGGCTTCAGTGTCAGGAGCTGCCCCCTCTGCCAGACACACAGCGGGTGTGTGATGTAGTGACGTCATCGCGCACCGGCTGTGAGTCAGGAGCAGAGAGGACTGAGGGTGGCGCCGGCCCTGATGCAGAGCGGCTTACTGGGCTGGGGGCGGGGCCTCTGGGGGTGGAGACCTGAAATGATATTCACTGCTTCGCAGTGAATATTCATTTCTCTTTAGCAGCGGGGACAGGGGCTCCTGCCTCCTGACACCCGCTGCTGCTCCGCTGGCAGGGGCCCCCATAGCAGCTGCATGGTGTGCGACACACCACTGGCTGGGGGCCCCTGGAGCAGCGGGGGCCCTAGGCAACTGCTGGCCCTGTATGCCTGCAGGTGCCAGGGCCCACCAGATGCCAGGGCCCACCGGAGGATTCTCCGGTTCCCCGGTGGGCCAGTCCGACGCTGACCACTAGAACACAAGGGTGAACATGTTCCGTGATGCTCAGCCACTCTAGTGTTTTGAAAGGGTTTGTTTATGATGCCCGTAAAAAAAAATAAAAAAAAAATATGTACCCCACAGGGGGAAATGTTTGTCAGCCCATTCACTTAGTGTATGGGCATTCCAAGTAAAGGAGACCCACTCCTTTATAATGGGAACTTTTTTATGAGGCCTTCCTCCACGTCTCTTTCAAGGGGCATTGGAGTGTCTCCTAATTTTTGGCAGGCCTTGCATTCAATGCATAGACAAACACTATGTGAGACCCACTTCCTAATAAAGGGAAAATTGTTTTCAGGAGGCCCACCTCTACTTCTGTTCCAAAGGTTATTGTGGTGCATGAAACTTTGGTGCAGGGCAGGCATTGCATTCAATGAATAAGCAAAAGGTGTGGCCATCCAGTACGTTGTTTCAAAGGGTTATTTCGGTGCGTGTAACTTTGTGGCTAGGCGGACCTTGCATTCAATGCATAGGCTAACAGTATGGCAGAACCAAATGAATAATGTGAACGTGGTTTTCCTGTGGCCATCCAATACGTGGGTTCAAAGGCTTTTTGGGGTGCATGTGATTTTGTGGCAGGGCAAACTTTGCATTCAATGCATAGGCTACTGTAACACTGTGGCAGAAGCAAATGAATAATGTGAACTTGGTTTTCTTGTGGCCATCCAGCACATGGGTTCAAAGGCTTATTGGGGTGCATATGACTTTATGGCAGGGCAGACCTTACATTCAATGCATAGGCCAACAGTATGGCATTACCAAATGAAGAATAATGGGAACTTTTGTTTCATGTGGCCATCCAGTATGTGGGTTCAAAGGCTTTTTGTGGTAAGTGTTAATTTGGTGCAGGGCGAGCCTTGCATTCAATGCGTAGGCTAACAGTATTGCCGAAACAAATTAGTAATGTGAACTTGGTTTTCCTGTGGCCATCCAGTACGTGGGTACAAAGGCTTAATGGGGAATGTGTGAATTTGGTGTTGGGCAGGCCTTGCATTCAATGCATAGGCTAACAGAATGGCAGTACCAAAAGAATAATGTGAACTTGGTTTACCTGTGGCCATCCAGTATGTAGGTTCAAAGGCTTATTGGGGTGCATGTGAATTTGGTGCATGGCAGGCCTTGCATTCAATGCAGAGGCCAACAGTATTGATACAGACAAGGCGGGCACTCTGTGGATATGAGGCAGGTGCGAGCTGAACCTGGAACTTAGCCCAGAAGGTCATCCAGTGAAGAGAAAACAGCTGCTCTCTGGGAAATTTTGATTTTCAATGCAAAAAAAAAATTTTTTGCATTGAAAATCAAAATTTCCCAGAGTGCAGCTGTCTTGTCTTCACTGGAGGCCAACAGTATGGCAGAACCAAATGAATAATTGTTGTTGAATTTGGTATTCCTGTGGCCATCCAGTACGTCGTTTCAAAAAGGTGTGGGGTGCATGTAACTTTGTGGCAGGGCGGGCCTTGCATTCAATGCATAGGCTAATAGTATGATAGAACCAAAAGAATAATGTCATGCCGCCGCCGTTTACTCACCCTGCCCCCGCTCCCACGTCACGTCTCTGCATGCTATGCGCATGCGCCGTAGGCCACGGCCGCGCCTCCTCCCTATCTCTTGTGCTCCGGTGGTGCCCTGACCCTGAAGCACCTCCGGCCAATGGGAGACCAGGCAGGGGTATATCAGGCCGTCCTCCTGTAATGGAGGCGCCTGAGCTTCGTGTCAAATAGCACATTAGGCCCCTGTTCCGCTGCCACTGCTGCTCACCTTGCTATACTTGTCTCCCACAGTCCTACTCCAGTCCTGTCTTCTGTATCCCTGCCCCGTCCTGCTGTCCGTGGTCCAGTCCTGCATTCCTACTCCGGTTCTGTCTTCCATGTCTCTGCTGTCTGTGGTCCAGTCCTGCATTCCTACTCCGGTCCTGTTATCCGTGTCCCTGTTCATTCCTGCTTTCCATGGTCCAGTCCTGCAGTCCTACTCCGGTCCTGTCTCCTGTAGTTCCGTGGTCTTGCTCCAGTCCATTCTGAACTGCCTCTCTCGGTACCGGCTATCGTGGTACCCGAACCCTTGGGCCTTCTCCTAGCGATCCCTGTATAGGGGTCGGCTCAACCTGGCGGCTTGCCCGGGGCCCTTCGGTGCCACGATCCAGAGGGTCCACTCTTGGAGACTTTCCTCAACAGACCATCCCACTAACAAATAATGTGAACTTGGTTTTCCTGTGGCCATCCAGTACGTGGGTTCAAAGGTTTATTGGGGTGCATGTGACTTTGTGGCAGGGCAGGTCTTGCATTCAATGCATAGGCTAACAGTATGGCAGTATCAGAAGAATAATGGGAACTTTTGTTTCATGTGGCCATCCGGTATGTGGGTTCAAAAGCTTTTTGTGGTAAGTGTGAATTTGGTGCAGAGCGGGCCTTGCATTCAATGCATAGACTAACAGTATGGCAGAAACAAATTAATAATGTGAACTTGGTTTTCCTGTGGCCATCCAGTACGTGAGTTCAAAGGCATATTGGGGTGAGTGTGAATTTGGTGCAGGGCACGCCTTGCATTCAATGCAGAGGCCAACAGTATGGCAGAACCAAATTAATAATTGTTGTTGAACTTGGTATTCCTGTGGCCATCCAGTACATCGTTTCAAAGGGTTATGGGGTGCATGTAACTTTGTGGCAGGGCAGGCCTTGAATTCAATGCATAGGCTAATAGTATGATAGAACCAAAAGAATAATGCTAAATTGGTTTTCTTGTGGCCATCCAGTATGTGGGTTCAAAGTCTTATTGGGGTCCATGTGACTTTGTGGCAGAGCAGGCCTTGCATTCAATGCATAGGCTAACAGTATGGCAGTACCAAAAGAATAAGATGAACTTGGTTTTCCTGTGGCTATCCAGTACGTGGGTTCAAAGGCTTATTGGGGTGCATGAAACTTTGGTGCAGGGTATGCCTTGCGTTCAATGCATAGGCTAACAGTATCGCAGTACCAAAAGAATAATGTGAACTGGGTTCTCATGTGGCCTCCAGTACGTTATTTCAAAGGATTATTGGGGTGCATGTAACTTTAAGGCAGGGCGAGCCTTGCATTCAATACATAGGTTAACAGTATGGCAGTAACAAATGAAAAATAATGGGAACTTTGGTTTCATGTGGCCATCCAGGACATCTGTTCCAAGGGTTATTGGGGTGCGCATTACTTTGAGGCAAGACAACCCTTGCATTCAGTGCATAGGCAAACACAATGGGAGACCCACTTTCTCATAATGGGAACATTTTTTCAGGAGGCCCTCCTGTACGTCTCGTGACTGAATGAGATTACGAAGTTGTTTTTTATAAATTCCTCCTAAAGAATAATACTTTCTTACATATTTTATTGTACAATATATTTTTTATTTATCTCAGTGATCCCAATTTTATACTCAATCAATATAGATTGTCTTATATGCCTCATCGTTTTTTTTTCATGTGTTGAATCTTTTTATTATATCAATTTCTTTAATAATAATTAATATTGAGGATTTTTTTATATAAGGAAAAAATGGAATATATATCAATTTAGTGATGTAAGTTGTGTGTAGATCTCCTGTTTCGATCCCATTGCCGTGCTGGTGTGAGCTGATAATGTGTATGCGCACTTTCCTCTTTCGGGAATGCCTCCTTATGGTTTGTCTTTCCCTGTGCCACCACATTTTTCATTACATCTACCCTCCCATATTGGGTGGAGATGTTCATTTGTAATCTTGAATGGTATGCATATTAGTGAAAAACCTTTCGATTGTGTTTGTGCATAGCTCAGTAGTAGTCATGGCCGGCATTAGGGGCAGGCAGACCAGGCAGCTGCCTAGGGCCCCCGCTCCCCCAGGGGCCCCCAGCTAGTGGCACATCACACAGCCGCTATGGGGCCCCCATGAGGCAGGGGGGCCCGCATGCCCCCAGCGCCAATTCCCCCCACCGCCGCATTGAACTGTACCGGCATTAACGCCAGTACAGTTCAAAGCAATGATGGAGGAGAGAGTGTCAGCTGACGCTTCTTCTCCCATCATCTCCCACTCTGCCTCTGACACATTGGGTGTGCGATGACGTCATATCATTGCTCACTCACTGTGTGGCAGGCAGAGCAGGAGACAGGAGCCGAGATGTGGGGGCAGCACGGGCACGAGGAGAAGGTGAGGAGTGTTCTTTTTTTAATATATCAGTGTGAGTACTGGACTGTGGGGCCATTCTGGGGGGGCACTATATACCGGACTGTGCTGCTATATACCATGGTGGGACTATGCTGCTATATACCATGGTGGGCTGTGCTGCTATATACCATGTTGGGCTGTGCCGCTATATACCGGGCTGTGCTGCTATATACCATGGTACCATGGTGGGGCTGTGCTGCTATATACCATGGTGGGGCTTTGCTGCTATATACCGGGCTGTGCTGCTATATACCGTGGTGGGACTGTGCTGCTATATCATGGTGGACTGTTCTGCTATATACCATGGTGGGCTGTGCTGCTATATACCATGGTGGGCTGTGTTGCTATATACCATTCTGGGCTGTGCTGCTATATACCATGGTGGGGCTGTTCTGCTATATACCATGGTGGGGCTGTGCTGCTGTATACCATGGTGGGCTGTATTGCTATATACCATGGTGGGCTGTGTTGCTATATACCATTCTGGGCTGTGCTGCTATATACCATGGTGGGGCTGTTCTGCTATATACCATGGTGGGCTGTGCTGCTGTATACCAGACTGTGCTGCTATATACCATGATGGGCTGTGCTACTATATACCATGGTGGGGCTGTGCTGCTATATTCTGGGATGTGCTCCTATATACCATGTGGGGCTGTGCTGCTATATACCATGGTGGGCTGTGCTGCTGTATACCATGGTGGGGCTGTGCTGCTGTATACCATGGTGGCCTGTGCTGCTATATACCATGGTGGGCTGTGCTGCTATATGCCATGGTGCGGCTGTGCTGCTATTTACCATGGTGGGGCTGTGCTGCTATATACCATGGTGGGGCTGTGCTGCTATATACCATGGTGGGGCTGTGCTGCTATATACCGGGCTGTGCTGCTATATACCATGGTGGGCTGTGCTGCTATATACCATGGTGGGCTGTACTGCTATATACCATGGTGGACTGTGCTGCTATATACCATGGTAGGGTTGTGCTGCTATATACCATGGGGTATACGTTTTACATTATATTGTATGGGGGAGGCTGTGTTATATTTGGGGGGGCTACATTATATTCTATAGGGAGGTGGGCTGTATTATATTCTATTTGGGGCTACATTATATTCTATGGGGTGGCTGTATTATATTTATTATATTCTATGGCGGGTGATTGAATCATACTCTATGAGGAGGCTAAATTATACTATATGAGGAGGCTACATTGTATTCTATGTGGGGCTGCATTATATTGTATGGGGGCTTCATTATACTTTATGAGGGGGCTACATTATATTCTATGGGGGCTGCATTATACTATAGGAGGAGGGCTACATTGTATTCTGTAGAGGGGATACATTATACTATATAAGGGGCTGCATTATACTCTATGAGAGGGTTGCCATATATTCTATGGGGGGCGGCATTATACCATTTGAGGGGGGCTGCATTATATTCTATGGGGGGCTGTATTATTTTTATTATAATCTATGGGGTGATTGCATCATACTATATGAGGAGGCTACATTGTATTCTATGTGGGGCTGCATTATATTGTATGGGGGCTTCATTATACTTTATGAGGGGGCTACATTATATTCTATGGGGCCTGTATTATACTATATGAGGAGGGCTACATTGTATTCTATGGAGGGGATATATTATACTATATAAGGGGCTGCATTTTACTCTGAGAGGGTTGCCATATATTGTATGGAGGGGCTGCATTATACTATATGAGGGGGGCTGCATTATATTCTATGGTGGGGTTGCATTGTATTCTGTGGAGTGGCTGCATTATACTCTGTGTGGTAGCTGCATTTTTTTCCAAGGGGTGGCTGCATTATACTATAAGAGGGGGCTGCATTATATTCTATGGGGGGTTACATTATATTTTATGGCGGGGCTGCATTATACTCTAGGGTGTCTAAATTATACTGTATGTGGGCTGCATTATACTGTATCGACGACTATGGGGAATACATTATATGAAGAACTATAGGGTGCAATATACTATGGGGAGTGAATTGAACTACCTGGATGACTGGCGGTTAGTGTTGAGCGATACCGTCCGATATTGAAAAATATCGGATCGGATTGGATCGGCCGATATCCAAAAAGTATCGGGTATCGCCGATTCCGATCCCGGAAGTCCCATTCAAGTCAATGGGACAGAAATATCGGAATTAAAAAAAACCCCTTTCTTTCCTTGTGGGTTAATTCTACATGAATTAAAACAACTAATAATAATGTAGAATGTATTGTGGGAGGTGTAGGAGACATTAAAGCCATAGAGGTTTAGCCCAATCAAATGGAATAGCAGGAATTATTTTTTTTTTAAAGATGTTCGGAGTTACAAAGATATTGACTATGTTAACCTCTTTTATATTTTGTCAGATATGTATGTTTCACTACTTCCATGCTCTTCACCTTCTTTTTTACTTCTCCCACACTTTCTCCTTCATGATCCTCAGCAGCAGCATCTTTTTCATCAACTTCTTCTTCACCTTATTCATCTTCTTCTTCTTCACCTTCTTCCTATTATTCTTTTTTTTACATTCTTCATATTCTTCTTATTCAACTATTATTCTTCTTCATATTCTACTTCTTCATCTTCTTCCTATTCTTCTTCTTCTTCATCATATTCTTATTTGTGACAGGCATTCCTGTAGTTGTTATCTATAAAAGTTTGAAGATTACACCTTCCGTTCTGCCTGTCACAAAAGATTTACAACAGGATTTGTCCGTGTTCAGTTTGGCCTGCAGCAGCAGGCATTTTCCAGGGGCACCACGAGGAGGAACGGACTCACCCCCATACACTGCTTAGTCTTCTTCTGCTTATAATTTAGATAATATCATTTGCTCTGATTTTTAGTCTTATGCTTATTGTTCTTCTGCTTTTGGTTTTTCTGCTTCTTGGTCTTCTGTCTCTTGTTGTTCTGCATCTTGGTGGTTGTCTTCATGTTCTTTGTCCTCTTGGTCATCTTCTTCAGGGTCATCTTTTTGGTCTTCTTCGGTGTGGTCTTCAGGGTCGTCGTCTTCAGGGTCGTCGTCAGGGAGATCCAGAGTGAGAACCAAAAACCATTTCCACAAGCTCGTGTCATGATCTCAGTGCGGGCTTGACTCGCACACGTGGGGTTAATGTTTGGAACCAGTGCTGATGACTGGCATTTCTGGGGTTAAAGGTTGTGATCCCGGTGCAGGCTTACCTGCACACCTGGGGCTATGATTGTGGCCTCTCCCTGGTTCTGGGGGAGGCTTCTTATAGCCTCAGGACGCTCCCATCCCTGTCAGTTATACTTTCGCCCTTGGCATTGTGTGGTGACCCCTGAGTGTGTTTGTGCTGTGTTCTGGTTACTTGATTCTCTGTGTATGACTCGGTTTGTTCCCTGGATATCGCTTTGGATTCTGCCTGGTACCTTATATGTCTGTTTGGTTTTGATCTCTGCTTGGCCCTGATTATCCGCTCTGTCTCTTCCCTGGTACTGTACTGTGATCCTGTGTATGACCTTTGGCTTTGTCTGACCTCCCATCTGTTTATCTCTCCTGTACCTCGCTGGTCTGTCCTGTGCATAACCTCTGCTTTGCTTGGACTTTGAGTTCTCTTCCTTCTCTGTGTGCAGGACGCTAAGCCCCGCCCCCTTGCAGTCACATGACCATAGGTCCTATGCTGGCTTCCTAAACTTCAGCATCCACAGGTCCTGTGCATCGGTACTTTCTGGCTGTACCTGACCCCGGTACCCCTACTTTGCGGGTGAGTCACTGCTCAGCGGAGGCTGCACGCCGGCGATGACACTCAGGACACGCGCACTGGCTCAGTGAGCAAGTACAGTGCGGTGTTCCTGACATTATAACTGACCTCAGGCCATGTGCTTTCTTTTCCAAGAAGTTCTCTGCTGCGGAAAGAAATTACGACGTAGGCAATAGAGAGCTTCTTGCGGTCAAATTGGCGTTTGAAGAATGGAGGCACTTTTTGGAGGGGGCCAGTCACCCGGTTACGGTGATCACGGATCACAAAAATCTGTCGTACATTGAGTCTGCTAAAAGACTAACGCCCAGACAGGCCCGTTGGTCACTTTTTTTTTCCCGTTTTCAGTTTACGATTACATTTCGTCCAGGGTCTAAGAATGTCAAGGCTGATGCCTTATCACGCAGTTTTCAGCCGGTGTCGCCCCCTGAGCCACCGTCCTCCATTCTTCACCCTGGGGTTGTGATAGCAGAGGTCTCATCTGAATTGGAACGGGAGATTCTGGGGGCCCAGTCGCAGGCCTCGGCGGCCAAGCCGGAGGGGAAGTTGTTTGTCCCAGAGCAACTTCGCCTGAAACTCTTGCAGGAGTTCCATGAATCCAAGCTGAGTGCTCACCCTGGTATTTCAGCCACACGTCTGGCGGTGGCTAGGATCTTTTGGTGGCCTACCCTTGGTTCGGACATAAAAAAATTCATTGCTGGTTGTGGGGTCTGCGCTCGTTCTAAAAGCTCTCATAGCCGGCCGGCAGGGGAGCTGATACCCTTGGCAGTGCCCGAAAGGCCATGGACTCATTTATCCATGGATTTTGTTACCAATCTCCCTCCATCTAAGGGTAATACAGTGGTATGGGTAGTGTTGGACAGGTTTTCTAAGCAGGCTCATTTCGTACCCCTGTCCGCACTACCGTCAGCTGAGACGTTGTCCAGGTTGTTTGTGCAGCATGTGATCCGGTTGCATGGGGTACCCCTGAATGTGGTGTCTGATCGTGGTGTGCAGTTTGTGGCTAAGTTTTGGCGTGCTTTCTGCAAAAAATTAGGTATGTCTCTGTCCTTTTCGTCTGCATACCATCCTGAGAGCAATGGGCAGACGGAGCGCACTAACCAGTCCCTGGAACAGATCCTCAGGTGTCTAACCTCTGCTAGACAGAATGACTGGTGCGATGCACTGCCGTTGGCTGAATTTGCCTTCAATAGTCGGGTGAGTCAATCCACTGGTAGGTCCCCTTTCTTGATTAACTATGGGTTCAGTCCTCATTTTGGTGAGTTTTCTCGTCTGGATTCGGGGTGTCCCGGGGCTGAGGATTCTGTTCAGCGGTTAAAAGATACATGGGCAGAAGTCCAGCGGCGTATATCTAGGTCTCAAGGCAGGTATAAGTTTTTCGCGGACAGGAAACGAACACCTGGTCCCATGTTTCGGGTGGGAGAGAAAGTTTGGCTCTCCACGCGAAACATTAAGTTAAAGATTCCGTCAGCCAAGTTGGGACCCAAATTCATTGGCCCGTACAAGACTGTGGAAAAAATCAATCCAGTGGCGTATAGGCTGTGCCTTCCACCCTCTTTCAAGATCCCTAACGTCTTCCACAAATCTCTACTGAAACCTTTTGAAGCAGTACGGGGAGACTCCGAGTCTGCTGCTCCTCCGGTTTTGGTCGAGGGGCAGGTGGAGTACGAGGTTGGTCATATCGTAGATTCCAGGTTGGTACGGCGGTCGGTACAGTACCTGGTTCATTGGAAGGGGTATGGACCGGAGGACAGGTCCTGGGTACCAGCCCGGTTGATGCATGCTGATTGCCTGGTGCGGGCTTTCCATGCTAAGTACCCGGGCAAGCCTGGGGGTCCAGAGGCCCCCCGTTGAGAGGGGGGTACTGTCATGATCTCAGTGCGGGTTTGACTCGCACACGTGGGGTTAATGTTTGGAACCAGTGCTGATGACTGGCATTTCTGGGGTTAAAGGTTGTGATCCCGGTGCAGGCTTACCTGCACACCTGGGGCTATGATTGTGGCCTCTCCCTGGTTCTGGGGGAGGCTTCTTATAGCCTCAGGACGCTCCCATCCCTGTCAGTTATACTTTCGCCCTTGGCATTGTGTGGTGACCCCTGAGTGTGTTTGTGCTGTGTTCTGGTTACTTGATTCTCTGTGTATGACTCGGTCTGTTCCCTGGATATCGCTTTGGATTCTGCCTGGTACCTTATATGTCTGTTTGGTTTTGATCTCTGCTTGGCCCTGATTATCCGCTCTGTCTCCTCCCTGGTACTGTACTGTGATCCTGTGTATGACCTTTGGCTTTGTCTGACCTCCCATCTGTTTATCTCTCCTGTACCTCGCTGGTCTGTCCTGTGCATAACCTCTGCTTTGCTTGGACTCTGAGTTCTCTTCCTTCTCTGTGTGCAGGACGCTAAGCCCCGCCCCCTTGCAGTCACATGACCATAGGTCCTATGCTGGCTTCCTAAACTTCAGCATCCACAGGTCCTGTGCATCGGTACTTTCTGGCTGTACCTGACCCCGGTACCCCTACTTTGCGGGTGAGTCACTGCTCAGCGGAGGCTGCACGCCGGCGATGACACTCAGGACACGCGCACTGGCTCAGTGAGCAAGTACAGTGCGGTGTTCCTGACAGCTCGATCTTGGAAAAGAAGCAGAAGGTGCAAGAAGGCTGAGGAACTGCTGAGAACCAGCTGACGGTACTGGAACCCGGATGGTTAGCAGAAGGAACAAGAGCCAATGGCACAACCGTGGACCAGCTGACGTTGCTGGAACACGGTTACTAAGCAGGAGGTACCTGTTCTACAAAGAACTACCAAGGACCAGCAGACGTTGCTGGAACTCGGATACTGAGAAGGAGGCACCTAGGCCAAAGGCACTGCCGAGAACCAGCTGATGGTGCTGGAACCCGGATGGGTAGCAGAAGCTGCAAGAGCCAATGGAACTAGCGAGGACCAGCTGATGGTGCTGGAACCCGGAGGGGCATTAGAAGGAACAAGAGCCAATGGCACAACAGTGGACCAGCTGACGGTGCTGGAACACGGTTACTAAGCAGGAGGTACCTGTGCTACAAAGCACTACCAAGGACCAGCAGACGTTGCTGGAACTCAGATACCGAGAAGGAGGCACCTCAGCCAAAGGCACTGCCGAGAACCAGCTGACGGTACTGGAACCCATATGGGTAGCAGAAGGTACCCATAAAAAAGACAAAGTTGCAAGGCCATGAGCCGGCCGCAGTTACCGAAACCTACAGTCCTACAGGGGGTGCTTGTCCTATTGGCACCACGGAACCAGCCTTTATTAGCAGAACCCGCAGCCCACATAGGAAGCACCTAAACTGCAGGCACCATAGACTTGGCTAACCTGACCGCAACACGACAAGACAACGTATTGGTGGCAAAATGACGTTAACACTCCCCGGAAACAGCAGGCGTGCTGGAACCAGGATGGGCAGGAGGAAGTACCCGTGCCAAAGACACTTCTGAGCAGCAACTGGCCATGTTGGAGCCCAGGGTCAATCAGGGTGTAAGCTGAGGCCTAATTTCATCAAGTTTAATATCTGTTGTAGACTACTACTGATTTAAAATATGCTCCCACTAGGCCTCTGGCTCCACTCTGTCTCTAGTATTTCCCCTGGCCTCCAACCCCGCCAGTTGCTGCTCAGAAGTGGCGTCTGCACAGTCAACACTTGTTCCTGGTTACTAGGGTTCAGTAACGTCAGCTGTTCCCCTAATGTGTGTCCGGCAATGTCTCCTGCTCTGTCCACATTCCCACTACTAGTAGTGGGAATGTGGACAGAGCAGGAGACATTGCCGGACACACATCTGGGGTTCAGCTGACGTTACTGAACCCCAGTAACACAGGAACAAGTGATGATTGTGCAGACGGCACTTCTGAGCAGCAACTGGTGGGGTTGGAGGCCAGGGGAAATACTAGAGACAGAGTGGAGCCAGAGGCCTATTTGGAGCATGTTTTAAATCAGTAGTAGTGTGAATGTGGAGGCAGCAGGAGATATTGCCGTCCACACAGCAGGGGAGCAGCTGGCATTACTGAACCCCACTAACACTGGAGCATGTGTTTATCTCTGTGCAGATGGCACTTCCAAGCAACAACTGGCTGTGTTGAAGCCCAGGATCAGTCATGGAGCAGGCTGAGGCCTAATTGCAGCAAGTTTTATAGGTGATGTAGTTTGAATGTGAAGGCAGCAGGAGATATTGCCGTCCACACAACAGGGGAGCAGCTGACGTGACTGAACCCCACTAACACAGGAGCTAGTGTTTTTCTCTGTGTGGACAGCACTTCCGAGCGACAACTGGCTGTGTTGAAGCCCAGGATCAATCATGCAGCAGGCTGAGGCCTACTTGGAACAAGTAGAAAATCGGATGTTGTGTCAATGTGGAGGGAGCAGGAGACTTTGCCGTCCACACAGCAGGGGAGCAGCTGGTGTGACTGAACCCCACTAACACAGGAGCTAGTGTTTTTCTCTGTGCGGTCGGCACTTCCAAGCGACAACTGGCTGTGTTGAAGCCCAGGATCAATCATGCAGCAGGCGGAGGCCTACTTGCAGCAAGTTTTATATAGGTTCTAGACTACTACTGATTGTAACCGTGCTCCACTTAGGCCTCTGGCTCCACTGTCTCTAGTATTTCCCCTGGCCTCCAACCCCGCCAGTTGCTGCTCTGAAGTGGCGTCTGCACAATCCACACTTGTTCCTGTGTTACTGGGGCTCAGTCACGTCAGTTGATCCCCTGATGTGTGTCCGGCAATGTCTCCTGCTCTGTCCACATTCCCACTACTAGTAATAGGAATGTGGACAGAGCAGGAGACATTGCCGGACACACATCAGGGGATCAACTGACGTGACTGAGCCCCAGTAACACAGGAACAAGTGTGGATTGTGCAGACGCCACTTCAGAGCAGCAACTGGCAGGATTGGAGGCCAGGGGAAATACTAGAGACAGTGGAGCCAGAGGCCTAAGTGGAGCACGGTTAAAAATCAGTACTAGTTTGAATGTGGAGGGAGCAGGAGACTTTGCTGTCCAAACAGCAGGGGAGCAGCTGGCGTTACTGAACCCCACTAACGCAGGAGCTAGTGTTTTTCTCTGTGCAGACGGCACTTCTGAGCAACAACTGGCTGTGTTGAAGCCCAGGGATTACAGTTCAGGTGGTAGAAACATGAACACAACAGGAGACCTGGATACTGTTGCCAACCAATTATTTATTCTGGAAGAGGACTGGCAAATTCTGGTGAGATCCAGGCCTTGTTCATTTTCAGAAAAGTAAGCCGGTCAACGTTATCGGAGGATAGTCGCGTCTGACGGTCTGTTAGTACACCACCTGCGGCACTAAAGACGCGTTCCGATAATACACTGGCAGAAGGGCAAGCCAGCACCTCCAATGCATACTGGCTAAGCTCTGGCCATGTATCCAGCTTAGAGACCCAAAACTTGAAGGGGGAAGAGCCGTCTGGGAGTACACTGATATGGCAAGACATGTAGTCTGTCACCATCTGACGGAAACGTTGGCTCCTGCTGACAGGAGCCGTCTGTGATGGTGTAGACATTTGTGGCGGACACACAAAACTTTGCCACATTTGGGCCATACTGGTCTTGCCTTGTGCTGAGGCGCTGCCTCTGCTCCCTCTTTGTGCAGAGCTTCATCCACTGCCTCGGCGTACAGAGCTGCTTTGTAAAGCACTAGCAGCACTGCTCTCGGGTGGAATGGAGAACATGATGGACTGCACCAGTGTGTCTTGGTACTCCCGCATTTTACGCTCCCGGTTCAACGGTGGTATGAGGCTTTGTAAGTTGTCCCGGTATCGAGGATCTAGGAGGGTGTACACCCAATAATCAGCCATGTTGAGAATGTGGGCGATGCGGCGGTCGTTTTTCAGGCACTGCAGCATGAAATCAACCATGTGCTGCAGACTCCCAACTGCCCAAGAAACACTGTCCCCTGCTTGAGGCGTCATCTCTGCCTGCTCTGCATCACCCCACCCTCGCTGTACATACTTACTAGAGCATTGCGTACCTCCCTCCTCTGGACAGATGTCTTCCTCCTCCATTGACTCCTCCTCATCCTCCCCACAAAGTGTCAACCGCCTAGGCCTTTGTGAGGAACCACGTAGCACAGACTGTCCAGAAGCAGATGGCATTTGTGACTCCTCATCCTCCACCTCTTCCAAAACCTCCTCCCTTAGTGCTTGCTGTGTTTTTTGAAGCAGGCAGATAAGGGGGACAGTCATGCTGACTAGTGCATCATCTGCACTCGCCATCCGCGTGGAATCATCGAAGGCACGCAAAACGAGGCAGATGTCCTTCATAGAGGCCCACTCAGTGGTGCTGAAGTGTGACCGGCGCACAGTGCGACTTGTTTGCGCCTGATGCAGCTGGTACTCCATTACTGCTGCCTGCTGCTCACACAACCGCTCCAACATATGTAACGTTGAATTCCACCTGTTGGGTAGGTCACATATGATGCGATGTTCCGGAAGGCGGAATCGGCGCTGCAAAGCTGCAAGGCACGATCTTGCCGTGCTGGAACGCCGCAAGTGAGCGCACTCTATGCGGACCTTGTGCAGCATTGCATCAAGATCCGGATAGTCCCTCAGAAAGCTCTGCACAACCAAGTTCAGCACATGTGCCAGACATGGGATGTGAGTGAGGTTGCCTAGGCCCAGAGCTGCCACCAGATTTCGGCCATTGTCACACACTACCAAGCCTGGCTGGAGATTCGCTGGCAGAAACCACACGTCGCTCTCCTGCTTGATGGCATTCCAGAGCTCCTGAGCTGTGTGGCTTCGATTCCCCAAAGAAATTAATTTCAGTACGGCCTGTTGAGGTTTGGCCACGGCTGTGCTCATATCGGTCGTAACTGGCTCCTGCATCGCTGATTCTGAGGAACTTGAGTAGGAGGAGGAGTCAATGTGTACAGACTGGATTCCTGCAATCCGTGGAGTTGGCAGAACACGTACAGCGCCACTCTCCAGATCTGTATCCGGCTCCACAACATTGACCCAATGGGCAGTGAGGGAAAGGTATCGTCCCTGTCCATGGTTACTGGTCCATGCAATGGTGGTCAGGTGGACCTTGCTACTGACGGCGTTTAGTAGCGCATGTTTTATTTTTCCCTCTACATGCTTTTGCAGGGCAGGGACGGCTTGCCTGCTGAAATAAAAGCGGCTGGGCACAGTGTATTGTGGGACTGCCAATGCCATGAAGTTCCGGAAGGTGTCAGTCTCCACCAGCCTGAATGAGAGCATTTCAAGGGCCAGTAGTTTGGCAATGCCAACATTCAGAGCCTGTGCTCAGGGATGGTTTGCTGAGTATGGCCGCCTGTGCTACCGATGGCTGTAGAGTGGCCTGGGAGTGTGAGGATGACTGGGAACGTGGTGCTGTGGGTGGAATGTCACTGGATCTCTGGACAACAGTGCCAGAGGTTCCTCCTTGGCGATCCTGTGAGGAAGCCGAACCAGCTGTGTGTGAGCTGGAGGAAGAGGCCCCAACACGAGCTGAAGAGATGGTAGGTGGTGCTGTACGTTGGCCTACGTCTTCAATGTGTCTGTGTAACTCCAGCTCGTGCTTGGTCCGCACATGTTTCCACATATTTGTGGTATTGAGGTTGCTGACATTTTTCCCTCTTTTGATTTTCTGATGACACAGCTTGCATTTGACAAAGCAAATTGCATCTGCAACTGTGTCAAAAAAGGGCCACGCACTGCAAGTCTTGGGAGCGCCCGTTTTGGCTTTTGGAAGAGGAATGCTCCTAACGGGTGCCGAAGTGGAGGCTACAGGCAACCAAGTCTGCCCCCTCCCTCTCCCTCCTGTTTTGGCCGTTCGGGGAATCTCTTCCTCAGAGCTGCTCCCACCACCTCCCTGTTCCTCACGCCATGATGGGTCAAGGACCTCATCATCTACACTCCCCTCTTCAAACACCTGCTTCACCTGGGTAGTCTCGCCAGCACCGTTCGCACCAGAAAGTGGCACCTGAGTCTCGTCATCATCTGATGCGTACTGAGGTGTGCTGACCATAGGCACTGGCCCACCCGCCTCTTCAGATTCAGAGGGACAAAGAAGTTGCACATCACTGCATACTCCCTCTTCTTCACATTCTTGAATGCTGCTTGGCTGGCCCCCTATTTCCAAGCCAACAGATTCCGAGAACAGAAGTAGAGACTGTGATGGCTCCTGTCCAGGGCTCTCTGACTGCCTGGGCACTTTGGCAGGTAGTGAAGAGACAGATGGTTGCTCTTCAGTGCTCTGGCCCTGAGAGGATGTGGAAGTCATTGAAGTCAATGCATTAGCTGCCATCCTTCCGACAATGTCTTCAATTTGTTCCTCCCGCAGCAGTGGGGTACGGCGAGATCCTACAAAGCTGTGCATAAAGGACTGTTGCCTGGTAAAACTGGGGGATGCTGACTCACTGGTGCCCGCAGCAGGCACAGAATCCCCATGTCCTCTCCCTGCAGAATCCCCACGTCCTCTCCCTGCTGAAACTCCACACCCACGCCCACGTGCCTTACTCCCTGCCTTCTTCATCTTGCTAGACTGATAAAGATAGGCAGAAAAGTACAAAGGGGGGGCTTAGTGTGCTTATTCCTGAACAGCTGATAACATGTATAAGAAACACTAATTTTAAAAGTGTGTGTGGACTACACTTTAATATGAGCTAATGTGGCCTACACAACTGTCAAATGGAGTGTTTGGTGAACTTTATTTTGTTTTTGTTTTTTTCAAAAAAACAAAAAGGATGTGACCAAAGATTTGAAAGCAATAGTATCACAAACTTTTTGGAGCTATTACAATGCAGTAAGGTAACCTACAATGCAAAAGATGAGGCTCCAAAAATAGGGTAATACTAATCTGGCTGGAGCTGAAGGGCACAAGCCAGAAAAAAGGCTCCTCTATCTACTCCTATATAGTGTTTGCAACCAACCAATGTAGATGGATACGAATGGATGCACACTAATAGGAGAATGAAAAATGAGCTGCAATAAAAGAAAAATATGTGTGAGGCAGTGACGCACGTTGAGCGGCCTACAACCAGACGTAGCTGTAGGACACATTACAGCGTGAGCTGCACTCACACACAGAGACCTCTCAGACAGCCGTGAACAGTGCAGATAAGTGGGCACTAGCACTGAAAGGCTACAGAGAGGCTCTGCTGTCTACTCCTATAGTGTTTGCAACCAACCAATGTAGATGGATATGGATGGATGCACACTAATAGGAGAATGAAAAATGAGCAGCCAAAAAAGAAAAATATGTATGAGGCAGTGACACACGCTGAGCGGCCTACAACCAGATGTGGCTGCAGGACACGCTACTCAGCGTCAGCTGCACTCACACAGACCTTGCAGACAGCTGTGAACACTGCTTCAAGGCAAAAGAAAGCTACAGTAACATAGTAACATAGTCATTAAGGTTGAAGGGAGACTTTAAGTCCATCTAGTTCAACCCATATCCTATCCTAACTTGCCCTAACATGTTGATCCAGAGGAAGGCAAAAAAAAACCCATGTGGCAACAGTAAGCTTCACATTGGGGAAAAAAATTCCTTCCTGACTCCACATACGGCAATCAGACTAGCTCCCTGGATCAACGCAATATTAAGGTAACTAGTGTATATACTCTATACTTTCCAAGAAAGGCATCCAGTCCCTTCTTAAATTTTAGTAGGGAATCACTCATTACAACATCATATGGCAGAGAGTTCCATAGTCTCACTGCTCTTACAGTAAAGAATCCGCGTCTGTGAGTATGCTTAAACCTTCTTTCCTCCAGACGTAGAGGATGCCCCCTTGCCCCCGTCCCCGTCCCCGTAAAAAGATCATTAGAAAGGTCTTGGTATTGTCCCCGCATATATTTAACATTGTAATAAGATCACCCCTAAGCCTTCGATTCTCCAAACTAAATAACCCCAAGTGTAATAACCTGTCTTGGTATTGCAGACCCCTTAGTTCCCTAATAACCTTGGTCGCTCTTCTCTGCACCCGCTCCAGTTCAGCTATGTCTTTCTTATACACCGGAGACCAGAACTGTACAGAATATTCTAAGTGTGGTCGCACTAGTGACTTATATAGAGGTAAAATGATGTTCTCCTCATGAGCATCTATGCCTCTTTTAATGCATCCCATTATTTTATTTGCCTTTGCAGCAGCTGCCTGACACTGGCCGCTAAATGTGAGTTTGTCGTCCACCCATACACCCAGGTCTTTTTCAGTGACTGTTTTGCCCAGTGTTTTACAATTAAGCACATAATTATACATCTTGTTCGTTCTACCCAAGTGCATGACCTTACATTTATCCCCATTAAAGCTCATTTGCCATTTATCAGCCCAAGCTTCTAGTTTACATAAATCCTCCTGTAATATAAAATTGTCCTCCTCTGTATTGATTACCCTGCAGAGTTTAGTGTCATCTGCAAATATTGAAATTCTACTCTCTATGCTCCCTACAAGGTCATTAATAAATATGTTAAAAAGAAGTGGGCCCAAAACTGACCCCTGCGGTACCCCACTGCTAACTGTGACCCAGTCCGAGTGTGCTCCATTAATAACCACCCTTTGTTTCCTATCCCTGAGCCAGCTCTTAACCCACCTACACATATTTTCCCCTATCCCCATTGTTCTCATTTTATGTATCAACTTTTGTGTGGCACCGTATCAAAAGCTTTTGAAAAGTCCATGTACACCACGTCCACTGCATTCCCTTGGTCCAGTCCGGAACTTATCTCTTCATAAAAGCTTATCAGATTAGTCTGACAGGAACGGTCCCTTGTAAACCCATGTTGATATTGGGTCATAAGGTTATTCTTCTCCAGATACTCCATTATAGTATCTCTTAGAAAACCCTCCAGGATTTTACCCACAGTTGAGGTTAAACTTACTGACCTATAATTTCCAAGTTCAGTTTTTGTCCCCTTTTTGAATATTGGCACCACATTTGCTATACGCCAGTCCTGTGGTACAGACCCTGTTATTATGGAATCTTTAAAGATTAAAAATAATGGTCTATCTATGACTTTGCTTAATTCCTGCAGTACTCGGGGGTGTATCCCATCCGGGCCCGGGGATTTGTCAATTTTAGTGATTTTTAGACGCCGCCGTACTTCCTGCTGGGTTAAGCAGGTGACATTTAACGGAGAATTTTTATCCCTGATCACGTTATCCGTCATGGGATTTTCTTGTGTAAATACTGTTGAAAAAAAGTCATTTAGCATATTGGCTTTTTCCTCATCCTCATCCACCATTTCACCCAGACTATTTTTAAGGGGACCAACACTATCATTTTTTAGCTTCTTACTATTTATGTAGTTAAAGAATATTTTGGGATTATTTTTACTTTCTCTGGCAATGAGTCTCTCTGTCTCAATCTTTGATGTCTTGATTTGCTTTATACAAAATTTATTTAATTTTCTGTGTTTATTTAATGCCTCATCACTACCTACTTGCTTTAATTCTCTAAATGCTTTATTTTTATCTCTTATTGCACCCCTTACAGCTCTATTTCGCCATAGTGGTTTCCTCCTATTTCTAGCATGTTTATTCCCATATGGTATATATTGTGCACAGGTCCTATTCAAAATGCTAATAAACGTCTCCCATTTTCTTTGTGTATTTTTATGTCTCAGGATATCGTCCCAGTTAATTCCACCAAGATCATCTCTCATCCGTTGGAAATTTGCTTTCCTGAAGTTTAGTGTCCTTGTAACCCCTCTACTACACATCTTATTAAAGGATACATGAAAACTTATTAATTTGTGATCACTATTACCCAAGTGACCCTCAACCCTTACATTTGATATGCGGTCTGGCCTGTTGGTTAATATTAGGTCTAGCAGTGCCCCCCCTCTTGTTGGGTCCTGAACCAGTTGTGAAAGGTAATTGTCTCTCATAGTTGTCAAAAACCTATTACCTTTGCTGGAACTGCAGGTTTCGGTTCCCCAATGTATTTCAGGGTAGTTGAAGTCCCCCATAATAATGACTTCTCCTTGAGTCGCAGCTTCATCTATTTGCTTTATGAGGATATTCTCTGTTGCTTCCATTATTTTTGGAGACTTATAACAAACCCCTATCAGTAATTTATTATTTTTCCCCCCTCCCCTTATCTCCACCCACAGGGACTCTACATTTTCATTAGACTCATATATATTATCACGAAGGATGGGTTTTAAGGATGATTTTACATATAAACACACGCCTCCCCCTCGCTTATTTGTATGGTCATTTCTGAACAGACTATAGCCCTGTAAATTAATCGCCCAGTCATGGCTTTCGTCCAGCCATGTCTCAGATATCCCCACCATGTCATAATTATGTTCCAACAACATTAACTCCAATTCCTCCATTTTGTTGGCGAGGCTTCTGGCATTAATATACATGCACTTTATGTATCTCTCTGTACCTCTATTCTTTCTTAAATTATTAACTGTTCTAACCCCACCCCCCATGCCAGTGGCTTTTTATGTAGCCTGGGTAAAGCACAATGTGATTTGTAAAATCGCTATTTCTAACTGTCCCTCACAGTCTTGAACAGCAGCCTGTCCCTAATTGAATTCACAGCAGAGTGAAGCCGAAATGGCGGCAGCGGCTTTTATAGTGCATCATGACATCATTTCAGCAGCCAATCACAGCCATGCCATTAGTTAACATGCCTACATGCCTAACAGGATGTGCCCACACTTCTGAGGATTGTCATTGGCTGAATCAAATCAAACTGGCTCATAGCATTATGGGAACTTCCGATTCCGGTATTCGATATGCTAAAAGTATCGGAACTCAGTATCGGAATTCCGATACAGTGAATATCGGCCGATACCTGATACTTGCGGTATCGGAATGCTCAACACTACTGGCGGTGCATTATACTATATGGAGCACTATGAGGAGTGTATTATGCTATATGGAGGACTGAGCAGTGTATTTTAATATATGAAGGACTATGAGGTGTCTATTATACAATATGGAGGACTATGGGGCACTTTTTATTATATGGAGGACTATGAGGTGTAAACTGTAGATGTGCTGCTGACAACATGATACTGTATGGGGACAGATTAATCCATAAATCATCTGTCCCCATAATTCTTTCTCAGACGGTGGAAAGAGGCTGGGAAACAAGTGTTGAACAATTTCAATATTGTCAATCACACCCGTTTAGCGTCCTGAGCTCAGTGCATGTAAATACTACCGAAATGCTTCTGTGTGATGTGCAATATGTTAGTATTTGGGGCCCCATTTTAAACTTTGCCTAGGGCCTCACTTTGCCTAAAACCAGCCCTGGTAGTAGTGATTGATCATAGCTCATTCCTGGTAGTGAATTGTGTATTTTTTTTTCTGTAATATGTGATTATGGTGAATAATAATTCTATTGTGAAATTATTTTCTCCTATAATATTATCAGTTTTGGAATATATAATTATCCCCCCTTTTTTTGAATGAATGCCTGTATTTTGCGGCTAAATTTTGAGAGGCTTAATGCCCCATACCTCATGAAATAACTACACATGAATCATATAAATTCATTTTTTTATTTTTTAGCACAATAATTCATTTTTAATTAACATTTTTTATATTAATATTTTTGCTTAATCCAATAAATGTTTTTTTTTTATTTTTAGACGGTGGTGATTCCGATTTTCTTCATTTAGACCTATTTTTTGATCAAGTCTCACCGTCTGGAGCTTTGGCTTGCGCAGTTGGTGCATCTTTGAAATCTGTCCTCCCCATTACTGTGTTGGTTCGCATCCCCTCGTTTTTTTTTCAACATTAATTTGTCTTTTTTTTCTTCTTCTGTATTAATACATCTACAAAAGAAAATATATGGTTATAATTATACAATAACACTTTTTCTATTTTAACTTAATATAATTGTATATTGGCTATAGAAGTCATGTGCTGTACCATGTGTCATGAGCTTGGACTCTGCTTGACATGTAATTCTACCTTGGCGCCAGATTCAAATGTGGAATGTATTTAAACGGTATTTAACAGCATTGTATATCTATATCATCGACTGTAGAAGAAGTCCTGTTTGACTTCGAAACGCGGTGAGATTGTGAATAAACCACCAATTTTCTATCTTCGAACCTGCCTGGCCTTCTATTTGCACAGCAGCAGGGAGAATATCCACGAATTTCCCAGTTTCTATACTTCTGTTGTTTTAAAATATGCAAGCAGCAGGCTTAAAAACATAATTTTACAGTGAAATCTATATTTTTAATGTAGAACTCCTCTGCCCATAAATTAACTTATCACTAGGACCCACAAAGAGCTAATTCTGCTATCTTTAAAACTAACAAAGAAATATTTAATTCATGTTATATATTTAATGCATGTTATATATTTTTCATCTTTCAAATACCCAATTTAGTGAATAAAGTACTCATTGGGGCAGTTTGTAGATATTTTTTTTACTTAAATGTATGTATTTTGGGCAAAAACATTTTGCATTTTGGTTTCATTAAAACTGTTGTACGATTTCATTGCACTCTGTAATCTCTGTGCTGAATTGTTTACTGCTAGCTGTAGAATGAGTTAACTGATAATCTGTCAGAGAACTTGCATTGGAGAGGTTATGACTCTCATCTTCCTTCTTCTAAGCTTCTATCAGTGGTTTATGACCACATGACAGTTAATCTGAATTTTGTGATCAAAAATCAGCTAAGAGGAGCACAAAAAAAGAACACGAGCACACGAGCTAAAAACTCTTTCCTCACTGATAGATTTTCAGCAAACTAATTCTGCAGCCTGCTTTAGACAGTGCAACACAGAGGTTATAGGGTGTAATCATGTCTAATAAAATCGAATAGCAAGGATGGCTTTTAGCCAAAACTGCATGTGGAGTTCTCCTTCTTGACATTTCAGATCCATGGCACAGCTTTGCTGTTGACCTGTGCGTGCTCCCATGATGCAAGCAGAGGCAGCTTTGATATTTAGTGGTTTCCCACCTTATAGGAAAGAAGAGTCGGTAATGAAAATAATAATTGTCTTGCTCATATTAGTATAGCAGTACATTTGCATGAGATAGACTTGATCCAAATTTTCCCACTGGATTTTTTTAATGAAAAGTTTGAAGTAGAAAGCAGCAGTATCAAAAGGGATGAGGCTTTACCAAATCTCATCCATGCGCTGCAGGAATTGACCTCGCTGTTGGTTTTTAAATCCAAAGGTTATGAATTCATACTGTAGATTGAGTGTGGATTTATTATGGATTTTTCCCTTTAAAGAATGAAGTAAAAATCAAGAACAAAACCCACAAGATGTGGATATTACTGTGGGTTACTAGTGGAAATATCTGCTAAATTTAAAATAAAAAAAATATTTGGAGGATCGGAAAAACCCTACCTTCTGGGAAGGAGAGTTTAGTGTTATTTTTTTTTCTACATATACACACTATCAGCATTTTTCTTTATGAAAAAGAGACTATTTGCCACATAATTACCGCTGCAGATTGACTTACAAATTTTTGAGGCATAAAAGTTTAAAAAAGTCTGCAGAAAATGTTTAGATCCATAATGTAAGAACACTTTGTCAGCAGTTAAAAGCTTTTCCTTGTATCTTACATCTTCTATGAAGGTTTAACCGATACAACCTGCAAAATTGTTTTTCTTTTAGCAAACATATATGTGGTTTGTGTAGGGCGAAAAAAACAGGTGACACAAGCAGAAGTGTTATGGAAGAGGATGTGTGTAGGTGTGAAAAGAAATCATTTTACTGTGTCAAGTCTTTTTATCTATATATCTGCCCTAAAAATTGTAGTATATAAAGTCCTGCACAAAAGTTTTAGGTTGGTGTAGAAAATGTTGAAAAATAAGAAAGATTACAAAAATAGAAGTGTTAGAAGTTTATTTTTACCAATTAACAAAATGGAAAGTGAATGAGTGAAAGAGAAATAAAAATCAAACTGATATTTGGTGTGACCACTAGAGATGAGCGGTTAGACCTGGAAGGTCGAATTTCTTTAAACTCACAAGTCCCCAAGAGTTCAAATAATCTGTGATTCAAATCTAGAAGTCTGACAAAATAAAGCCTGGTGTCATTTCACACACTGCTGAAGACTCAGAGAATATGCTAATGACACAACTGCACCTTAAGCCCCCGTTACACACTGCGATATCGCTAGCAATATCGCTGTAAAGTCACCAATTTTGTGACGTTGCTGCGATATTGCTAGCGATATCGCTGCATGTGATACTTACCTCCGACCGGCTCCCCCGCTGGTTATCGCTGATCACACGAGAAGCTCCTGGACCATTCCTCGTCGGTCACTTCCTGCGGCGCTTCCTGTGGCGCCGACAAGCGACGCGTGGAGCCGGGCGGGAGGACGCAGGATCGCCGCGTCTGACAGGTAAGTAGCAACCCCCGACCCCTGCGATGTCGCTAGTGAGATCTGCCTGTGTGGCAGCTCACTAGCGACCACCTAGCGATGCACCAGCGATCCTGACCGCGTCATATCGCTGGTCGGGATCGCTGGTGCATCGCTAGGTGTAACGGTACCCTTAGGCTATGTGCACATGTACTTTTGAGAGCTGAGGATTTGTCCCTGCGGATTTGTAAAAAACCACAGGTCAAAAGTCCTGTGGTTTAGCCCTGCGGTTTCACACCTCATAATGGAGAAGTGTGTGAAACAGAGGCGGAATCCGCACAAAGAATGGACATGCTGCGGATTTTAACCCGCAGCAAATGCGCATGGAAAAATTCACAGCATGTGCACAGCGTTTTTGGTTTTACCATTGGAAACAACGGTACTGTACAACGGAGCAGAAACTGCTGCCGACCCGCAGGGCCAGAAACACTGCGGATCTGCAGCAGAATCCGCACCATGTGCATATAGCCTCATAAAAGGTGAGGGCCACCCAAGCTGTGTTATTTAGCTTTTACACACTAGGCATGGAGGTCAGAGCTCACAGCTCATTCTTTTCTCTTCTGGGCAGCATTGTGGACAGCATCCCTATCTCAGAGTGTAAGTAAAGGACCGTTTACATTTAGCGATGCACCAGCGATCCGACCAGGTCAGGATCGCTGGTGCATCGCTAAATGATCGCTAGTGAGCTGTCACACGGGCAGACCTCACAGCGATGCAGCAGCGACGCAGCGCACGATACTCACCTTTCACACACAGCGATCCTGACGTCCTGCCGCCCGCCTCCACGCGTCGCTCGTCATCACAGCAGGAAGCCCAGCAGGAAGCGGACGACGAGAAATGGAGCCGGACATTCTCGCGCGATCAGCGATGGACAGCAGGGGAGCCGGTCCGAGGTAAGTATCACACATAGCGATATCACTATAACGTCACAAAATCGGTGACGTTATAGCGATAACGCTAGCGATATCGCAATGTGTAAAACCCCCTTAAGCCAATAGTGAAAAGATATAAAAAATGAAACTGTCAAAAGATTTTTCTACCATGACTCCAGGAAGGCTCCAGGATTATCTCCTCTGTTTTTCTTTTCAGGTACACTGACATTTCTTCCTCAAAGACAGACATTTTGATTCACAGGGAGTTTATTAGCTCTGGAATAGTACACTACACCTCCTCTATGTCTGATATACGTCTTTCAGATTGAGAAGCTCTCTCCCACAGCTTTTGTAAAGGAAGGTGGAAAATTGTAAACCCTGCTTAAGGTCACGCACCTGCATGCTTTAATAGTTGTTAATATAAGATAGAACGTCAGAGAATCTCAGATCCATTGCAGTAGGAGAAGGTGCCCGCAGACTCGGAGAGAATAGTGGGAAGGAGTTAGTTCAAGTGGCCATCATGATTCTGGAGAACTGAAGCAGTCTCTTCCCGCATGCACTTGAGGGAGTCTCACTCTGGCAGATATAGGCCTTCTGGCGCATTTGCAGCTTGCTCCTGATCCTGTGCCAGATTGTGTAGAGCAGGAAGGTTGTCCATGTCAGGACCTGGATCTTTCCCAAATGAGCTTTTGCCTCTCTTCCCTCCAGCCATGCAGTAGATATAACAATGCCCTTTAAGAATGTTATACACAGCAGGCAATATAATGCTCCATGAAATAAAGACCAGACAACAAAATGTACATCTATATCAGGATTCTATGAATTGCTCTTCCATAGTATATATAGTAGGTGTCACACTAATCACAAAGATAAAGCAATACACTGTTTCACTATTAATAGGTTAAATGGAGGCAGATGTAATGAAGGATAAGTTGAAACAGCACATTGAAACATAAAATGGATACTAAATGCATTTCCAATGTACCTTGAGAGTCCAGACAGATCAGTTTCTGCAGTGAAAAGCAGGATTAGGCCTCCTCTTAGCGCAGTGGCTTACCCACAATGGGATAGAAGCACCATAAATGAGACATACGACAGCTGCTCCCCACCTTAGATGGATGTCCCACCATCAAGGAGGATAATGAAGATGAGTGCCCAGGAGGATACAGAGACAGCCACTCAAGGAGAACACATCTGTGTAACAAGAAGGACCGGACCGGAAATACCTATTCCGTGACGGATCCGGAACTGTCGGGGCTGTCTCCCATGTTGCACGGGGGAAAGTTTAAAACCCCGGACTAACCTTTGCACTCAGTGATAGGGGGCACGGCTAAGCACGCAGGAGGACAGTGTTAGTGCTCTGAGCATCGGGACGGAGCAGGCCCAAACCATGGGGGCCCAGGTTTATCGTTTCTGAACTTCTCCTTTAAATTCTCGGCTCCTGTTATATCTCATTTTGCATAGTCTCTTGCAAGTCTGTTTTACTCTACCCTCTCCCTGCGTGGAGAATTCCTTGTTAAAGTAAATCACACGTTAACCCTTGCTCTGCCTCCTTTCCGTCACTGCATCTTGCAACCTGCTCACACTTGGCGCAGTCGGCAGTATGCATTTCACCCGCACAGAAGTGGAAGACCAAGCGGCAGTGGAGGGTCCTAGGTCTAGTATTTGTTAGGGCTGGCGGAACGCACCAAATAATAAAGATGGTAATAAGGTGCGTTCGCAGCCCGGGGTCCACCGTGTAGGGGTGGTAACCTGCTGCTCAGCAATGGCGGATGCTATATGGCGGTATACTATAAGAACACACGTGGGTTATCGCCACCCGGAGTGTACAGGGGCAGTCTCTGTTTCTTCACAGAGCGCACTACCGCTGAACATAAACGCCGGAGCCTGTTTGTGCTCACAGAGCTCGGCTAAAAGAGCACACAGTGTACGGCCACTAAACTCTACACCAAGGACACGGGGTTAGAGTCCTTCTAGGCCCACTGAATGCGCGGTGTCACTGCCGTGAACACCGCTATAGATGCTGGCTATGGAGCACGTGCACTGAGGCGTGCCAAGTCCCTAGTGAGGACTGATGTCTGACTCAACCTCTGTCCTACCTATGCCTAAGCCTGGGAGCTAGCAGGCTAGGCTGCACAACACATGCGTACCAAGGGTAGGGGTTTCTTAATGAGTCATTCACCAGAGACATTCATGCGTGCATACATCACTCACTCCACATAGTCTGTAAATACAGTCTATCCTAGCACATGGGCAAGTGGCCATGCAAACCTTTTATAGCCACGAGCGTCCGGGACCTTCCTGGCTTCTCGGGTGGGCCAATCCGAACCCGAGCAGGATCTGAGCACGTGACCCTCAATCTCCAATGGGAGATCACTCCACGGGCATGCTCAGTGGCCCGACATGAGGACTTAGTCCCTGGAGAATCTCGCTGCTGAGCAGCATGCATTGTCACAGCTGTGCCAGAGGTAACAGCAGCAAGCAAACCCACAGAGTTGGCCTGGACAGAGCGCCGGAACCGACGAATCTGCTAAGCAGGCTCCACTGTGGCTGAAGAAGAATGGGAGACCGCTGGGTGGAAGGCTCTGGAATCCTGCTGTGCAGTGGCAGGAGCCCGACGCCTAACAGTATTTCCCTGGGGGCAATATCAAATAACCTTCTGAAATTTAATGGGAATAACACTATGCTACCTTGGATCTAATCCTTATAAACAGGGAGGAAATGGTTGAGGAGGTAAAAGTGGCTGGGACCCTAGGAGGTAGCGACCATGCTATTTTAGAATTTTGGATAACTAGAGGCGGAAGACCTGTGAAGACTCAGACGTCAAGGTTAGATTTCAGAAAGGCAGATTTTAAGGGATTCAGAAAGAGAATTGGAGGGACCCAATGGCTGGATATCCTTAAAGACAAAAATGTCCAGGAAGGATGGGAAATCTTGAAAAATGAAATTCTCAAAGCACCGTATTTTATCAATTCCCGAAAAGAGTGAAGAATAGGAAGCATTTAAGGAAGCCAGGATGGATGAACACAAAACTTAAGCACATGCTAAAAAGGAAGAAAAAATGTTTATAAAATGGAAAGAGGGAGGCATATCTAAAGAAGAATATTATGCTGTCTGCAGAACCTGCAGGGCACAAATCAGATTATCTAAAGCTGAAAATGAATTGAGGCTTGCAAGAGATGTCAAAAGCAATAATAAAGGATTTTGGGGATATGTCAAAAGTAAAAGAAAAGTCAAAGATGCTATAGGATTTTTACAGGATGAAAATGATGAAATGGTCAGACAGGATGTTGAGAAGGCTGAACTTTTAAATTCCTATTTTGCATCTGTTTTCTCTCAGAAAGGAAATGTAACATCAACTGTTATTCACTGTCCTATTAAGGGAACAGAAGAATCCAGGATATCTATAAACAGAAAGATAGTGAGGAAACACTTAGCTAACCTAAATGAATTCAAGTCTCCAGGTCCAGATGAATTACACCCCAGAATACTGAAGGAGATAGCAGAAGAAATTTTTGAACCCCTCTCCATAATCTTTGAAAATTCTTGGAGGACAGGAGAAGTGCCAGAAGACTGGAGAAGAGCAAATGTTGTTCCTATCTTCAAAAAGGGGAAGAAGGTGGACCCAGGCAACTATAGGCCGGTGAGTCTGACTTCTATACCAGGAAAGATCTTTGAACAAATTATTAAACAACATGTATGTCAATACCTGGATAAGAATGAAGTTATTAAACAGAGTCAGCATGGGTTTGTAACTAATAAGTCATGTCAGACTAACTTAATTTCCTTCTATGACGGTATCACTGATTGGGTGGATCAAGGAAATGCTGTAGATATAGTATATCTTGACTTCAGCAAAGCATTTGACAAAGTCTCTCATACAATCCTTATTGAAAAAATGACTAAGTATGGAATGGACAAGGCAACTGTTAGGTGGATTCATAACTGGCTTAGTGATCGGACCCAAAGAGTGGTCGTAAATGGCTGCACATCCAGTTGGAAGAATGTCTCAAGTGGGGTACCACAGGGCTCTGTCCTGGGCCCTGTATTGTTCAACATCTTTATCAACGATTTAGATGAAGGAATTGAGGGTAAACTGATTAAATTTGCTGATGACACAAAGCTAGGAGGGATAGCTAATACTAGAGAAGAGAGAGAGAGGATTCAAAATGATTTAAATTAACTGGAGAAGTGGGCAGCAACTAACAGAATGGTTTTTAACAGGGAGAAATGCAAAGTACTACATCTGGGCAATAAAAATGAAAAAAGCATATACAGAATGGGAGGAATAGGGCTAAGTGACAGCACATGTGAAAAAGACTTGGGTATACTAATAGATCACAGACTGAAAATGAGTCAACAGTGTGATGCAGCAGCAAAAAAGGCAAATGCAATTCTAGGATGTATTAACAGAAGCATACAGTCTAGATCACGTGAAGTCATTATTTCCCTCTACTCCTCTTTGGTCAGACCTCATCTGGAATATTGTGTCCAGTTTTGGGCACCACATTTTAAAAAAGACATCAACAAACTGGAGCAAGTTCAGAAAAGAGCGACCAGAATGGTGACCGGTCTTCAAACCCTGTCTTATGAGGAAAGGTTGCAGGATTTGGGAATGTTTAGTTTGCAAAAGAGAAGACTGAGAGGAGACTTAATAGCTGTCTACAAATATCTAAAGGGCTGTCACATTGTAGAAGGATCAACTTTATTCTCATTTGCACAAGGAAAGACTAGAAGCAATGGGATGAAACTGAATGGGAGGAGACACAGATTAGATATTAGAAAAAACTTTTTGACAGCTAGAGTGATCAATGAGTGGAACAGGCTGCCACGAGAAGTGGTGAGTTCTCCTTCAATGGAAGTCTTCAAACAGAGGCTGGACAGACATCTGACTGGGATGATTTAGCGAATCCTGCTTTGAGCAGGGGGTTGGACCAGATGGCCCAGGAGGTCCCTTCCAACTCTACGATTCTATGATTCTATGATTCTATGATTCTATGCTATGGGACAGGACAGAGTGCATTAACCCCTTCATGACCTGGCCATTTTTTGCAATTCTGACCAGTGTCCCTTTATGAGGTAATAACTCAGGAACACTTCAACGGATCCTAATACAGGAAAGATGTATATCTTTGTACCGTGTTAGCCAGTAGATAGAAAAATATTCAGGATTGAGAGTCCTCAGTAGTTGATACCTTTTAATGGCTAACTGAAAAGATGGTAACACATTGCAAGCTTTCGAGACTACTCAGGTCTCTTCATCAGGCTAGACTAATACAAAATCTGAAGTCACATATTTATGCACAATACAGCCTAGAAAAAATGCAATAGATAAGACAAGTGACGTGAAGCAGAACTATCAATATGGGAGAGGGAGAAACTCCGGACTCCTTATCTATGAACTGGTCCAATGTTTATATTTATGTTTCTCCCTCTACCATATTGATAGTTTTGCTTCACGTCACTTGTCTTATCTATTGCATTTTTTCTAGGCTGTATTGTGCATAAATATGTGACTTCAGATTTTGTATTAGTCTAGCCTGATGAAGAGACCTGAGTAGTCTCGAAAGCTTGCAATGTGTTACCATCTTTTCAGTTAGCCATTAAAAGGTATCAACTACTGAGGACTCTCAATCCTGAATATTTTTCAACGGATCCTAGCGATTCTGAGATTTTTTTTTCGTGACATATTGGGCTTCATGTTAGTGGTAAATTTAGGTCGATAATTTTTGCGTTTATTTGTGAAAAAATCAGAAATTTGGTAAAAATTTAGAAAATTTCCCAATTTTCACATTTTGAATTTTTATTCTGTTAAACCAGAGAGTTGTGTGACACAAAGTGGTTACTAAATAACATTTCCCACATGTCTACTTTACATCAGCACAATTTTGGAAACAATTTTTTTTTTGTTAGGAAGTTATAAGGGTTAAAAGTTGACCAGCGATTTCTCATTTTTACAGCAAAATTTACAAAACCATTTTTTTAGGGACCACCTCACATTTTAAGTCATTTTGAGGGGTCTATATGGCAGAAAATACCCCAAAGTGACACCATTCTAAAAACTGCACCCCTCAAGCTACTCAAAACTACATTCTAGAAGATTATTAACCCTTCAGGTGTTTCGCAGGAACTAAAGCAACGTGGAAAGAAAAAATGGACATTTTAATTTTTACAACAAAAATTTTCTTTTAGCATCATTTTTTTCATTTTCCCATGGGCAACAGGATAAAATGGATCCTAAAATTTGTTGGGCAATTTCTCCTGAGTACACTGATACCTCATATGTGGTCATAAACCACTGTTTGGGCGCACGACAGGGCTCAGAAGGGAAGGAGCGCCATTTGACTTTTGAATGGAAAACATGCTGGAGTATTTAGCGGACACCATGTCGCGTTTGGAGAGCCCCTGTGTGCCTAAACATTGGAGCTCCCCCACAAGTGACCCCATTTTGGAAACTAGACCCCCCAAGGAACTTATCTACATGCATAGTGATCACTTTGAACCCCCAGGTGCTTCACAAATTGATTGGTAAAAAAAAAAGTACTTTTTTTCCCCAAAATTTTCTTTTAGCCTCAGTTTTTTCATTTTCACATGGGCAACAGGATAAAATGGATCCTAAAATTTGTTGGGCAATTTCTCCTGAATACATCGATACCTGATATGTCGTCATAAACCACTGGGCGCACGACAGGGTCCGTAAGTGAAGGAGCGCTATTTGACTTTTTGAATGGAAAATTAGCTCCAATCGTTATCGGACACCAGGTCGCGTTTGGAGAGCCCCTGTGTGCCTAAACAGTGAAAACCCCCACAAGTGACCCCATTTTGGAAACTAGACCCCTTATGGATCTTACCTAGATGTGTAGTGAGCACTTTGAGCCTCCAGGTGCTTCACAGAAGTTTATAACGCAGAGCAGTGAAAATAAAAAATCATTTTTTTTCCTCAAAAATGATTTTTTAGCACACTATTTTTATTTTTGCAAGGGTAACAGGAGAAATTGGACCATAAAAGTTGTTGTGCAATGTGATCTGAGTACACCGATACCCCATATGTGGGGGGGAACCACTGTTTGGGCGCACGGCAGGGCTCAGAAGGGAAGGAGCGTCATTTGACTTTTTGAAATTAAAATTACCTCTAATCGTTAGCGGACACCATGTCGTGTTTGGAGAGCCCCTGTGTGCCTAAACATTGGAGCTCCCCCACAAATATAGCCATTTTGGAAACTAGACCCCCTAAGGAACTTTTCTAGATGCATAGTGAGCACTTAGAACCCCCAAGAGCTTCACAAAAGTTTATAACGCAGTGCCGTGAAAATAAAAAATATTTTTTTAACTCAAAAAATTATTTTTTAGTCCACAATTTTTTATTTTCACAAGGGTACCAGGAGAAACTGGACCCCAAAAGTTGTTGTCCAGTTTGTCCTGAGTACGATGGTACCCCGTATGTGGGTGGGGGCCACTGTTTGGGCACAAGTTGGGCTCGGAAGGGAAGTAGTAACGTTTTGGAATGCAGACTTTGATGGAATGGTCTGCAGGCATCATGTTACATTTGCAGAGCCCCTGATGTACCTAAACTGTGGAAACTCCCCACAATTGACCCCATTTTGGAAACTAGACCCCCCACGGAACTTATCTAGATGTGTGGTGAGCACTTTGAACCCCAAGTGCTTCGCAGAAGTTTATAACGCAGAGCCGTGAAAACAAAAAATCATTTTTTTCCTCAAAAAAAAAAGATTTTTAGCTCACAATTTTTTTTTCACAAGGGCAACAGGATAAATTGGACCCCAAAAGTTCTTGTCCAGTTTGTCCTGAGTACGCTGGTACCCCATATGTGGGTGGGGACCACTGTTTGGGCACACGTCGTGGCTCAGAAGGGAAGTAGTGGCATTATGAAATGCTGACTTTGATGGAATGGTCTGCGGGCATCATGTTGCATTTGCAGAGCCCCTGGTGTGCCTAAACTGTGGACCCCCCCCACAAGTGACCCCATTTTGGAAACTAGACCCCCCAAGGAACTTATCTAGATGTGTGGTGAGCACTTTGAACCCCCAAGTGCTTCACAAAAGTTTATAACGCAGTGCCGTGAAAATAAAAAATATTTTTTTTTAACTCAAAAAATTATTTTTAGTGCACAATTTTTTATTTTCACAAGGGTACCAGGAGAAACTGGACCCCAAAAGATGTTGTCCAGTTTGTCCTGAGTACGCTGGTACCCCATATGTGGGTGGGGACCACTGTTTGGGCACACGTCGGGGCTCGGAAGGGAAGTAGTGACATTATGAAATGCTGACTTTGATGGAATGGTCTGCGGGCGTCATGTTGCATTTGCAGAGCCCCTGGTGTGCCTAAACTGTGGACCCCCCACAAGTGACCCCATTTTGGAAATTAGACGCCCCAAGGAACTTATCTAGATGTGTGGTGAGCACTTTGAACCCCCAAGTGCTTCACAGAAGTTTATAACGCAAAGCTGTGAAAATAAAAAATCATTTTTTTCCTCAAAAAATGATTTTTTAGCTCGCAAATTTTTATTTTCCCAAGGGTAACAGGAGAAATTGGACCCCAAAAGTTGTTGTCCAGTTTGTCCTGAGTACGCTGATACCCCATATGTGGGGAGGAACCATTGTTTGGGCGCACGTAAGGGCTGAGAATGGAAGTAGTGACATTTTGAAATGCAGACTTTGATGGAAAGGTCTGCGGTCGTCATTACGTTTGCAGAGCCCCTGATGTGCCTAAACAGTAGAAACCCCCCACAAGTGACCCCATTTTGGAAACTAGACCTTCCAAGGAACTTATCTAGATGTCTGGTGAGCACTTGGAACCCCCAAGTGCTTCACAGACGTTTATAACGCAGAGACGTGAAAATAAAAAAATCATTTCTTTTCCAAAAAAATAATTTTTAGCCCCCAATTTTTTATTTTCCCAAGGGTAACAGGAGAAATTAGACCACTAAAGTTGTTGTGCAATTTTTCCTGAGTACGCTGATACCCCATATGTTGGGGTAAACCACTGTTTGGGCACAGGTCGGGGCTTGGAAAGGAGGGAGCACCGTTTGACTTTTTGAATGCAAAATTGGCTGGTATCAATGGTTGCACCATGTCGCGTTTAGAGACCCCCTGATGTGCCTAAACAGTGGAAACCCCATAATTCTAACTCCAACCCTAACCCCAACACACCCCTAACCACAACCCTAACCCCAACACATCCCTAACCCTAATCCCAACCCTAACCATAACCATAACCCCAACACACCCCTAACCCTATCCGTAACCCTAATTCCAACCCTAACCTTAATTCCAACCCTAACCCTAGTTCTAACCCTAACCCTAATTCCAACCCTAACCCTAATTCCATCCCTAACCCTAATTCCAACCCTAACCCTATTTCCAACCCTAACCCTCTTTCCAACCCTAACCCTCTTTCCAACCCTAACCCTCTTTCCAACCCTAACCCTAACCCTGTTTCCAACCCTAACCCTCTTTCCAACCCTAACCCTCTTTCCAACCCTAACCCTAACCCTAATGGAAAAATAAAAATAAAAATAATTTCTTTATTTTATTAGTTGATCCTGCCTATGGGGGTGATAAACGGGGGGGTTATTTACTTTTCATTCTATTTTGATCACTGTGAGAGTTTATCACAGTGATCATAATAGAATGAAGGGAAATTTCAGCCGGCGGGCGAACTGCGCATGCGCCCGCCATTTTCAAGATGGCGGCGCCCATGGTCCGGGACTGCGGGACACCGGGAGGCGGAGGGGGACATCGGAGGTACCGGGGGGGGTCGGAAGGTAGGGGGAGCACAGAGAAGGGGGAGGGGAGCCGGTGATGATGGCGGCGGCACATTGCCGCCGTCAGTCGGTATCGGGGGCCGATCGGCCCCGTGAGCCGGTGGGGGGGGGATCGGATCACGGTCTCCAGCCATGTCCAATGCTACTGCAGCATCGGCCATTGCTGGATTGTAATATTTCATCAATTTTCATTGATGAAATATTACTATCGCTCTGATTGGCTGTTTCACTTTTAACAGCCAATCAGAGCGATCGTAGCCACGTGGGGGACGAAGCCACACCCCCTGTGGTGAAGAACAAAGCCCCCTGTATCTGCGGGTCGGGTGACCTTTCAGTGACCTTGGTCACCAGACCCGCAGGGGGGCTTTAAAGTCATGACGCCACAAAGGCGTCATGGGTCGTTCTGGCACGACTTTTCATGACGCCTACGTGGCGTCAAAGGTCATGAAGGGGTTAAGGGAATGATGAGAATGCATCCCATGATACCTGCCTTGCAGGTGTAGGTCGCCATGATGGCTTTAGACAGGGAGGCGAGAGACTCCGTTATGCTACGACCCCCCCGGAGAGAGGGACACGTGTGAAAAAGTATTGCACATCATGGAGAAGACACATGGGGACTCCACGGACGTGGGGGAGCTGCGTATGCGGTTGTTTAGCCGAGTTCAAAGAGAAGGGGAGACGGTGACTCAGTACATGAACGTACTACAGGAAATCCACACAGCCATCATAAGAAAAGACAGCGTGGGCATAGGGTTTACTGATATAGTGTTACGGGACCAGTTAGTGACTGGATTAAGAGACTTTTTGCTGAAACAGGCCTTGCAAGAGCGCTTGTGAGTAACTCCGCGCATGACCTTTGTGGAGGTCAGAAGTGAGGCACGCGCGGGCGAGCAAGAGCAGGAGGTGACAGTCCCAATGGCGAAGATCCAGAGCGGAGAGGTATCTGTAAATTTTATCACTGAACCAGGATGGGTAGAAGATCTGCGGAAGGAGATTCAAGTTATGGGGAAGACCTGACAGAAACTAAAAAGAAGGTGATGACCTCAGAATTGTTCCAGAACTGCGATGGGGTATGAGAACATCTTGGTGGGAGGAACTCCCTACATGCTATATCTGCGGAGAACTGGAACATGTGGCTCTGGGTTGCACACGTCGAGGACGACCTCTTCAGCGCTGTCCGTTAAACTAGGATGCTCCGAGGCTGGGGGACGCCACCTGGAGCCAGAAGAGCCAAAAAGGAGAATCAGAAGTCCTACCAATTTAGTGCCTGTGTGTCCTCTAGTCTGGGCTGAGATGGATGGTCAGACTGTCCGCTGCCTGGTAGATACCGCCTCTCAGGTGACTACAATGCCTGAGACATACTTTAGAAGACATTTCCCCCGCACTCTACCTTATGACCAATTGTAGGTCACAGTGCTATAAGTGTAATTAATTTGGAATTTTTGTGTATCTATGGAGATTAATTAGTACCTTTGATTCCTGCTGGGCCATAGTGGATCTTGTTATATTAATCAGGTGTGCACACACTTTTGTGTCTCTAATTTTGTTGAACTGATGTTAGTCCTTAGGGATAGATTTTATATCATCTGAATATATTAAATGTTCTACATTTCTGGTGTTGCTGCTATGATTATCACATGAAATGGTAACAATTCCCTCTTGTTTGTCCTTGCACCTTCTTCTGTTTGTATTTATCTTTTAATGATGTTTCAAAAAAATTATGTTTTTAATTTTCATTGTACTTCACTTCATTTTTCTATGCACTAATAGGGGTGAATAGAGGTGTATGTCTTTGGTTGTGTGAAGTACTTGGTAATATAATATTTGGAGGGAAATATTGTGAATTAATAGTACATGCCATCTGTAAGAACTTTATCCAAGTGTACGGGTGTCCGGAGAGAATCCACTCTGACCAAGGTGCCTGTTTCCTGGGATGAGTAATGGAGGAACTGCATCGCTTATACCAAATCGAGAAATTCCAGATGACACGCTATCATCCTCAAGGAAATGGAGCTTGGAAATGATTCAATCGTCCTCTTATCCAGATGTTAAGGACACTAGAGGAAGACCAAAAGGTGCGGTGGCCAGAATTCGTAGCGGAGTTGGTGTGGGTATATAACAACCGAGTACATCGCACCACAGGGTACACTCTCTACACCTTACTCTTCGGTCGGCCAGGAAGAGAGACTGCAGAGTGGGAGCTAGACTCAGCAGAGGACTACCCAGGGATGGGGGTGTCCACCTGGGTCTGAGAACATTGCCATTGCTACATCGTCTGGTGCAGACCAGGTTTCAAGAACTTGAACATCCTGAGACAACTCCACTGCAATGGACAGCTCTGCAGGCCAGTGATCCGGCGTTGGTATGAGATAAACATCCCCGAGACAAACTGGTATGTCGATGGGAGAAAACAACGTACCGTGTGAAGCGACAAATCAATTCTGAAGGACCCGCCTATGGAGTTCAATTTGAAGAAGGAAATGCTCCTACTTGTGTTGTACATTGAAACATGTTACTTCCCTGTGTGTCAAGAGACCCTGTACGAGAAGAAAAGAAAAACACAGTTTTCCTGAGAACTTTATTTCAGTCACTGTTGATTGTGAAGAAGAAGAATGTCCTGAACCGCCACTAGTCAGCCCAGAAGAATAGTAGATACTCGAGGCCCCTGGGGCTCCTGAGATTCCTGAAATGTCTGTTTCACTAGTACTGGGTACATCTCTGCCCCCATCAGTCCAATCTGACTCAACTACTCAACTTTATTCGACAGCTACTTCTGATTTATGACGCTCTGAGTGTTTGACAGCAGGAAAACCTCCTAACAGATATGATCAAGATTACTTTGTTTGGCAACAAATCGTTCAAGGAATAGGAGAATGTCAACACTTACTGCAAGAACTCTCGCCTGTGAAACAGCGAACACAAAGAGAGAGGGAATATAAGGAGAAGGACCAGACAGGGCGTACCTATTCCGTGATGGATCTGGAACTGTCAGGGCTGTCTCCCATGTTGCATGGGGGAAAGCTTAAAACCCTGGACTGATCTTTACACTAAGTGATAGGGGGCGTGGCTAAGCTTAAAAAGCCGCAGCGTGCGGGAAGCAGGGCAGATTTGGCGGGAACGTGCAGCATGCAGGAGGACAGTGTTGGTGCTCCGACCTCTGAGCATCAGGATGGAGCAGGCCCATGCCATAGGGGCCCAGGTCCCTCACGCAGGGAGTGCAGACACAGACTTGTAAAGTGCCCGCTGGCACCTGTGACCGGGAGTGAAGAAATCTCCAGCCAGAGAATAGACGCATGCGTGCTGAGACAGAGAAGCCGGGTGACCCCCTGTGAACTGGTTCCTGATTCATCCGTATACAACTGCCGAGCAACATTAAGCTCTGGCAGTGATAAAGACTGTGCAGATTCCTGCACTAAAGCTCCTGGTCCCAGGACCCCCGCCAGGACAACGAGGAACCAACACCGCCAGGAACTGGATCCCCATCGTCTTCAGGATCACGCGGACCCCTCATGTGCCACTGCCTTGGCACAACTGTTGGAACTTAGGATTCCACATTCTGATGTCGTCAGACTGATAAGTTTATCATTACTGAACTTCCCTTTTAAATTCCCAGCTCCTGTTTTATCCCATTTTGCATAATTTCTTGCAAGCCTGTTTTACTCTACCCACTCCCTGCTTGGAGTATTTCTTGTTAAAGTAAATCACAGGTTAACCCTTGCTCTGCCTTTTGTCCATCACTGCATCTTGTAACCAGCTCACATCTGCACAGCTCTACAGTGAAAGCCTATAAATGCTATCCCACAGATGGTGGGTATCTTGAAGTCACTCAACTTCATAGCCAGAGCAGAGGACAGAATGGAGTAAAAGAGAATGAGGGAGGCTAGAGATCATGTAGGCCACAGAAAGCCACAGCAGTCAGTAAGTGATAAGTATCTCCATGGGCCCGAGAAAGACTCAGAGAAACCTCTCCTGACTTCTACTGGGTTTCCTCCACTGATTGCAATAGTCAGGGTACTCAATAGCTCAAAATAACATTAGGATTATAAGGCAGATCCACGGGAACTCAAACACCACAAACCTTTGTTAGGAAGACATCCAATCACACCCCTACTTCATTGTTATAATAGTAATATACAGTATTAGACCCGTACCTGTCACGCGAATACAGCAGCCTGATGCAGGTGCTTTGCGTATGTGATGTCATCCTACCTAGATTTTTTGTCTGGTCCTTTTTCAAAAAATAAAAGGTTCAAGGTGTTATACAGTATATATTTAATATTTTTAAGAATGCCATGTTTTAATTTTTGAATATCTATTTCAATTCTCCAATTTAACAATCATACATTGCACGACCATACTGAATTCTATTAGCATATGTTGCCTTCCAGGCGTGAATCTGTGTGTATCTACTGTGTGTCCACTAGTTGGGCTCAGTCCTTCTCAGCCCTTATCCACATGCATGTCACTTGACAAATGGTAAGGTTTGTAATATTAGATTTAGGTTATGTGTCCACGTTGCGCTTTTTTAGCGTTTCCGCCACGGAAATGATTAAAAACCATTTAAAAACGCATCCCCATGCAATTCTATGGGATTCCGTAGTTGCTGTGTCAATGCTGCGGATTTTACCGCTGCGGAATCGCATAGCGTCAAAATCTGCAGCATGTCCATTATTTCTGTGGAATCACGCCGCCATAGGATTGCCATAGAATTGCATTGAAATGCTCACTTTATGCATGTGGCTATGCCCACCATGCGTAAAGTGAGCACTTCATGTGCGGATGGTTCCCAGGGTCTGGAGGAGAGGAGACTCTCCTCCAGGCCCTGGGTATCATATCCCTGTAAAAAATAAAATAGGGATATACTTACCCTCTGTCGTCCCCCGGAATCCTCCCGCCTCTCAGCCACGCTGCCAGAATCTTCCGCTCCCAGGGATGCAATGCGCAAATGACCTCTGATGACGTAGCGGTCTTGCGAGACTGCTACGTCATCAGAGGTCATTGTGGCAAGGCATCCCTGGGAACGGAACTTGCTGCCAGCGACAATGATGACCGGGAGGGCTCCGGGGGGCAGACAGAAGGTGAGTATATCCCTATTTTTTTTATTTTTTAATTATTTTTAACATCCTATCATTTACTATTGATGTCACATAGGCAGCAACAATAGTAAAAGTTGGTCACTAGAGTTGAGCGATACCAGCCGATACTTGAAAATATCGGATCGGAATGGATCGGCCGATCTTAAAAAAAAGTATCGGTATCGCCGATTCCGATACCGGGAACCAATGCAAGTCAATGGGGCCAAAATATCGGAATTAAAAAAAACCCTTTCTTTCCTTGTAGGTTAATTCTACATGAAGAAAAACAACTAAGAATAATGTAGAATGTATTGTGGGAGGTGGAGGAGACATTAAAGCCATAGAGGTTTAGCCCAATCAAATGGAATAGCAGGAATTAAACTTTTTTTTTAAAGATGTTAGGAGTTACAAAGATATTGACTATGCTAGCCTCATTTATATTTTGCCAGACATGTATGTCTTCTTCTTCTTTCTTCTTTCTTCTTCTTTCTTATTCTTCTTCCTTTTTTTACCTTCTTCTTCTTCTTCTTATTCCTTTTTTTACATTCTTCTTCTTCTTCTTCTTCTTCTTCCTTTTTTTACATTCTTCTTCTTCTTCTTCCTTTTTTTACATTCTTCTTCTTATTCCTTTTTTTACATTCTTCTTCTTCTTCCTTTTTTAAATTCTTCTACTTCCTTTTTTTACATTCTTCTTCTTCTTCTTCCTTTTCTTACATTCTTCATATTCTTCTTATTCAACAATTATTATTCTACATATTCAACTTCTTCATCTTCTTCCTATTCTTCTTCATCATATTCTTGTTTGTGTCAGGCATTCCTGTAGTTGTTATCTGGAAAAGTTAGAAGTTTACACCTTCCGTTCTGCCTGTCACAAAAGATTTACAACAGGATTTGTCCGCGTTCAGTTTGGCCTGCAGCAGCAGGCCTTTTCCAGGGGCACCACGAGGAGGAACGGACTCACCCCCATACACTGCTTAGTCTTCTTCTGCTTATAAATAAGATAATATCATTTGCTCAGAGTATTAGTCTTATGCTTAATGTTCTTCTGCTTTGTTTTTTTTATGCTTCTTTGTCTTCTCTCTCTTGTTGTTCTGCATCTTGGTGGTTGTCTTCCTGTTCTTTGTCCTCTTGAACCAGCTGACGGTACTGGCACCGGGAGGGGCAGCAGAAGGAACAAGAGCCAATGGCACTACCGAGGACCAGCTGACGGTGCTGGAACCCGGTTACTAAGCAGGAGGTACCTGTGCTACAAAGCACTACCAAGGACCAGCAGACGTTGCCGGAACTCGGATACCGAGATGGAGGCACCTAGGCCAAAGGCTCTGACGAGAACCAGCTGACGGTGCTGGAACCCGGAGGGGTAGCATAAGCTGCAAGAGCAAATGGAAATAGCGAGGACCATCTGACAGTGCTGGCACCCGGAGGGGCAGCAGAAGGAATAAGAGCCAATGGCACAACCAAGGACCAGCTGACGGTGCTGGAACCCGGTTACTAAGCAGGAGGTACCTGTGCTACAAAGCACTACCAAGGACCAGCAGACGTTGCCGGAACTCGGATACCGAGATGGAGGCACCTAGGCCAAAGGCTCTGACGAGAACCAGCTGACGGTGCTGGAACCCGGAGGGGTAGCAGAAGTTACCCCTGAAAAGCAAAGTTGGCATGCCGCAAGCTGGCCGCAGTTACCGAATCACACAGTCCTACAGGGGGTGCTTGTCCTACTGGCACTATGGAACAAGCCTTTCTTACCAGAACCCGCAGTCCACATAGGAAGCACCTAAACTGCTGGCACCCTAGCCTCGGCTAACCCAACCGCAACACGACATGGCAACTTGGGGTGGCAAACTGACATTGACACTTCCCGGAAACAGCAGGCAGGGCTGGAACCAAGCTGGGCAGGAGGGAGTACCCGTGCCAAAGTCAGTTATGAGCAGCAACTGGCGATGTTGGAGCCCAGGACAAGCACTTAGCAGGCTGAGGCCTGATGTGCTGTCAATTTGGAGGCAGCAGGACAGATTGCCATCAAAACAGCAGGGGAACAGCTGACGTTACTGAACCCCACAAACACAGGAGCTAGTGTTTTACTCTGTGAAGACGGCACTTCCGAGCAACAACTGGCTGTGTTGAAGCCCAGGGACAAGCACGGAGCAGGCTGAGGCTGCATTGAAGAAATTTTAAGATCGGTTGTAGACTACTAATTTGAACCAAGCTCCACTTAGGCCTGTGGCTTCACTGATTTTCGTATTTCCCCTGTCCTCCAACCCCGCCAGTTACAGCTCCGAAGTGGCGTCTGCACAATCCACACTTGTTCCTGTGTTACAGGTGTTCAGTCCGGTCAGTTAATCCCCTGATGTGTGTCCGGCAATGTCGCCTGCTCTGTCCACATTCCCATTATGGGAATGTGGACAGAGCAGGCGACATTGCCGGACACACATCAGGGGATTAACTGACCGGACTGAACACCTGTAACACAGGAACAAGTGTGGATTGTGCAGACGCCACTTTGGAGCTGTAACTGGCGGGGTTGGAGGACAGGGGAAATACGAGAGACAGTGGAGCCACAGGCCTAATTGGAGCACGGTTAAAAATCAGTAGTGGTATGACTGTGTAGGCAGCAGGAGACTTTGCCATCTACACAGCAGGGGATCAGCTGACGTTACTGAACCCCACTGAGACACGGGAGCAAGTGTCTCTTTCCGTGTGGACGGCACTTCCGAGCTACAACTGGCTGTGTTGAAGCCCAGGAAATAGGAGGGTGTAGGCAGAGGCCTACTGTATTTTGAATGAGGTGACAGCAGGAGAGACTGCCATCCACAAAGCAGGGGATCAGCTGACGTTACTGAACCCCACTGAGACACGGGAGCAAGTGTCTCTTTCCGTGTGGACGGCACTTCCGAACTACAACTGGCTGTGTTGAAGCCCAGGAAATAGGAGGGTGTAGGCAGAGGCCTACTGTATTTTGAATGAGGTGACAGCAGGAGAGACTGCCATCCACAAAGCAGGGGATCAGCTGACGTTACTGAACCCCACTGAGACACGGGAGCAAGTGTCTCTTTCCGTGTGGACGGCACTTCCGAACTACAACTGGCTGTGTTGAAGCCCAGGAAATAGGAGGGTGTAGGCAGAGGCCTACTGTATTTTGAATGAGGTGACAGCAGGAGAGACTGCCATCCACAAAGCAGGGGATCAGCTGACGTTACTGAACCCCACTGAGACACGGGAGCAAGTGTCTCTTTCCGTGTGGACGGCACTTCCGAACTACAACTGGCTGTGTTGAAGCCCAGGAAATAGGAGGGTGTAGGCAGAGGCCTACTGTCTTTGTAATGCGGAGACAGCAGGAGAGACTGCCATCCACACAGCAGGGGATCAGCTGACGTTACTGAACCCCACTGAGACACGGGAGCAAGTGTCTCTTTCCGTGTGGACGGCACTTCCGAGCTACAACTGGCTGTGTTGAAGCCCAGGAAATAGGAGGGTGTAGGCAGAGGGCTACTGTATTTTGAATGAGGTGACAGCAGGAGAGACTGCCATCCACACAGCAGGGGATCAGCTGACGTTACTGAACCCCACTGAGACACGGGAGCAAGTATCTCTTTCCGTGTGGACGGCACTTCCGAACTACAACTGGCTGTGTTGAAGCCCAGGACATAGGAGGGTGTAGGCAGTGGCCTACTGTATTTTGAATGAGGTGACAGCAGGAGAGACTGCCATCCACACAGCAGGGGATCAGCTGACGTTACTGAACCCCACTGAGACACGGGAGCAAGTATCTCTTTCCGTGTGGACGGCACTTCCGAACTACAACTGGCTGTGTTGAAGCCCAGGAAATAGGAGGGTGTAGGCAGAGGCCTACTGTCTTTGTAATGCGGAGACAGCAGGAGAGACTGCCATCCACACAGCAGGGGATCAGCTGACGTTACTGAACCCCACTGAGACACGGGAGCAAGTATCTCTTTCCGTGTGGACGGCACTTCCGAACTACAACTGGCTGTGTTGAAGCCCAGGACATAGGAGGGTGTAGGCAGTGGCCTACTGTATTTTGAATGAGGTGACAGCAGGAGAGACTGCCATCCACACAGCAGGGGATCAGCTGACGTTACTGAACCCCACTGAGACACGGGAGCAAGTGTCTCTTTCCGTGTGGACGGCACTTCCGAGCTACAACTGGCTGTGTTGAAGCCCAGGAAATAGGAGGGTGTAGGCAGAGGCCTACTGTCTTTGTAATGCGGAGACAGCAGGAGAGACTGCCATCCACACAGCAGGGGATCAGCTGACGTTACTGAACCACACTGAGACACGGGAGCAAGTGTCTCTTTCCGTGTGGACGGCACTTCCGAGCTACAACTGGCTGTGTTGAAGCCCAGGAAATAGGAGGGTGTAGGCAGAGGCCTACTGTCTTTGTAATGCGGAGACAGCAGGAGAGACTGCCATCTCCACAGCAGGGGAACAGCTGGCAGTGCTGAACCCCACTAACACTTGAACGAATGTGTTTGGCTCTGTGGAGACGACACTTCTGAACATCAACTGACGCTGTTGGAGCCCAGGATTAGGCGAGGAGCAGGCTGGGGCCTACTGGATTTTGGCAGGTGAAGGCAGCAGGAGACTTGCCATCTCCACAGCAGGGGAACAGCTGGCAGTGCTGAAACCCACTAACACTTGAACGAATGTGTTTGGCTCTGTGGAGACGACACTTCTGAACACCAACTGACGCTGTTGGAGCCCAGGATTAGGCGAGGAGCAGGCTGGGGCCTACTGGATTTTGGCAGGTGAAGGCAGCAGGAGACTTGCCATCTCCACAGCAGGGGAACAGCTGGCAGTGCTGAACCCCACTAACACTTGAACGAATGTGTTTGGCTCTGTGGAGACGACACTTCTGAACACCAACTGACGCTGTTGGAGCCCAGGATTAGGCGAGGAGCAGGCTGGGGCCTACTGGATTTTGGCAGGTGAAGGCAGCAGGAGACTTGCCATCTCCACAGCAGGGGAACAGCTGGCAGTGCTGAACCCCACTAACACTTGAACGAATGTGTTTGGCTCTGTGGAGACGACACTTCTGAACACCAACTGACGCTGTTGGAGCCCAGGATTAGGCGAGGAGCAGGCTGGGGCCTACTGGATTTTGGCAGGTGAAGGCAGCAGGAGACTTGCCATCTCCACAGCAGGGGAACAGCTGGCAGTGCTGAACCCCACTAACACTTGAACGAATGTGTTTGGCTCTGTGGAGACGACACTTCTGAACACCAACTGACGCTGTTGGAGCCCAGGATTAGGCGAGGAGCAGGCTGGGGCCTACTGGATTTTGGCAGGTGAAGGCAGCAGGAGACTTGCCATCTCCACAGCAGGGGAACAGCTGGCAGTGCTGAAACCCACTAACACTTGAACGAATGTGTTTGGCTCTGTGGAGACGACACTTCTGAACACCAACTGACGCTGTTGGAGCCCAGGATTAGGCGAGGAGCAGGCTGGGGCCTACTGGATTTTGGCAGGTGAAGGCAGCAGGAGACTTGCCATCTCCACAGCAGGGGAACAGCTGGCAGTGCTGAACCCCACTAACACTTGAACGAATGTGTTTGGCTCTGTGGAGACGACACTTCTGAACACCAACTGACGCTGTTGGAGCCCAGGATTAGGCGAGGAGCAGGCTGGGGCCTACTGGATTTTGGCAGGTGAAGGCAGCAGGAGACTTGCCATCTCCACAGCAGGGGAACAGCTGGCAGTGCTGAAACCCACTAACACTTGAACGAATGTGTTTGGCTCTGTGGAGACGACACTTCTGAACACCAACTGACGCTGTTGGAGCCCAGGATTACGCATGCCGCATGCAGAGGCCAATGGGCAGCGGTTTTTATGGAGGTTGTGGACTACTACTGATTCTAACCATGCTCCACTTAGGCCTCTGGCTCCACTGTCTCTACTATTTACCCTGGCCTCCAACCCCGCCAGCTACATCTCTGAAGTGGCGTCAGCACAATCTACACTTGTTCCTGTGTTACTGGTGCTCAGTCCCGTCAGTTGATCCCCTGATGTTTGTCCGGCAAGTTCGCCAGCTCTGTCCTCATTCCCACTACTGGTTATGGGAATGTGGACAGAGCAGGAGACCTTGCCGGACACACATCAGGGGATAAACTGATGGGACTGAGCCACAGGAACACAGGAACAAGTGTAGATTGTGCTGACGCCACTTCAGAGATGTAGATGGCGGGGTTGGAGGTCAGGGGAAATAGTAGAGACAGTGGAGCCAGAGACCTAAGTTGGGCACGGTTAAAAATCAGTAGTGGTTTGAATGTTGATGGAGCTGGTGACTCTGCCGTCCACACAGCAGGGGATCAGCTGGCATTACTGAACCCCACTAACACAGGAGCTAGTGTGTTTCTCTGTGCAGACGACACATCTGAGCGACAACTGGCTGTGTTGAAGCACAGGGATTATAGTTCAGGTGGTAGAAAAATGAACACACCAGCAGACCTGGATACAGTTGCCAACCACTAATTTAGTCTGTAAGAGGAATGGCAAAGTCTTTGGAGATCCAGGCCTTGTTCATTTTCAGAAAAGTCAGCCGGTCAACATTATCGGAAGATAGTCGCGTGCGACGGTCTGTTAGTACACCACCTGCGGCACTAAAGACACGTTCCGATAATACACTGGCAGCAGGGCAAGCCAGCACCTCCAATGCATACTGGCTAAGCTCTGGCCATGTATCCAGCTTTGAGACCCAAAACTTGAAGGGGGAAGAGCCATCTGGGAGTACAGCGACAGGGCAAGACATGTAGTCTGACACCATCTGACGGAAGCGTTGCCTCCTGCTGACTCGAGGCGTCGCTGATGGTGTAGACAATTGTGGTGGACACACAAAACGTTGCCACATTTGGGCCATAGTGGTCTTGCCTTGTGCTGCGGCACTGCCTCTGCTCCCTCTTTGTGCAGAGTTTCCTCCACTGCCTCGACGCACAGAGCTGCTTTGTAAAGCACTAGCAACAATGCTGTCGGGTGGAATGGAAAACATTATGGACTGCACCAGTGACTCTTCGTACTCCCGCATTTTACGCTCCCGGTTCAACGTTGGTATGAGCCTTTGTACGCTGTCCCGGTAGCGAGGATCTAGGAGGGTGTACACCCAATAATCAGCCGAGACGAGAATGTGGGCGATGCGGCGGTCGTTTCTCAGGCACTGCAGCATGAAATCAACCATGTGCTGCAGACTCCCAACTGCCAAAGAACCGCTGTCCCCTGTTTGAGGCGTGACCTCGGCCTGCTCTGCATCACCCCACCCTCGCTGTACATACTGAGTAGAGGTTTGTGTACCTCCCTCCTCTGGAGAGATGTCTTCCTCCTCCATCGACTCCTCCTCATCCTCCTCACAAAGTGTCCCCTGCCTAGGCCTTTGTGAGGAAACACGTAGCGCAGACTGTCCAGAAGCAGATGGCATTTGGGACTCCTCATCCTCCACCTCTTCTGAAACCTCATCCCTTAGTGCTTGCAGTGTTTGTTGAAGCAGGCAGATAAGGGGGACAGTCATGCTGACTAGTGCATCATCTGCACTCGCCATCCGCGTGGATTCATCGAAGGCACGCAAAACGAGGCAGATGTCCTTCATAGAGGCCCACTCAATGGTGCTGAAGTGTGAACGGCGCACAGTGCGACTTGTTTGCGCCTGATGCAGCTGGTACTCCATGACTGCTGCCTGCTGCTCACACAACCGCTCCAACATATGTAACGTTGAATTCCACCGGGTGGGTAGGTCACATATGATGCGATGTTCCGGAAGGCCAAATCGTCGCTGCAGAGCAGCGAGGCGCGATCTTGCCGTGCTGGAACGTCGCAAGTGAGCGCACTCTATGCGGACCTTGTGCAACAGTGCAGCAAGATCCGGATAGTCCCTCAGAAAGCTCTGCACGACCAAGTTAAGAACATGTGCCAGACATGGGATGTGTGTGAGGTTGCCTAGGCCAAGAGCTGCCACCAGATTTCGGCCATTGTCACACACTACCAAGCCCGGCTGGAGATTCGCTGGCCCAAACCACACATCGCTCTCCAGCTTGATAGCATTCCAGAGCTCCTGCACTGTGTGGCTTCGATTCCCCAAAGAAATTAATTTGAGTACAGCCTGTTGACGTTTGGCCACGGCTGTGCTCATATTGGTCGTAACAGGCTCCTGCTCTGCTGTTTCTGAGGAACTTGAGTAGGAGGAGGAGTCTATGTGTACAGACTGGAGTCCTGCAATCCGTGGCGTTGGAAGAACACGTACAGCGCCACTCTCCAGATCGGTACCCGGCTCCACAACATTGACCCAGTGGGCAGTGAGGGAAAGGTATCGTCCCTGTCCATGGTTACTGGTCCACGCATCGGTGGTCAGGTGGACCTTGCTACTAACGGCGTTTAGTAGCGCATGTTTTATTTTGCCCTCAACATGTTTCTGCAGGGCAGGGACGGCTCGCCTGCTGAAATAAAAGCGGCTGGGCACGTTGTATTGGGGGACTGCCAATGCCATTAAGTCCCGGAAGGTGTCAGTGTCCACCAGCCTGAATGACAGCATTTCAACTGCCAGAAGTTTGGCAATGCCAGCATTCAGAGACTGTGCTCGGGGATGGTTTGCCGAGTAAGGGCGCCTTTTATCCCATGCCTGTGCTACCGATGGCTGTGATGGATGGGAACGTGCTGCTATGGGTGTAATCTGACAGGGTCTCCGGACAACAGTGGCAGAGGTTCTTCCTTGGCGATCCTGTGAGGAAGCCGAACCAGCAGTGTGTGAGCTGGAGGAAGAGGGCCCAACACGAACTGAAGAGGTGGTAGGTGGTGCTGTACGTTGGCCTACGTCTTCAGGGTGTCTCTGCAACTCCAACTCGTGCTTGGTGCGCTCATGTTTCCACATATTTGTGGTATTGAGGTTGCTGACATTTCTCCCTCTTTTGACTCTCTGATGACACAGCTTGCATTTGACAAAGCAAATGTCATCTGCAACTGTGTCAAAAAAGGACCACGCACTGCAACTCTTGTGAGCGCCCGGTTTGCCTTTGGAAGGAGGAATGCTCCTAACGGGTGCCGAAGTGGAGGGTACAGGCAACCAAGTCTTCCCCCTCCCTCTGCCTCCTGTTTTGGCCAGTAGGGGAATCTCTTCCTCAGAGCTGCTCCCACCACCTTCCTGTTGCTCACGCCATGATGGGTCAAGGACCTCATCATCTTCCCTCCCCTCTTCAAACAGCTGGTTCTCCGGGGTTGTCTCGCCAGCACCGTACGCACCAGAAAGTGGCAACTGAGTCTCGTCATCATCTGATGCGTACTGAGGTGTGCTGACCATAGGCACTGGCCCACTCGCCTCTTCAGATTCAGAGGGACAAAGAAGTTGCGCATCACTGCATACTCCCTCTTCTTCACATTCAGGAATGCTGCTTGGCTGGCCCCCTCTTTCCAAGCCAACAGATTCCGAGAACAGAAGTAGAGACTGTGATGGCTCCTGTCCATGTCTCTCTGACTGCCTGGGCACTTTGGCAGGTGGTGAAGAGACAGATGGTTGCTCTTCGGTGCTCTGACCCTGAGAGGATGCGGAAGTAATTGAAGTCGATGCGTTAGCTGCCATCCATCCGACAACGGCTTCAATTTGTTCCTCCCGCAGCAGTGGGGTACGTTGAGGTCCTACAAAGCTGCACATAAAGGACTGTTGCCTGCTAAAACTGGGGGATGCTGATCCACTGGTGCCCGCAGCAGGCCCAGAATCCCCACGTCCTCTACCTGTAGAATCCCCACGTCCTCTCCCTGCAGAATCCCCACGTCCTCTCCCTGCTGAAACTCCACGCCCACGCCCACGCCCCCGCGCCTTACTCCCTGCCTTCTTCATCTTGCAAGACTGCTTAAGATAGGCAAAAAAGTACAAAGGGGGGCCTTAGTGTGCTTATTCCTGAACAGCTGGTTACAGGTACAAGAAACACTAATTTTATGAAGTGTGTGTGTGTGGACTAGACTTTAATAGGAGCTGATGTGGCCTACACAAGTTCAAAATGTAGTGTTTGGTGAACTTTTTATGTGGTTTCTTTGTTTGAAACAAACTCAAAGTATGTGAACAAAGAATTGAAACTGATAGTATCACCAACTTTTTGGAGCTATTACAATGCAGGCAGGTAACCTACAATGCAAAAGATGAGGCTCCCAAAAAATTGGGTAATACTAATCTGGCTGCGCCGGCAGGGCACAAGCCAGAAAAAAAGGCTCCTCTATCTACTCCTATATAGTGTTTGCAACCAACCAATGTTGATGGATACGGATGGATGCACACTAATAGGAGAAGAAAAAATGAGCTGCACTCAAAGACAAATATGTGTGAGGCAGTGACGCACGTTGAGCGTCCTACAACCAGACGTAGCTGCAGGACACTCTACTCAGCGTGAGCTGCACTCACACACAGTCAGAGACCTCTCAGACAGCCGTCAACAGTGCAGCTAAGTGGGCACTGGCACTGACAGGCTGCAGAAAGGCTCCGCTGTGTACTCCTATATAGTGTTTGCAACCACCGTAGATGGAGACGGATGGATGCACACTAATAGAAGAAAAAATGAGCTGCACTCAAATAAAAATATGTGTGAGGCAGTGACGCACGCTGAGCGTCCTACAGCCAGACGTAGCTGCAGGACACACTACTCAGCGTGAGCTGCACTCACACACAGTCAGAGACCTCTCAGACAGCCGTGAACAGTGCAGCAAAGTGGACACTAGCACTGAAAGGCTGCAGAAAGGCTCCGCTGTCTACTACTAGTGTTTGCAACCAACGTATATGGATACGGATGGAAGCACACTAGATTGAAATTATGTAAAAAATGCAGCTCAAAAAATAAAAGATGTATGAGGCAGCAGTGATCACACTGGGTGGCCTACAGCCTGACGTGGCTGCAGGACCCACTCCACAGCGTGAGCTGCACTCACACAGCCCTTGCAGACAGCTGTGAACACTGCTGCTAGGGCAAAGAAGGCTACAGTGGTGGTTTATGTAGCCTGGGTAAAGCACTAGATGTTTGGTGGAATCGCTATTTCTAACTGTCCCTCACAGTCTTCTACAGCAGCCTGTCCCTAACTGAATTCACAGCAGAGTGACCAGAAATGGCGGCTGCGGTGGCTTTTATAGTGCATCATGACATCATTTCGGCAGCCAATCACAGCCATGCCAATAGTTAACATGCCTACATGCCTAACAGGATGTGCCCACACTTTGGAGGATTCCCATTGGCTTAATCAAAGCAAGCAGGCTCATAGCATGATGGGAACTTCCTATTCCGATTCCGATCCCGGAATCCGATATGAAAAAAGTATCGGAATTAAGTATCGGAACTTGCGGTATCGGAATGCTCAACACTATTGGTCACACTTGTCAAGCACTATGCTTGACAAGCGTGACCAACCTGTCAATCACTTTTCCAAGCGATGCTTCAAATCGCTTGGAAAAGCGAAAGCATTCTGCAAGCTAAAAACGCTTGCAAAATGCTTGTGTTTTGAGGGAAAATGCATGCGAATTCCGCATGCGTTTTACCCGCGGCGGGGAGTTGCGGAAATGCTGCTGACATTTCTGCAGCATTTCTGCAACGTGGGCACTTGGGACTGTTCCAATTATGGTCCCTTTGAAAAGGTGGGATGACTTTTGCTTTTTTTGTTCAAAAAAACTTGTTAACTAGGTACTGTATATTATTTTCATGCACTGTTGCTGTTTATTTATTTACTGCAGGGTATTCAATCATTGTGTTTCTGTCTTTTGTTTTATCTACTTGAATTTCACAATGGTAGACACCACAACAATATTGCTGGCTGTTGATACTATTTTCTTAGGCTTAAGGAAATTTTATTAAGGGGGAAGAATTTAAAGAGAAAACATATTTACAAAATAAAATTGAACTTAATTTACTAGTCCAATTTAAAAAAACATGGAACCCAAAAATATTTCTGTTCTTGGCACAAGTTCTGTTCCATGTGTGTACCTACAAGCCAATCATACCGAACCAAAAGAAAAAACTTGAATTTATGGTCAATAATAGGAATATTTAAAATAATTAAAATATTAAAACATAAATGAGATTTAAAATACCTTTATTATATAATAGTGGTACATATATATAGAAAAGCAATGTGTGCTCAGATTGATTAAAGTATATACCTATATAGGTTTAATAAACAATATACACAACGGTCCACATGTATGAGAAAATGTAATTACACCTTCTTTATACTTGTCCTATAGAAAAGTGACATGAAATATAAAGAGCCAAACCTAATATATTTAGGCTCAAAAAAGTGTCAGTGTATTCAAGACAAACGTACAGGAGTGCAATATAAACCAGCAGCGGTGGAATATTTATCCAAATATATAAAGTGCAAAGTGCAAAGTGCAAAAAAATAGCAATAGGGGTGAACAAGGACAAATGAGGGTGTATACCTTTAAGGACCGCTGGTAAACGAGCAACACAGCCCCAAAAGCCAATGTAGCATTCTGGGTTATGGCATATTTTCTGGGCGGATCAGTGTCTTTAGTAAAACATTCTACATAAGTTTTACTTTTTGCATATGGAGCGCAGGACCTTTGGTTACTCGGTACCGGGCCGGTCAGGCTCTCAAAAAGGGAAGTGTCACGGTGGCAGTGACCCGGTCCGTGGCCCTGGGCGTCCAGTAATTAAATAGAGGATAGTTATGTGTTGTTTAATTGTGACGCCACCCGTGGTGTTTGGCAATGGGTGGCCGAAGATGCGGTTTTGGTCCTCTGGGGCTGATGGTGACACAGCAAAGATGGTTCAGCTCCCCACGGGTAGAGCGGGGCCCCAGGGCAAATATATTTGATTGTTCAGATGGTGGTGAACGTTGGGGTGCAGAGAATAAGTGAAGGACAGAGAGAGGTGCATTTTTCTTTACCTTTTACTTGAAAGTAGCTGCAATCTGGGGTACCACATACCGATGAGGGATTGAGCCCGGCTCGCCTGGAGGCATTCAGGGGATCCTCCCTGCCAGGTGGGGTTGGGGACCTTCCTTCTGCGCTGTTTTCGGGTCCCTGCTGCTTGTAGCCAAGCTGCGGCCCTCTCCTGAGTGATGATCTCAACCTGTATGACTGACAGCATGAGCCTATATCACGGGTACTGTCCTTTTCATTGTCAGCCCTGGGCTCTTGGTCTGCTGCCATGCCTTCAGGTAATCAGTGTGTCCAAGGAACTTGCAGTTCCCTGTACTCCAGATTTGGCTGTCAGGGCATACAGCTCCTGCCCAGCCAAGGACTCCAGCGTCCTCTTTTATATCAGCGCTTCGCTCTGGGGTCAGCTATACGCAATTTTAGTTCCCCCAGAGCCTTTTGTCTCTGCTTCTGTCCCTTTCCTCTTCACAGACCAACTTCAACTGTCTCTAACTGTCTTGTCATGAGTTCCAGCTGCCCCCGTTTCCATGACAACTCCCTTGTTTACTCTCTCAGCTGACTTCTTACTGACTCACTAACCCCACCTGCTGGCCAGAATTTATAACGAAGCTCCCCTTTCTGACCTGCAGCAGGAATTGTCATGTAACCTTTGTTACCTGGCATGGAGACCCCCTTCCTGCCTCCAGGCATGACATCACCCCCTTAGAGGGAGGCAATGTCATTATAGCAACTAGACTCTGGGGTGCCACATTCCCCCCAGTGAAATTCAGTACTCCTGGACTGAGGTAACATAACAAGAACTGTTAACAACAACAATAAATGAAAATCTACAAAGTCTTAAAAATGCAAAAATTATCAAAACCAGAAAAGAAAAAGAAATAATACCACAGTTACTGCAGCGACCAGTCCTTACGCTGCCGTCCAGGAATTGTCTTTGTCCTTGTACCTGGGGTTTGGTTGGTGGGAACCGCCTTAGCCCACTTTTTTGTGTTGTCCCTGGGGCACTCTGTAGATGGGCCTGGATTTTTCGGCCACGACAGCGGCTTATTTTCAATGCCAAGTTGGGGTAACTATTTACAAATAAAGTTCTGACCACACATAGTCCTGTGGCCCAATTGTCCTTCAAATGGTTATTACGAATACTTAAAAAGCTCATACAGTAAGTCTCTGTAGGCTCTCATGCTTAACGGTTACAACTATACATTCTTATTAACTTATTTACATTATGTATTCTCTATAACGGACAGGGATCTGACCTCTGGTACTACGATCGGATCTACGCAGTACAGGTATCTCCGATGACCTGACCTGTTCTCTAATGTCTACTGCTGGTGCACTAGTCACTACGCTATAAGTGGACTTGTGTAATATTGGTATTCTGGACTGCCTTCTCCTGACTCTTAGACTTACCATGAGACTGAGAGATTCACCACTAGCAGGGGACAGATTTCCCCATTCCACTGCAGATGTGGCATCTGTTACTGGAGCCGTTTCATTAAGAGTCTCTGCTTCATCCGGTGCAGTAGGCTGGTGAAAGGTTAGCACTGGTACTACGATAGCCTGATTCACTTGGGTCCACGTCCGAGGATACTCTCCAAGGATAGCTTGGATTTTCTTTTTCACCTTTACTGTGTGCCGTGGGGTGTCTTGGACTTCCTCTTTGTCTTTCAGTTGATCAGGGCACACCTTTAGATGATCTCTTGAGACTGCCTCTGAGGTTTCTCCTCCATCCTTGCTGATGAGGCATACCTTGATGTTATTAAAGTCTGAAGGTATAACGGTGTATGGCTTTGCCTCCCACTGGTCATCAAGTTTGTGAACACGTCTCTTTCTTTTGAGCACTTGTTCTCCTGGTGTCAAGGGAACTGCAGGGGTTTGTTGATTGTAATTCCTTTCCTGCCTCTGTCTTGCCTGGAACAAACTCTTCTCCACACACTCTTGCACTTTGAGGTATTGTTGCTGCCGCTCCGTATCCCAGTCCACATCTGGTGATGTTGTCTCAGGTGTTAAGACTCCCATGTCCAGATCAATGGGTAACTTGCCAGGTCTTGCCCTCATCAGGTAAGCCGGAGTGCAATTGGTGGAGTTTACCGGTATATGATTATATAGATCTACCAGATCTGGTAACTTCTCTTGCCACTGGTTTCGTTCTTCCAGAGGTAAGGTCTTCAATAAGTCAATTACCACCTGGTTCATCTTCTCACACATGCCATTTGTCTGTGGATGGTACAGCGTCGTCCTGATTTTCTTGCAACCGTACATGTTACAGAACTCCTGGAACACTTCTGCCTCAAAGGCTGGACCATGGTCGGTGAGCACTTGTTCAGGGTATCCGTGCGGTCGACAAAAGTGTTGTTGCAATGCTGCTGTTGTTGTTGAAATGTTGTTGTTTGCTGTCTTTGCTGTTTGGTCTTTAACAGGCACGACTACCAAGAACCTTGAGTAATGGTCAACGATGGTCAGAGGACAAGTGTAGCCATTCCTACTCGGAGTTAAATTCACGTGATCCAAGGCTACCAGTTCAAGCGGATGTTTCGTGATGATCAGCTGTAATGGGGCTTCCTAGCTGTTACAATCCTTCCTGCGCAGGTTGCATGGGCCACATTCTTGGCACCACTTCTCAATGGCTCCCCTCATGCTAACCCAGTAGAATCTTTCACGAAGTAGGACCTCCAACTTCTTCCACCCGAAGTGTCCTGCTCCATCGTGGTATGCCTCCAAGACCATTGGCGTATCCCTCTTCGGGACTACCACCTGCCAGACCAGTTTGTGTGTGCGCGAGTTGATGTTCCTCTGACACAGCTTACCCTCGCAGATGAACAGCTTGCCTCTCTCCTTCCATAACTGCTGTGCTTCCTGTGGATCATCTGGACCAGGTTGTGAATCAGCTTGTGTCAGCAACTCCTTTACTAGGCGAATAGCTGGGTCACTATCTTGCATCTCTGCCCACTCGTGATGGGATAATGGGTTCAACGCTACCGCTCGTACGATATAGTGCTTATTCCTCACCCCTTGGGAGCGCTGGGCTGCAACTGGACGGTGGAAGGCTGGTAACTCGATTTCTTTGAGTTCTTCTGGATCTTCTCCCCTGTCTGGTGAATTGTGCATCCTGTACAGCGCATCAGCATTAGCGTTCTTATGTCCTGCTCAGTACTTGATGGTAAACTCATAGTTGGACAGCCGGGCCATCCATCACTGCTCAAGTGCACCTAGCTTTGCCGTTTCAAGATGGGTTAACGGATTATTGTCCGTGTAGATGGTTAACATTGCTGAAGCCAAGAAGTGCTTGTATGCTCTGTTACCACCAAGACTATGGTGAGGAACTCAGTTTAAAGGAACTGTAGCTGTTGGGGTTCCTCTCAGTGGGATGAAGCTTCCTGCTGGCGTAGGCAATCACTCTCTCTCTGCCTTTCTGCACTTGTGACAGCACTGCTCCCAATCCCATGTTGCTGGCGTCAGTGTAAAGTACAAATGGTTGGTCATAGTCAGGGTAGGTTAGGACCTCATCTCCCGTGAGGGCCAATTTCAACCTGATGAAAGACTCTTCTATCCTTTTGTTCCACTCGAACGGAAGACTCTTGTTCTTGGCCTTCTTGGATTGGCCCACTAGAAGATCTTGCAGGGGTGCAGCTATTTTGGTGAAGTCCTTGATAAATCTTTGGTAGTAGCCTACTAACCCAAGAAACTGCCTTACTTCATGAATAGTGCTGGGTCTTTGCCAGTCGTGGATAACGGTGACTTTGTCAGGGTCGGGTGCCACACCTTCCGCGCTTACTATATGGCCTAGATACTGCACCTTGGGCTTCAAAAGGTGACATTTGGACGGCTTTACTTTCAAGACAAAGTTGGACTGGGCTTCGAATAACTCAGCTAGGTGCTTCAAATGTTCTTCGTAGGTTTTGGAGAAGACAATGATGTCATCCAGGTACAGCAGAACGGTTTCAAAGTTTTTATGTCCAAGGCAGCATTCCATTAACCGCTGAAATGTTCCTGGCGCATTGCTGAGCCTGAACTGCATGTAATTAAACTCGCAGAGGCCCATTGTTGTTGTAAACGCTGTCTTCTCTTTGTCTGCCTCTGCCACGGGAAACTGCCAATACCTACTGGTGAGATCTAAGGTAGAGAAATAGTTAGCGGTTCTCAGTGCAGTTAGTGATTCCTCAATTCTAGGTATTGGGTAAGCGTCCTTATGTGAAATGCTGTTAATCCACCTGTAGTCTGCAAACATTCACATAGTACCATCTTTCTTTTTAACGAGAAGTAATGGAGCTGCCCAGGGGCTACAACGATCTCTGATTACCCCAGCCTCCTTTATCTCCCATAACATACTCTTGTCACATTGATAGTGTGCTGGGGGTACAGGCCGGTACCTCTCTTTAATGGGTGGATGATCTCCTGTGGGGATATGGTGTTGGACCCCTTTTGCCTGCCCAAAGTTGAGAGGATGTTTGCTGAAGACCCGTTCAAATTCTCGAGCCACCCGGAAAGCCCCATGCTTTTGGTATGAAGGGGTGGAGTCAGTGCCTACGTGTAGCTGCTAACACCAATCCTCCTGCTGCCCTTGAGAGCCATTGTCTTCCACCTTGTCGGACGGAAGCAAGGGTTCTGCTGCCTCTATTGTATTGTTACTGACAGTGAACAGCTTAGCAAGGGTGGCATACCGGGGTAAATGGACCTCTCTCTCCCCACAAATTTAAATGAGTATTGGTACTCTCCCCTTGCGGACATCAACTACCCCTCTGGCTGTCAGGATATTGAGCCTACTATCAGAGTACATGAGATCTACCAGGGCTTGGTAATCTTGACCACTGAGGCCTATTGCTGCCCGACACACTGCGCCGCCTCCCAGCCGTCCTTCATGCCCCTGTGTTGCGTCCCTGCACCGCCTCCTCCTGTGTTTCTCTTGGCATTACATGCCGCTGGGTGCCTGCGCTGTGCCAACAGTTCTCGGGCATGCACATTGCGCGCTACCCAGGAACAGACATCAGGCTATCGCGCCTGCGTGTTTCGCAGGTGCCAGATTCCCAGCCCTGCAGTGTGAATACATCATAACACACTGCAGGTTGGGATCTGGGGCCTCCGAAACACGCAGGAGCGATAGCCCAATGTCAGTTCACGGGCAGCGCGCACTGTGTGTGCCCGAGAACTATAGGCACAATCCAGGCGCCCGCCAGCATGTAACGCCAACAGCAACACTGTTATGATTGAGTCACCGTAGGAGGCAAAAATAGAAATGCTAGCTAAGTCCAGAAAACCAGAGAAGTTGGCAGCTATCGGATTGCAGACCCCTGAACCTATCAACACAACTAGCAGTAGCCGTGGGGGGCTCCTATGATGCCCTAGGGCCCTCGATCACAGCCGGAGGACTACATAGCCTAAAGACAGAAAGGGAAATCTAAACTGCCCCAGAGCAGACCCCAAAGCAAAAGGCAGCCCCCCACATATAATGACGGTGAAGCAAGAAGAAAGAACAAAACACAGACAGAAAGATAGACAGAGCAAAGATGGGGCCCACACTAGCTTAGATAGGAAAGGACAGGAAGGTTGCTGTCTGCAATCCGTGAGAAACCCTATGAAAATAAGAGCCAACAAACTGACAGTAAAAAAGGCCCTGAAGAAGCTAGGCTTCAAAAAAGCTATGTCAGTACTCAGGAATATTCTGAAGACAGAGCAACAGGCAAAAGGAGATTCAGCTCACCCCAGCAGGGAATGGCAGAATCCAGAAAAGCAAGGAAAACAAAACACTAATGCAAAAAGGCAAAGCAGAAATCTTAGCTGTAGATGAGCAGGAATCAGACTGGTTTCCTAGAAGTCCACAGAGAAATCACTCGCAGGCCAGAAGGGCGTCGGCAGCCTTATATCCAGTCATTAACTCCACTCAGCCAGTCATCATCATCAGCCCCAGGTGTTTGACAATCAGGCTCACTACCTTTCTTCACCAGAAGAGGGAGTTCCTCGGGCCTCAGTAGTGAAGGGGAAAATACAGGGAATTCTCCCTCAAGATCCGGAACACAGTCCGAATATGTTCCACATGAGATTCCCAATCCTTGGAGAAGATCAAAATATCATCCAGATAGATAATCAAAAATTTATCGACAAAATCTCGGAAAATATCGTTCATGAAGCACTGGAAGACAGAAGGGGCATTAGTGAGCCCAAAAGGCATCACCAGGTACTCAAAATGTCCCTACGGAGTATTAAACACCGTCTTCCATTCATCCCCATGCTTAATGCGAATAAGATTATACGCCCCCCTGAGGTCAAGCTTGGTAAACCAGCAAGCACCTTTAACTCTGGAGAATAGATCAGAAATCAGGGGTAACGGATACTGATATTTAACAGTAATTTTGTTAAGAGCACGATAATCAATACAAGGTCTTAATGATCCATCCTTTTTGGCTACAAAAAAAAAAACGGCACCTAAGGGTGACGAAGATGGTCTAATATGACCCTTCTCCAACGCCTCCTTAATATAGGACCGCATAGCCTCGTGCTCGGGTACAGATAAATTGAAGAGCTGACCCTTGGAAAATTTACACCCCGGGCTCAGTTCAATAGCACAGTCATAACTCCTATGAGGAGGCAGATACGCAGACTCATTCTCACTAAATACATCATAAAAGTCCGCCAAATAATCAGGAACATCATGCGACTGAGGAGAGGTGGAAAACACCGGAGCATCACTAAAGGCACACCGACAACCCCAAATCACCACAGACACAGATTTCCAATCCAAAACTGGATTATGAATTTGTAACCAGGGAAACCCCAGAACAATAGTATCATGCATATTACGTAACACCAAAAACCTGCAATTTTCTTGATGTTCTGGGGCGACCCGCATTACCACCTGGGTCCAAAACTGAGGTTTATTTTTAGCCAAAGGAGTAGCATCAATCCCCCTCAAAGGGATAGGCGTCTGCAGAGGTGTCATCGGAAATCCACAACGTTTAGCAAAATCAAGTCCATTAGGTTTAGAGCTGCTCCCGAATCCACAAAAGCCTTGGCAGAAAATGTGGACAGGGAGCAGATCAGAGTAATAGCCAGAAGAAACTTAGGTTGAACACCACCAACAGAAAACGTGTGTGCAAAGCGTTTCTCGCGTTTAGGACAGACAGAAATAATATGCGAGGCATCTCCACAGAAAAAACACAACTTATTACGCCTTCTGAACTCCTGACGCTGCTCTCTGGAAAAAACTCTATCACATTGCATAGGTTCAGACATCTGTTCAACAGGTGGCAACACCTCTCGTGCAGCTCTGCGTTCGCGTAAACGCCGATCAACCTGAATGGCTAAAGACATAGAATCGTCAAGACCAGAGGGAACAGGATATCCCACCATAGTATCTTTTATGGCTTCTGACAACCCCTTCCGAAAGAGAGCAGCCAAGGCATTATCATTCCAGGTAGTAAGTACTGCCCACTTTTGGAATTTTTGACAGTACAATTCTGCAGAATCACGACCCTGGTTCAATGCCAGCAGGGTCTTTTCAGCCAGATCAATGGCATTAGGTTCGTCATACAACAACCCCAAAGCTTGAAAGAATGCGTTCACATTAGTCAAAATAGGATCATCTGGTTTCAAAGAAAACGCCCAATCCTGGGGATCGCCACGCAGCAAAGAGATGACAATTTTAACCTGCTGCGCGGAGCTCCCTGACGAGTTAGGCTTCAAGGCAAAAAATAATTTACAATTAATTTTGAAATTCAAAAATTTAGACCGATCCCCAAAAAATACATCAGGAGTAGGAATCTTTGGTTCAGCAGCATGTGAATGAGCAAGGTAGGCGGAAATTCCCCGCACTTCCGCAGTGAGCTGCTCCACACGATCAGACAATTGCTTTATCTACATTGAGAGAAAAAAAAATTCCCCCTACGGCCTCAGAGATATAGAGGAAAAAATATACACCTTTTTTTTTTTTATACAATTCTTTCCTGCTATTGAGTACCCTAGAATCTGCGGTAAGGCGGGTGATTCTGTTATGATTGAGTCACCGTAGGAGGCAAAAATAGAAATGCTAGCTAAGTCCAGAAAACCAGAGAAGTTGGCAGCTATCGGATTGCAGACCCCTGAACCTATCAACACAACTAGCAGTAGCCGTGGGGGGCTCCTGCGATGCCCTAGGCCCCTCGATCACAGCCGGAGGACTACATAGCCTAAAGACAGAAAGGGAAATCTAAACTGCCCCAGGGCAGACCCCAAAGCAAAAGGCAGCCCCCCACATATAATGACGGTGAAGCAAGAAGAAAGAACAAAACACAGACAGAAAGATAGACAGAGCAAAGATGGGGCCCATGCTAGCTTAGATAGGAAAGGACAGGAAGGATGCTGTCTGCAATCCGTGAAAAACCCTATGAAAATAAGAGCCAACAAACTGACAGTAAAAAAGGCCCTGAAGAAGCTAGGCTTCAAAAAAGCTATGTCAGTACTCAGGAATATTCTGAAGACAGAGCAACAGGCAAAAGGAGATTCAGCTCACCCCAGCAGGGAATGGCAGAATCCAGAAAAGCAAGGAAAACAAAACACTAATGCAAAAAGGCAAAGCAGAAATCTTAGCTTTAGATGAGCAGGAATCAGACTGGTTTCCTAGAAGTCCACAGAGAAATCACCCGCAGGCCAGAAGGGCGTCGGCAGCCTTATATCCAGTCATTAACTCCACTCAGCCAGTCATCATCATCAGCCCCAGGTGTTTGACAATCAGGCTCACTACCTTTCTCCACCAGAAGAGGGAGTTCCTCGGGCCTCAGTAGTGAAGGGGAAAATGAACTCACAACACAACACAGGGGCATGATGCACGGCTGGGAGGCAGCGCAGGGATACAACAGAAGGATGATGGACAGCTGGGAGGCAGCTGATACAGGGGGATGCACCATACCTATGGGACTCAATACAGGTATGGGGACCTATTTATAAAAGTCAATATTTCGGCGTTACTGGGGATCAGAAACAGAAGAGCCACCTTCTCAGAGTGCAGCCTTAAGGTACTGTCACACTTAGCGATCCCGACCAGGGATATGACACGGTCAGGATAGCTGGTGCATCGCTAAGTGGTCGCTAGTGAGCTGCCACACAGGCAGATCTCACCAGCGACATAGCAGGGGTCGGGGGTCGCTACTTACCTGTCAGATGAGGAGATCCTGACGTCCTCCCGCCCGCGTCCACGCGTCGCTCGTCGGCGCCACAGGAAGCCCAGCAGGAAGCTGACGACGGAAAACGGCCCAGGACGTTCTCGCGCAATCAGTGATAATCAGCGGGGGAGCCGGTCGGAGTTAAGTATCAGACATAGCGATATCACTAGCAATATCACTATAACGTCACAAAAACCAGTGACGTTATAGCGATATTGCTAGCGATATCGCTTAGTGTGACAGGCCCTTTAGTGCTGCTGAATGTGGCTCTTTTAGTTAAAAACGCCCTTTTGGGGGGGTGACAGGTTCCATTTAAAAGAACAACGTAAACAAAAACAAATGAGGCAAAAAACACTGTTTTAACATCATACTGCTGAACAAAAAGTGGAATAAAACGTGATAAAAAGACAAATGTAAATAAAAATGATACCGCTGAAAATGTCATCTTGTCCCGCAAAAAACAAGCCATCATAAAGTTTCATCAGCAGAAAAATAAAAAAGTTATAGCTCTCAGAATACAGCAATGCAAATTAATTATTTTTTCTATAAAATAGTTTTTATTGTGTAAAAGGGCCAAAACATAAAAAAATGGGGTATCGCGGTAATCATACTGTCCTGAAGAATAAAGCTGCCTTATCAATTTTACCACACGCAGAACATAACTAAAAAAAGACAATTCCTGAATTGCTGGATTTTGTTCATTCTACCTCCCAAAAATCGGAATAGAACGTGATAAAAAAAAGTCATGTGACTGAAAAGGGTAAAAATAAAAACATCAACTCGTCCCGCAAAAAATCAAGCCATCACATGACTCTGTTGGTCAAAATATGGAAAAATTATAGCTCTCAAAATATGGAGATGCAAAAACTAGTTTTTGCAATATAAAGTGTCTTTTAGTGTGTGAGAGCCGCCAACTATAAAAACCCAATACAAATCTGATTTCGCTGTAATCGCACCGACCCAAAAAATAAAGTCAGCTAATCACTTACACTGCATGAGAAATGGCATAAAAAATAAATAAAACCAATTCTTCACCAGCTGTTGATTTTTCCTTTCTGCCTCCCAAAGATCGCAGTAAGACTTTGCGCACATTTATCCTGCGCTCTGCATTGAGCACTTACATCTGGGTTTCAGTGTAAATCTCTGAAATATGTGATTCAGTCTGAACCTCTGGTGGAAAATTCCTTATAATGAGGCACATGGAGATTATGTGCGACGTCTGACCTGTGATCCAGCGCTGTCTGTCTTTATAGGTGAGCATAAAAGTGCAGTCGTCTACAGTATTGTGCACTTCTGAAAAGAAGGAGAGCGCTGAACTAAGGCCAGATGGAGTCCAGAGAAACTTTGCTGCCTCATTCAAGTGAGTGGATCCCTTGGGGGTTTCATCTGAATAATGTCACTAGGAGATTTAGATTGAAACCCCAAAGTAAGAGCTGAGGATACAGATAAGGATAAATGTGATTGCAAACATTATGTAAAATGGTCCTAATAAAAGCTTCAATTTAATCCACAAAAAACAAGTCCCCACTCAGGTCCATCATCTGTTAATGGAAATATAAGGGGCTTCCACGTTACTGATAGCACAAAGTTTCTGGAAAAGCAAAATAGCTATTCGCCCCTCAAAAGAAATTCAGCAAATTCTGCGCTTCCAAATACAAATGCCCCCCCTCCCTTCTGAGCCCCACTGTGTCTAAACCACAGAAATTGTGGGACAAATGTTGGTGTCCTTTTTACCCATTTCCCAAAATGAAAATATAAAATTTGGGGCTAATAGACTATTTTGGTGGTAAAAATGTAATTATTTTTTCTTCACTGCCCAATGGTATAAAATTCTGTGACACACCTGTGGTGTCAATATGATCACGGAACACCTAGATGAATTCATTGTGCGGTTTCATTTGTAACATGTGGTCACTTATGAGGAGTTCTGCTGTTCTGGAACCTCAGGGGCTCTGCCATTGTGACTTGGCATTCTCAAACCAGAGCAGCAAAATCTTCACTGTAATATGGCTCTACTTCCCTTCTGAACTTGGCACTGTGCCTCAGAAGTAGTTTTTGACCACACATAAGGTATCAGTAAATTCAGGAGCAATTGCACAGCAAATTTTGATGTCCATTTTCTCCTGCTACCTTTGTGAAAATACAAAATTTTGGCCTAAAAAACATTTTTGTGGGGAAAATGTGACTTTTTTTTTATTTTCACAGCTCAACTTTATAAGCTACTGTGAAACACCTGGGGGTTCAAGGTGCTCACCACACATCTATTTATGTTACTTGAGGGGGTCTAGTTTCCAAAATGATGTCACAAGTGGGGGGTTCAACTGTTTAGGTACATCAGGGGCACTCCAAATGCAACATGGCATGCGCTAATTATTCCAGCAAATTTTACTTTCAAAAATGGTGTCACTTTTGCGTATCTTCTGTCATATAGGCCCCCTGACGTCACTTCAAATGTGATGTGGTCCCTAAAAAATGGTTTTGTAAATTTTGTTGTAAAAATAAGAATTCACTGGTCAACTTTTAACCCTTATAACTTAATAAAAAAATTATATTTCAAAAATTGTGCTGATGTAAATTAGACATGTGGGAAATGCTTTTATTAACTTTTTTGTGTGACATGACTGTCTAATTTAAGGGCATAAAAATTAAAAGTTTGAAAATTTAAGTATTTTCAAAATTTTAGCCAAATTTCCAATTTTTTCACATATAAACGCAAGTTATTTCAATAAAATATTACCACTATCATGAAGTACAATATGTGGCCAAAAAACAATATCAGAATCAGTGTGCTCCATTGAAGTGTTTCAGAGTTATGACCTCATAAATTGACAGTGGTGAGAATTGAAAAAAATTGGCCTGGTCAGGAATGTGAAAACAGGCTTGGGGGTGATGGGGTTAAACTTGTGTCCAAAATGTATTTTAAATCAAAATGTGACATTGGGCAGCATTATAACTGAGTGGTTAGCAGCACTGCAGCTTTGCAGCGCTAGGGTACTGGTATCAAATCCAACCATTATCCTGTCCATTGTCTCATTTAAGGAGTTTAGGTCCGAGTTGAAATCTAGATATTTGGCTAGGCACCCCTAGAGATATTTGACTGTATCTGCATGCACCCCTAGGGATTGTGGTGTCAGGAAAAGAAACTTGATGTACAAGAAGTGGCAGGATCAGTTGTATATTTTAATGTCTAACCTATTAATCCCGAATGTGTTGCTGCACAGGCATAACAGTAAGGGTATGTGCACACGTAGTTTTTAGTCTCTGCGGATTTTGTAGAGAAAACCGCAGGAAATCCGCAGGACAAAGTGCTGCGGTTTTTCTGCGGTTTATCTGCGGATTATCTGCGTTTTTTCTGCGGTTTTGCCCTGCGGTTTTACACCTCATAATGGATGAGGTGTAAAACCGCAGCGTTTCTGCACCAAACAATTGACATGCTGCGGATTGTAAACCGCAGCAAAACCGCGCGGAAAAAAACGCAGCATGTGCACAGCTTTTTTTGATTTCCATAGGAAATAAAGGTACTGTACAACGCAGCAGAATCTGCTGCGTTTCTGCAGAGCCAAAAACGCTGCGGAAACGCAGCAGAAACCGCAAAGTGTGCACATACCCTAAGAGCTCATACCCATATGTGATGAAAAAAAACTGGTCCATAATCTGGACTGAGAAAATGGACGAGTGTCATGCGAGTAAAATGCAAGTACAATGACAGAAAAACCCACAATGGTCACAGAAATAACTAGAATCTGACAAAAGCTATAATAAATCAAAAATCTATGAAAATGAACAAATGAAAGTCAGACATTGCCATTCAGCCATGCTTAAACAGAATTTAAAAAAAAATAAAACTCATGAAATAGGCCAGGACAGACATGATGGTACCCTTAATTTAATATTTTGTTGCACAACATTTTGAGGCAATCACTGTAAACGATTTCTGTAACTGTCAATGAGACTTCTGCACCTCTCGACAGGTATTTTGGCCTACTTCTGAAGACCAAACTGCTCCAGTTGTCTCGTGCTTGAAGGTTGCCTTTTCCAGATGGCATATTTCAGTTATTTCCAAAGATGCTCAATAGGATTTAGGTCAGGGCTCATAGAAGGCCACTTCAGAATAGTCCAATGTTTTCCTCTAAGCCTTTCTTGGGTGATTTTAGCTGTGTGTTTTGGGTCATTATCCTGTTGCAAGACTCATGGCCTGTGACTGAGACCAAGTTTTGTGACAATGGGCAGCACATTTCTCTCTAGAATCCCTTGATAGTCTTGAGATTTCATTGTACCCTGCACAGATTCTAGACAGCCTGTGCCAGATGCAGCAAAGAAGCTCCAGAACTTACTTTTCTTTCTAATCTCCTGAGACAACTCTTTCCTTTGCTTCCTCTGGTCCATGTTGAGTGTGATATGCACCATGTCACCAAACAGCACAGTGAGTATATGTAGCCCTCTATACAAGCCCACTCACTGATTCCATGATTGTAGACAACTGTGATGTTAATTAGTGGACACACCTTGATTTAACATGTCCCATATGTGGCGCCCCTGAGGCTCAGTCACCACAGAGGTACTGCACCTCCTCCTGAGGTGTGGTGCCCCACCATCCAGGTAAGGTGGAGACTCCTGACCACACTCCAACACCTGCACCCCACACCACAAAGTAGTGTAGCAAAGCACCTTCGGCGGCTCCCTGCTTGGAGTGTAGCATAGCACCCCTTGGTGGCTCCTTGCTTGGAACACGAAACGTGCTGGGAGGTGGGTGGAGTTTAGTTTACATTAAAAAGAGCGGGAAGAGTTTAGGAGTGGGTCACTTGTTGAGGAAGGAGTGAGAAGAAGATCCCCGGAGAGAGGGATAGATGGATGGAAGTGCTGCAGCAGATCCCAGTGACCTGGGTCTGCTGGCGCGGAAAAGGAAGAGAGAGAGAGCAACATAGACTAAAAGCCTGATTTTCCATAGAAAGAAAGATTAGTACGGAATGTGAGGAGTAAAAAGGAACAGAGGACGTGGGTTAGAAGAGGACCCTTCCTAGAAGTACCAAGCGCAAGGCCGGGACCCGGTCCCCGAGGTTGTATGGATACTAATGGTCCTGCAGCAGACACCGGAGGAATAGAAGTAGTGACCGCTTTATTCCCACACAAGACTTGGGGGCACAACAGCAATTGGATAGTGACCCGGGACTTAGTAGCAAGGAGTCCCCGAAGCAGGCTACAGCTGTCTGCCGTACAAGTACAGTTCATAAGAACATCGGACAGGAGGAACTCCAGTGTAACTCAGTACTAGGAGTACTTCATTTAAAGGCGCTATAAGAGGAGACGTTCAGAAAGGCACATGTTGGCGGAGTGATGGAAAGGAGTATTCCATCTGGCCTGGAGGTTGACTGGGTCCCTGACCCGGAGGACACGGCACGGAGGCAGGCACCTGTTTGTACAACAGACTGTGAGTAAAGCTTTGGAACTACATGCCATGGTGTCCTCCACTTATTCCCTGCGCCAACCTGCCCAGCACTGCTACCTCCTTTGCGCCTGACACTACACCAACTACGTGTCACTTCACCTACACTGCCCTGGGACTATAGCCCTGCCTGTGGAGGGCTATAACATCATTGCTGCACCACACCATCTGTCCCAGAGGATCTGTCTGCAGCGTTGGCTTACATCTCTATTGCCGAACACCACAGGTGGCGTCACAAATCACTTATAAACTTTCACCACCATAAGCACACTGAAACAACCTCTTTTACAATGGGCACCCAGGGCCACGGGCCGGGTCACAGCTGCCGTGACATCTCCCATTGAAGCTCATCGGGCCCGCTACCGAGTACCCCACAGCCCTGGGAGGGCGACCCACATTTGTCACATTATTTTCAGGGGTACCATAATTTTGTATTGGCCTATTTCATGAGTTTTATTTTTTTAAAATCTGTGGAAGCATGGTTGAAAAGCAATGTCTGACTTTCATAGAATCATAGAATCATAGAATCATAGAATCGTAGAGTTGGAAGGGACCTCCTGGGCCATCTGGTCCAACCCCCTGCTCAAAGCAGGATTCGCTAAATCATCCCAGTCAGATGTCTGTCCAGCCTCTGTTTGAAGACTTCCATTGAAGGAGAACTCCCATTTCATTTGTTCATTTTCATAGATTTTTTATTTATTATTACTTTTGTCAGATTCAAGTTATTTCTGTCATCATTATGGGTTTTTCGGTCATTAAACGAGCGGTACCAACAATTTTGACCACGTGTGTGTGTATATATATATATATATATATATATATATATATCATATATATATACATATAATTGATAGAAGAAAAGCCTTCAATTCGTGTGCACATGCAGTAAAAATCACACTGACAGGCAGAGGTGTATCTAGGCTTTCTGGCACCCGGGGCAAGAATTCGGTTCGGCGCCCCCCCCATGCGATTTCCACACTTAGCCATGCTCTCCCTAATGTTCTCAATGTTCAGTGAAAAACTGAAAAAAGCAGGGAGAGAAGCTCGTTGTCACAGGACCATAAGTATTAAAATCGCACATGAGTGAAGTGTCCATGTGATGACTACTGGAACCTGCAGAGCTGAATCCTGACATTGCAGCTTCTGAATTCTCACAATTAATGCACTGCACATTTTTAGGATTCTCCCTTACCGGTGGTAAGAGTACACAGTCATGTCAGCACAAGCATGTGATTTGTATACTTCTGACCACATTCCGACTAGACTTGCCTGGCCTCGCTCCGTTCATTTTCATTGAGTGAGGCCACACATGTCTAGTCAGCATGTGACCGCATGTATGTAAATTATCGGCATGAGAGAATCCTAACAGCGTTCAATGAGCACTGTGAGAATTCAGAAGTCTGAAGTCACATAGAATGTCTGCATACTCAGCATGAACCTGGACAACCCCTTTATTGTTCCTAACATAAATAAATACAAAAAGGGTGGGGGAACAAGAGGCGCAATAGTGCCCTATCACTAGTGACACTACGATGTGAGTGGTGTAATGCAGTACCACTCACCTATTCCAGTTGTGTGACCCACAACTGGCTTGAAGACATAACACAGTATCAGCTGCTGCAGGACCTCCACCGACCACTCCAACGTGGAAAAACTGCCAGAGAATATGGGAAGCAAGGTGTGCCACAATCCGCGCTGCTGAGTCCACAAAATCACCTGGGATGCAAGATATTGTAACTAGAGTTGAGCGAAACGGGTCGAAAAAATTCAAAAGTCGCCGACTTTTGGCAAAGTCGGGTTTCATGAAACGAAACCCGACCCTAGGATGAGGTCGGCCACGAGGTCGGCGACTTACGCGCCAAAGTCGCGTTTCAAAAGTTTGTTTTGCGCTCTTTTTCAGCCAATCAGGATCCACGGACACTGTGGGCAACGTGATGACATAGGCACGGGTCACCACCATCTTTCAGAAGGGCATGCAAGTGATTGGCTTGCTTTGGTGGGCGTCACAGGGGGTATAAAAGGGCGTGCACGCCGACCGCCATCTTACTTCTGCCGATCTTAGTATAGGGAGAGGTTGCTGCTGATTCTGTAGGGAGAGCGTTAGGCAGGGAAGAAGACAAAAAAACTGCTTCTGCTGCTAGCGATTTGGCCTGCACAACACACAAGTCACTGTGTCTGCAGTGCAAGGGGAGGCTATATTGTGGTGTATCAGTGGTGTTGGTTGTTGGGCTGCCTTCTAAGGCTTCCTGACACGCTGGCATTGCTGTTTACCCACTGCTCCGCAAACTGCTTTTTTAAAAGCAATCCAATCTCCCTTATACTCTCGTCACTTTGGTCACAGGCAGCTGTGCCTTCGAGCGTGTCACATAGCGCTCAGATATCAGTGGGCCGCACACAATCCACAAGTGTCCAGTGTCCAAAAGTGTACGCAGAGATTCAAAATCTCCATTATCCTCTCGTCACTTTGGTCACAGGCAGCTGTGCCATCGAGCGTGTCACATAGCGCTCAGATATCAGTGGGCCGCACACAATCCACAAGTGTCCAGTGTCCAAAAGTGTACGCAGAGATTCAAAATCTCCATTATCCTCTCGTCACTTTGGTCACAGGCAGCTGTGCCATCGAGCGTGTCACATAGCGCTCAGATATCAGTGGGCCGCACACAATCCACAAGTGTCCAGTGTCCAAAAGTGTACGCAGAGATTCAAAATCTCCATTATCCTCTCGTCACTTTGGTCACAGGCAGCTGTGCCATCGAGCGTGTCACATAGCGCTCAGATATCAGTGGGCCGCACACAATCCACAAGTGTCCACTGTCCACAAGTGTATGCAGAGATTCAAAATCTCCATTATCCTCTCGTCACTTTGGTCACAGACAGCTGTGCCATCGAGCGTGTCACATAGCGCTCAGATATCAGTGGGCCGCACACAATCCACAAGTGTCCACTGTCCACAAGTGTACGCAGAGATTCAAAATCTCCATTATCCTCTCGTCACTTTGGTCACAGGCAGCTGTGCCATCGAGCGTGTCACATAGCGCTCAGATATCAGTGGGCCGCACACAATCCACAAGTGTCCAGTGTCCAAAAGTGTACGCAGAGATTCAAAATCTCCATTATCCTCTCGTCACTTTGGTCACAGGCAGCTGTGCCATCGAGCGTGTCACATAGCACTCAGATATCAGTGGGCCGCACACAATCCACAAGTGTCCACTGTCCACAGGTGTACGCAGAGATTCAAAATCTCCATTATCCTCTCGTCACTTTGGTCACAGGCAGCTGTGCCATCGAGCGTGTCACATAGCGCTCAGATATCAGTGGGCCGCACACAATCCACAAGTGTCCACTGTCCACAAGTGTACGCAGAGATTCAAAATCTCCATTATCCTCTCGTCACTTTGGTCACAGGCAGCTGTGCCATCGAGCGTGTCACATAGCGCTCAGATATCAGTGGGCCGCACACAATCCACAAGTGTCCAGTGTCCAAAAGTGTACGCAGAGATTCAAAATCTCCATTATCCTCTCGTCACTTTGGTCACAGGCAGCTGTGCCATCGAGCGTGTCACATAGCGCTCAGATATCAGTGGGCCGCACACAATCCACAAGTGTCCACTGTCCACAAGTGTACGCAGAGATTCAAAATCTCCATTATCCTCTCGTCACTTTGGTCACAGGCAGCTGTGCCATCGAGCGTGTCACATAGCGCTCAGATATCAGTGGGCCGCACACAATCCAAAAGTGTCCAGTGTCCAAAAGTGTACGCAGAGATTCAAAATCTCCATTATCCTCTCGTCACTTTGGTCACAGGCAGCTGTGCCATCGAGCGTGTCACATAGCGCTCAGATATCAGTGGGCCGCACACAATCCACAAGTGTCCAGTGTCCAAAAGTGTACGCAGAGATTCAAAATCTCCATTATCCTCTCGTCACTTTGGTCACAGGCAGCTGTGCCATTGAGCGTGTCACATAGCGCTCAGATATCAGTGGGCCGCACACAATCCACAAGTGTCCACTGTCCACAAGTGTACGCAGAGATTCAAAATCTCCATTATCCTCTCGTCACTTTGGTCACAGGCAGCTGTGCCATCGAGCGTGTCACATAGCGCTCAGATATCAGTGGGCCGCACACAATCCACAAGTGTCCAGTGTCCAAAAGTGTACGCAGAGATTCAAAATCTCCATTATCCTCTCGTCACTTTGGTCACAGGCAGCTGTGCCATCGAGCGTGTCACATAGCGCTCAGATATCAGTGGGCCGCACACAATCCACAAGTGTCCACTGTCCACAAGTGTACGCAGAGATTCAAAATCTCCATTATCCTCTCGTCACTTTGGTCACAGGCAGCTGTGCCATCGAGCGTGTCACATAGCGCTCAGATATCAGTGGGCCGCACACAATCCACAAGTGTCCAGTGTCCAAAAGTGTACGCAGAGATTCAAAATCTCCATTATCCTCTCGTCACTTTGGTCACAGGCAGCTGTGCCATCGAGCGTGTCACATAGCACTCAGATATCAGTGGGCCGCACACAATCCACAAGTGTCCACTGTCCACAGGTGTACGCAGAGATTCAAAATCTCCATTATCCTCTCGTCACTTTGGTCACAGGCAGCTGTGCCATCGAGCGTGTCACATAGCGCTCAGATATCAGTGGGCCGCACACAATCCACAAGTGTCCACTGTCCACAAGTGTACGCAGAGATTCAAAATCTCCATTATCCTCTCGTCACTTTGGTCACAGGCAGCTGTGCCATCGAGCGTGTCACATAGCGCTCAGATATCAGTGGGCCGCACACAATCCACAAGTGTCCAGTGTCCAAAAGTGTACGCAGAGATTCAAAATCTCCATTATCCTCTCGTCACTTTGGTCACAGGCAGCTGTGCCATCGAGCGTGTCACATAGCGCTCAGATATCAGTGGGCCGCACACAATCCACAAGTGTCCACTGTCCACAAGTGTACGCAGAGATTCAAAATCTCCATTATCCTCTCGTCACTTTGGTCACAGGCAGCTGTGCCATCGAGCGTGTCACATAGCGCTCAGATATCAGTGGGCCGCACACAATCCAAAAGTGTCCAGTGTCCAAAAGTGTACGCAGAGATTCAAAATCTCCATTATCCTCTCGTCACTTTGGTCACAGGCAGCTGTGCCATCGAGCGTGTCACATAGCGCTCAGATATCAGTGGGCCGCACACAATCCACAAGTGTCCAGTGTCCAAAAGTGTACGCAGAGATTCAAAATCTCCATTATCCTCTCGTCACTTTGGTCACAGGCAGCTGTGCCATTGAGCGTGTCACATAGCGCTCAGATATCAGTGGGCCGCACACAATCCACAAGTGTCCACTGTCCACAAGTGTACGCAGAGATTCAAAATCTCCATTATCCTCTCGTCACTTTGGTCACAGGCAGCTGTGCCATCGAGCGTGTCACATAGCGCTCAGATATCAGTGGGCCGCACACAATCCACAAGTGTCCAGTGTCCAAAAGTGTACGCAGAGATTCAAAATCTCCATTATCCTCTCGTCACTTTGGTCACAGGCAGCTGTGCCATCGAGCGTGTCACATAGCGCTCAGATATCAGTGGGCCGCACACAATCCACAAGTGTCCACTGTCCACAAGTGTACGCAGAGATTCAAAATCTCCATTATCCTCTCGTCACTTTGGTCACAGGCAGCTGTGCCATCGAGCGTGTCACATAGCGCTCAGATATCAGTGGGCCGCACACAATCCACAAGTGTCCAGTGTCCAAAAGTGTACGCAGAGATTCAAAATCTCCATTATCCTCTCGTCACTTTGGTCACAGGCAGCTGTGCCATCGAGCGTGTCACATAGCGCTCAGATATCAGTGGGCCGCACACAATCCACAAGTGTCCACTGTCCACAAGTGTACGCAGAGATTCAAAATTTCCATTATCCTCTCGTCACTTTGGTCACAGGCAGCTGTGCCATCGAGCGTGTCACATAGCGCTCAGATATCAGTGGGCCGCACACAATCCACAAGTGTCCAGTGTCCAAAAGTGTACGCAGAGATTCAAAATCTCCATTATCCTCTCGTCACTTTGGTCACAGGCAGCTGTGCCATCGAGCGTGTCACATAGCGCTCAGATATCAGTGGGCCGCACACAATCCACAAGTGTCCACTGTCCACAAGTGTACGCAGAGATTCAAAATCTCCATTATCCTCTCGTCACTTTGGTCACAGGCAGCTGTGCCATCGAGCGTGTCACATAGCGCTCAGATATCAGTGGGCCGCACACAATCCACAAGTGTCCAGTGTCCAAAAGTGTACGCAGAGATTCAAAATCTCCATTATCCTCTCGTCACTTTGGTCACAGGCAGCTGTGCCATCGAGCGTGTCACATAGCGCTCAGATATCAGTGGGCCGCACACAATCCACAAGTGTCCACTGTCCACAAGTGTACGCAGAGATTCAAAATCTCCATTATCCTCTCGTCACTTTGGTCACAGGCAGCTGTGCCATCGAGCGTGTCACATAGCGCTCAGATATCAGTGGGCCGCACACAATCCACAAGTGTCCACTGTCCACAAGTGTACGCAGAGATTCAAAATCTCCATTATCCTCTCGTCACTTTGGTCACAGGCAGCTGTGCCATCGAGCGTGTCACATAGCGCTCAGATATCAGTGGGCCGCACACAATCCACAAGTGTCCAGTGTCCAAAAGTGTACGCAGAGATTCAAAATCTCCATTATCCTCTCGTCACTTTGGTCACAGGCAGCTGTGCCATCGAGCGTGTCACATAGCGCTCAGATATCAGTGGGCCGCACACAATCCACAAGTGTCCACTGTCCACAAGTGTGTGCAGAAATTCTAAAACTCCCCTGTCCTATAGACACCTTGTACCTTGTTTTACACTACTATATAGTTTGTTGGATTTTGTCTACATTTCTACCAAAAATGAGGAAGGCTGGTGGAAGAGGCCGTGGAATTGGGCGGGGGTTGGCAGCTGGTAATGATGGTGTTGGTGGTGGATCTGATGGTAGTGGCAAGAGCAAAATAGGACCAAATGCAGGAGGTGCTGACCCTGCGCCATCGTCTGTCTACATAAGGCCTCGAACGCTTAGTTTTCTAGGAGTTGGCAAACCGCTTTTAAAGGCAGAGCATCAGGAAAAAGTTTTGTCTTACATTGCTGACTCAGCCTCCAGCTCTATCGCCTCCTCTTCTTCAGTTGTAAAAAGTAAAAGCACTGAGTCGTCATTGGAGGCTCATGTTCATGAACCACACCTTTCCTTGTGTCCTTCACCCCAACCAAGATTGAAGGATGACGCAGGCTATACTACTGATTACTCCATGGAGCTGTTTTCACATACCATGCCTGGATTATCAAGTCAAATGGTGAATTACCCAGGCCAAGATGAATCTGACATGGAGTGCACTGATGCACAGCCGCTGATGGATGATTCTGCTGGTACATTCACTCAGAGCACTACATTGTCCTCGCAGTGTACAGAGCCAGATTTTGACCCTGATGAGACTCAGGTGCCCCTTCCCGCACACTATACCACCATACACGGTTGACACAGAGAAAGGTGCACATGACATAGAAGAGGAGGTGATGGATGACCCAGTTGTTGACCCAGATTGGCATCCATTGGGGGAAGAGGGTGCTGCTTCCAATAGCTCAGATGAGGAGCATCCACAGCAGACATCGACATCGCAACAGCTGTTATCTGGCAGGCCCGGAGCACTCCAAAGACAGGTTCCAAACATCAAAAGAGTTGCTGGACAGCTTGTCCAGAGGGTCAAAAGATCACAGCGTGCTAGGCCACAAAATGTCTGCCAAAGTAGGAAGAGTGCAGTGTGGCAGTTTTTTGAACAAAATCCTCATGATCAGGCCAAGGTTATCTGTAAGAAGTGCGCAAAGACCTTTAGCCGAGGGAAAAATCTGAAAAATTTGAATACCAGTTGCATGCTTAGACATTTAACCAGCATGCACTTGCAAGCGTGGACACAACACCAAACCTCAAGTGCCACATGTGCAACTGATCACAACGAAGGTAGTCAGCAACGCTACATTGTTTCCCCCACTGTAAGCCCACCGGTTAGCACAGCAGCAAATGTTGAGGTGTCGTTGCAAGGCCACAGCAGTCAGGGAATCCCACTGTTATATCAACGAAAGACTGATTCTAGGCCATCAGAAAGAACACCAACTCCATCACCATCATCAACCCTCTCTCAGTCCGCCCTGTCCACCGCTACTTCCACCATATGCAGCTCTCAAGTCCAGCTCACCCTCCCAGACACTATGAGTAGGTCAAGAAAGTACTCAGTCTCTCATCCGCGTACACTGGGTTTGAACGCCCACATTGCCAAACTAATCTCGTTTGAGATGATGCCCTTTCGGTTGGTGGAAAGCACAGCTTTCCACGAACTCATGGCCTATGCAGTACCACGCTATGACCTACCCAGTCGCCACTTCTTCTCTCGCAAAGCCATCCCAGCCCTCCACCATCATGTGAAAGACCGCATTGTCCATGCACTCAAGCAGTCAGTGAGCGGAAAGGTGCACCTCACAACTGATGCATGGTCCAGTCGGCATGGCCAGGGCCGTTACGTGTCCATCACTGCGCACTGGGTTAATGTGGTGGATGCAGGGTCCACAGGGGACAGCGGTGGTGGGACAGTGCTGCCTAGCCCATGGTCTAGGAAACAGTTGGCTGTAGGCGTTCGACCCTCCTCCTCCTCCTCCTCCTCCAGAAGCGACAGCTCGTCCACAGAGCGCAGTCGTACGAGCACTCCATCTGCAGCTGCCACTGTTGCACACAATGTGTCCCCCTATCGAGCAGCTAGTGGAAAGCGTCAGCAGGCTGTGTTGCAGATGATGTGTTTGGGCGACAGACACACCGCCGAGGTGCTGGCCGAGTACTTGAAGCGACAAACTGAGTCATGGCTAGGCAGTGTACATCTTGAGGCAGGCAAGGTAGTTAGTGATAACGGCCGTAATTTTGTGGCAGCCATAGCCCTTTCAAAACTCAGCCACATACCTTGCTTGGCTCACACCTTGAACCTGGTGGTGCAGTGCTTCCTCAAAAATTATCCGGAGTTAACAGCCCTGCTCCAGAAGGTGCGAAGACTGTGCGCGCACATCCGCCGGTTGCCTGTACACTCCGTTCGTATGCAGAAGCTGCAGCGATTGCTCCACCTTCCCAACCACCGCCTCATTATCGACATTGCAACAAGGTGGAACTCCACCCTGCACATGGTGGAGCGGCTGTGCGAGCAGAGGCAGGCCATAATGCACTTGTGGGAGGATACACGGCCAGGCACTTTGAGAGCAGACATGGAGTTGACAGGCGTGCAGTGGTCGAAGCTGAAAGGCCTTTGTAAAGTCCTTCATTGTTTTGAGGAATGCACACGGCTGGTAAGCGCAGACGACGCCATCCAAAGCATGAGCATCCCACTTATGCGTCTGCTCATGCAAACTTTGACGCACCTTAAGGAGCAGGCGTCTGCAGCCAATGTTGATGAGGAGGAAGAGGAGGAGGGAATCCTTGATGACATTCAGCCATTGTCTGCTCAGGGACCTCTCCTGGACGAGGTGGAGGAAGAAGAGGAGGAGGAGGAGGAGGATGATGGGGATGATTACTTAGGGGAGGAGGATGCATCTCGTGGGGCAAGTGAAAATGTTGGCGTGGCAAGGTCTGGTACAGGGTTTGTGCGTGACTGGAGGGATGTGGATTTGCCAGAAAGTGCTCCTCCACCCAGCACTCGCAGTGCATCATTGACACCGGGAACATTGGCCCACATGTCAGATTATGCCTTGCGGATCCTAAAAAGGGACCCCCGCATTGCCAAAATGATGAACGATGACGACTACTGGTTGGCCAGCATCCTGGATCCACGCTATAAAGGCAAATTACAAAACATCATGCCACAGGAGAACCTTGACCTAATATTGGCTAATAAACAAGCAACTCTGGTAAATCGGTTGCTTGAGGCATTCCCAGCACACAGCAGCGGTGATGGTTCTCACACGAGCCGTACGGGCCGGGGGCAGCTTGGCAGAGGTGTTCGTGGTGCACACAGCAGAAGTGGCGTTGGAGACAGGGGTTTCATGACAATGTTGTGGACTGATTTTTCAAATACCGCTCACACAACTGGTAATACTGCATAGATGGAAAGTGACAGGAGACAGCAGTTGTCAACTATGGTTACAAACTACTTTTCCTCCCATATCGATGTTCTCCCACACAGGTCATTCCCCTTTGACTATTGGGCCGCTAAACTGGACACCTGGCCTGAATTGGCCCAATATGCCTTACAGGAGCTCGCTTGCCCAGCTGCAAGTGTGCTATCGGAAAGAGTCTTCAGTGCAGCTGGATCAATCCTGACAGAAAAAAGGACCCGTCTGTCTACACAAAATGTGGATGATCTAACCTTCATTAAAATGAACCACGCATGGGTTTCCAAGGATTTTGTCCCACCTTCCCCTGATGACACATAGGGTGACAGAAAAATGGCTTGCTTTGGTCCACCTCTTCCTGGTACTTCACCTATTTTGCCTTTTGCATCAGTTGAATGTCCAACATCAACATATGCCACTTTCTAAAACTCCCTAACTGTGCTGCCTCCCCCCCCATGGCCGGGGTCACCACCTAGCGCACGACACCGTGCGAGTGCCGTTGCCCTGGACAGGTGGGTAGGCCGACTCTTGGGCGCGGGCACTGGCACAGGGTCCCTCATAGTGCAATCAAGTGTCTCTGACGGTGGTGGTGCACACCCGCCGTCAGACACACCGCTGTACTATGAGGGGCCCAGTGCCAGTACCGACGCCCACGAGTGTGCCCCCCTTGCTTGGCCAGGGCCCCAGCATTTGCAATCTTTACCTCTCCCTGCTCCTCCGCTGTGTAATCTGGGCCGTCAAATCCATACTGTGCCTGACACCGTCTGAGCCTGCCTCCTGATGTATAGACATATATTTTGAATGTGTACGCTATCCATACATGTTATCCGGGGATACGGTACCCCTTCTAACCTTTGTGCAATGACGTGCAATCCATACTGGGCCTAACACCGTCTGAGCCTGCCTCATGCTGTATAGACATATATTTTGAATGTGTACGCTATCCATACATGTTATCCAGGGATACCGTACCCTTTCTAACCTTTGTGCAATGACGTGCAATCCATACTGGGCCTAACACCGTCTGAGCCTGCCTCATGCTGTATAGACATATATTTTGAATGTGTACGCTATCCATACATGTTATCCGGGGATACGGTACCCTTTCTAACCTTTGTGCAATGACGTGCAATCCATACTGGGCCTAACACCGTCTGAGCCTGCCTCATGCTGTATAGACATATATTTTGAATGTGTACGCTATCCATACATGTTATCCAGGGATACCGTACCCTTTCTAACCTTTGTGCAATGACGTGCAATCCATACTGGGCCTAACACCGTCTGAGCCTGCCTCATGCTGTATAGACATATATTTTGAATGTGTACGCTATCCATACATGTTATCCGGGGATACGGTACCCTTTCTAACCTTTGTGCAATGACGTGCAATCCATACTGGGCCTAACACCGTCTGAGCCTGCCTCATGCTGTATAGACATATATTTTGAATGTGTACGCTATCCATACATGTTATCCGGGGATACGGTACCCCTTCTAACCTTTGTGCAATGACGTGCAATCCATACTGGGCCTAACACCGTCTGAGCCTGCCTCATGTTGTATAGACATATATTTTGAATGTGTACGCTATCCATACATGTTATCCGGGGATACGGTACCCCTTCTAACCTTTGTGCAATGACGTGCAATCCATACTGGGCCTAACACCGTCTGAGCCTGCCTCATGCTGTATAGACATATATTTTGAATGTGTACGCTATCCATACATGTTATCCGGGGATACGATACCCCTTCTAACCTTTGTGCAATGACGTGCAATCCATACTGGGCCTAACACCGTCTGAGCCTGCCTCATGCTGTATAGACATATATTTTGAATGTGTACGCTATCCATACATGTTATCCGGGGATACGGTACCCCTTCTAACCTTTGTGCAATGACGTGCAATCCATACTGGGCCTAACACCGTCTGAGCCTGCCTCATGCTGTATAGACATATATTTTGAATGTGTACGCTATCCATACATGTTATCCGGGGATACGGTACCCTTTCTAACCTTTGTGCAATGACGTGCAATCCATACTGGGCCTAACACCGTCTGAGCCTGCCTCATGCTGTATAGACATATATTTTGAATGTGTACGCTATCCATACATGTTATCCGGGGATACGGTACCCCTTCTAACCTTTGTGCAATGACGTGCAATCCATACTGGGCCTAACACCGTCTGAGCCTGCCTCATGCTGTATAGACATATATTTTGAATGTGTACGCTATCCATACATGTTATCCGGGGATACGGTACCCCTTCTAACCTTTGTGCAATGACGTGCAATCCATACTGGGCCTAACACCGTCTGAGCCTGCCTCATGCTGTATAGACATATATTTTGAATGTGTACGCTATCCATACATGTTATCCGGGGATACGGTACCCCTTCTAACCTTTGTGCAATGACGTGCAATCCATACTGTGCCTAACACCGTCTGAGCCTGCCTCATGCTGTATAGACATATATTTTGAATGTGTACGCTATCCATACATGTTATCCAGGGATACGGTACCCTTTCTAACCTTTGTGCAATGACGTGCAATCCATACTGGGCCTAACACCGTCTGAGCCTGCCTCATGCTGTATAGACATATATTTTGAATGTGTACGCTATCCATACATGTTATCCGGGGATACGGTACCCTTTCTAACCTTTGTGCAATGACGTGCAATCCATACTGGGCCTAACACCGTCTGAGCCTGCCTCATGCTGTATAGACATATATTTTGAATGTGTACGCTATCCATACATGTTATCCAGGGATACGGTACCCCTTCTAACCTTTGTGCAATGACGTGCAATCCATACTGGGCCTAACACCGTCTGAGCCTGCCTCATGCTGTATAGACATATATTTTGAATGTGTACGCTATCCATACATGTTATCCAGGGATACGGTACCCTTTCTAACCTTTGTGCAATCACGTGCAATACATACTGGGCGTGAGAACGGCTGGCGAGCTGTTAAGCAAGCTACAGCACCTGTCCAGACAAGTACAGGGATTCCCTAGCGAGGAGGCTTATTTGATTGTTTTCTATGTTGGGACAGCAATTTTTGGGGAGCACTATACTCTGGAGAATGATAGATGGGGCCCACCATACACTGGAACATTCCAAAGGTGGACATCAGACACTGGAGCAGCATTTACAGGGCCCATTATACACTAGAGCATTAGAAATGGGGCCCATTATGTTTGGAGCATTATTTGGGCCCATAAGACAGTGGAGCTTCATCCATGGGGACCAACATATACTGTAGCATTATGTGGAGCTCATCATATACTGTTTCAAACATTATATGGGACCAATGATTTTGTATGGAGAAATAGATGGGCCTCGTCATGAGATGTAAAAAGTGAGGTATTTTTCATTGTACTATACCGCTATTTCTCTGCCGTATCGGAGCATGATGAGTTGTGGTATGTGTTAAAGGGGCGCTCTTTCGCCCAGGGCACATGAAAACCTGCAGCCAGCCCTCCCCCCCCACAAATTTAGCCAAATAACCCCCATTTTTCAGTGCGTAACTTGTATTATGAAGTTAATTAAGGTTGACAAGCTTAAGTAAGAAGAATTGATGCTTTTGGCATTCAAATGGGCACTGTAGGTGTGTTTCCTGTCCTCCTCTCACTGCCGACTTTTATTCCCCATTGACTTACATTGGGTTTCGTGTTTCGGGACGACCCCGACTTTTCCCTATAATCGGACGATCTTGCTCGACCCGACTTTTGGAAAAGTCGGGTTTCACGAAACGAAACGCGACCCTAAAAAAGCAAAAGTCGCTCAACTCTAGTTGTAACAAAGTACTTCTTTATTCCTTCCTACGCGTTTCGGCGCCCTTCCTGGCACCTTCCTTGTGGACTCAGCAGCGCGGACTGTGGCACACCTTGCTTCCCATATTCTCTAACATAAATAAAAGCATGAGAATAAGTCAGTATCACAAATAACATTTACATCCAGGTACCTCATAGATGACGTCGTCTCTGGAGTCATTCTCCTTCTTTTCTTCTTCTTGTCCAGAACCCATGATGAGTTTTCTCATCCTCATCTCATCTTTGCAGACTTCCATCTTCTCCGGTCTTCTGCACCAACTCTCCACGCGATGCCCTTAAAGAGAGAAGTGTCATTATAATGCTCCTAAAAAAAATATCTGCAATATACTGTTGCCTCACACTATTCCCCTCCCTCCTCATACTGTCTCCTCTAACATCCCACCTGTTCACCATACTGTCTCCTCATATATTTACCCCCTCACTCTCTATACTGTCTGCTCACACATACCCCTGACTCCCCATACTGCGTCTGCACACATCCCATCACCCTCACTCCCCATACTGTGTCCACATACATTTTTCCCATCGCTACTCATACTGTGTCCACATACATTTACCCATTTGCTCCCCATACTGTCTGCACCCATCCCCCATACTGTATCCTCATACATGCCCTCATACATACTCATCATTTTGTGTCCTCAAATCTCCCCACACACATTAAATCCCCCATCCCCACTGCAAATACCACCACACATTAAATCCTCCCATCCCCACTCCAAATCCCCCCATCCCCATGCCAAGTCTTCCCATCCCCATGCCAATCCCCCACACACATTAAGTACCCCTCATTCCCACTTCAAATCCCCTAGACATGAAATCCCCCCAATCCCCACTCCAAATCTTCCTACACATTAAATAACCCCCCATCCCCACTCCAAATCCCTCAAACACATTATATATCCCCCCACTCTAAATCTCCCCACACATTATGTACCCCCCCACTCCAAATCCCACCCTCCCATCTTCAGTGGTTTCTTTAGCTCCTCAGTGGAGCACACTTAGGGCTCACTCTCACTTGCAAGAGACTCGCACAATTCTCGTGCGAGTCTCTCGCATCAATACCCGGCACTGCCACCGGCACTGGAACCGGAGTGTGTGGCTACAAAGAAATACATGTAGCCGCTCACTCTGGTTTGAGTGCGGGCGGCAGTCCCAGGTTTCATGCGAGAGACTCGCACAAGAATCGTGCGAGTCTCTCACAGGTGAGTGTGAGCCCTTACCACCAGTGTTTGCTCTGTGCGCCAGCGAGTGATGTCAGCAGCGTGATCACATGACATGATCCCGTTGCTGGTGTCGCTCTGACCCGGCTGTCAGAGCTTCAATTGTACTGGCTTCTGTACAGATGCCAGTACAATTGATCCCTGAGAGCCGGCGCACTGCAGCTTCTCTGCGCCGGCTGTCAGCTTGACAACCGACACAAAGAACGGCCGACTCCCTGGCTGCAGGGCTGCTGAACACAGCCGCCATGGGAGACACTGCGGACCACCACATTAGGTGGCCCGAATGTGCCTCTCTGTCGGTTGCCCCCCCTAGAAATGCCTCTGGCCCCCATAATGTCCTCAGATTTCTGCCCCCATATGTTCCTCAAATTTCTTGTCCCCCATATGTTCCTCATATTTCTCCTCCCTCGCCTGCCCATATGTTTCTCATATTTATCCCCCCTCACCCCATATGTTCCTCATAGTTCTCCCTCCTTGCTCTCCTATATGTTCTTCATATTTCTCTCTCCTCGCCCCCCATATGTTCCTCATATTTCTCCCCCCTCGCCCCATATGTTCCTCATAGTTCTCCCTCCTTGCTCTCCTATATGTTCCTCATATTTCCCCCCCCTCGCTTCCAATATGTTCCTCATATTTCTCCCCCCTCACCCCCAATATGTTCCTCATATTTCTTCCCCCTCGCCCCCAATATGTTCCTCATATTTCTTCCCCCTCGCCCCTAATATATTCCTCATAGTTCTCCCCCCTCGCCCCTAGCCCCTATATGTTCCTAATAGTTCTCCCCCCTTGCCCCAATATGTTCCTCATAGTCCTCCCTCCTTGCTCCCCAATATGTTCCTCATATTTCTCCCCCCTCGCCCCCCATATGTTCCTCATATTTCTTCAGCTCCATTGCCCCGTATGGAGCTGGAGCACTTACTACCAACCACAATGCTGCCTCAGCCTCACTGCCTGCCCTGTGTCTTCGCCTCTGAAGAGCCGGTGAGTGTCGTCAGCAGCATGATCATGTGACCTGATCACGCTGCTGGCGCTTCACTGATGCGGAAGTGCCGGCGGCTTCAGGACTTGGAGAGCAACAAGTAAGTGTACTAGCGTCTGAAGATGCTAGTACAATCCTTGGGAACCGACGCGCAGCACTTTCTCTGAGCCGGCTGTCAAACTGACGGCTTAAAGAACGGTAGAATCTAAGTGTGGGGGGTGGCAGAATGCCGCTGACGGGGAGCCTCCTTCTGGACCGCCGCATCAGACGGCCCGATGGCGCCCCTCTGTGGGCTATGCCCGGGGCAAATGCCCCGGCTGCCCCCCTGGATACGCCCCTGCTGACAGGTTACAAATAGAATAGATATAATATTTATATACATGTGGCACCCCTGAGGGTTCAGTCGCCACAGAGGTACTGCACCGCAACCAGAAATGTGGTACTCTGCTCTCAGGAAAGGAGGGGCACTACCCAGAACACAGACACTTGCATCCAACACCAGACCTCTCAGGCGCAGGGAGGGACTAGGCAGAGGGTGTGGGTGGAGATAGCAGCAGAGAGAGCTGAAGGAATTGACAGAGGGAAAGACAGCAGTTGGAGCTGGGGACTTGAGCAGCGAGAAGCTCATCGCAACACCAGCAGACAGTGGAAAGAGAGAGAGGAAAGAGAGAATCAACAGAAAGATAGCTTCAGTGGAGGAGGCAAAGAAGGGGTCCTAGGGGCACAGGTAGTGAGGAATCCACCCGTGGGGACCGCATACACGCCGATCGTAGTCTGGTGGAGGGACCAGGTTGCAGTTAGGGGACTGGCCCAGTCTAGTCGAGAAACTGAGTACTCAGCTAGCTAACCGGAGGTTGCACTATTTGTACATGCTACAGCCAAATCTGCACACAAGATTGAAGCTTCAGAGACTGGGAGTTCTGTGGAAACTGTTTGGGTAAGAATACAAGGACAGAACAATGGAAAGGACACCATTGTAGGCATTTACTACAGGCCGCCTGTGCAAGCTGAAGATATGGGTGAACTCTTTATGCATCAAATGACCAAGTTATCCAAAAAATATGACATAGTTGTCATGGGAGATTTCAACTATCCTGACATTTGTTGGGAATCTCTCTCAGGCCAAACTAACAGGTCAAGGAAATTCTAATCCTCTCTTGCTGACAACTTTATCTTACAAATGGTAGGGGAGAAAACAAGGGGAACTGCTACCTTGGATCTAATCCTTATAAACAGGGAGGAAATAGTTGAGGAGGTAAAAGTGGCTGGGACCCTAGGAGGTAGCGACCATGCTACTTTAGAATTTTGGATAACTAGAGGAGGAAGACCTGTGAAGACTCAGACGTCAAGGTTAGATTTCAGAAAGGCAGATTTTAAGCCATTCAGAAAGAGAATTGGAGGGATCCAATGGCTGGATATCCTTAACGACAAAAATGTCCAGGAAGGATGGGAAATCTTGAAAAATGAAATTCTCAAAGCACAATTGTTAACAATTCCGAAAAGAGGGAAGAATAGGAAGCATTTAAGGAAACCAGGATGGATGAACACAGAACTTAAGCACATGCTAAAAAGGAAGAAAGAAATGTTTATAAAATGGAAAGAGGGAGGCATATCTAAAGAAGAATATAATGCTGTTTTCAGAACTTGCAGGGCAAAAATCAAATTACTAAAGCTGACAATTGAGGCTTGCAAGAGACGTCAAAAGCAATAATAAAGGATTTTGGGGATATGGAAAAAGTAAAAGAAAAGTCAAAGATGCTATAGGATTTTTACAGGATGAAAATGATGAAATGGTAAGACAGGATGTTGAGAAGGCCGAACTTTTAAATTCCTATTTTGCATCTATTTTCTCTCAGAAATGAAATGTAACATCAACTGTTCTTCACTGTCCTATTAAGGGAATAGAAGAATCCAGGATATCTATAAACAGAAAGATAGTGAGGAAACACTTAGCTAACCTAAATTAATTCAAGTCTCCAGGTCCAGATGAATTACACCCCAGAGTACTGAAGAAGATAGCAGAAGAAATTTTTGAACCCCTCTCCATAATCTTTGAAAATTCTTGGAGAACAGGAGAAGTCCCAGAAGACTAGAGAAGAGCAAATGTTGTTCCTATCTTCAAAAAGGGGAAGAAAGTGGACCCAGGCAACTATAGGCCAGTGAGTCTGACTTCTATACCAGGAAAGGTCTTTGAAAAAATTATTAAACAACATGTATGTAAGTACCTGGATAAGAATGAAGTGATTAAACAGAGTCAGCATGGGTTTGTAACTAATAAGTCATGTCAGACTAACTTAATTTCCTTCTGTGACAAAATCACTGATTGGGTGGATTAGGGAAATGCTTTAGATATAGTATATCTTGACTTCAGCAAAGCATTTGACAAAGTATCTCACACAATCCTTATTGAAAAAATGGCTAAGTTTGGAATGGACAAGGAAACTGTTAGGTGGATTCATAACTGGCTTAGTGATCGGACCGAAAGAGCGGTCGTAAATAGCTGCACATCCAGCTGGAAGAATATCTCAAGTGGGGTACCACAGGGCTCTGTCCTGGGCCCGGTATTGTTCAACATCTTTATCAACAATTTAGATGAAGGAATTGAGGGTAAACTGATTAAATTTGCTGATGACACAAAGCTAGGAGGGATAGCTAATACTAGCGAAGAGAGAGAGAGGATTCAAAAAGATATACATAAACTGGAGCAGTGGGCAGCAAGTAACAGAATGGTTTTTAACATGGAAAAATGCAAAGTACTACATCTTTGCAATAAAAATGAAAAAAAGCATATACAGAATGGGAGGAATAGGGCTAAGCAACAGCACATGTGAAAAAGACTTGGGTATACTAATAGATCACAGACTGAATATGAGTCAACAGTGTGATGCAGCAGCAAAAAAGACAAATGCAATTCTAGGATGTATTAACAGAAGCATACAGTCTAGATCACGTGAAGTCATTATTGCCCTCTACTCCTCTTTGGTCAGATCTCATCTGGAATACTGTGTCCAGTTTTGGGCGCCACATTTAAAAAAAGACATCAATAAACTTGAGCAAGTTCAGAAAAGAGCGACCAGAATGGTGACCGGTCTGCAAACCCTGTCTTATGAGGAAAGGTTGCAGGATTTGGGAATGTTTAGCTTGCAGAAGAGAAGACTGAGAGGAGACTTAATAGCTGCCTTCAAATATCTCAAGGGCTGTCACATTGTAGAAGGATCATCTTTTTTCTCATTTGCACAAGGAAAGACTAGAAGCAATGGGATGAAACTGAATGGGAGGAGACAGATTAGATATTAGAAAAAACTTTTTGACAGAGTGATCAATGAGTGGAACAGGCTGCCACGGGAGGTGGTGAGTTCTCCTTCAATAGAAGTCTTCAAACAAAGGCTGGACAGACATCTGTCTGGGATGATTTAGGGAATCCTGCTTTGAGCAGGAGGTTGGACCAGATGGCCCAGGAGATCACTTCCAACTCTACGATTCTATGATTCACATTCGCTAAAAAGGCAGTCATATAGGATCCAGGGAACCTAGAGCACGTCGCCTGACACGATCCAAGGCTGCTGGCTTGGGACACTGTGGCAGGCGCAGGGATTGTAACATCAGAACTGTGAATAAAACCTGTGAAAACTGCACACTGCTGTGTCCTCCAATTTATTTACTGCATCACTTGCCCTGCATTACAACCACCATCATCACCTTCGTTTCATGCTACAACTGCCCTGGGGTTTAGCTCTAACTGTGGAGAGCTGTAATAACGCTGCTGCATCACCATCAGCCCCAGTGGTCTCCTCAAGCAGCATCGGCTAACATCTCCTATTTGCCAAATACCACAGGTGGCGTCACAAACTCTCTTTTATAAACTTTATTCCCCTTTTATCATCCTTTTTCATTGGACGCCCAGGGCCACGGACCGGGTCACTGCTGCTGTGACGGGGACAAGGGGGCATCATCTACATCTGGAGGAAAGAAGGTTTAAGCATACTCACAGATGCGGATTCTTTACTGTAAGAGCAGTGAGACTATGGAACTCTCTGCCATATGATGTTGTAATGAGTGATTCCCTACTAAAATTTAAGAAGGGACTGGATGCTTGTCTTGAAAAGTATAATATTACAGGGTATATACACTAGTTTCCTTAATATTGCGTTGATCCAGGGAGCTAGTCTGATTGCCATATGTGGAGTCGGGAAGGAATTTTTTTCCCCAATGTGAAGCTTACTGTTTGCCACATGGGTTTTTTTTTGCCTTCCTCTGGATCAACATGTTAGGGCAAGTTAGGATAGGATATGGGTTGACCTAGATGGACTTAAAGTCTTCCTTCAACCTTAATAACTATATTACTATGTTACATCCCCTTAAGAACCGGCCCGGTACCGAGTATCCCCACGGCCCTGGTGGGCGCTTCATACACATAGAATACATATATTATACCGGGTGAGTCATAAAGGACGGACGTTTATAAACTAATCATAAAATCGTTAAATATTTATTAAATATAAATGTATTCACAGATTTGGTTACGTATACTAATAGCATTTGACAAATTCAAGTGTGGAAAACAACATCTGCCATGTGGTGGCCATTATCAGTGATGCATTTCCAAAGGCGTTCTTGGAAGTTGACATCAACACGTTCCAACACAACTCTGTCGATTTGGGCAACTTCCACTCGAATAGCTTCCTTCAGTTCTTGTAATGATCGAGGCTTAAGCTTGTATACACGTGATTTGAGGTGACCCCATAAGTAATAATCGCACATGGACAGGTCTGGGGACCTAGGAGGCCAATTAATATCGCCAAACCTGGAAATGATGCGACCAGGGAAGAGAGGGCGAAGAACGTTCATTGTTGCTCCGGCTGTGTGGGCCGTTGCCCCATCTTGTTGAAACCACACACTAGAGATGGGGATATGTTGCCGTCGTAACTCAGGAACAAAGAAGTTATTTATCATGGCGATATAACGTTGTGAGTTCACGGTAACAGTATTGCCATTATCGCCTTCGAAAAAGTACGGACCGATCACGCCATATTTGCCCATAGCGCACCACACCGTTACCTTAGGGCTGTGCAGCGGTCGTTCATGTAATTCTTTCGGATTTTCATAGGCCCAATAACGGCAGTTCTGCTGATTAACCATGCCATTGACATGGAAATGAGCTTCATCACTCATGAATAAAATAAGGTTGTCGTTTTGCTCAATAATTGCTTCCATCTCATGTGCGAACTTCAGTCGCGCTGCGTAATCCCCGCGCTCCAACTGTTGCACAATGGCCAATTTATAGGGGTGGAAATGCAGGTCTAAATGCAAAATACGCCTTACTGTACGATTACTGAGGGCAAGTTCTAAAGAATGTTTCCGAGCAGATCGACTCGGACTACGCAGCATGGCTTGCCTGACGCGTTCCACATTTTCAGGGGTACGTGCCGTTCGTGGAGCCCCCGGTGGTCGTTTGTTCATTAGTGTACCTCGTGTACGGAGTGCTTCAACCCAACGTAGGATAGTGTTACGAGCGGGAACAGCTTGATTTCTGTGAATATTGAAATGACGCCGAAACTCACGCTGAACGGCTGTGATACACTCATTATTCTTGACAAAACTGTCGTACGCAAAAACGCGATGTTCTATCGTCCACGGCACCATAGCTTAAACTGAAACTAAAATAAAAACAATGCTTTCACCTCACAAACATAACCCCGCCTCCCGCACATCTCTACCTCCACCTGGTAGTGAGTTATAGCCACTTCAAATACATCCGTCCTTTATATTTAACGATTTTATGATTAGTTTAAAAACGTCCGTCCTTTATGACTCACCCGGTATATAGCCGGTAATACATCTGCCGGGTTCTGTAAAATCACTGCAGGAGTCAACAGGATAGAAGAGATGGTTTACATACAGTAAAGACAAATGTAATAGATAGATATATAGATGTCAGTGACAAATACAATTAGTACAATGTGTGTTTGCAATAACTGGACATGTATGTAATTAATAAAGATTATTTTCCCGAAAAAATGGCGTGGGGCCCCCCTATAATTAATAGCCAGCAAAGGCTATGCAGACAGCTGCGGGCTGATAATAATAGCCTAGGAAGGGGCCATGGATACTGGGCCCCCACGGGCTAAAAAGCATCAGCTCTCTGCCGCCCCAGAAAAGGCAAATATCTAAGATGTGCCAATACTGGCACTTAGCCTTGCTCTTCCCACTTGTCCTGTAGCGATGGCAAGTGGGGTAATAGTTGTGGGGGCTAATATTACCTTTGCGACATCAAGCCCCGATGTTAGTTACTAACTCAATAGTCAAATTGTAAAGAAAACACAGACACCTAATAAAAAATCCTATAATTGAAATCAAGACACAGAAGACACCTTTATTATTCTTAATTAAACCATACTTACGACCTCGCCTAATTCCTGCAAAGTTTTCAATTTCCTGTAATAAAAGTAAAATAATAAACCAACAATATACCATATCTGCCCGTCATTGTGCCCCACGCCGTAATCCATATCGAGGGAGAAATAATTTTCAACCTGGACGGTGCAAAGATGCAACCGTCCCTGCTGAAAACCATTGGTGAATGAGGAGATGCTGGGAGCAGAACTTCAGTGACTAATGGTGACGTCACTGAAGCTGCGCTCCCTCACAGCCTCAAATGCGGTGAACCCTGGACCATGGGAAAATGCCAGTATTGAGGACACCACAGTTCATGCTCAGAGTATTCACAGCAGATCACAGTGAGAAAATGTGAAAAAATATGAAAAAAAACTATTACATTTATGGAATACATTACAAAGAAAAATAAGCAAAATCTAAGAAATTTAATTTTTAAATGAAAAGGCTCCTTAAATTATTTATTACTTCATGGGTCTCAAATATTTGTATATTTTTCTTTTTCTTGCCTGTATAAGTAATATATATTTGTTTAAATAACGTTGCACACAGTCCTTTAATCACACTTTACAGTAATTGTACTTCCTTTTATACAGCAGAATATAAATGTAATGCTAATCCTCCATCTGCTGGTGACAAAGGAAATTGCATCTCAGAGCATGACTAAAAGAAATAAAAATAGTAATCCTGCAGGTGATACCTTTTAATAACTAATAACATACATCCCAATTTGAAAAATAAGAAAGGAGAACACATACTACATATAACATGTGCCAGATTTGTTATCCATGTAATCACAACACATAAATAAATTAATCTTTCTTGTTTATGAAAGTGTAAAAAAAACTTTTTTCCCCACAAGATTTACCAAAAGAATACCTACAAAGAATAACATCAAAGAAATACAATTTCTGCAGAATTATAACCTGATAAATTGCATTACAGAATTGTTACATTTGCTTTGGTGATTAATACCCAAAATGAAGGCAGGGGAAAATGTAACATATAACAAGTTAAGAAAAATCTGTCTGTTTCAAACTAATTTAACACTACAAAACAGACATGTCCTTCGTTAACCATAATGAGATGAATGCACAAGAGGACCTAGTCTAAAAAATGGTGTTTTTGTATCTAGTGCTGTTTTTACTATATATACCTACTGTACAATACAGCTTTGCAGACAGTAGGTGGCACAGCAAAAGCAAAAAACTAGCGTTCTTTGAAAGGAGTGCACATCATATACATAAAGCTCTGCTATATACATATATATATATTTTTTTTTTAATAATAATATAATAATAATAGGCTTGTATAGTGTACTGGTTAAGTGCCATTGCACTATGACATGGGAGACTGGGGTTCAAATCCCTGCTCTGATCTGTGAAAATAAAATTAAAAAAATAAATTATATACCAAGGCTTCTAAATTATATACTAAGGCTCCTGACACTATAATACTACCTTAGGTAGCTGTTAAGGCCCTGTCACACTAAGCGATATCGCTAGCAATATCGCTGTGATGTCACTGGTTTTGTGACGTAGCATCGATATTGCTAGCGATATCGCTGTGTGTGAAACTTACCTCCGACCGGCTCCCCCGCTGATCGCGCGAGAATGGCCTGGACCATTTCTCGTCGTCAGCTTCCTGCTGGGCTTCCTGTGGCGCCGATGAGCGATGCGTGGACGCGGGTTGGAGGATGTCAGGATCGCCTCGTCTGACAGGTAAGTAACGACCCCCTACCGCTGCTATGTCGCTGGTGAGATCTGCATGTATGGCAGCTCACTAGCGACCACTTAGCGATGCACCAGCGATCCATATCGTTGTCAGGATCGCTGGTGCATCGCTAAGTGTGACAGTATCTTTAGAAAGTGCATAACCACCAATGTGAGGTTCATATCCTGGCTCTGCCCTACATAATATACCAATAGTGGTCCTTGGGCAAGACTACTAACACTATAGTGCTTACCTCAATAAACATGAGAGTGTTACAAACAAAGAGAGTCATGCCGACTCGGACGTCACCAGATTAACAAGGTCCGCCTTAGATGTCGAGGAACCAGGACAATCTGATGATAAATGGGCTACTGGAACAAACAATTCATGGACAAGGCAAGAGAACCTGGATCTGATGAAATGCTACTATAACAGCAGACCAAATGAGAAAGGATATATGAAGCGTATGAGGAAAGTCTAGATGAAAATAAGACCTGCATGTCCACTAACTGAGAAACAACTGGTCACCAACGCTTCAATATCATAAAGAGAAAGCTATTATCACAACTTGAAATGGATCAACTGCACACACGCAGATCCACCCCACATGAAGACCTGGAAGAACAACATGTGCATCCCCCTGAAGATCCTGATCCAATCCTGCAATTAGAGAGCACTCCATCTGGTCTGAAACAGAAAATCTTAGATAAGCTAAATATCATCAATATCAGAGATCGACTGCCAAGGCTCAGCAAAGAAACACCACCAGATAGTATGCTAGAAGATGCCAATAGAGTACTTGCATCAATACCTACCACCATAACTCAAACTAATAAACTGATTTATGCTACTGCCTCAGCAATAATGGAAATGCTTGGCTATACAACCAGCAAGTACAACAGAAGTATGTGCCCCACCTTGGAAAAGAAGTCTGGAGACAAAAATCAAGGTGACACAAAGGGAAGTCAGCTAACTAATAGAAATACAGAAGGGTGTAAAGATCAAGAATAAGACCTAGAGACTGCTAAGCAAAGGCTCACAGCACTCGCTGAAAGACTAGGGAGATACTCTAGAGAAGCTGAGGCCAAGAAGATAAATGCCCTGTTCTCCCAACTAAAGAACAACAGCACAAAGGCAGCAACTCCACCAATAGCAGAGACTGAACAATACTGGAAGGACATATGAGAGAAGGAAAAAACACACAACACCAGTGCAATGTGGCTGCAAGATCTGAGAATGAAACACAGCAACAGCCTAGAGCAAGAACCAGTCACTATTACAGAAGCAGACATCCAAAAGCAAGTCAAGAACATGAAGAGCTGGACAGCACCTGGCCCAGACATGATTTGGCTAAAGAAATTAACAGCGGTACATGAACACATGGCAAAGCAGAGGAACCAACTGCTAGATGAAGGCCACCACCCAGCTTGGCTTACACAAGTTAGAACAGTGCTGCTGTTGAAGGATTCTCATAAAGGAACAGTTACATCCAACTACCACCTTATAACCTGCCTTACAACAACATGGAAACTCCTGTCAGGCATCATAGCCACCAAGCTACAGAACCATATGAACCAGTACATAGTACATGAATCCAGGTCAGAAAGGCATCGGGATGCTCTATCTCTAAGCACCAGCTCCTAGTAGATAGAGTAGTCACTCAAGGCTCAAAATCCAGACAGACCAATCTCAGCACAGCCTGGATTGACTTCAGGAAAGCCTATGACTCAATGCCACACATATGATTCTGTGAATGCTTGGCTCTCTACAATGTCAACAGGAAATTAAGAACCTTCCTCAGGAACTCAGTGGGGCTATGGAAAACAACATTGGAAGTCAACTCAAGACAACTAGCACAAGTGACCATGAAATGCGGAATATACCAAGGTGATGCACTGTCCCCATTGCTGTTCTGCATAGGCTTTAACCCCCTCAGATAATTAGAGTCTGGCTATGGATACAAGTTCAAAAGTGGAAGCACCATCAGCTACCTCCTCTACATGGATGACATCAAGCTGTATGCGAAAAACGAACGAGACCGATTCACTGATCCACCTGACAAGGATCTACAGCAAAGACATCGGGATGTCCTTCGGACTGGAGAAGTGTGGTCGGTTGGTAATAAAGAGAGGCAAGTTAGTAAAGACCGATGGAGTGGAATTACCAGCAGGGCACGTAGCAGATGTACTGAAGGCTACAAGTGTCTCGGCATCCCACAGGGATACGGTAACCATGATGAGGAGGCAAGGAAAGCAACAACATCCAAATACCATCAAAGGGTAAGACAGGTTCTGAAGAGCCAGCTCAATGGGAAGAATAAAATCCGCGCCATCAATACATATGCCCTGCCAGTTATCAGATACCCTGCTGGCATAGTGTGCTGGCCAAAAGAAGAGATAGAAGCTGCAGATGAGAAGACACAAAAGCTCCTCACAATGCATGGAGGTCTCCACCCTAAGTCTAGCACCCAAAGATTGTATACCAACAGAAAGGAGGGTGATTGATCGAGGCTTGATAAGCGTCCAAGCCACTATCACGGATGAAACAAGGAGTATCCAGGAACACATCAGAAGAATTGTACCAAAAAATGAGATGCTGAGAGAAAGCATAAGGCAGCAACAACAGACCTGAAAGGAAGAACAGGAGCATGAAGCACCATGGCAAGACAAGCCACTGCATGGGATGTACCATCGACAGATAATAGAGGTGACTGACATGGAGAAATCCTACCAATGAAAGAGGAAAGCTGGACTCCGAGATAGCACAGAGGCACTAATCATAGCAGCACAAGAGCAAGCACTAAGTACTAGATCCATAGAAGCAGGAATCTACCACACAAGACAAGACCCAAAGTGCAGACTATGCAAAGAAACCTCAGAAACACATAGTGGTAGGATGCAAAATGCAAGCAGGAACAGCGTATACTGAACGCCACAACCAAGTAGCGGGAATTGTATACAGGAACATCTGCACAGCATATGGGCTAAGCCCTCCTAAGTCCAGGTGGGAGACCCCAGAAAAAGTGTTGGAGAGTGAAAGGGCTAAAATCCTGTGGGACTTCCAGATCCAGATGGATAAGCAGGTGTTGGCTAGCCAACCAGACATTGTCATAGTAAACAAGGATCAGAAGACAGCAATGATAGTAGATGTGGCAGTGCCAAGTGACAGCAACATCAGAAAGAAGGAATATGAGAAGCTGGAGAAATACCAGGGCCTCAAAGGAGAACTGGAAAAGATGTGGAAGGTGAAGGCAACAGTGATTCCAGTGGTGATAGGAGCACTTTGAGCAGTGACTCCTAAGTTGGAAGAATGGCTACAATAGATCCCAGGAGCAACATCTGAGCTCTCTATCCAGAAATGCGCAATACTGGGAACAACTAAGATCCTGCGCAGAACCCTCAAACTCCCAGGCCTCTGGTAGAGGACCTGAGAATGAGAAAGGACAACAAAGACCACCCCTAGTGGGGGTGAGAAGGACGTTCTTTTATATATACAGTGGGGGGGGAAAGTATTTAGTCAGCCACCAATTGTGCAGTTCTCCCACTTAAAAAGATGAGAGTGGCCTGTAATTGACATTACAGGTAGACCACAACTATGAGAGTCAAAATCAGAAAATAAATACAGAAAATCTCCTTGTCTGATTTAGCAAGATTTATCTTGCAAATTATGGTAGAAAATAAGTATTTGGTCATTAACAAAAGTTCATCTCAATATTTTGTTACATTTCGTTTGTTGGCAATGACAGAGGTCAAACGTTTTCTGTAAGTCTTCATAAGGTTGGCACACACTGTTGGTGGTATGCTGGCCCATTCCTCCATGCAGATCTCCTCTAGAGCAGTGATGTTTTGGGTCTGTCACTGGGAAACACAAACTTTCCAATTCCTTCAAAGGTTTTCTATGGGGTTGAGATCTGGAGACTGGCTAGGCCACTCCAGGACCTTCGTATGCTTCTTACAAAGCCACTCCTTCGTTGCCCTGGCCATGTGCTTGGGATTATTATCATGCTGAAAGATGCATCCACATTTCAGCATGGTGGCTCAGTGGATAGCACTGCAGCCTTGCAGCGCTGGAGTCCTGGGTTCAAATCCCACCAAGGACAACATCTGCAAGAAATTTGTATGTTCTCCCTGTGTTTGCGTGGGTTTCCTCCAGGTACTCCGGTTTCCTCCCACATTCCAAAGACATACTGATAGGGAATTTAGATTGTGAGCCCCATCGGGGACAGTGATGATAATGTGTGCAAACTGTAATGCGCTGCGGAATATGTTAGCGCTATATAAAAATTATTATTTCATCTTCAATGCCCTTGCTGATGGAAGGAGGTATGCACTCAAAATCTCATGATACATGGCCCCATTCAATCTTTCATGTACTCAGATCAGTCATCCTGGTACCTTTGCAGAGAAACAGCCCCAAAGCATGATGTTGCCACCCCCTACTCTTCACAGTAGGTATGGTCTTCTTGATTCAGTTCACCAGAAGAGGTATGGAGATTAGTATTTATTTTTACTTTTTATTTTGATTTCATTTTTAATTTAAATTTTTATTTTCTATTTTTATCTTTTATTTTTCCATTTTTGGCTTTTTTATTTCACATTTTAGGTTCCCTCTTTTTTTGTCATTTTTTTCTCATTTTTTCTCATTAATTTCACTTTTTTTAATTTATTTCTATTTCTATTTTATCCTTATTTTTTCCATATTTTATTCATTAGTTTCTCCCGCCTTTTTGGCCTTTTTTTCTCCCCTTCCTATTATTTTTCTTATTGTCAACAGCCCGCATGATCCTCCGCAAGTTTCCCCATATTCCTCCTTAGTATCCCTGCTAGCAGCACCTCCATTCTAGCTTGCGCTCCACTGATATGTTCCATGGCCATGTAACTTCCGGTGTCCGGACCTGCATTCCACTAGTGCCTTCCATGGCCACATCACTTCCGATAGAAGACTTCCGGCCAGACATCTCTGATCATATATAAGCGCACTATGCTTGCCCGACATGGCCCTTTCCATAGGGCTTTTTTTGCCCATTCCCCGTGCAGCATATGCACTTCATATACTCATTGGTAAGCACTTTTGTTTCACTTACTATCTACCTTTGCTGCTGTTATAATATGGTATCTGCCTCACCTTCCACTTTGGGCTTTTTTCAGGGATCTTTCCCATCATATTGCCAGGTACTCTATACTACACAATCACAGGGTAAGCTAAAGAATCATTTTCTTCTATGTCACCATTGTTTATCTTTTATCTGTTATTCCTCTATGGATTTTAGATTTTATTTTAGACTTTTTCCATTGTATTTTTTAGTTCACATATTTTTATATCCTTTTTACACTTTAATTTATGTATTATATTTTTTATTTTTCATTGTTTATTTTTAATTTCATATTTTCACTTTTTGTTTTTGTTTTGTTCATTTTTTTCATTTTCCTTTTTTTACCTTTTTTCATTTGTTTTTTACATATTCTATACAGAATACTGCCTTACTTCGAGATTAACATCCAAATGCTGACATACAATGTTCCTCTATACCTCCATACCTCTAGGTATTTTCTATATTTCTACTTTTGATATTTCTACTTTTGTAATTTCATATACATATATATATGTAAATAAATATATATACATACACATATATATATTTAATTCTGTATTATAATATACTATGTTGACATCGCCTTGTTCGTATTGTGCTGCATTGTCATTACTACAACATTACTAATCACTGTGACTAAAGATTGTTGCTTATGCTTATATAATTTGATTTCTTTTATTTCGACTGTTTTGTTTCAAGGATTTTATTTCCTTTTATTTCGCACTGTCAATTATTGTTGCTTCCCCATCATTTTATGTAACTTGTGTATTATTGGCATTTATGGCCTATAGGGATTATTAGTATTTATTTTATATTGTTTTGTTATTATCCTAGTCTGAGGAAGGTCTGAGTCAAAGACCGAAATGTCACAAGATATTGGGACTTCTTATGTTTAATAAAATCAATTACATATACAATTGTTTGAGTGCCAGATTTTTTTGAATATGTTATGATTCAAGGAGTGGTATCCTTCTCTGTGCACCACCCATAACGGAGTGACGTGTATCTCACCATTAACTAGTTTTTACCTTTACACGAGCACCCGTGAAACAAATCAACTTGTATACAGGACATGTCTACTGCAGGTTTTTCATATGATGCAACAGAAGTGATGAATATAGTGGCACAAGTCTCTGCTTCAAGCGATTTTTTACAACTCTGGAACAACAAGTTTAAGTCATGAGATTATGAGAGGGAATCTCGACATTTAATTGGACTGGAACTCCATAGTGCAACAATAGCTGAATATATTAAGACACAACGAATCCCTAGAGGACTATGTGTTTCTCTACGTCCCACCCTGTTCCAGGACAACACCGATTTCTGTCAGTGCTTTGAGCAAATTCTGAATAAGTACTCTCTTGATTTGATGACCCTGACTCTGGAATACCTCCACAAAGAGGTAAAGAAAAATTAATTAGCATCGAGACTAAGCTTAAGAACACTACATCTAAAGAAGAATTTGATTCTATTAAATCTTGTACCAAAGAAAACTTGGACACCTTCCGGTTGGAAACAGAATAAAGGAAATATCAGAAGTTCATTAGGGTCACACAGGACTATCTTCAAAATCGAGTGCACAAATGGCGTGGCTCTACGGTCCCATTTAAACAGAATTACAGAGGACACAGATTCACAGATGGATCTTCAGCATCAAGCTTGAACAACGAAGGAGCAGACATGCAAAAAACTTCGACTTTTTTAGGCTCGGGCAGGAGGTATTACCCAAGAAAAGTACGAGGAGGGGAAGGCAATGTCTCAGAAACCGGTTGTCACACAATGAACACGAGATCTCAGGTAGTAACTCTAATCTAGTTATCAATATTTCCTCAAAAATATTGAATCACACACAGTTACGCCTATTACAAAAGGACTTGTTCTTTTGCCACACCTATAAGTTTAATACTTTTCAACTTGCTCTTGACTTACAGAGATTCAATAAAAATCTCAGATTGAAAGCTTTCTTTCATGATCAAACCCCCTCAATTAGATCTGAAAACCTAACAACCATTACTCCTATTAACCTGCCTAGCCAAGGTCTTAGAACACAAAGTAATTTTAACCCACCTAAAAGCAGTACACCTGTTGAAACATTCATTTCATTAATTAAAAAAAAAGTTAACAAATTTACCAGGCAAATTTCAAGGGGTGAACTGTTTTTTCAGTCTAATATGTACCAAGAAGAGCGTAGGGCACTCCAATCTTTAGTAACAAATAAAGATATTATTATTAAACCAGCAGACAAGGGAGGCGCTACAGTCATTATGGACCGTCACATGTATTGAAATGAAATCATATCCCAACTTAACAATAGAGAAGTCTACGTGCCCTTATCTCACAATCCTACCATATGTATAAAAGAAAAAAAAAATCAATACTGTAGAACAAGCAGCCTTGTCGTGCATTATAGATAAAAAAAACAAGGATTTCGTACCAAATTGGACCCTATTATGCCAGTGTTCTATACAGTTCCGAAGAGCCACAAAGAGTTGGACAGCCCTCCAGGGAGACCGATAGTGGCATCAACAGACTCATCTTGTCACCTTTGTCCATATTACTAGAAAAAATTCTAACCCCCTGGTAAAAAACACACCATCCTTTATTTTGGATACAGGGGCGTTTCTCAATATCATCAAACAACTGGGTACTTTAGCTAAGGAAACCCTACTAGTTACACTAGATGTAAAAAATTTATACACCTCAAAACAATGATAAAGGAATACAGGCTACTAGGATTCTCCTAGAATAATCCTTATTTGAATTACCAGTTATCAATTTCTTTTAACCCCTTTACCCCCAAGGGTGGTTTGCACGTTAATGTCCGGGCCAATTTTTACAATTCTGACCACTGTCCCTTTATGAGGTTATAACTCTGGAATGATTCAACGGATCTAGGTGATTCTGACATTGTTTTCTCGTGACATATTGTAGTTCACTTTAGTGATAAAATTTCTTTGCTATAAATTGCGTTTATTTATGAAAAAAACGGAAATATGGCGACAATTTTGAAAATTTAGCAAATTTCAAACTTTGAACTTTTATGCCCTTAAAACAGAGAAATATGTGACACAAAATAGTTACTTAATAACATTTCCCAAACGTCTACTTTACATCAGCACAATTTTGGAAACAAAATTTTTTTTGTTAGGAAGTTATAAGGGTTAAAAGTTGACCAGCGATTTCTCATTTTTACAACAAAATTTACAAAACCATTTTTTATGGACCACCTCACATTTGAAGTCACTTTGAGGGGTCTATATGGCAGAAAATACCCAAAAGTGACATCATTCTAAAAACTGCACCCCTCAAGCTACTCAAAACTACATTCAAAAAGATTATTAACCCTTCAGGTGCTTCACAGGATCAGAAGCAACGTGGAAGGAAAAAATGAACATTTAACTTTTTAGTCACAAAAATGATCTTTTAGCAACAATTTTTTTATTTTCCCAAGGGTAACAGGAGAAATTGGACCTCAAAAGATGTTGTCCAATCTGTTCTCAGTACGCTGATACCAAATATGTGGGGGGAACCACTGTTTAGGCACATGGCAGGGCACAGAAGGGAGGAGCGCCGTGTGACTTTTTCAACCTAAAATTAGCTGGAAATGAGATCGGACGCCATGTCGCGTTTGATGAGCGCTTGATGTGCCTAAACAGTGGAAACCCCCAACAAGTGACCCCATTTTGGAAACTAGACCCCCTAAGGAACTTATCTAGATGTGTTGTGAGCACTTTTAACCCCCTAGGTCTTCACAGAAGTTTATAACGCCCGGGCGTGAAAATAAAAAAATCATATTTTTTCCACAAACATGATCATTTAGTCCCTAATATTTTGTTTTACCAAGGGTAACGGGAGGAATTAGACCCCAAAAGATGTTGTCCAAATTGTCCTGAGTATGCTCATACCCTATATGTGGGGGCAAACACTGTTTGGGCACATGGCAGGGCTCAGAAGGGAAGGAGCACCGTTTGACTTTTTCAACCTAAAATTGGCTGGAAATGAGATCGGACGCCATGTCGCGTTTGACGAGTGCCTGATGTGCCTAAACAGTGGAAACCCCCCAAAAGTGACCCATTTTGGAAACTAGACCCCCTAAGGAACTTATCTAGATGTGTGGTGAGTACTTTGAACCCCAAAGGGCTTCACAGAAGTTTATAACGCCCGGGCATGAAAATAAAAAATCATCATTTTTTTCCACAAAAATGATTTCTTATTCCCCAATTTTTAATTTTCCCAAGGGTAACCATTGAAATTGGACCCCAAAAGTTGTTGTCCAATTTGTCCTGAGTACGCTGATACCCTATATGTGGGGGAACCACTGTTTGGACACATGGCAGGGCTCAGAAGGGAAGGAGCGCCGTTTGACTTGTTCAGCCGAAAATTGGCTGGAAATGAGAATGGATGCCATGTCCCGTTTGGCGAGCGCCTGATGTGCCTAAATAGTGGAAATCCCCCACAAGTGAACCCATTTTGGAAACTAGATCACCTAAGGAACTTGTCTAGATGTGTGGTAAGCACATTGAACCCCCAAGGGCTTCACAGAAGTTTATAACGCCAGGGTGTGAAAATAAAAATCATCATTTTTTTTCCACAAAAATTATTTCTTATTCCCCAATTTTTAATTTTCCCAAGGGTAACCATTGAAATTGGACCCCAAAAGTTGTTGTCCAATTTTTTTCTGAGCACGCTTATACCCCACATGTGGGATAAAACTACTGTTTGGGCACACGTCAGGGCTCGAAATGGAAGTAATGACGTTTTGGAATGCACACTTTGATGGAATGCTCTGCGGGCGTCATGTTTCGTTTGTAGAGCCCCTGATGTGCCTAAACAGTAAAAACCCTTCACGAGTCCACAAGTGACCCTATTTTGGAAACTAGACCCCCTAAGGAACTTATCTAGATGTGTGATGAGCACTTTGAACCCCCAAGTGTTTCACTAAAGTTTATAATACCCGTGTGTGAAAATATAAAATCCTATTTTTTTCTCACAAAAATGATCTTTTAGTCCCCAAACAATTTTTAATTTTTCCAAGGGTAACAGGAGAAATTGGACCCCAAAAGTCCATGTCCAAATTGTCCTGAGTACGCTGATACCCCATATGTGGGAGAAAACTATTGTATGGGCACATGTCGGGGCTCAAAAGGGAAGTAGTGATGTTTTGGAATGCTGACTTTGATGGTCTGCGGGCGTCATGTTCCATTTGCAGAGCCCCTGATGTGCCTAAACAGGGAAAAAAAACACATGTGACATCATTTTGGATACTAGACCCCCAAAGAACAAATCTAGATGTGCCCCAACTAATCTAATGTTTGTGGTAAAGTAAATTAGTAACGCATGGAGGTGCGGTACAGTTTGAAGCAATCCTTCATACACAGGCCAGTTTTTTCAGGGCAGGTGTCACATTGATAAATGGTGTCCCTGCGTATGCCCTTTTTGTAACACACTCGACACCTTTTTAGTGGCTTACCTTTTCTTTGGGTTGGCGGGACCACCCCCAGAAAATGCTGACCTGGTACAATACGAGCACCTTCAGTTCCAGAAGTACTGGGGCCCGCTCCTTCCTGAATGCCAAACATCAGGGCCTTAACCATTACCTCCTGGAACTGAAGGTACGACAAATCGGTGTGGCGTGCACATCGTGACAGCAGGAATGCATTGAGAATTGCCATTTGGACAATGTGCACGGCCAGTTTTTTATACCACACCTTTGCCTTCCTCAAAGCATTGTACGGTTGAAGGAGTTGATTGGAGAGATCAACGCCCCCCCATGTTTTTATTGTACCCCAGTACACAGTCAGGTTTGCTGACCTGTGTAGAGATATCCCGTACAGTGCAGAGGGCGCTGCCATTACTGTGTATGGTGCTCAAGAGAAGGACATCCCTCTTGTCCTTGTACTTGACCACCAGCAGGTGATCACTACAATGGGCTCTTCTCTCACCTTTTCGGAGCGTCTGCCCAAGTAGCATCTTCAAGAGGCCTCTCTGATTTTTGCAGACAGTGCCGCAGGCTCGGTACCTCGCGCAGAGAGGGATTTGTAGAGTGGGACACTGGTATAAAAGTTATCAGTGTAGAGGTGATAACCTTTATCCTGCAGTGGGTGCACCAAATTCCACACAATTTTCCCACTCACTCCCAGGAAAGGAGGGCACTCAGGGGGTTCAGTCCTGGTGTCCTTCCCTTCATACACTCTAAACCTGTGGATGTACCCTGAGGTACTCTCACACAGCTTATAGAGTTTGATTCCGCATCTGGCCCTCTTACTGGGCAGGTATTGACGGAATCGCAGCCTTTCCTTGAAATGAACTAAGGACTCATACACGCAGATGTCCCTTTTGAGCACATACACTTCGGCAAACTTTTTGTTGAAGTGTTCGTTGACTTGCCAAACTTTGAAAAGACTGTCAAAGTTGGGGTCATCTCGTGCGGGACACTGTGCATTATCAGTATAATGCAGAACTTTGTGGATGGCCTCAAAACGCGTCCAGGCAATGACCATTCGGAACACTGGAGTTCGGGCTTCTTCAGGATCCCCATATGGAGGACCAGGCCCCAAAACTGCATCATTTCAACTGCGTCTACTGGAGATCAGTTTGAAAATGATGAACACGGGTTTTGTTCCAAAAATTGACGAGCGTACAAATGAGTTTGCTCCACCATGAGGTTAATAAAATCTTCAGAGAAAAAGACTCAATTTCTGTGAGACCGGTGGTGTCAAACTTGATTCCTGATTCTGCCACAAAATCAGGAATCAGTGGCTCGTAATTTTCGGGGGCCAGGTCCATATGGGGAGCGCTGGTTCAGCTACGGGCATGGTGGGCACTGCCTCATCTTCTATCCTGGGGTGTCTGCGTGGCGGTTCCGCAGGACCCATGGAGGAAGATGAGGAGGGAGAAGAGGAAGAGGATGAAGAATCGGAAAAATAAAGAAAAGTTGGATCCTCGCCATCGCTATCTGTGTCAGAGGCAAGGAAAGAATATGCCTCCTCCATTGAATAGCGCTGTTGGGACGAATTTGATGACATTTTTTGTGTGAATATGGTGCTTGGGTGTACTTCAATGAAAACTGTATGTGTATGTGTGGGGGGGATACTGATTGGTGTAAACTATTCTGAAAAGAAAAAGCTGTGGAATAATAATAATAATAATAATCTTTATTTATATAGCGCCAACATATTCCGCAGCGCTTTACAGTTGAACAGTTTCAAACACAACAGTCATAAGTAACAACGTTAACAATACAATAATTAAAGCGAAATAAGACGACCCTGCTCGTGGAGCTTACAATCTACAATGAGGTGGGGGAGATACAAAGCACAGGTTTGTATTTACAATGATGTATTTACAATGATGGTCCAGCAATCTTCAGGGGGTGGGGGTTAGATGGAGATAGTGAATGGGCTACACACACACAAACATAACATGACTTTGATTACTGAATGTGATAGGCCTCTCTGAACAAATGTGTTTTGAGCGAGCGCCTAAAACTATGCAAATTGTGGATGGTCCTAATATCTTGGGGTAGAGCATTCCAGAGGATTGGCGCAGCACGGGAGAAGTCTTGGAGTCGGGAGTGGGAGGTACGGATTAGGGCAGAGGTTAGTCGAAAGTCATTTGCAGAGCGCAGTGGTCGGTTAGGCCGATAGACAGAAATGAGGGAGGAGATGTAAGGGGGTGCCGCACTGTGGAGAGCTTTGTGGGTGAGAACAAGTACTTTGAATTGTACCATGTAATGAATTGGCAGCCAGTGTAACGACTGGCGAAGAGCGGACGCGTCTGAGTAACGATTAGCCAGATGGACAACCCTGGCTGCTACACTAAGGATAGACTGGAGAGGGGAGAGTCGAGTGAGAGGGAGGCCAATTAATAGAGCATTACAGTAATCCAGGCGGGAGTGGATCAGGGCAACAGTGAGAGTTTTTGTTGTTTCCATGGTGAGAAAAGGGCGGATTCTAGAGATGTTCTTTAGGTGTAAGCGGCATGAGCGGGCAAGAGATTGTATATGGGAGGTGAAGGAGAGATCGGAGTCGAACATAACACCCAGACAGCGCGCCTGCTGTCGGGGTGTTATTATGGTGCCACCCACAGAGAGGGAAATGTCAGATTTAGGGAGGTTAGTAGATGGTGGGAGCAGAAGAAGTTCAGTTTTGGAGAGGTTGAGTTTCAGATAGAGAGCAGACATGATGTTGGGGACTGCAGACAGACAGTCAGTGGCGTTCTGTAGTACAGCAGAGGTAAGGTCAGGGGATGATGTGTACAGTTGTGTGTCATCAGCATAAAGATGGTACTGAAAGCCAAATCTGCTGATGGTCTGTCCAATTGGGGCCGTATAGAGAGAAGAGAAGGGGGCCAAGGACTGAGCCCTGAGGTACCCCAACAGTGAGAGGAAGAGGAGATGAAGTGGAGCCAGAAAACAGAACACTGAAGGAGCGGTCGGAAAGATAGGAGGAGAACCAGGAAAGAGCAGTGTCCTTAATGCCTAGTGACTGGAGCCTAGAGAGTAGGAGAGGATGGTCAACAGTGTCGAAAGCTGCAGAAAGGTCGAGAAGAATGAGCAGAGAATGGTCACCATTACGTTTTGCTGTCAGAAGGTCATTGGTCACTTTGATGAGTGCAGTTTCTGTCGAATGTAGGGGGCGGAAACCGGACTGTGAAGGGTCTAGGAGGGAGTGAGTGGAGAGGTAATGGGTAAGTCATGAGTATATCAGGCGCTCCAAGAGTTTAGAGATGAAGGGGAGATTGGAGACTGGTCTGTAGTTGTTTGTGCAGGATGGGTCGAGGGTGGGTTTCTTTAGTAATGGAGTAATGATAGAGTGTTTGAAGGAGGAGGGGAAAATGCCAGAGGAGAGGGAGAGATTAAAGATTGTAGTTAGGTGAGTTGTGACGACTGGGGAGAGAGACTGGAGGAGATGTGAGGGAATGGGGTCGGTTGTGCATGTAGTCGGACGAGAAAAGGAGAGGAGCCTGGAGACTTCTTCTTCTGTGATGGGAGCAAATGTGGAGAGTGAGCCAGGGGAAATACAGGGAGGGATGGGAGTCACTGAACTTGGTGATTGGGAGCGGATTTCCTGACGGATATTGTCTATTTTCTCTATAAAGTGGGAGGCCAGGTCATCAGCGCAAATGTCTGTGATAGGGGCTTGTGCTTTTGGCCTGAGGAAGGAGTGAAAGGTGTCAAAAAGTTTCTTGGGGTTGTTGGATAGTGAGGAGATCAGGGTGGTGAAGTAGGTCTGTTTGGTGAGGTGAAGGGCAGAGTTATATGTCCTTAACATAAATTTGAAGTGTATGAAGTCTTCTGGTGTGCGTGTTTTCCTCCATAAGCGTTCAGCACACCTAGAGCATCGCTGGAGAAATCGGGTTTGCGATGTGAGCCAGGGCTGTTTCACTCTGTGTTTGGAGGTTCTGAGGGTGAGGGGAGCTACTTGGTCAAGGGTGCTTCTAAGAGTGTCATTGAAGTGATGTACAGCCAGATCAGGACAGGACAAAGAAGAGATTGGGGACAATGATGAGTGTAGGGAGTCTGAAAGTGTATGAGGGTTAATGGCTTGTAGATTTCTGACTGAATGGTAGGTAGGAGGGTGCTGGAGTGAGCGAGGATTTGTGAGTGTAAAGGAGAGAATGTGGTGGTCAGAGAGGGGAAGCGGTGAGTTATCTAGGTAGGAGATTGAGCAGAGCCGGGCGAAAACCAGGTCCAGGGTGTTACCGTCTTTGTGTGTTTCAGAGGTTGAGAGCTGAGAGAGGCCTAGAGAAGTGGTTAGTGATAGAAGCTGGGATGCAGATGTGGAAGTGGGGCTGTTAATGGGGATGTTGAAGTCTCCCAGGATAAGGGTTGGTAGTTCTGAGGACATGAAGTGCGGCAGCCAGGCAGAGAAATGGTCCAGGAAGTGGGTGGGTGAGCCTGGGGGCCGGTATATGACCGCTACTCTGAGGGAGAGGGGACGAAAGAGCCTGATGGTGTGGACTTCAAAAGAAGGGAATGAGAGTGATGGACCTGAGGGGATGACCTGGAAAGTGCATTGTGGGGACAGGAGTATGCCGACTCCACCACCAGGTCTGTTTGTCGGTCTCGGGGAATGGGAGAATTGTAAGCCACCATGGGAAATGGCAGCAGGAGAGACAGTGTCAGAATCCTGAATCCAGGTTTCCAGGTGGAAAAAAAGTCTAAAACAGCAAGCCCTAGCTCTTATAAGTGAACTGCGTGCCACTTATCAAAATTAGGCTGCTGGATGTATGCATGGGGGTGGTGAAAATAAAAGTGTCTAAAACAGCCGACATGAAAGTTTGGCTCATCAAAGTTTGGCTGCTGAGGGATGTGTGTGTGGAGTTGGCGCTAAGGGGGCTGAGAAAAAAGTGAGCATGATTGTTGATCGGTGAACTGCATCACCAATCAACGCTCGGCGGCTGTGCAAAGGGGCTGGAGGGGGGTAAAAAGAGGGGGAAGGGGATGGGGGATTGGGGTGGCTGAAAAGAGGTCGGGCAGGGATCAGTTAGGGTTGTAGTTTTGGTGGCGCAAAGGGGGTGAAAAAAAATGGAAAAACAGCAAGCACAAGCTTTGATAAGTGACATGCATCACTTATCAAAGTTTTGTGGCTACGGGATGTGTGTGTGGAGGTGGCGCAAAGGGGGTTAAGGAAAAAAAGGGAACACGAGTGTTGATCGGTGAACTGCGTCACCAATAAACGCTCGGCGGCTACGCACGGAGGCAGCGCAAAATGGGGGGTGGAGGGGGGTAAAAAGAGGGGGAAGGGGATGGGGGATTGGGTGGAAGAAGAGAGATTGGGCAGGGATCAACAGTTAGGGCTGTAGTTAGGTGGCACAAAGGGGGGTGAAAAAAATGAAAAGCGGCAGGCACAAGCTTTGATACGTGACTTACGTCACGTATCAAAATTTTGCGTCTGTGGGATGTGTATGAAGAGGTAGTGCAAAGGGGGCTAAGTAAACAAAAGCAAGCACGAGTGTTGATCGGTGAACTGCGTCACCAATCAACGCTCGGCGGCTGCACACGGAGGCGGTGCAAAAGAGGGGGTGGACGGGGGTAAAAAGAGGGGGATGGGGGGATGAAGATAGATTGGGAGGTGAAGATAGATTGGGCAGGGCATCAAGGATCAGGTAACACTTACAGTTAGCATTTTTTTCTTTCTTCTTCTCTCTTCTTTCTTCCGCAGGGATTGTGATGCTACACGCTGCTGTGGCACCACAATACCCAGCACAGGAGCTCTTGCTGCATATGACCTCTCTGCAGGAATCCTCAGCTAGAGTGAGGACCCCTGCAGAGACATCAGACAGGTCACCTGCAGGTCAGAGACAGGTCACAGAGTGGTCACATCGCTACTGTGACTTGTCATTGGTGGGATTGAATGATTACATCGATCCCACCAATCCCTGTAGTCCCTGGTGACCATGGCAACTGCCTAGGATCAGAGCTCACAGCTCCGATTCCTAGGCAAGTCATGGCCAGGTCACCAGCAGGGCACAGAGCGGTCACAGCGTGACCGCAGCTGTGCCCTGTGGTTGGCGCGATCGACGATAACATCGATCGCGCCAACCAGCACCTGCAGGCCCTGCTGGGCCTGTACCAGACTCCAGCCTAGGACTGGTGCTAATACATCACTCATCCAGGCCGGTACTGGCAGGGCACAGCGGTGGTATACCGCTACTGTGCCCTGCAATTGGCGCAATCGATTAGATCGGCGATCGCGCCAATGCGGGGGCTTTTTGCTGGTGCCTGGCAACGCACCAGGGCTAGGATCGAGTACAATCTGATTGGCTGAAACAATGAGAAACGCTGCCATTGGCTGTTCAGAATTGAACAGCCAATCACAGCGATCTGGAGGCCAGTGGGGCGGGATCGCACAACGGGAGGCCAATGCCATCTTCCCTAAGGTGAGATGGAGTCAGAATTTTAATGCGATCACCATGACTTAATGCATCAAAGGGCTTGACATACTATCCTATCCACAGGCATACGGCCTGGGTACTGTGGACGGGATAGTTCGTCAGATGTCAGAAAGGGGTTAAACTTAGTATTGACTGAAAATTTTTTTCTACTTAAAGATACATTTTACTTACAGATCCAAGGTACAGCTATGAGGTCCAATGTGGCCCCACCCTATACAAATGCATATATGTCACTTTTTGAATCTCAATATGTATATCCCAACTTACTATATCAGGCCCACTGCCAGTTATGGCTTAGATACATAGACGATGTATTTGGCATTTGGAGTGGGACTTCTGAAACTCTCTCCTCCTTTTTCAATCAAATTAATAACATATGGCCATAATTGTCATTTACCTTCAATAGTAGTTGTCACCATATCAATTTTCTTGATACAACGATCATTAAGAATTTGGAGGATGTCCTGGAAGCCGATCTATTTACTAAGAAAATAGATCGTAGTAACTTATTGCTGTACCACAGCTGCCATCCATTGACCATTAAAAAAATCCATCCCTATCTCTCAGTTCCAGAGGGTTAGAATTGTCACTAATCCAGATAAATGTCAAAAGCTTTTAGATGAAATGCATACTAAATTTCTACAGAGAGGTTATCCCCATAAATTAGTCCAATATTGCCATACCAGTTGCTGATGACCTGAGGTTAGCATCCTCAATAGTCAGAACCTCCCACTCCCGTCTCCAAGACTTTACACGTGCCGCGCCAATTCTTTGGAATGCACTTCCCAGGTCAATACGATTAGTCCCCAATCCCCACAATTTTAAGCGTGTCCTGAAAAAGCATTTATTCAGACTGGCCTACCGCCTCAACACATTAACCTAATCTATCCCTGTGTGGCAGAGCCAAAAGTTTTACCATAACCAGGTTTCCTGCATCATTCTCCCACATGCTTTATGCATCCATTAGCCCTCTGTGTCCGTACTGTCACACACCTAACATTATGGCTGGTCCATACAATCAGGGCAACTGTTACCACCCACCTTTCGTGTCTACCTCTTTCCTCATAGACTGTAAGCTTGCGAGCAGGGCCCTCTTTCCTCTTGGTATTTGTTATAATCTACTGTATGTGATTATTGTTATGCTGTAATGTCTATTGTCTGTACAAATCCCCTCTGAAATGTAAAGTGCTGCGGAATATGTTGGCGCTATAAAAATAAAATTTATTATTATTTATTATTATACCAGACCTGATTCCGCCCGGAGGGCTAATACAATGCAAAGAATACCATTTGTGCACACTTTCCACCCTTTTTTCTATAGGTTACACCAGAAAATTTGAAAACATTGCCCTCTTTTGCATACAAATTATCCAGACGTACCAGAATTTAAAGTACCTTTTCTTCGCATCTTTAGAAGACCAACTAACCTAAGAAACAAACTTGTGAAAGCAGATATAGGTTCAACCCAGAGAGAGGCAAAACAATTATTTCTCCACACAACTAAAAAGGGCACTTTTCCTTGTCTCCAGTGCGCCCAGTGCGCTAACGTACTTAAAGGTGACAAAATTTCACATCCCTGTACAGGTGCGGACATTCCCATACAAGGCTTCAATATTTCTGATTCGAAATTTGTTGTGTATGCTATCAAATGTCCTTGTGTGAAGGTCTACGTAGGAGAAACTACACATCTGACATTCGATGTGGACGACATAGCTTACCTATTCCTCACCATTTCCCCAATGTGGGTCATACTATTGCTCAGTTATGATTTTTGGTATTAGAGCAGGTCCAGCAAAACAGGAGAGGGAGGAACCGGGTCAGGCAACTCAAGTTGAGAGAAGCATTTTGGATCCATCACTTGCAAAGTATGGAACCAAGGGGTCTTAATAGAGAGTATGAATTACAAATTTATATTAAAGTTTTGTATACATAAGTCATTTTCCAGTCACTTATTGACTGATTTTTTTCTCTTTCTTAGCAAACGATGTCACGTACTTGATTCAGTTCACCAGAAGAGTTATGGAGATTATTATTTATTTTTATTTTTTATTTTTATTTTTAATTTATTTTTTCTTTTCTTTTTTTTTTTTTTTTTCATTTCTTGGCTTTTTTTATTTCACATTTTAGGTTCCCCCCTTTTTTCTCATTTTTTTCTCATTATTTTCACATTTTTTTCATTTTTTCTATTTCTATTTTATCCTTATTTTTTCCATATTTTATTGATTAGTTTCTCCCACCTTTTTGGCCTATTTTTTCTTCCCTTCCTATTATTTTTGTTATTGTCAACAGCCCGCATGATCCTCCGCAAGTTTCCCCATATTCCTCCTTAGTTTCCCTACTAGCAGCGCCTCCTTTCTAGCTTGCGTTCCACTGATGCGTTCCATGGCCATGTCACTCACGGTGTCCCGACCTGCATTCCACTAGTGCGTTCCACGGCCACGTCACTTCAGGTAGAAGCCTTCCAGATGCCTCTGATCATATAGCGTGCTATGCTTGCCCCACATGACGCTTTTCATATGGCTTTTCTTGCCCATTCCCCGTGCAGCATATGCACTTCATATACTCATTGGTAAGCACTTTTGATTCACTTACTATCTACCTTTGCTGCTGTTTTAATACGGTACTTAACTCACCTTCCACTTCGGTGTTTTTTTCAGGGATCTTTCCTATCATATTGCTAGGTACCCTATACTACACAATCACAGGGTAAGCTAAAGAATCATTTTCTGCTATGTCACCATTGGTTATCTTTTATCTGTTATTCATCTATGGATTTTAGATTTTTATTTTAGACTTTTAATTTTCCATTGTACTTTTCAGTTCATATATTTTTTGTATCCTTTTTACACTTTAATTTATTCATTATTATTTTTATTTTTCATTTTTTATTTTTCATTGTTTATTTTCAATTTCATGTTTTAATTTTTTTGTTTATGTTTTGTTAATTTTTTAAATTTTCCTTTTTTTCCCTTTTTTTATGTGTTTCTTTACATATTCTATACAGAATACTGCCTTACTTTGAGACTAATTGCGGACGTACAATGTTCTTCTATACCTCCATAGCTCTAGGCATTTTCTATATTTCTACTTTTGATATTTCTACTTTTGTAATTTCTCCTCTCTCTATATATATACATATATATGTTTAATTCTGTATTATAATATACTATGTTTGTTAGGGATGGCGGAATGCACTAAATATAAAATAACGTAAAGTACGTTTGCCACCCGGGGTCCACCGTTCAGAAGGTGTTAACACTGCTGCTAGCTATAGGCGGACAGACAATATGGCGGTATGACGCACGCGGGTTAAACGTCACCCGGGTGCGCTGAGCGATCTCTGTTTAGTCACGGAGATGCTTAAGTGTAATAAACACAAAAGAGCTGAGCCTGTTAGCGTCACAGGTCTCAGATAAGTGCAGGCCCGGTATATGGTCACAGGAGCTGGGCCCAAAGCAGAGGGTCACCGTCCGTCTAGACCTACCGTGTGTGCGGCGTTGCTACTGCGGACGCCAAACAGAGGTGCAGACTGCAGCGCGGCAACAGACACTGCCGCTGATCGACAGTGCCCGGTAGCAGGCACACTGTCGGACGTTAGGACTGAGGTGCGATGTGCACAGTGGTCAATGGCTAGCCACTGACTGGCGTTGACTCATCTTCTAGTTCCCTATCCATATGCGTAATATCAGAGGGAGGGGAATCTTAATAAGTCAGTCAGCAGAATCATACATCCATCACCATTCACACATCTAGCAAGTAATGTCTATACTAGCGCATGGCCGAGCGGCCACGCAGACCTTTTATAGTCGTGGGGGACCTTCCAGATCTCTGAGATGGACCAATGAGACAGGAGAAAGACCTGAGCATGTGACTCCCAATCTCCAATGGGAGATCGTCTCGTGAGCATGCTTAGTAGAGCAGCGGAGGGACTTAGCCTCTGGAGCGATTTGCTGCTGAACAGCCTGCATTGCTATTGCTGACCCAAAGGTGGCAGCAACAGCCAGACCCATAGAGCAGGTCTGGGCAGAGCATCTGTGACGCAGGGACTGCTGAGCAATCTCCTCTGCGGTCGATAAATAATGGGAGACCGCAGAATGGGAGGCTCTGGATTCCTGCTGAGCTGCCGTAGGAACCTGACGCCTAACATTGGCCCCCCCTCCTGAGCCTTCCAATCCACCAAATAAAGTTTTTTGTCACGTACCACCTTGTGTCCCACAGAGGCATAGGCCACAGGCTTGTCCGAAGACAAGTCTGATGTCCCGGCAGATGACTCGGAAAACCGGGACATGTGAACAGGTTTGAGAAGGGACACGTGGAAGGCGTCAGGGATGGCTAAGTTGCCAGGGGCAGAAGTTGGAGCGGAGTGCCGATGTGTATCGGCGGGCATCTTCATTCTCACTTTAGAGACTTGAGTGACATGCGGGATGTGACCCAAGCTGTTGCGAACCTCCATTGCCCGGTCTGGCACCGGCAAGGGATACAGTAACCCAGCAGGCCTCTGTTTAGAGGAGCCGCACTGAGCACAAGAAGCGCATGCCTGAATAAATTTTTTAGTGTCTCGGGCCCTGTGCGGCCACCAATAAGACCTTGCCAGGAGTTTTGTGGCCTGCTTGTAGCCAAAGTGACCACCCATCCTGGATGCGTGTGCCCACGGACCGCAGATGAGGCAGGACAAAGGTCTTTCCCGGCGGTACTGACTCGAGGGCGACTGGAGTCATGGTCTTCAGATTCCCAGTAGGGGGCGCGAAAAGATCCGCCGGCACCCCCATCAGAGGCTACCTGGACACATAATCAGCAGGGACAACGTCTCGTGATGAGACGGGGAAATTGAGAGCCTTAGGGGTGCTGTCTGGTGGGTAATATGGGATGGTAAGGTCGCACCGTTGACCACCCTGATGGTCACGGGGTGAGGAAGAGGCACCAGTGGAATAGCGTGTTCTTGGGCGAAGGCCGAGGACATAAAGTTTCCTTCTGCCCCGGAGTCCACCGTGACCTCTACCTCCCAGGTGGAAGCACCACTATCTAACGTCCCTCGGAATACCGGTTTGGGGGAAAAAGTTGTCATATTAGATAGACCCCCCACCAACTACTACAGGACATGACTGTTTTTTCGACCGCTGCGTACAACTGTTAGCCAGGTGACCAGACTGTAGACACAGGTAACAGCGTGCGGAGTTTGTGTCGGGTGCGGCTTGGAACCAGCGCGGGACATCTCCATGGGCTCAGGAGGAGAACTCTCTGGCTCGAGAGATTCTAGAGGCTCAAAGAGGTTGGAAGGCAAGCTAACCTTCCGTCTGGATTGAGCACGCTCCAGGCCGCACTCTGAAAAACGGAGATCAATGCGGGTGGAAATGGCGATCAGCTCTTCCAGATTTACGGGAACCTCCCTGGTAGATAGAGCATCCTTAACATGCTCTGCCAAACCTCTCCAGGACACAGGGATGAGGGTTTTGTCAGGCAACTCCAACTCGGAAGCCAGTGTCCGAAAACGGACGGCGTACTGGCTGACCGAGAGGGATCCCTGTGTTAACGCTAGTAGCTGGAGAGCGGAGTGGTGAGTGATCTGTGGCCCCAAAAAGACCTGCTTTAGGGATGTGAGGAACTGAGCAGCGGTCCGATCCTTAGGGTCACCACGCTCCCACAGTGGTGTGGCCCACTCCAACGCCCTGCTCGACAGAAGCGAAACAAGAAACCCCACCTTGGCCCGTTCTGTAGGGAATCGCGCGGCCAGTAACTCAAGCTGGATAGAGCACTGACTCACGAAACCCCTGCAGGAGGCGCAGTCGCCAGAAAATTTATCGGGCAACGGGAGGCGGGAAACTGTCGGTGCAGGCGTGGACATGGACACACGTGAGACAGCCTCTGCGACTGCCTGAGCAGCAGCCTCAGTAAACTTCACAGCTGAGATGGCACTCTCGACATTAGCCAACCTGCCCTCCAGCTACCGAATGTACTGCAGAAGCTGCAACGACCAGACCCATAGAGCTGGTCTGGGCAGAGCGTCTGCAACGCTGCGCAATCTCCTTTGCGGTCGATAAATAATGGGAGACTGCAGAATGTGAGGCTCTGGATTCCTACTGAGCTGCCGCAGGAGCCCGACGCCTAACAATGTTGATATTGCCTTGTTCGTATTGTACTGCATTGTCATTACTACAATATTGCTAATCACTGTGACTAAAGATTGTTGCTTATATAATTTGATTTCTTTTATTTTGAATATTTTGTTTCAAGGTTTTTATTTCTTATTTTATTTTTTTCGTGCTGTCAATTATTATTGCTTCCCCATCATTTTATGTAACTTGTGTATTATTGCCATTTATGGCTTATTGGGATTAATAGTAATTATTTTACATTGTTTTGTTTTCATTCTAGCCTGAGGAAGGTTTGAGTCAAAGACCAAAACATCGCAAAATATTGGGACTTCTTATGTTAATAAATCAATTGCATATACAATTTTTTGAGTGCCAGATTTTTTTGAATATTTTATGTTCTTCTTTGGATGCAACTCAGCATTTTATCTCCTCCTTTTGTTTCTACCAAACAGTTCTTCATTGATTTCATCAGACCATATGACATTCTCCCAATACTCTTCTGGATAATCTAAGTGCTCTCTAGCAAACTTCAGATGGGCCTCGACAGGTTCTGGAACTTGAACATGAAATTGCGTACTGTATATACTTGCGTATAAGCCGAGATTTTCAGCCCATTTTCTTGGGCTGAAAGTCCCCCTCTCAGCTTATACGCGAGTCATATACCGGGGGTCAGTGGGGGAGGGGAAGCGGGGGTGTCAGAGATCATACTTACCCCCCTGGCACGTCTCTGCATCCCCCTGCTTCTCCCACGCCTTCATTCAATGGTCACGTTGTACCGCTCCTTAAAGTCATGAATATGTGCATATTCATGACTTTAATGAGCAGTACCACATGAACACTGAAGGAAGAGCTGCCGGAGATGCAGGGGCTACAGAGACCGCGCCAGGAGGGGGTAAGTATATGTGATATTCAACTGTCCCCGGTCCATCGTTGCACGCTGCTCTGTCCTACGTGTCCTCTGTCAGTGACGATCAGGCAGCAGGGAGCTCAATGACGCAGTTAGTGCGCACCGCACCCTCTCCTGCCTGAACATCACTGACAGAGGACCCAGAATACAGAGCGGGCACAGCGATGGACCAGGGACAGGTGAAAATCGCAGGTGCCGGGGCCCTAAGCCCCCAGCAATGAGAGGTGAGTATGTAATTTTTGTAGCAGCAGCGGCATATGGGGGCATAATCTATGGAGCATCTTATGGGGCATAATCTATGGAGCATCATATGGGAGCATAATCTATGGAGCATTTTATGGGGCCGCATATGGGGGCATAATCTATGGAGCATTTTATGGGGCATCTTCTGGGGCATAATCTATAGAACATTTTATGGGGCAGCATATGGGGCAGCATATAGGGGCATAATCTATGGAGCAGCATATGGGGCATAATCTATGAAGCATTTTATGGAGCATCTTATGGGGGCATAATCTATGGAGCATTTTATGGGGCAGCATATGGGGCCTATTCTATTGGACAGCATATGGGGTCATAATCTATGGAGCATCTTCTGAGGTATAATATATGGAGCACCTTATGGGGCATAATTATGGAGCATTTTATGGGAAATAATCTATGGAGCATCTTATGGGGGCATAATCTATGGAGCATGTTATGGGGCATTATCTATGGAATATCTTATGGGGGCATAATCTATGGAGCATCTTATGGGGGCATAATCTATGGAGCATCTTATGGAGCATCTTATGGGGGCATAATCTATGGAGCATTTTATGGAGCATCTTATGGGGGCATAATCTATGGAGCATTTTATGGGGTCATAACCTTTATGGAGCAGCATATGGGGCAAATTATTCTATGGATCATCTTATGGGGCCATTATTAACCTTTGTGCAGCATTATATGGGGTGTATTTTGTATGGAGCATCTTATGGGGCCATCATGAACTGTATGGAGCATTATATGGGGCTCCTGATTCATTATGGATATTCAAAAACATTTGACCTACTGATGTCTCAATTAATTTTACTTTTATTGGTATCTACTTTTATTTTTGAAATTTACCAGTAGCTGCTGCATTTTCCACCCTAAGCTTATACATGAGTCAATAAGTTTTCCCAGTTTTTTGTGGCAAAATTAGGGGGGTCGGCTTATATTCGGGTTGGCTAATACACAAGTATATACGGTAATTGGTGGCTGACTGAATACTTTTTTTCCCCACTGTATACACTCACTGGCCACTTTATTAGGTACACCATGCTAGTAAGGGGTTGGACCCCCTTTTGCCTTCAGAACTGCCTCAATTCTTCGTGGCAGAGATTCAACAAGGTGCTGGAAGCATTCCTCAGAGATTTTGGACCATATTGACATGATGGCATCACACAGTTGGCGCAGATTTGTCGGCTGCACATCCCTGATGCGAATCTCCCGTTCCACCACATCCCAAAGATGCTCTATTGGATTGAGATCTGGTGACTGAGGAGGCCATTTGAGTACAGTAAACTCATTGTCATGTTCAAGAAACCAATCTGAGATGATTCGAGCTTTATGACATGGCGCATTATCCTGCTGAAAGTAGCCATCAGATGTTGGGTACATTGTGGTCATAAAGGGATGGACATGGTCAGCAACAATACTCAGGTAGGCTGTGGCGTTGCAACGATGCTCAATTGGTACCAAGAGGCCCAAAGAGTGCCCAGAAAAAATTCCCCACACCATGACACCACCACCACCAGCCTGAACCGTTGATACAAGGCAGGATGGATCCATGCTTTCATGTTGTTTACGCCAAATTCTGACCCTACCATCCGAATGTCGCAGCAGAAATCGAGACTCATCAGACCAGGCAACGTTTTTCCAATCTTCTACTGTCCAATTTCGATGAGCTTGTGCAAATTGTAGCCTCAGTTTCCTGTTCTTAGCTGAGAGGAGTGGTACCCAGTGTGGTCTTCTGCTGCTGTAGCCCATCTGCCTCAAAGTTCGACGCACTGTGCGTTCAGAGATGCTCTTCTGCCTACCTTGGTTGTAACGGGTGGCAATTTGAGTCACTGTTGCCTTTCTATCAGCTCGAACCAGTCTGCCCATTCTCCTCTGACCTCTGGCATCAACATGGCATTTCCGGCCACAGAACTGCCGCTCACTGGATTTTTTTTCTTTTTCGGACCATTCTCTGTAAACCCTAGAGATGGTTGTGCGTGAAAATCCCAGTAGATCAGCAGTTTCTGAAATTCTCAGACCAGCCCTTCTGGCACCAACAATCATGCCACGTTCAAAGGCACTCAAATCACCTTTCTTCCCCATACTGATGCTCGGTTTGAACTGCAGGAGATTGTCTTGACCATGTCTACATGCCTAAATGCACTGAGTTGCCGCCATGTGATTGGCTGATTAGAAATTAAGTCTTAACACACAGTTGGACAGGTGTACCTAATAAAGTGGCCAGTGAGTGTATATACAGCTATATACCAACAAAATGTACCCCAGAACAACACGTAAAACTATGTGGCTGAAAAATGGAACAGCAATATTTGTAAAGGTTTTTTGGAGTCTTATATATCACGTATGTGCACCCCAGAACACGAAAATTAATACAACAGAAAAGGGGCAGCAGTGCTTACCTGCCCAGGTATCTGAACTAATGAACTCAGATTGCAGCAAACCCATGTAATAAAGATGGCAGCAACATAGACGCAAAATACTGATAAGGCTGGAGTCACACTTAATGTATACAAAATCACTCTGATTTTGACTGCCGAGAATCGCAGGAGTGTTTTCTGTATGGTGATCCATATGTAATCTGTTTGCAATCCGATGATGCAATTTCCTCACATGTAGTATCTGTATGACATCCGTATGCAATTCGTATGCAATGCGATTTTAACATGAGGTTTTACATACATCAGTTCTCTGTCTTTACACATCGGTTTAAAAAAAATATATATATACATGTATATATACCTGTATATATATATATAGATATATATCTATATATATATATATACAGCTGTGGCCAAAAGTATTGACACCCCTGCAGTTTTATCAGATAATACTCAGTTTCTTCCTGAAAATGATTGCAATCACAAATTCTTTGGTATTATTAACTTCATTTAATTTGTCTTAAATGAAAAAACACAAAAGAGAACGAAGCAACAAGCAAAACATTGATCATTTCACACAAAACTCCAAAAATGGGCCAGACAAAAGTATTGGCACCCTCAGTCTAATACTTGGCTGCACAACCTTTAGCCAAAATAACTGCGACCAACTGCTTCCGGTAACCATCAATGAGTTTCTTACAATGCTCTGCTGGAATTTTAGACCATTCTTCTTTGGCAAACTGCTCCAGGTCCCTGATATTAGAAGGGTGCCTTCTCCAAACTGCCATTTTTAGATCTCTCCACAGGTGTTCTATGGGATTCAGGTCTGGACTCATTGCTGGCCACCTTAGAAGTCTCCAGTGCTTTCTCTCAAACCATTTTCTAGTGCTTTTGAAGTGTGTTTTGGGTCATTGTCCTGCTGGAAGACCCATGACCTCTGAGGGAGACTCAGCTTTCTCACACTGGGCCCTACATTATGCTGCAAAATTTGTTGGTAGTCTTCAGACTTCATAATGCCATGCACACGGTCAAGCAGTCCAGTGCCAGAGGCAGAAAAGCAACCCCAAAATATCAGGGAACCTCCCCATGTTTGACTGTAGGGACCGTGTTTTTTTCTTTGAATGCCTCTTTTTTTCTCCTGTAAACTCTATGTTGATGCCTTTGCCCAAAAAGCTCTACTTTTGTCTCATCTGACCAGAGAACATTCTTCCAAAACGTTTTAGGCTTTTTCAGGTAAGTTTTGGCAAACTCCAGCCTGGCTTTTTTATGTCTCGGGGTAAGAAGTGGGGTCTTCCTGGGTCTCCTACCATACAGTCCCTTTTCATTCAGATGCCGACGGATAGTACGGGTTGACACTGTTGTACCCTCGGACTGCAGGGCAGCTTGAACTTGTTTGAATGTTAGTCGAGGTTCTTTATTCAACATCCGCACAATCTTGCGTTGAAATCTCTTGTCAATTTTTCATTTCCGTCCACATCTAGGGAGGTTAGCCACAGTGCCATGGGCATTAAACTTCTTGATGACACTGCACATGGTAGACACAGGAACATTCAGGTCTTTGGAGATGGACTTGTAGCCTTGAGATTGCTCATGCTTCCTCACAATTTGGTTTCTCAAGTCCTCAGACAGTTCTTTGGTCTTCTTTCTTTTCTCCATGCTCAATGTGGTACACACAAGGACACAGGACAGAGGTTCAGTCAACTTTAATCCATGTCAACTGGCTGCAAGTGTGATTTAGTTATTGCCAACACCTGTTAGGTGCCACAGGTAAGTTACAGGTGCTGTTAATTACACAAATTAGAGAAGCATCACATGATTTTTCGAACAGTGCCAATACTTTTCTCCACCCTCTTTTTTATGTTTGGTGTGGAATTATATCCAATTTGGCTTTAGGACAATTCTTCTTGTGTTTTTTTCATTTAAGACAAATTAAATGAAGATAATAATAACAAAGAATTTGTGTTTGCAATAATTTTCAAGAAGAAACTGAGTATTATCTGACAAAATTGCAGGGGTGTCAATACTTTTGGCCACAACTGTATGATATATATAGAAATAATATATATAATATATATATACATTACATATATATATATATATATATATATATATATATATATTATATACATGTCAGTGACAAATACAATTAGTATAGTGTTTGTGCAAAATTCTGGACATGTATTTAATTAATATATGATTATTTCATGGAAAAAAATGGTGTGGGGTCCCCCTATAATTTATAGCCAGCAATAGCTATGCAGACAACTGAGAGCTGATATTTATAACCTAGGAAGGGGCCATGGATAGTGGCCCCCCTGGCTACAAACACCAGCTCTCAGCCGCCCCAGAAAAGGCACATCTGTAAGATGCACCAATTCTGGCACATAGCCTTCCTCTTACACTGCACTGTAGCGGTGGCATAAGGGGTGATAGTTGGGGTGTTGATGTCACCTTTGTGACATCAAGCCCTGAAGTTAGCAATGAAGATGTGTCAATTAGACACCACCATCACTAACCCCATATAGTCAAATAGTAAATAAAACACAGACACCCATTAAAAATACTTTATTTGAAATAAACACACAGACCTTTTTATTGTTCTTAATTAAATCATACTTACAACCTCTGCTAATTCCCCGAAGCCCACGTTCTCCTGTTAAAAAATAAAATAATAATCCAACAATATACCATACTTGCTCCTCGTTCTGTCCCATGCCGTAATCCATATCTGGGGGGATATACAGTTTGCAACCAGGATGGTGCCAAGATGCAGCCTTCCAGGCTGCAAACTACTGGTGAAAGAATGAAATGCTGCCAGGGCAGACTCAGTGACTAGCTGTGACATCACTGAGTCTGCGCTCCCTCACTGCCTGAACTGAGATGAAGTCTTGAGCTTTGGAAAATGCCAGTTGATTTTTCCACGCTCAAGAGTTCAGCGCGGGTCTGGAGGGAGCGCAGCATCTGTGACATCACCTCTATTCACTGAAGATGTTCTCGCAGCCAGGCTGAACTGCTGTGACCTCAGGACCAGCATTTTCCCACAGCCCTGAGGTCACAGCAGTTCAGGCCGGCTGCGAGAACAGCTTCAGTGAATAGCCATGTATATAGATATATATATATATATGTATTCTATGTGTATATATCTATTGTTTTGTGAGCTGTCAGTATAATTTGACAGTAGCCGGACATGAATTGACGGCTTTTCAAAGGAAACTGGTGCATAAAAATTGGACAGCACTCAAATGGTGCAAGTGCTGTGCGTTTTTTATCTCACTCCCATTGACTTGTATTGGCGAGTCTCGGGCGATATGCTGCAATTTCATTCGCACGTATAATATGGCTGAGAAAAAAACGTGATGGGAGCTGCCCCATACATTAACAGCGGTCCAAGTGCTATGCGATTTTTTACCTCTTGTCCGTATACCTCTCTAGTGTGATTCCAGCCTAAGAAAACCACTCACAACCTACCAATTCACGGAGGGGGTGATTGCTTAGTATGTGATTGCACCAAAGCGGCTTGTATAGGGAGCTGTTCACATACAGGTAATGCACAGTATCTGGTTTCCAGCCTATTAGTGATGCCTATAATATTAGATCAGGTAGGCTGCCCAGCAATATCTAAATGCATCTTATTTGAACAGACACACTAGTTTACAAGACCAAAAATGCTGGGCTTGACTGCGCCCTGACAAATAAAGTGCAGAAAATACATAATAGTATGTGAGGTATTGGTCTATATTTTGGTCAAGCTATGCAAGCTCGTAACCCGCGTCAAGGGTCCTCACACTTGTGAGTCCTAACACTAAACTTAATAGCAAAGCCATAAAAAGATGACTAAAAATCCTCCAAAAATCCAAAAATTAATACAGCAGAAAAGGGGCAGCAGTGCTTACCTGTGAGCTTTTAACGTGAAGAAACAAGCAAAAATTTCAAACTCTTTTTTCTACTGTTATATACCACCAAAATGTCACAGAAAGCACATAATACTGTATGCATTAGTAATCTAATCCTGAACTATTTTTCTACTCTTTTTGTATGTTTTACATACCACCATAATCCAGCAATAAACAGTATGGGTGAGCCATTGAATCCATAACAACATGTTGAACGAAAATATTTTGAAAGTGTAGTTGATGTACTTATACAGTCACAAAGGCATTGCTCACGCCAGGTGTCCAGCTTTAAGACCCAATAGTTTAAAGTTGCAGCAGAATCAGAGAGTACGCTGGTTTGATGGACTGGTGTTGTGAAGTTGGCATATGCCTTTGACAGTGTACCCCTGACTCTGCTGTGTGTCTCCCAGGCCTCTACTCCTTGGCTGGTCAAGGAAGCTTGTCTGTTGTGAATTCGCTTTCTGGCCTACCTCTGGTTACTAGTGAACATAGTGGAGCTGGTTATATTGATAGAGGGGTCACGAGTTCTCTTCCCAGGCTCCGTCTGGTGGTTACTAGAGGTAATGGAGCTGATCTAATTAACAGAGGCCTGACACCTGATAATGAGGAGGATGACTGAAGATCTGGAGTTTCTGACTGGATTTAAGACAGCCAACTCCCTCTATCCCTTCTGGTGATTTTTTCCTGCCTCCTGAGGTCTTAGTTTCCAGCTCAGTCCCTGCATGCTCAAGCTAAGTGTTCTTTTGCTATTGTTCTCATTTGATTTGGTTTTGTCTATTTCAGTTTTATGTGGTCAGCCAGCCCCGGCTGGGGCTGTGCTGAATTTCCATCCTTATGTTACTGTTTGTGCCAGTTTGTTTTTGTCCCTTATTAGATTGGCCTCTTTTTGCTCTGCTTTCAGAATATACCAGAGTGCTGATATAGTGGGCGATGTCTAGTGACTTCAGTATTTTTCTATCAGACATGTTGGGCATTTTTTGCAGGGTTTTTTGCGTGATTGCAGACAGTGTCTTTCCTTTCCTGTCCTGTCTAGTTAGTGTGGGCCCCATCGTTTGCTCTGTCTATTTTCCTACCTGCGTTTGTGTTTTCATCTTGTCTCACTGACAATATATGTTTGGGGGCTAAATATTCCTTTGGGGTCTGCTCTGGGGCAGTTTAGATTTCCCCTTTCTTGCTTTAGGCTTATTTATTTTTCTGGCTGTGTCGAGGCGTCTTAGATCATCGTAGATACGCTCCATGACTACTGCTAGTTGTATGGATAGGATCAGGGGTCTGCAATCTGCTTAGTTATCAACCTCTCTGGTTTTCTGTGGCTTAGCTTGGTCTTGCTTTCCTCCTCGGTGACCCAATCATAACAGAATCAACAGCCTAAACTGCAAATTCTAGGGTACTCAAAAGCAGGAGAGAATTGTAAATAAAAGGAAAAAAAAAGTGTCAGAATTTTTTTTTATATATATTTTTTCCTCTTTTTCTCTGAGGCCGTAGGAGGCTTTTTTCTTTAATGGAGATTAAGCAATTGTCTGATCGTGTTGAGCAGCTCGCTGCTGAAGTGCGAGGAATTTCCGCCTTTCTCACTCAATCATCTGTTGTTGAACCAAAAATCCCGACTCCTGATGTGTTTTCTGGGGATCGGTCTAAATTTTTGAATTTTAAGAATAATTGTAAACTATTTCTTGCCTTGAAGCCTAACTCATCGGAGAGCTCTGTGCAGCAGGTTAAAATTGTCATCTCCTTGCTGCCCGGCGATCCCCAGGATTGGGCTTTTTCTCTGACACCTGGAGATCCTATTCTGACTAATGTGGACACATTTTTTCAAGCCTTGGGTTTTTTGTATGATGAGCCTAATGCTATTGATCAAGCTGAGAAAACCCTATTGGCATTGTACCAGGGTCATGATTCTGCAGAGTTATACTGTCAAAAATTCTGAAAGTGGGCAGTCCTTACTAAATGGAATGACGATGCCCTAGCAGCGCTCTTTCGGAAGGGTTTGGCAGAAACCGTAAAAGATGTTATGCTGGGATTTCCTGTTTCCTCTGGTCTTGATGATTCTATGTCATTAGCCATTCAAGTTGATCGGTGTTTACGTGAACGTAAAACTACACGAGAGGTGTTGCTGCCTTTTGAACAAACGTCTGAACCCATGCAATGTGATAGGGTTTTGTCTAGGGCGCAACCTCAGGAGTTTAGAAGGCGTAATAAGCTGTGTTTTTTCTGTGGAGACTCCTCTCATACTATTTCTGTCTGCCCTAAACGAGAAAAACGTTTTGCGCACACATTTTCTGTGGGCAGTGTACAACCTAAGTTCCTTCTGGCAATTACTCTGATCTGCGCCTTGTCTACATTTTCCGCTAAGACTTTTGTAGATTCAGGAGCAGCTTTGAATCTGATGGATTTAGACTTTGCTGAATGTTGTGGTTTTCCTATGATACCCCTGCGGACTCCTATCCCTTTGAGCGGTATTGATGCTACTCCTTTGGCGGAGAATAAACCCCAGTTTTGGACCCAGGTGATAATGCGGGTCGCCCCGGACCACCAAGAAAATTGTAAATTTTTGGTGCTGCACAATTTGCATGATACTATTGTTCTGGGCTTTCCCTGATTGAAAGCTCATAATCCTGTTTTGGATTGGAAATCTGTGTCTGTGGTGAGTTGGGGTTGTCTTTGTTTTCTTAGTGACACTCCTGTTTTCTCCACCTCTCCCCAGTCTCATGATATTCCTGATTATTTGGCTGATTTTTCTGATGTATTTAGTGAGAGTAAGTCTGCGTCTTTGCCTCCTCATAGGAGTTATGACTGTGCAATTGAGTTAATGCCCGGGTGTAAATTTCCCAAGGGTCGGCTTTTCAACTTATCGGTACCCGAACATGATGCTATGCGATCTTATATCAAGGAGCCGTTGGAGAAGGATCATATTAGACCAGGGGCGGACACAGACTGTAGTGGGCCCCTGTGCAAGAAATTTTTCAGGCCCCCCCTACTAGCAGCAGATCTGGCAGACTTCCGCACCTTTGCTGCTTAACGGGCGACTTGTGGCACCGGTCCGGCAAGCCCCATTCATTCTCTCTCAGGCTTGCGGCCGGCCGTGGCAAGTGCAGTTGTGCTAGATCCGCGTTACATGGTGCCACTAAAATATACAGCGGATATACTGCATTTTTTAGAGCGGGAAAATCTACACAATGTCAATTTTTGCTGCGGATTTTCCCACCGTAAATGTACTGTATATCTAATATTGAGGCTATGCAGGGCTGGATATAATATCTGTAGGGTGCTGCTGGGCTGTATTTATTATTTGCCAGTTGCAGCCTCCAAATAACATATATAGCCCACTAGCCCAGCATTGCCTCTAGTTGTTAATATATACAGCCCAGCACAGCCTCCAAATAAAATATGATATACAGCCCAGCATAGCCTTCAGTTAATATATACAGCCCAGCACAGCCTTCAGGTAATATATACAACCCACCACAGCCTCCAGGTGATATATACAGGCCAGCATAGCCTCCACTCCAGGTAATATATACAGTTCAGCATAGCTTTAAGGTAATAGATACAGACCAGGATAGCCTTCAGGTAATATATACAGCCCAGCATAGCCTCTAAATAATATATATAGCCCAAGATAGCCTCCAGGTAATATATATAGGCACCCCCGTTTCCCTTTGTTTCATAATGCTCTCCCCCATATGCAGTCTACTTTTGGAATAGTGCTTCTCGCCCTATGTGGCCCCCCCAGTTTATGCTGCTTGTCCCCATGTGGCCCCCCAGTTTATGCTGCTTCTCCCCCTATGTGGGCCACCTGATTCAGGTTTCTTCTCCCCCCATGAGCCGCCCCATTCATGAGCAGCCAAGCCAAGCATCTCTCCCAGGGCCCAACATTCATGAGCAGCCAAGCATCTCTCCCAGGGGCCCAACATTCATGAGCAGCCAAGCATCTCCCCCAGGGCCCCCCTATTCATGAGCATCCAAGGCCATGCTTCTCCCCAGGCCAGGGGCCCCCTCATTCATGAGCAGCCAGGCCATGCTTCTCCCCAGGGCCCCCCCATTCATGAGCAGCCATGCTTCATCCCAGGGGCCCCCATTCATGAGCAGCCAATGCCATGCTTCTCCCCAGGCAAGGCCCCCCCATTCATTAGCAGCCAAGCATCTCCCCCAGGGCCCCCCATTCATGAGCAGCCAATGCCATACTTCTCCCCAGGCCAGTGCCCCCCCGATTCATGAGCAGCCAGGCCATGCTTCTCCCCAGGCCAGGGCCCCCCCATTCATGAGCAGCCAATGCCATGCTTCTCCCCAGGCCAGGGCCCCCCCATTCATGAGCAGCCAAAGCCATGCTTCTCCCCAGGCCAGCCCCCCCATTCTTGAGCAGCCATGCTTCTCCCCAGGGCCCCCCCATTCATAAGCAGCCAAGGCCATGCTTCTCCCCAGGCCAGGGCCCCCCCATTCATGAGCAGCCATGCTTCTCCCCAGGCCAGGGCCCCCCCATTCATGAGCAGCCAAGGCCATGCTTTTCCCCAGGTCAGGGCCCCCCCATTCATGAGCAGCCAGGCCATGCTTCTCCCAAGGCCAGGGGCCCCCCATTTATGAGCAGTCAGGCAATCATGCTTCAGTTCTCCCCTAGGACGGAGTCCCCCAAAATCATGCCTGCCATGCTTCAGTTTTCTCCCCCACCCAAGGAGCCCCCCAAAATCAAGCCTGCCTCCTCGGTCCTAGTCCCTCAGTCCTACTCAGCTCCAGTACTCTTACCTTGTGCAGGCTGGTGGGGCAGGTCGGAGTCCAGACCAAGAGGATCCACACTGTGTCCACTCCACTCTCCAGTCACAGTGTCTGCACTCCGCACATTCCTCCTGACTAAGCTGCTGCTATGGGCAGGGGCATGGCCTCACAGACTCAGACAGACATGTAATGTCACACACTGACCTGTGGCTGAACTGCAGCCACCGTCTGGCCGGCGCCACAGGGCAGGCAGTGTGAGTGACAGTCAGTCTGTCTTCCCTCCTCTCCTCCTCCACGGCACTGAAGCTGCTGGCTGATCTCTGTTGATCTCTCACCTCAGCCCTCAGGGCTGGCTCCTCTGCACTGGGCCACGCTGGCATGCAGTCTCAGGAGGCATCAGACCCCTCCCATTGCCTCCTACAGGGGGGCTGCTCTCCTCTCCTCCTTGTTGGCTCTGCGGCGCTCGCACTCCACAAGACCACATGACTAATTTGCATTAATAATTAGCCATGCGGTGCTGTAGGCTGGAGGGGCCCCCTCTCCCCTGGGGCCCTCGTGCAATGAACCGGCTGCACGGGCGGTTGGTCCGCCCCTGTATTAGACCATCCTCTTCACCCTTAGGTGCTGGGGTTTTTTTGTGGCCAAGAAAGATGGTTCATTAAGGCCTTGTATTGACTATCGTTCCCTTAACAAAATCACTGTTAAATATCAGTACCCATTACTCCTGATTTCTGATTTATTTTCCAGAGTTAAAAGTGCCTGCTGGTTTACCAAGCTTGACCTCAGGGGAGCGTATAATCTTATTCGCATCAATCACAAGGATGGATGGAAGACGGCGTTTAATACACCGGAGGGACATTTTGAGTACCTGGTGATGCCTTTTGGGCTCACTAATGCCCCTTCTGTCTTCCAATCTTTTATGAACGATATTTTCCGGGACTTTGTGGATAAGTTTTCGATCATTTTTCTGGATGATATTTTGATCTTTTCCAGTGATTGGGATTCTCATGTGGAACATGTCCGTACTGTGTTCCGGATTTTGAGGGAAAATTCCCTGTATGTTAAGGGATCGAAAGGACTCTTTGGTGTACAGAGGATTTCATTTTTGGGATTTATTTTGTCCCCGTCAGCCATTGAAATGGACCCGGCCAAGGTACAGGCCATTTATGATTGGGTTCAGCCCACTTCTTTGAAGGCTCTCCAGAAGTTTTTGGGTTTTGCTAATTTCTATCGTAAATTTATAGGTAATTTTTCTGGTATTGTCAAATCACTGACTGATCTGATCACAAAGGGCGCTGATGTGGTGAATTGGTCTCCAGAGGCAGTCTTGGCATTTCAGGAGCTGAAGCGAAGATTCACTTCTGCTCCGGTTCTACGGCAACCTGATGTCTCACTCCCATTTCAGGTGGAGGTAGATGCTTCTGAGATTGGTGCAGGAGCCGTTTTGTCCCAAAAAGATCCGGTGACTTCTAAAATGAATCCCTGTGCCTTCTTTTCTCAAAAATTGTCCCCATCTGAACGTAACTATGACGTGGGAAATCGGGAATTGTTGGCCATGAAATGGGCATTTGAAGAGTGGAGACATTGGTTGGGGGAGCTAGACATCAAGTTGTGGTCCTCACCGACCACAAGAATTTGATTTATCTTGAATCAGCCAAACGCTTGAATCGTAGACAGGATAGGTGGGCTTTGTTTTTCACGTGTTTTAATTTTGTGGTCTCTTTTCTTCCGGGCACTAAGAATGTTAAGGCGGACGCCCTTTCTAGGAGTTTCTTTGCGGATTCTCTTATTGTGACCGAGCCTACTACCATTCTAAATGAGGGGGTAGTTCTTTCCGCCATCTCACCCGATTTGAGACGTGCCCTGGAGGAATTTCAGGAGGACAAACCTGAACGTTGCCCTATGGGAAAATTGTATGTTCCTGACTAGTGGAGGAAGAGAGTAATGTCTGAAATTCATTGCTCCGTGTTGACTGGTCATCCAGGTATTTTTGGTACCAGAGATTTGGTGAGTCGGTCGTTTTGGTGTCCTGCCTTATCTCGTGATGCCAGGAATTTTGTGCAGTCATGTGGGACTTGTTCTCGGTCTAAACCCTGTTCTCGTTCTTGTGGGTTGTTGATGCCCCTGCCAGTGCCCAAGAGGCCATGGACCCATATCTCAATGGATTTTATTTCTGATCTTCCTGTCTCTCAGAGAATGACTGTTATCTGGGTGATTTGTGATAGATTTTCTAAGATGATCCATCTTGTACCACTCCCAAAGTTGCCATCTCCTTCAGAGTTGGTGCCCTTGTTTTTACAACAGGTGGTTTGGTTAAGGGATTTCTGAGAACATTGTGTCGGACAGAGGAGTCCAGTTTGCTTCCAGATTTTGGAGAACTTTTTGTTCCAAACTGGGAATTCAGTTATCTTTCTCCTCTGCGTTTCATCCTCAGACCAATGGGCAGACTGAGAGAACAAACCAGACTTTGGAGTCCTATTTGAGATGTTTTATATCTGCTGATCAGGATGACTGGGTCTCATTTTTGCCCTTGGCCGAATTCGCGTTAAACAATAGAGCTAGTTCTGCCACTTTGATGTCGCCCTTTTTCTGTAACTTTGGGTTTCATCCTCGATTTTCTTCAGGGAAAGTGGAATCTTCGACCTGCCCAAGTGTGGACACTGTGGTATAGAGAATGCAGCAGATTTGGGACCAAGTGGTGGATAAGTTGTCCCTCTCTCAGCAAAAAGTCCAACGGTTTTCCAACCAGCATAGGACCATTGGTCCCCGGTTTAAAGTGGGTGATATGGTTTGGTTGTCGTCAAAGAATATTCCTATGAAGGTTGCGTCTCCAAAGTTCAAGCAAAGATTCATTGGACCTTATAAGATTTTGGAGATTCTTAATCCTGTTTCTTTTTGATTGGCTCTTCCAGTTACGTTTAAGATCCATAACGTGTTTCATAAATCTCTGTTGAAGAGGTTTGTGGAGCCAGTAGTTCATATGGCGGCACCTCCTGACCCTGTATTGGTTAAAGGCAATGTGGAATATGAGGTAGAGAAAGTACTGGATTCTCGTTTGGCTAGACGGAGACTCCAGTACTTGGTCAAGTGGAAGGGTTATGGCCAGGAGGATACTTCTTGGGTTTCTGCTTCTGACATTCATGCCGATAGATTGGTTCGTTCTTTTCACTGGGCCAATCCTGATTGGCCTGGTGGCGTGGATGAGGGTTCAGTGACCCCTCCACATGGGGGAGTACTGTTGTGAATTCGCTTTCTGGCCTACCTCTGGTTACTAGTGAACATACATAATGGAGCTGGTTATATTGATAGAGGGGTCGCAAGTTCTCTTCCCGGGCTCCGTCTGGTGGTTACTGGAGGTTATGGAGCTGATCTAATTAACAGAGGCCTGTCACCTGATAATGAGGAGGATGACTGGCGATCTGGAGTTTCTGACTGGATTTAAGACAGCCGACTCCCTCTATCCCTGCTGGTGATTTTTTCCTGCCTCCTGAGGTCTTAGTTTCCAGCTTAGTCCCTGCATGCTCAAGCTAAGTGTTCTTTTGCTATTGTCCTCATTTGATTTGGTTTTGTCTATTTCAGTTTTGTGTGGTCAGCCAGCCCCGGCTGGGGTTGTGCTGAATTTCCATCCTTATGTTACTGTTTGTGCCAGTTTGTTTTTGTCCCTTATTATATTGGCCTCTTTTTGCTCTGCTTTCAGAATATACCAGAGTGTTGATATAGTGGGTGAAGTCTAGTGACTTCAGTATTTTTCTATCAGACGTGTTAGGCATTTTTTGCAGGGTTTTTTGCGTGATTGCAGACAGAGTCTTTCCTCTCCTGTCCTGCCTAGTTAGTGTGGGCCCCATCGTTTGCTCAGTCTATTTTCCTACCTGCATTTGTGTTTTCATCTTGTCTCACCAACAATATATGTTTGGGGGCTATCGATTCCTTTGGGGTCTGCTCTGGGGCAGTTTAGATTTCCCCTTTCTTGCTTTAGGCTTATTTATTTCTCTGGCTGTGTCGAGGCGTCTAGGATCATCGTAGGTACGCTCCACGGCTACTGCTAGTTATATGGATAGGATCGGGGTCTGCAATCCGCTTAGTTACCAACCTCTCTGGTTTTCTGTGGCTTAGCTTGGTCTTGCTTTCCTCCTCGGTGACTCAATCATAACACTTGTCACCTGCCGCTAGCGTTGTCTGCTGGGATTTTTTCAACATATTTTCCACAAAGAGCCGTCTTACACCATGTGCCCATACTAGGAAGCGCCTGTCTTAATCCTGCTCATTTAGCCACTGTTCATATGTTCAGGTTTTAAATACATTATATAGGGACTGCTCCATTAAGGGTTACCTTGACGAGGTGGAGTGGCTTGGTATACACTTTGTTGCAAAAAAAGTATCGACTAAATACCCTGTATTTGTTGTCATCTTTTTTACCAGCACTTGCTGATTATTGTCATATTTTTTACTGCAGGGCATTTTTGCACATTTGTTATTTTGTGCTTTCTTTTTGTGTTTCAGTCAGTGGGTGGTGTGAACACTGTCCGACCGACTTGTTCACATTTGTGCATGTCACATGTGTTTTTAATCCATTTTTTTCCTTGCTTTTGCATAGTTTGAGAGACCCCACCCCTCTCTTGTGTGATATGCACATAAAGAGCCATCTTACACCACGTGCCCATACTAGGAAGCGCCTGTCTTAATCCTGCTCATTTAGACACTGTTCATATGTTCAGGTTTTAAATACATTAGATAGGGCTGCTCCATTAAGGGTTACCTTGACGAGGTGGAGTGGCTTGGTATACACTTTTTTGCAAAAAAGCGTATCGACTAAATACCCTGTATTTGTTGTCATCTTTTTACCAGCACTTGCTGATTATTGTCATATTTTTTACTGCAGAGCATTTTTGCACATTTGTTATTCTGTGCTTTCTTTTTGTGTTTCAGTTAGTGGGTGGTGTGAACACTGTCCGACCGACTTGTTCACATTTGTGCATGTCACATGTGTTTTTAATCCATTTTTTTCCTTGCTTTTGCATGGTTTGAGAGACCCCACCACTCTCTTGTGTGACATGCAAATAAAGAGCCATCTTACACCACGTGACCATACTAGGAAGCGCCTGTCTTAATCCTGCTCATTTAGACACTGTTCATATGTTCAGGTTTTAAATACATTAAATAGGGCTGCTCCATTAAGGGTTACCTTGACGAGGTGGAGTGGCTTGGTATACACTTTTTTGTAAAAAAAGGATCGACTAAATACCCTGTATTTCTTGTCATCTTTTTACCAGCACTTGCTCATTATTGTCATATTTTTTACTGCAGGGCATTTTTGCACATTTGTTATTCTGTGTTTTCTTTTTGTGTTTCAGTCAGTGGGTGGTGTGAACACTGTCTGACCGACTTGTTCACATTTGTGCATGTCACATGTGTTTTTAATCCATATTTTCCACAATGACCTACTGGTATAACACCATTTTAGAAGACCTCTCCATCTCAGGAAGAAGAGATGCAAAGTTCTCCTTGTAGAATGGGTCTAGCAGGGTGAACAACCAGTACTCTTTTTGGCCAAGATGAATGTAATGTGAGGATCACGGGAAAGGCAGCTGCTCATAAAATCATCCATATATGCCAAGTTTCATTCAGCCAACACTTTCCTACCTCCTCCTCCCTCTTTTCCTCCTTATTCAGCCCATCCACAGCATATCCATGTAGGAAAGACAGGATGAGATGAGCCTGGGCTGGCTAAAATCTCTCTGTGTTATGTCTTCCTCCATCCCCACCTGGTGCACATGCAAAGCTTCATGTTTAACTGTGAACAGTGATTGTATAAGTAGGCACAGAAGCGGGATAGTTGCGCTGACTATGGCGTCATCGCCGCTCATCATCTTTGTTGAGTCCTCAAAGCCTTGGATAACCGCACAAATGTCAGACGTCCATGCACACTCTTCAGTTGTTATGTGGAAAGGCTGACCAGAATACCAACGGGCATATTCAAGTTAGTACTCAACCACTAGCCTCTTCTACTCACAAAGTTTTGCAGAATGTGCCACCCTGTTTTTAAAGGGACTAAAAGTAATTGGACAGATTAAATAATTATAAACAAAATGTTCATTTCTAGTACTTGGTTGAAAACCCTTTGTTGGCAATGACTGCCTGAAGTCTTGAACTCATGGACATAACCAGACGCTGTGTTTCCTCCTTTTTGTTGCTCTACCAGGCCTTCACTGCGGTGGTTTTCAGTTGCTGTTTGTTTGTGGGCCTTTCTGTCTGAAGTTTAGTCTTTAACAAGTGAAATGCATGCTCAATTGGGTTGAGATCAGGTGACTGACTTGGCCATTCAAGAATATTCCACTTCTTTGCTTTAATAAACTCCTGGGTTGCTTTGGCTTTATGTTTTGGGTCATTGCCCATCTGTAGTATGAAATGACAACCAATCAGATTGGCTGCATTTGACTGGATCTGAGCCCACAGTATGGCTCTGAATACCTCAGAATTCATTCGGCTGCTTCTGTCCTGTGTCACATCATCAAGAAACACTAGTGACCCAGTGCCACTGGCAGCCATGCATGCCCAAGCCATCACACTGCCTCCGCCGTGTTTTCAAGTGATGTCGTATGCTTTCGATCATGAGCTGTACCACGCCTTCGCAATACTTTTCTCTTTCCATCATTCTGGTAGAGGTTGATCTGTCCAAAGAATGTTCTTCCAGAACTGTGTTGGCTTTTTTAGATTTTTTTTACAAAGTCAAGTCTAGCCTTTTGATTCTTGATGCTTATGAGTGGCTTTCACCGTGCAGTGAACCCTCTGTATTTACTTTCATGCAGTCTTCGCTTTATAGTAAATTTGGATATTGATTCGCCTACCTCCTGGAGAGTGTTGTTCACTTGGTTGGCTGTTGTGAAGGGGTTTCTCTTCACCATGGAGATTATTCTGCGATCATCCACCACTGTTGTCTTCCGTGGGTGCTCAGGTCTTTTTGCATTGATGAGTTCACCAGTGCTTTCTTTCTTTCTCAGGATGTACCAAACTGTAGATTTTGCCAGTACTAATGTTGTAGCAATTACTCGGATGTTTTTTTTTCTGTTTTTGCAGCTTAAGGATGGCTTGTTTCACCTGCATGGAGAGCTCCTTTGACCGCATGTTTCCTTCACAGCAAAACCTTCCAAATGCAAGCACCACACCTCAAATCAACTCCAGGCCTTTTATCTGCTTAATTGAGAATGACATAATGAAGGGATTGCCCACACCTGTCCATGAAATAGTCTTGGAGTCAATTGTCCAATTATTTTTGGTCCCTTTAAAAACAGAGTGGCACATGTTAAGGAGCTGGAACTCCTAAACCCTTCATCCAATTTTAATGTGGATACCCTCAAATGAAAGCTGAAAGTCTGATCTTCAACTGCATCTGAATTGTTTTGTTTAGAATTCATTGTGGTAATGTCTACAACCAAAATTTGAAAAATGTTGTCTCTGTCCAAATATATATGGACCTAACTGTATCTGACTGGTCTGTTATTCCTTTCAGTAACTCTGCTGCAGTGTGCGGTTTATCTCCTAAATAAATTATCTCCAGGAGAGCCTGTTTTCACTTCCCTGAGGTAGTGCTGCAGAGCTTACATCTGATGTGGATGACGTGTTCTGAGATACCACATTGGAGATGAAGGATGAGGAGGAGTAGGAGGGAGTGCAGGAACTGCTGTAGGAGGTGGAGGAAACCCTGATAAAAGTAGGGCCAGCAATACTTGGCGTTGGGAGCACATGCGCTGTGCAAGGGTGTGACTCGTCACCCACCTCCACAATGTTCAACCAGTGTGCCATCAGGGAAATGTAGCGTCCTTGGCCACAAGCGCTTGTCCACATATCTGTCGCTAGTTGGACAATGCCAGTAAGTGAGTTGGTAAGGGCACAGGTGATACTCCTGGACATGTGCTGGTACAAGGCTGGGACACCACACCAGGAAAAAAGTGTTGGCTACAGACCGAGCAACAAGAGCCAGCAGCCGTCATAAGTCGGTGAAAAGCCTCCTTGTCTACCAGCCTAAATAACAACATTTCCAAGGAAGCCTGGAAATATGCCTGTTTAGCATTTGGGCCTGTGTATGGGTGGCTGGGAACTTTCTTTTTCATTTCAAGGCCTAGGGTAGGAGCAGCTGAACAGTAGACTGGGACAAGGATTTGGAAGAGCATGATGAAGGTAAGTCAGATTGTGCAAGGGCAGGTGCAGGGAGAGAGGCATCTGCGCCAGTGTTTAGGACCAGAGATTGGAAAGGACCTAGCATAGGGGAAGAGGCAGTGGTGTCACCCGACGGCACCAATCGTGGACCCAGGTATTTGGCCCACCAAGTCGGATGCTTATATGACAAGTGTCTGATCATGCTAGTGGTGGTTAGGTTCTTGGGTCATGCTCCTGCTGATCTTGGCAAGGCCATTTTGTTACTCTAAGAACTTTCTTTAAAAATGTCCCAAACTGAGGAACACCTAACTATTTGATGTAGAAAAGCATTAGTTTCGGTGCTTAGAGGAAAAGTTGTGCACCTTGTCCCTCTGGTCTTCCTGCTGCCTCTTCCTGTCTGTTTTGGTGCTGCCGATCTTTCCCCCTCAACGCTGCTGGCCTTGCTCTGCATGTTGGCTTCCCAGGTTGGGTTTGTGACTTTGTCATTCACCACCTCATCTTCCACAGACACAACCTGATCCTCCTGACTTTGTGACTTAACAACAACAAGACTTAGTTGCAACTCTGTCTCATTATCATCCTCCTCCTCCTTATCTCAAATTTGCCATTCCCCACCATCATGTTCTCCTGGCAGTGGCTGCTCTAAGTTTTGGGCATCAAAAGAATCTTGAAGCATGAAGGTTGAGAAGCCACAATCAATAAATGTTGTAAGATACAATCAATAAATGTTGTGCTAAAGAGCTCCTCAGAGTGTCCTAGTGTGGGATCACTAGTTTCCTGAGACTCAACATGGTGAGAGGAAGGAGGATTACAATTTAGGAAGCCTAAAAATCTGATCATGCAGTGCAATGTTAAAATCCATTAATTTCTCTCTAGCCAGATAGGTTGAGGTTACTTGGACATTAATAAGGTTGCGCTTACATTAAAGAACTAAAAATGGACACACGCTTGACTGACCTAAAAATCCTGGTGCATAGGGAGGCAAGAAGAGATACACTGAATCAGGGTTCTCAAACACGCAGCCGGTGGGCCATATGCGTCACCTGAGGCTGCTTCATGTGGCCCGCAAGCACTGTAGACCCCTTGGCAAATCCTGACTGGTCCAGGGGGCCTCTAATGGCAGGGTTTTATATCAGCTGAACTGTCAGACCCAAAATGAGAGTTGGCAGTTCTTTGTGCCAGCTGTCAAGCTTACAGCTGACACAGAGAAGCTGCAGCACGCCGGCTACCAGTATTCAATTTTACTCACGTGTTTCAGGTCATATGATCAACCTGCTGGCATCGCTCGCCGGCACCCAGATGTGCACATTGGTGATAAGTACTCCACGTTAGCGGAGTTCAAGACACCAAAAATTGTGGGCGGTTGATTACTGTTTGTGTGTATTATTGTGTGTGGGTGTGTGGGTATTACTGTGTGGGGTATTACTGTGTAGGGGGGTATTACTGTGTGTAGGGGGGTATTTAATGTTTTGGGGGTATTATTGTGTGCATTTACTGTGTGTGGGTTATTTACTGTGTGTATGAGGGTATTTACTGCCTTGAAGGGAGGTAATTACTGTGTAGGGGGTACTTACTTTTTGTATGAGAGTACTTACTGCTGTATTGAGAGGTAATTCATGGGTGAGGGTATTTACTGCAGTAAATTTCCCTGACAAAGCTGCGCTCAGCAGCGATACGCGTGGGGCTTGTTTCCCACCCTGGCTGGGTAAACTATGAACTCATGCACTTTTTACATGGTCTGATATCTGACTATATGTAGGAAGGTGTCCCATCTGAACACCTTGGGCTCTATATCTTCCCATATGTGATATGAATACACTATTTTTTGCTGAAGATACTTGATCTGAAGGTCCCACAGCATGTGTGGTGCCCCTGAGGCTCAGTCGCCACAGAGGTACTGCACCTCCTCCTGAGGTGTAGTATCCCACCATCCAGGTAAGGTGGAGACTCCTGACCATGCTCCAACACCTGCACCCCACACCACAAAGTAGTGTAGCAAAGCACCTTCGGCGGCTCCCTGCTTGGAGTATAGCAAAGCACCCATTGGTGGCTCCCTGTTTGGAACACGAAACGTGCTGGGAAGTGGGTGGAGTTAGTTTACATTACAAGGAGCAGGAAGAGTTTAGGATTAGAGGTCAGTTGGTTAGAGAGCTGGAGAGGAGAAGATCCCCAGAGAGAGGGATAGATGGGTGGAAGTGCTGCAGCAGATCCCAGTGACCTGGGTCTGCTGGCACGGGAAAGGAAGAGGGAGAGCAACATAGACCGAAAGCCTGATTCTCCATAGAAAGTGAGGATTAGTACGGAACGTGACGAGTAAGAGAGAACAGAGGACGTGGGTTAAAAGAGCACCCTTCCTAGAAGTGCTAAGCGCAAGGCCGGGGACCGGTCCCCAAGGTTGTATGGATACTAATGGTCCTGCAGCAGACACCGGAGGAATAGAAGTAGTGACCACTTTATTCCCACACAAGACTTGGGGGCACAACAGCAATTGGATAGTGAGCCGGGACTTAGTAGCAAGGAGTCCCCGAAGCAGGCTACAGCTGTCTGCCGTACAAGTAGAGTTCATAGGAACATCGGATCGGAGGAATTCCAGTGTAACTCAGTACTAGGAGTACTTCACTTAAAGGCGCTATAAGAGGAGACGTTCAGAAAGGCACATATTGGCAGAGTGTTGGAAAGGAGTATTCCATCTGGCCTGGAGGTTCACTGAGTCCCTGGCCCAGCGGACACGGCACGGAGGCAGGCACCTGTTTGTACAACAGACTGTGAGTAAAGCTTTGGAACTGCATACTCTGGTGTCCTCCACTCATTCCTGCGCCAACACACCCGGCACTGCTACATCTTGGTGCTCGACATTGCCTCACCTACGTCTTCCCTTGAGCTCTACATCTACACTGCCCTGGGACTACAGCTCCACCTGTGGGGAGCTATAAAATCTTTGCTGCGCCATACCATCAGTCCCAGAGGACCTGCATGCAGCGTCGGCTTAACACCTCCCTTGCCAAACACCACAGGTGGCGTCACGAACTATTAATTTCAACTACATTTCACCATTCAGTTCCCCTTTTACATTGGGCGCCCAGGGCCACAGACCGGGTCACCGCTGCTGTGACATTCCCATCTGAGAGACCGACCCGGTACCGAGTACCCCACAGCCCTGGGAGGGCGACCCAATTTTGGCATCACGAACAGGATGATGAGACCCGATGCCATCGGGTTCTGTGTGCCTAAGACTCAAAGTTTTTGAAAATGTGCAGAAGACCCATTTTAATAGACTGTAAAATGAAGGCTAAAAATGGCCGCTGGTGCGGTGAAGAAGGGCGTGATAACATGGGTGGTCCTAGGAAAAGACCGTGAACTGTCCTGGGCCTCCCCTGTCTGAACTTCTATGCGACATCAACATGGCCCACCCCCTGAGGGGTTCGTATACTGGCCTGGTATGGAGGAGTTGGAAGAAGACACCGCCCCCAGAAGGAGGAGCAGAGGCCAGTGGCGGGAGAAGAGTCCAGACAGGAAGAAGAACGCCAGAACGCCATCTTGGAAGGAGAAGGGAGGAGGCCTGCGGAGCGCGCGGAGGTTGAGCTGAATCTCCCCGGCGCCATGGCTGAAGGCTCCGACCCCGTTTCTGGAATGAACCGCCAGCAGCTGGAGGAGGAGATAGCCCAGCTGACGCACCGTTTACGACTGAGGCAGGAAGCCTTATGGACACTGAATCTGCAGCACGCCCAGGAGGGGCCTACACCTGCGGTACCCGCAACACCGGTACCTGTCACTGCTGCACCGGATCTACCCCAGGAAGACCCTGTGACACCTGAGACGGCTGCAATGACCCCGGCAGCATCTGTGGACATCTCCCCGCCACTCCATGCCACCAAGGGAGCCGAAGCGGAGGAAGAGGAACTCTTGCCTGGACCTGACGCGGCTGCGCAGGTCCCACCGGAGACCTCCGTGGATCCAGAGCTGCCATCTGCTCCGCCGGCGCCTCAGCCGCCTCACCGGCCCATCCCGGTGGATATCCCCACTGCCGCCGGCTATCTCCAACCTGCACTGGAGTGCAGCCAGGAGGCTCCAGGTATGTCTGTCAGCCCTGCACCTGGGAAGACCCTGGGGTGTACCACGGTAGCAGCGGCTGGCCAGGTCGTGCTAGATCTGGTCTGGGACCGGGATAGCAGTCCCCCGGGGGAAACACCGGAACCCCTAACAGTAGTACCATGGTCCAGGGTGGGCAAAGATCAGTCCCGGGAAGAGGAGGAAGAGATGAGGGCCCACTGCCAGGAGACCATCCGACAACTGTCAGCCGAGCAGCGGGAGAGGGAACAGAGAAAGTTGTCTGTGCTGGGCCCTGACCTAGCCCGCAAAAACAAAGCCCGTGCTGGTCACTATGGTCCCCGGGATTCAGCAAGATGGGGCCAGGTTCTCAATGTGAACCATGAGCGGGGGTTCGGTTTTATCTCTGACCGCCAACGGATCTCCGACCTGTTCTTCAATCGGAGAGATGTGGAGTCCCATCTGAGAAAGGGACATCCTGCCCGGAACCTACACCCAGTGGATTATGTGACTTTCACCCGACATGAGGGGCTAAGGGGGTAGTATGCCCTAAACATACACCGTATCCCGGAGGATTTCATCGAGACTTACAGGCAGAAGCAACCTGCTGCCCCTCCACCCACAGTCATCACCAAATCAGTGCTGGTACCTACCACTGTAAGTAAAGCTACATCAGCACCAGTCCTGCAGCCAAAAATACAGGAAGTCACCAATTTCACCCTTTGGGAGGAAGAGTACTTACAGTCTGCCAACTCGTTTTTCACCCCAGGAGGGGATAACTAGCTACAATGTTGATCTAAACTAACTTTTGTTGCCGAGGAGGGTATGCGCAAGTTCCAGTTTTTCTATTTTTGATTGTGATGTTTATTTGTTGATCCTGTTGTTGCCCAGTTTTATTGGCAGCGTATTTCATACTTGAACTGTGGAGATCATGGATGCTGATCTTTAGGTGCTCTCTCTTGGTTTTACACAGGAACCTTTACCTTGGAACAAGGACTACCTTGTTATAAGGACTTTTCCAGACGTGATGGCCGGCCCAATGTCTATTCTTTGCACTTATGAATAATGCTTAGTATTTTTGAACAAGAAAACAGAAAGTGATAATGTGTTGTAACGGTATTAATGACAGACTTTATAGGGTCCAATTGAGCAAGAAATAGAGAGAATGTTTTAATAAAGATGTGAGAATTGAATAAAAGTATGCAGGTGACGAACCAGCTGTTGACGGTTGTCACTCCTTCAGAAAGTAGAAAATGTGACAGATAATAAAGAAAAGAAATGTGATGATAGAAAATGTGTTACTTAAGCTGATAGTGAATTTGCTTCTATAGCACTTTAAATTAGGTAGCATAACTTTAAATATAGATAGACAGTTAAATTGTTTGCAACGTTCAAGAAACAGTGCCTCCCACATTGGGAAGTTTAGTATAAGATATGTTCATTATGCAATATAAAATTTTGTATGTTCCTGTATTGTCAACTGTGTTTATCTTGCAGCCCGTGGACATGCTGTGTTTAATGGGGGGTATGTGGCGCCCCTGAGGCTCAGTCGCCACAGAGGTACTGCACCTCCTCCTGAGGTGTAGTATCCCACCATCCAGGTAAGGTGGAGACTCCTGACCATGCTTCAACACCTGCACTCCACACCACAAAGTAGTGTAGCAAAGCACCTTCGGCGGCTCCCTGCTTGGAGTATAGCAAAGCACCCATTGGTGGCTCCCTGCTTGGAACACGAAACGTGCTGGGAAGTGGGTAGAGTTAGTTTACATTACAAGGAGCAGGAAGAGTTTAGGATTAGAGGTCAGTTGGTTAGAGAGCTGGAGAGGAGAAGATCCCTAGAGAGAGGGATAGATGGATGGAAGTGCTGCAGCAGATCCCAGTTACCTGGGTCTGCTGGCACGGGAAAGGAAGAGGGAGAGCAACATAGACCGAAAGCTTGATTCTCCATAGAAAGTGAGGATTAGTACAGAACGTGAGGAGTAAGAGAGAACAGAGGACGTGGGTTAGAAGAGCACCCTTCCTAGAAGTGCTAAGCGCAAGGCCGGGGCCCGGTCCCCAAGGTTGTATGGATACTAATGGTCCTGCAGCAGACACCGGAGGAATAGAAGTAGTGACCACTTTATTCCCACACAAGACTTGGGGGCACAACAGCAACTAGATAGTGAGTCGGGACTTAGTAGCAAGGAGTCCCCAAAGCAGGCTACAGCTGTTTGCCGTACAAGTAGAGTTCATAGGAACATCGAATCGGAGGAACTCCAGTGTAACTCAGTACTAGGAGTACTTCACTTAAAGGCGCTATAAGAGGAAACGTTCAGAAAGGCACATATTGGCGGAGTGTTGGAAAGGAGTATTCCATCTGGCCTGGAGGTTGACTGAGTCCCTGGCCCAGAGGACACGGCACGGAGGCAGGCACCTGTTTGTACAACAGACTGTGAGTAAAGCTTTGGAACTGCATACTCTGGTGTCCTCCACTCATTCCTGCGCCAACACACCCGGCACTGCTACATCTTGGTGCTCGACATTGCCTCACCTACGTCTTCCCTTGAGCTCTACATCTACACTGCCCTGGGACTACAGCTCCACCTGTGGGGAGCTATAAAATCTTTGCTGTGCCATACCATCAGTCCCAGAGGACCTGCATGCAGCGTCGGCTTAACACCTCCCTTGCCGAACACCACAGGTGGCGTCACAAACTATTCATTTCAACTGTATTTCACCATTCAATTCTCCTTTTTCATTGGGTGCCCAGGGCCATGGACCGGGTCACCGCTGCTGTGACATTCCCATCTGAGAGACCGGTCCGGTACAGAGTACTCCACAGCCCTGGGAGGGCGACCCACATGGTTATATTTCTACTGCATATAGTCTAAGGCAGGCACCCCATACCAGGTGTCCTCCACAAAGCCTCATGCTTTGGGTTTCATTCTGGCTCATGTTTAGGCCTCTTTCACACATCAGGTTTTCGCCGTCAGGCGCGATCCGGCGCTTTTGACAGAAACCGGATCCGGCGAAATGCAATGCCGGATCCGGTTTCCCCCCCATTGACTTGCATTTGCGCCGGATCGCGCCGGATGGCCATGCGTTTTATCCGGTTTTCGCCGGATCCGGCAATGTGTCGCGATCCGGCGTCTGGAAAAAACGGCTACTGTAACGTTTTTTGTCTCCGGCGAAAAAGCCAGACACGCCGGATCCGGCGTGTCCGTCTTTTTCACACAATGAAAGCCTATGAGCGCCGCAATGCGCCTGATCCGGCGAAAGCCGGATCCGGTAGCCGGATCCGTTTTTTTTGGTCTGAGCATGCTCAGTAGCTCTGCCCACAAGACATATATAAAAGCAAGACAGTGGGACCCACAGCCACACCCAACATGCCACCCAAGAAAGCAACCAAGCGCAGCAGGAGAAGGCAGGAGACCACTGCAGCACCATCAGCACCACCACCACCCCAAATGGAGCAGCAAATGGAACATGCTGAGGAGGGGAGGCCAGCAGCAGATGAGAGACGGTAATTATCAAATCCCCCATTCCTCCAAACTAGGGCTATTGAATATCAAGATATTCATTGGCCCTTTGTTTCTCTTTATTCAACAGCCGCCCAATAGATGCAGCAGCAGCAGCAGCAGCAATGGCAGCAGCTGGAACACCACCCACAGGCATGGAGTGTGGCCACCAGGAAGACAGCACATCATCTTCTGGGAGCCCTCCCTCGCATCGTCAGCGTTTGACGGTAAGTTTTTATTTCCAAAATCCATCATCTCTGTAATATATGTCTATTCATTGCCTTTTATTTCAAAACAGGATTCACAAGATGAAGAGGAGCTCCCAGAAGAAGAAGGAAGGGGTGGACAGACACCTGGAGTGGGCTCACAATTGGTAAGTTTTTTGCATCAAACGCAGAAACACAACATCACACTACACACAACACATAGAAAACAATGTTCTGCAGACCACACACAGCAAACAAATGCCTATATCCAAAGACATAACATTTTTTGTTTTCTTCTCTAGTCTTCCCAATCTGGTGCTCGGCCAAGAGGTCCTCGCAGTGCCTCCCAGGGTCGTCGGCGACAGCAACGCGGCGGTCACCAGCGTGTAAGTATAAATATTTTTGCTTTGTTTTTATGCACTTTTTATTTCATTTCTTTTGTGTAGGCTAATTATGTTATTTTTGTCTTTTTCTTTAACAGCCTTCACAGCGTGCTCCCGACTCTGACGGTGAGGATGGAGGACTCGATGTGGACCACCTCATCGATCTCGTCAGAGAAAGGGAGCCGCTCTGGAATATGGCTGACCGCCGCCACGCTGACCTTATCGTTACCCGACGACTCTGGGAGGAAATCTGTTCGCTCCTTGTGGGCCGCTGGGAGGACCTCGATGTTCGGGCCCAGATTAAAGAGCGTAAGTATATACAGTACCGGTTGCTTGATGTAAACCAGTGTTTCCCGAACTCCAGTCCTCGTGGTCCCCACGGATCATGTGTTCAGGATTTCTATTTACTATGAAAATCCTGAAAACATGACCCCTGGGGACCATGAGGACTGGAGTTTGTGAAACACTGATGTTGTATACTAACCACTCCTTTCTCGTTTCAGGGAACAGAATTGTGAATCGGTGGCGGTCTGTGAGGGATCGTTTCAAGAAGGAGTTCAATAAAGAGATGCGGGCCCCGAGTGGATCTGGAGGACGCAGGAGCAAGTACAAGTACGCACAAGCCCTGTCGTTCCTCCGGGAAACAATGGTCACTAGAAGGTAAATATTACACACCACATGTGAAAAAAAATGTTAGATGTAACTTTTTTTTTTCAGCCAGGGCCATACCATGTCAGTATTTTAATTGTTTTTTTTTCTCTTTATTCCACAGCACGGTGAGCAGCAGTCGGGAGCCTGCACGATTGGACCCTTCTGAGGCGATCCCTGAGGAGACCGGCACCGAGGGACACTTCGACCGCCCCGGTACATCTGCACCTTCCCAGCCTTCCCACACATTCGACCCATCTGTCCCATCCACCAGCACAGGAGCATCGTGGCCGCCTACATTACATGAAGCTGCAGGTGAGGAGATCGCTTTCCCTTTACCCCACCCTTCTGCCCCTGCCACCTCTAGTACACCTGCGGGTACTGGGCGGCAGCGGCAGAGGGGTCAGGAAAAGAGTTATGCGCCAGAGTTCTTGCATCTGAATGCATCTTTCCAGAACTGTCTAAAAGTCTTGTCAGAGCAAATCTCCGCAGGCTTTCAGCAGATCAACTCCAGCATTCTGGAGGTGAAGACACTTCTGCAAACCATGCATTCAGAAGCAAGATCTTCGCCAAACCACACCTTTTTCAGGTCTGTTGTGGAGCGCATGGCAACACTATCTCCTACCCAGCAGATGCATGTAATGCATTCGTGCCACGGTGCTCTACAGCAGGTTACCTCCCAACCTCCACCTCCCACCACTGTAGTTCCTCCACCTGCACCCCCTCCAGCCACTTTCCATCCTCCCCCTCCTATTACATCTGCACCCCCTCCAGCCACTTTCCATCCTCCCCCTCCTATTACATCTGCACCCCCTCCAGCCACTTTCCATCCTCCCCCTCCTATTACATACCAGCAACCTCACCAGTACCAGCAACCTTCCCAGTACCAGCAACCTCCCCAGTACCAGACATCTCCCCACTTCCAGCAACCTGCCCCGTACCAAACTCCTTCCCCGTACCAAACTCCTTCCCCATACAACTTTCCATCAACATCATCTGCTCCTACAGTCCCTGCCCAACCCTCCACTCCACCGCCCACCACCTCTTCTGCCTCCCACATGTCCACCCATTCTGTAGCTTTTTCCACACCATCACCTCTAACTGTTCCTTCCCCACCACGATCCCAGTCCTCTCTCCACACTCCCATTGTCGAAGTGTCCCGCAGCCCCTCCAGCAGTATTTCCACCCCACACTACACCGAGTTATAATGTATTTTTTGTAATAAAAATGCCCATTTGGTTGGTTTCAAACCTTTATTAAAAAAGTTTTTTTAACTTTAAAAACAGTTTACACAAAAAAAAATTTTTTAAATAAAAGTTAAATTATTGTTTACACTGGTTGTCTGTCATTTCTTTCTGCGGCGAAATATGTTTAAAAAAAAAGGTTAAATACAGGGTATTTAAAAGGTAAAAAGGTATTCAAAACCAGGTATATAACTGTGGGTAAATTTTAGCTTTTTGCCACAGTTGTGTTCCTGGTTGTGTTTGAAGCAAAGTATTTCACCTGAAAAGTTGTGTTTATTGTTGGTGATTTCCTAACAATGTACACAACTTTTGTTAAAAGGTGAAATACTTTGCATAAAACACAACCAGGTACACACCTGTGGCCTAAAGCTAAAAATAGTAAGACCATGACAAGATAGCCAACTTTGGTTGGCAAAGGTATATACTGTTGGTCCAGAAGGTACACAAGTTTGGTTAGGGCACAAATCTTTCACACTCTGTCATCCTGCCAGTGTACTCTGCCTTGAGGTGACATAAAGTATAGTGCAAAATTGTCCCTCATTACTGAAACCGTCACAGAACTTCTAGTGGTAATATTTCCAATGACAACATCCATCTTCGCCAGTAACTTGCTCTTCTCTCCAACCTGCACTTTCTCCTCTACAACCTGTCAAAGAAGGGCTGTAGGAACATGCTATATATAGTTTTCCAGTAGCCAATCCCGTTCGGAAGGCCACAAGGGTCAATTTTAAAAACCAGATCCGGCGTAATCCGTCGAAAAACGGATAGAAAAACGGATGAACCGGATGAGACGGATCCGGTTTTGTCTGTCAAGAACAAGACGGATCCGGCAGAAAACCGGATCCGGCACATCAGGTTTTACAAAACATTTGCCGGATCCGGCATTCCGGCACGACGCCGGATCGCGCCTGACGCCGAAAACCTGATGTGTGAAAGTAGCCTTATTGTGTTCAGGTGCTTTATTCATGCCCCATGGTTTGGGCTGTGCACGGTGACTCGTCTTTAAACAAGAATACTATTAGAGTGTTTTACATCATATTCATTTTATGGAGTTCACATTCTCATTAGTAGTCAAATGGTGTCTACTCGAGATGTGCGTCTTTGCCTTTTTTCAGGTCAAATCGGGTTTCATGAAACCAGATTTTCGCAAAAGTCGGGTCGAACGCAATCGGCCAATTATCGTGAAAAGTCGAAGGCCGACTGAAACACGAAACCCAATGCAAGTCAATGGGGAAGAAAAGTCGGCAGTGAGTGGAGGACAGGAAACACACCTACAGTGCCCATTTTAATGCCAAAAACATCAATTCTTATTACTTAAGCTTGTCAACCTTAATTTACTTTATAAGAATAGATAGGCATTGAAAGCTGGGAGTTATTTGGCTAAAGTTGTGGGGGGTAGGGCTGTCTCCAGATTTTCGTGGGCCCAGGGCCAAAGAGTGTCAATGGGCTCCTTTAACACATGCCACAATTCATGATCCTCTGATACAGCAGAGAAATAGCGGTATAGTACAATGAAAAATACTTCTCTTCTTATATCACATGACTGATATCCATTTTAAATTCTCCAATAGCTTCATAAACGGACAGTATATTACTCCATACAGTATTATGGCCACCGCATAGTGCACTATGCGAAGTAAAAAGGCCCATATATTTCTCCATACAGAATCATTGGTCCCATATAATGTTCCATACAGTATATGATGAGCTCCACATAATGCTACAGTATATGTTGGTCCCCATGGATGAAGTTCCACTGTCTTATGGGCCCAAATAATGCTCCATATATAATGGGCCCCATTTCTAATGCTCCAGTGTATAATGGGCTCTGTAAATGCTGCTCCAGTGTGTGATGACCACCTTTGGAATGCTCCAGTGTATGGTGAGCCCCATATATCATTCTCCAGAGTATAGTGCTCCCCAAAAATTGCTCCCAACCTTTAAAACAATTAAATAAGTCTCCTCGCTAGGGAATCCCTGTACTAGTCTGGACTAGAGTTGAGCGAAACGGGTCGGTCATATTCAAAAGTCGCCGACTTTCGCTGAAGTTGGGTTTCATGAAACATGGGCAATGCGATGACATAGGCATCGTTCACCACCATCTTTGAGAAGGGCATGCAAGTGATTGGCTGGCTTTGTGTGGCGTCACAGGGGCTATAAAAAGGCGTGAACACCGACCGCCATCTTACTTATGCTGATCTTAGCATAGGGAGAGCTGCTGCTGCTGATTCTGTAGGGAGAGTGTTAGGCAGGGAAGAAGAACCAAAAAAACTGCTTCTGCTGTTAGCGATTTCCACTTACAACACAACATTTTGTGTGCAGTGACAGGGGAGGCTTTATTTTTGTGCATCAGCTGCCTTATAAGGCTCCCGGATAGCTGCATTGCTGTTCACTGCTGTGCAAACTGCTTTTTTAAAAGCAAAAATACTTTTCTTCCTCTTTTCTGCACAGTTACCAAGGGTTCATTTTTCCACCCTTTTGTGTGTGCACTGTGCAGTAGTCCTGCTTATTAGGCTGCCTGCATCCATACTTGGACTGAGAGCATCATTGTCAGCGTCCTCAAATCTCTAGTGAGATCCAAAATCTCACCAATCCTATAGACACCCTCCACCTTGTCATACACCATCCAATTTCAGCCTGTTACATTGAGGTGTAATCTCTCCTGGGCCAGAGACAATAGTTCTGCGTCCTCAAATCTATACTGAGATCCAAATTCTCACCAATCCTATAGACACCCTCCACCTTGTCATTCACCATCCAATTTCAGCCTGTTACACTGAGGTGTAATCTCTACTGGGCCAGAGACAATAGTTCTGCGTTCTCAAATCTACAGTGAGATCCAAATTCTCACCAATCCTATAGACACCCTCCACCTTGTCATACACCATCCAATTTCAGCCTGTTACATTGAGGTGTAATCTCTACTGGGCCAGAGACAATAGTTCTGCGTCCTCAAATCTCTAGTGAGATTCAAATTCTCACCAATCCTATAGACACCCTACACCTTGTCATACACCATCCAATTTCAGCCTGTTACATTGAGGTGTAATCTCTACTGGGCCTGAGACAATAGTTCTGCGTCCTCAAATCTATAGTGAGATTCAAATTCTCACCAATCCTATAGACACCCTACACCTTGTCATACACCATCCAATTTCAGTCTGTTATATTGAGGTGTAATCTCTACTGGGTCAGAGACAATAGCTCTGCGTCCTCAAATCTATAGTGAGATTTAAAATCTCACCAATCCTATAGACACCCTCCACCTTGTCATTCACCATCCAATTTCAGCCTGTTACATTGAGGTGTAATCTCTACTGGGCCAGAGACAATAGTTCTGTGTCCTCAAATCTATAGCGAGATTCAAATTCTCACCAATCCTATAGACACCCTACACCTTGTCATACACCTTCCAATTTCAGTCTGTTACATTGAGGTGTAATCTCTACTGGGCCAGAGACAAGAGTTCTGCGTCCTCAAATCTATAGTGAGATTCAAAATCTAACCAATAGTAGATACACCTTCTACCTTGTTTTACAGTACCATATAGCTGGAGTTATTTTGGGTACATTTTCACAAAAATGAGCAAGTATGGTGGAAGACGCCGTGGAAGTGGGCGGGGGTTGCCAGCTGGTCCCGATGGTGGTGGTGTTGCATCTGTTGGTAGTGGCAAAAGCACAATAGCACCTAAGGAAGTAGGTGTTGAGCCTGCGTCATCGTCTGGCTCCACAAGGCCTCGAAGGCTCGCTTTTATGGGAGTAGGTAAACTGTTATGATTGAGTCACCGTAGGAGGCAGACACAAAAATAGAAGCTACGTCCAGAAAACCAGAGAAGTTGGCAACTATCAGATTGCAGACCCCTGAACCTATCAACACAACTAGCAGTAGCCGTGGGGGGTTCCTACGATGCCCTAGACCCCTCGATCAAAGCCGGAGCGCTAAATAGCCTAAAGACAGAAAAGGAAATCTAAACTGCCCCAGAGCAGACCCCAAAGTAAAAGGCAGCCCCCAACATATAATGACGGTGAAGCAAAATGAAAAAACACTCATACAGATAGAAAGATAGGCTGAGCAAACGATGGGGCCCAAACTAGCTAAACAGAACAGGAAAGGAAGGTTGCTGTCTGCAATCTGCCAAAACCCTATCAAAGACATAAGCCAACAAGCTGATATGAAAAAGACCCTGAAGCAGCTAGGCTTGAAAAACTAAATCAGCACTCAGGTATTTTCAGAAGACAGAGCTAAAGGAATTCAGCACACCCCAGCAGGGAATGGCAGAAATCCAGAAAAACAAAGCAAAACAAAGTCTAAGCACAAATGCAAAAAGCCGAGCAGAAAACTTAGCTTTAGAGGAGCAGGAATTCAGACTGGTCTCCAAGGATCCCACAGAGAAATCACCCGCAGGGCAGAAGGGCGTCGGCAGCCTTATATCCAGTCAGTAACTCCACTCAGCCAGTCATCATCATCAGACTCAGGTGTTTGATAATCAGGCTCACTACCTTTCTTTACCAGAAGAGGGAGTTCCTCGGGCCTCAGTAGTGAAGGGGAAAATGAACTCACAACAGTACCTCCCCCTTGAGGAGGGGTCACCGAACCCTCAACCACGCCACCAGGGCGATCAGGGTGAGCCCGATGAAAGGCACGCACCAATCTTTTGGCATGAATATCAGAGGCAGAGACCCAGGAATTATCCTCCTGACCATAACCCTTCCACTTAACCAAATACTGGAGTCTCCGTCTAGCCAGATGGGAATCCAGTACTTTCTCTACCTCATATTCCATGTTACCTTCAACCAATACAGGGTCTGGAGGTGCCACCCCCGGAACAACAGGTTCAACAAACCTCTTCAACAAAGATTTATGGAACACATTATGGATTTAAATGTGACAGGAAGAGCCAAACGAAAAGAGACCGGATTAATAATCTCCAAAATCTTGTAAGGTCCAATAAATCTAGGCTTAAACTTAGGAGAAGCCACCTTCATAGCAATATTTTTTGATGATAACCACACCATATCACCAACCTTAAACTGGGGACCAATGGTCCTATGTCGGTTGGAAAACCGCTGGGCCTTTTCCTGGGAGAGAGATAACTTATCCACCACTTGGTCCCAGATCTGGTGCATTCTCTCCACCACAGTGTCAACACCTGGGCAGGCAGAGGGCTCCACCTGCCCTGAAGAAAATCGAGGATGAAACCCAAAGTTACAAAAAAAAGGTGACATCAAAGTGGCAGAACTAGCTCTATTATTTAAAGCAAATTCGGCCAAGGGCAAAAATGAAACCCAATCATCCTGATCAGCAGAAATAAAACATCTCAAATATGACTCCAAGGTCTGGTTTGTTCTCTCTGTCTGCCCATTGGTCTGAGGGTGAAAAGCAGAGGAGAAGGACAACTGAATTCCCAGCTTGGAACAGAAAGTTCTCCAAAATCTAGACACAAACTGGACTCCTCTGTCAGATACAATGTTCTCAGGAATCCCGTGCAAGCGAACCACCTGTTGTAAAAACAGGGGCACCAATTCAGAGGAAGACGGCAACTTAGGGAGTGGTACAAGATGAACCATCTTAGAGAACCTATCACAAATCACCGAAATAACAGTCATCCTTTGAGAGACAGGCATATCAGAGATGAAATCCATTGAAATATAGGTCCATGGCCTCTTGGGGACAGGCAAAGGCATCAACAACCCACTAGAGCGAGAACACGATTTAGACCGGGAGCACGTCCCACAGGACTGCACAAAATTCCTGACATCACGAGGCAAGGAGGGCCACCAAAAAGACCGACTCACCAGATCTCTAGTACCAAAAATACCTGGATGACCAGCCAAAGCAGAGCAATGAACTTCAGACATCACTCTCTTCTTCCACTGGTCAGGAACATACAACTTTCCACTGGGAAAACGCTCAGGTTTGTCCTCCTGGAACGCTTCCAGAGCACGTCTCAAATCGGGCGAGATGGCAGAAAAAACTACCCCTTCGCCTAAGATGGTAGCAGGCTTGGTCACCACAGGAGAATCAGCAAAGAAGCTCCTAGAGAGGGCGTCTGCCTTGACATTCTTAGTTCCAGGAAGAAAAGAAACCACAAAATCAAAACGTGTAAAAAACAAGGCCCACCTAGCCTGTCTAGGGTTCAAGCGCTTAGCCGACTCTAGGTAAATCAAATTCTTGTGGTCAGTGAGGACCACGACTTGATGCTTAGCTCCCTCCAACCAATGTCTCCACTCCTCAAATGCCCATTTCATGGCTAACAGTTCCCGATTCCCCACATCATAGTTACGTTCAGATGGAGAGAACTTTCGGGAAAAGAAAGCACAGGGATTCATTTTAGATGTTACAGGATCCTTTTGGGACAAAACAGCTCCTGCACCAATCTCAGAAGCATCCAGCTCTACCTGGAACGGAAGTGAGACATCGGGTTGCCGCAAAACCGGGGTGGAGGTGAATCTTCGCTTCAGCTCTTGAAAGGAAGAAACAGCCTCCAGAGACCAATTTAACACATCAGCACCCTTCTTAGACAAATCAATCAATGGCTTGGCAATACTAGAAAATTTTGCTACAAATTTCCGATAAAAATTAGCAAAACCCAAAAACTTCTGGAGGGCCTTCAAAGAAGTGGGCTGAACCCAATCGTAAATGGCCTGTACCTTGGCAGGGTCCATTTCAATAGTTGACGGGGACAAAATAAATCCCAAAAAAGAAATCCTCTGTACTCCAAAAGGCATTTAGATCCTTTGACATACAGGGAATTCTCCCTCAAGATCCGGAACACAGTCCGAATATGTTCCACATGAGAATCCCAATCCTTGGAGAAGATCAAAATATCATCCAGATAGATAATCAAAAATTTATCGACAAAATCTCGGAAAATATCGTTCATGAAGCACTGGAAGACAGAAGGGGCATTAGTGAGCCCAAAAGGCATCACCAGGTACTCAAAATGTCCCTCCGGAGTATTAAACGCCATCTTCCATTCATCCCCATGCTTAATGCGAATAAGATTATACGCCCCCTGAGGTCAAGCTTGGTAAACCAGCAAGCACCTTTAACTCTGGAGAATAGATCAGAAATCAGGGGTAACGGATACTGATATTTAACAGTAATTTTGTTAAGAGCACGATAATCAATACAAGGTCTTAATGATCCATCCTTTTTGGCCACAAAAAAAAAAACGGCACCTAAGGGTGACGACGATGGTCTAATATGACCCTTCTCCAACGCCTCCTTAATATAGGATCGCATAGCCTCGTGCTCGGGTACAGATAAATTGAAGAGCCGACCCTTGGGAAATTTACACCCTGGGCTTAGTTCAATTGCACAGTCATAACTCCTATGAGGAGGCAGAGACGCAGACTCATTCTCACTAAATACATCATAAAAGTCCGCCAAATAATCAGGAACATCATGCGACTGAGGAGAGGAGGAAAATACCGGAGCCTCACTAAAGGCACACCGACAACCCCAACTCACCACAGACACAGATTTCCAATCCAAAACTGGATTATGAATTTGTAACCAGGGAAACCCCAGAACAATAGTATCATGCAGATTATGTAACACCAAAAACCTGCAATTTTCTTGATGGTCTGGGGCGACCCGCATTACCACCTGGGTCCAAAACTGAGGTTTATTTTTAGCCAAAGGAGTAGCATCAATCCCCCTCAAAGGGATAGGCGTCTGCAGAGGTGTCATCGGAAATCCACAACGTTTAGCAAAATCCAAGTCCATTAGGTTTAGAGCTGCTCCCGAATCCACAAAAGCCTTGGCGGAAAATGTGGACAGGGAGCAGATCAGAGTAATAGCCAGAAGAAACTTAGGTTGAACACCACCAACAGAAAACGTGTGTGCAAGGCGTTTCTCGTGTTTAGGACAGACAGAAATAATATGCGAGGCATCTCCACAGAAAAAACACAACTTATTACGCCTTCTGAACTCCTGACGCTGCTCTCTGGAAAAAACTCTATCACATTGCATAGGTTCAGACATCTGTTCAACAGGTGGCAACACCTCTCGTGCAGCTCTGCGTTCGCGCAAACGCCGATCAACCTGAATGGCTAATGACATAGAATCGTCAAGACCAGAGGGAACAGGAAATCCCACCATAGTATCTTTTACGGCTTCTGACAACCCCTTCCGAAAGAGAGCAGCCAAGGCATTATCATTCCAGGTAGTAAGTACTGCCCACTTTCGGAATTTTTGACAGTACAATTCTGCAGAATCACGACCCTGGTTCAATGCCAGCAGGGTCTTTTCAGCCTGATCAATGGCATTAGGTTCGTCATACAACAACCCCAAGGCCTGAAAAAATGCGTTCACATTAGTCAGAATAGGATCATCTGGTTTCAAAGAAAACGCCCAATCCTGGGGATCGCCACGCAGCAAAGAGATGACAATTTTAACCTGCTGCGCGGAGCTCCCTGATGAGTTAGGCTTCAAGGCAAAAAATAATTTACAATTATTTTTGAAATTCAAAAATTTAGACCGATCCCCAAAAAATACATCAGGTGTAGGAATCTTTGGTTCAGCAGCATGTGAATGAGCAAGGTAGGCGGAAATTCCCCGCACTTCCGCAGCGAGCTGCTCCACACGATCAGACAATTGCTTTATCTCCACTGAGAGAGAAAAAAAATTCCCCCTACGGCCTCAGAGATATAGAGGAAAAAATATACACACTTTTTTTTTTTTTTTTTTTATACAATTCTTTCCTGCAATTGAGTACCCTAGGATCTGCGGTATGGCGGGTGATTCTGTTATGATTGAGTCACCATAGGAGGCAAAAATAGAAATGCTAGCTAAGTCCAGAAAACCAGAGAAGTTGGCAACTATCGGATTGCAGACCCCTGAACCTATCAACACAACTAGCAGTAGCCGTGGGGGGCTCCTACGATGCCCTAGGCCCCTCGATCACAGCCGGTGGACTACATAGCCTAAAGACAGAAAGGGAAATCTGAACTGCCCCAGAGCAGACCCCAAAGCAAAAGGCAGCCCCCCACATATAATGACGGTGAAGCAAGAAGAAAGAACAAAACACAGACAGAAAGATAGACTGAGCAAAGATGGGGCCCAAGCTAGCTTAGATAGGAAAGGACAGGAAGGCTGCTGTCTGCAATCCATGAAAAAACCCTAAGAAAATAAGAGCCAACAAACTGACAGTAAAAAAGGCCCTGAAGATGCTAGGCTTCAAAAAAAGGCTATGTCAGTACTCAGGAATATTCTGAAGACAGAGCAACAGGCAAAAGGAGATTCAGCTCACCCCAGCAGGGAATGGCAGAATCCAGAAAAGCAAGGAAAACAAAACACTAATGCAAAAAGGCAAAGCAGAAATCTTAGCTTTAGATGAGCAGGAATCAGACTGGTTTCCTAGAAGTCCACAGAGAAATCACCCGCAGGCCAGAAGGGCGTCGGCAGCCTTATATCCAGTCACTAACTCCACTCAGCCAGTCATCATCATCAGCCCCAGGTGTTTGACAATCAGGCTCACTACCTTTCTTCACCAGAAGAGGGAGTTCCTCGGGCCTCAGTAGTGAAGGGGAAAATGAACTCACAACAGTGTGGCCTGCCGCATCCTTCACTTTTGGTAGGGGTGAAGGACACAAGTAAAGGTGTTGTTCCTGACCAGGAGCCTCCACTGACGACGCAGTGCTTTTATTTTTTGAAACTTCAGAAGAGGAGGCAATAGAGCTGGAGGCTGTGTCAGCAATGTAAGCCAAAACTTGTTCCTAAAGCTCCGGCTTTAAAAGCGGTTTACCTACTCCCAGAAAAGGGAGCCTACGAGGCCTTGTGGAGCCAGATAATGACGCCGGCTCACCACCTCCTGCCTTAGGTGCTATTGTGCTTTTGCCACAACCAGCAGTAGCACCACCACTAACACCACCATCAGGACCAGCAGGCAACCCCCGCCCACTTCCATGGCCTCTTCCACCATACTTCTTCATTTTTTGGAAAAAGGTACCCAAAATAACAACAGCTATATGGTACTGTAAAACAAGGTAAAGGGTCTATAGAGTATTGGTGAGAATTTGAATCTCACTGTAGATTAGAGGACGCTGAACTATTGTCTCAGGCCCAGTATAGATTACACCACAATGTGACAGGCAGAAATTGGCTGGTGTATGAGAAGGAAAAAGCTGTATAGAGTATTGGTGAGAATTTGAATCTCAATGTAGATTTTTGGACGCTGAACTATTGTCTCAGGCCCAGTATAGATTACACCGCAATGTGACAGGCAGAAATTGGCTGGTGTATGAGAAGGCAAAAGCTGTATAGAGTATTGGTGAGAATTTGAATCTCACTGTAGATTGGAGGACGCTGAACTATTGTCTCAGGCCCAGTATAGATTACACCGCAATGTGACAGGCAGAAATTGGCTGGTGTATGAGAAGGCAAAAGCTGTACAGAGTATTGGTGAGAATTTGAATCTCAATGTAGATTTTTGGACGCTGATCTATTGTCTCAGGCCCAGTATAGATTACACCGCTATGTGACAGGCAGAAATTGTCTGGTGTATGAGAAGGCAGAAGCTGTATAGCGTATTGGTGAGAATTTGAATCTCAATGTAGATTGGAGGACGCTGAACTATTGTCTGAGGCCCAGTATAGATTACACCGCTATGTGACAGGCAGAAATTGTCTGGTGTATGAGAAGGCAGAAGCTGTATAGAGTATTGGTGAGAATTTGAATCTCAATGTAGATTGGAGGACGCTGAACTATTGTCTCAGGCCCAGTATAGATTACTGTTGTGAGTTCATTTTCCCCTTCACTACTGAGGCCTGAGGAACTCCCTCTTCTGGTAAAGAAAGGTAGTGAGCCTGATTATCAAACACCTGAGCCTGATGATGACTGGCTGAGTGGAGTTACTGACTGGATATAAGGCTGCCGACGCCCTTCTGCCCTGCGGGTGATTTCTCTGTGGGATCCTTGGAGACCAGTCTGAATTCCTGCTCTTCTAAAGCTAAGTTTTCTGCTCGGCTTTTTGCATTTGTGCTTTGACTTTGTTTTGCTTTGTTTTTCTGGATTTCTGCCATTCCCTGCTGGGGTGTGCTGAATTCCTTTAGCTATGTCTTCTGAAAATACCTGAGTGCTGATTTAGTTTTTGAAGCCTAGCTGCTTCAGGGTCTTTTTCCATATCAGCTTGTTGGCTTATGTCTTTGATAGGGTTTTGGCAGATTGCAGACAGCAACCTTCCTTTCCTGTTCTGTTTAGTTAGCTTGGGCCCCATCGTTTGCTCAGCCTATCTTTCTATCTGTGTGAGTGTTTTTTCATCTTGCTTCACCGTCATTATGTGTTGGGGGCTGCCTTTTACTTTGGGGTCTGCTCTGGGGCAGTTTAGATTTCCTTTTCTGTCTTTAGGCTATTTATCTCTCCGGCTGTGATCGAGGGGTCTAGGGCATCGTAGGAACCCCCCACGGCTACTGCTAGTTGTGTTGATAGGTTCAGGGGTCTGCAATCTGATAGTTGCCAACTTCTCTGGTTTTCTGGACGTAGCTTCTATATTTGTGTCTGCCTCCTACGGTGACTCAATCATAACAGAAACACCCGCCATACCGCAGACCCTAGGGTACTCAATAGCAGGAAAGAATTGTAAAAAAAAAAAAAGTGTGTATATTTTTTCCTCTATATCTCTGAGGCCGTAGGGGGAATTTTTTTTCTCTCTCAATGGAGATAAAGCAATTGTCTGATCGTGTGGAGCAGCTCGCTGCGGAAGTGCGGGGAATTTCCGCCTACCTTGCTCATTCACATGCTGCTGAACCAAAGATTCCTACACCTGATGTATTTTTTGGGGATTGGTCTAAATTTTTGAATTTCAAAAATAATTGTAAATTATCTTTTGCCTTGAAGCCTAACTCGTCAGGGAGCTCCGTGCAGCAGGTTAAAATTGTCATCTCTTTGCTGCGTGGCAATCCCCAGGATTGGGCGTTTTCTTTGAAACCAGATGGTCCTATTCTGACTAATGTGAACGCATTTTTTCAGGCCTTGGGGTTGTTGTATGATGAACCTAACGCCATTGATCAGGCTGAAACACCCTGCTGGCATTGAACCAGGGTCATGATTCTGCAGAATTGTACTGTCAAAAATTCCGAAAGTGGGCAGTACTTACTACCTGGAATGATAATGCCTTGGCTGCTCTCTTTCGGAAGGGGTTGTCAGAAGCCGTAAAAGATACTATGGTGGGATTTCCTGTTCCCTCTGGTCTTGACGATTCTATGTCATTAGCCATTCAGGTTGATCGGCGTTTGCGCGAACGCAAAGCTGCACGAGAGGTTGTTGAACAAATGTCTGAACCTATGCAATGTGATAGAGTTTTTTCCAGAGAGCAGCGTCAGGAGTTCAGAAGGCGTAATAAGTTGTGTTTTTTCTGTGGAGATGCCTCGCATATTATTTCTGTCTGTCCTAAGCGAGAGAAACGCTTTGCACACACGTTTTCTGTTGGTGGTGTTCAACCTAAGTTTCTTCTGACTATTACTCTGATCTGCTCCCTGTCCACATTTTCTGCGAAGGCTTTTGTGGATTCGGGAGCAGCCCTAAACCTAATGGACTTGGATTTTGCTAAACGTTGTGGATTTCCGATGACACCTCTGCAGACGCCTATCCCTTTGAGGGGGATTGATGCTACTCCTTTGGCTAAAAATAAACCTCAGTTTTGGACCCAGGTGGTAATGCGGGTCGCCCCAGACCATCAAGAAAATTGCAGATTTTTGGTGTTGCATAATCTGCATGATACTATTGTTCTGGGGTTTCCCTGGTTACAAATTCATAATCCAGTTTTGGATTGGAAATCTGTGTCTGTGGTGAGTTGGGGTTGTCGGTGTGCCTTTAGTGATGCTCTGGTGTTTTCCTCCTCTCCTCAGTCGCATGATGTTCCTGATTATTTGGCGGACTTTTATGATGTATTTAGTGAGAATGAGTCTGCGTCTCTGCCTCCTCATAGGAGTTATGACTGTGCTATTGAACTGAGCCCGGGGTGTAAATTTCCCAAGGGTCGGCTCTTCAATTTATCTGTAACCGAGCACGAGGCTATGCGATCCTATATTAAGGAGGCGTTGGAGAAGGGTCCTCTTAGACCATCCTCGTCACCCTTAGGTGCCGTTTTTTTTTTTTGTAGCCAAAAAGGATGGATCATTAAGACCTTGTATTGATTATCGTGCCCTCAACAAAATTACTGTTAAATATCAGTATCCGTTACCCCTGATTTCTGATCTATTCTCCAGAGTTAAAGGTGCTTGCTGGTTTACCAAGCTTGACTTCAGCGGGGCGTATAATCTTATTCGCATTAAGCATGGGGATGAATGGAAGAAGGCGTTTAATACTCCGGAGGGACATTTTGAGTACCTGGTGATGCCTTTTGGGCTCACTAATGCCCCTTCTGTCTTCCAGTGCTTCATGAACGATATTTTCCGAGATTTTGTCAATAAATTTTTGATTATCTATCTGGATGATATTTTGATCTTCTCCAAGGATTGGGATTCTCATGTGGAACATATTCGGACTGTGTTCCGGATCTTGAGGGAGAATTCCCTGTATGTCAAAGGATCTAAATGCCTTTTTGGAGTACAGAGGATTTCTTTTTTGGGATTTATTTTGTCCCCGTCAACTATTGAAATGGACCCGGCCAAGGTACAGGCCATTTACGATTGGGTTCAGCCCACTTCTTTGAAGGCCCTCCAGAAGTTTTTGGATTTTGCTAATTTTTATCGGAAGTTTATAGCAAAATTTTCTAGTATTGCCAAGCCATTGACTGATTTGACTAAGAAGGGTGCTGATGTGTTAAATTGGTCTCCAGAGGCTGTTTCTTCCTTTCAGGAGCTGAAGCGAAGATTCACCTCCGCCCCGGTTTTGCGGCAACCTGATGTCTCACTTCCGTTCCAGGTAGAGGTGGATGCTTCTGAGATTGGGGCAGGAGCTGTTTTGTCCCAAAAGGATCCTGTAACATCTAAAATGAATCCCTGTGCTTTCTTTTCCCGAAAGTTCTCTCCATCTGAACGTAACTATGATGTGGGGAATCGGGAACTGTTGGCCATGAAATGGGCATTTGAGGAGTGGAGACATTGGTTGGAGGGAGCTAAGCATCAAGTCGTGGTCCTCACTGACCACAAGAATTTGATTTACCTAGAGTCGGCTAAGCGCTTGAACCCTAGACAGGCTAGGTGGGCCTTGTTTTTTACACGTTTTGATTTTGTGGTTTCTTTTCTTCCTGGAACTAAGAATGTTAAGGCAGATGCCCTCTCCAGGAGCTTCTTTGCTGATTCTCCTGTGGTGACCAAGCCTGCTACCATCTTAGGCGAAGGGGTAGTTCTTTCTGCCATCTCGCCCGATTTGAGACGTGCTCTGGAAGAGTTCCAGGAGGACAAACCTGAGCGTTGTCCCAGTGAAAAGTTGTATGTTCCTGACCAGTGGAAGAAGAGAGTGATGTCTGAAGTTCATTGCTCTACTTTGGCTGGTCATCCAGGTATTTTTGGTACTAGAGATCTGGTGAGTCAGTCTTTTTGGTGGCCCTCCTTGTCTCGTGATGTCAGGAATTTTGTGCAGTCCTGTGGGACGTGCTCCCGGTCTAAATCGTGTTCTCGCTCTAGTGGGTTGTTGATGCCTTTGCCTGTCCCCAAGAGGCCATGGACCCATATTTCAATGGATTTCATCTCTGATATGCCTGTCTCTCAAAGGATGACAGTTATTTGGGTGATTTGTGATAGGTTCTCTAAGATGGTTCATCTTGTACCACTCCCTAAGTTGCCGTCTTCCTCTGAGTTGGTGCCCCTGTTTTTACAACAGGTGGTTCGCTTGCACGGGATTCCTGAGAACATTGTATCTGACAGAGGAGTCCAGTTTGTGTCTAGATTTTGGAGAACTTTCTGTTCCAAGCTGGGAATTCAGTTGTCTTTCTCCTCTGCTTTTCACCCTCAGACCAATGGGCAGACAGAGAGAACAAACCAGACCTTGGAGTCATATTTGAGATGTTTTATTTCTGCTGATCAGGATGATTGGGTTTCATTTTTGCCCTTGGCCGAATTTGCTTTAAATAATAGAGCTAGTTCTGCCACTTTGATGTCACCTTTTTTTTGTAACTTTGGGTTTCATCCTCGATTTTCTTCAGGGCAGGTGGAGCCCTCTGCCTGCCCAGGTGTTGACACTGTGGTGGAGAGAATGCACCAGATCTGGGACCAAGTGGTGGATAAGTTATCTCTCTCCCAGGAAAAGGCCCAGCGGTTTTCCAACCGACATAGGACCATTGGTCCCCAGTTTAAGGTTTGTGATATGGTGTGGTTATCATCACAAAATATTGCTATGAAAGTGGCTTCTCCTAAGTTTAAGCCTAGATTTATTGGACCTTACAAGATTTTGGAGATTATTTATCCGGTCTCTTTTCGTTTGGCTCTTCCTGTCACATTTAAAATCCATAATGTGTTCCATAAATCTTTGTTGAAGAGGTTTGTTGAACCTGTTGTTCCGGGGGTGGCACCTCCAGACCCTGTATTGGTTGAAGGTAACATGGAATATGAGGTAGAGAAAGTACTGGATTCCCGTCTGGCTAGACGGAGACTCCAGTATTTGGTTAAGTGGAAGGGTTATGGTCAGTAGGATAATTCCTGGGTCTCTGCCTCTGATATTCATGCCAAAGATTGGTGCGTGCCTTTCATCGGGCTCACCCTGATCGCCCTGGTGGCATGGTTGAGGGTTCGCTGACCCCTCCTCAAGGGGGAGGTACTGTTGTGAGTTCATTTTCCCCTTCACTACTGAGGCCTGAGGAACTCCCTCTTCTGGTAAAGAAAGGTAGTGAGCCTGATTATCAAACACCTGAGCCTGATGATGACTGGCTGAATGGAGTTACTGACTGGATATAAGGCTGCCGACGCCCTTCTGCCCTGCGGGTGATTTCTCTGTGGGATCCTTGGAAACCAGTCTGAATTCCTGCTCTTCTAAAGCTAAGTTTTCTGCTCGGCTTTTTGCATTTGTGCTTTGACTTTGTTTTGCTTTGTTTTTCTGGATTTCTGCCATTCCCTTCTGGGGTGTGCTGAATTCCTTTAGCTCTGTCTTCTGAAAATACCTGAGTGCTGATTTAGGTTTTGAAGCCTAGCTGCCTCAGGGTCTTTTTCCATATCAGCTTGTTGGCTTATGTCTTTGATAGGGTCTTGGCAGATTGCAGACAGCAACCTTCCTTTCCTGTTCTGTTTAGTTAGCTTGGGCCCCATCATTTGCTCAGCCCATCTTTCTATCTCTGTGAGTGTTTTTTCATCTTGCTTCACCGTCATTATATGTTGGGGGCTGCCTTTTACTTTTGGGTCTGCTCTGGGGCAGTTTAGATTTCCTTTTCTGTCTTTAGGCTATTTATCTCTCTGGCTATGATCGAGGGGTCTAGGGCATCGTAGGAACCCCCCACGGCTACTGCTAGTTGTGTTGATAGGTTCAGGGGTCTGCAATCTGATAGTTGCCAACTTCTCTGGTTTTCTGGACGTAGCTTCTATTTTTGTGTCTGCCTCCTACGGTGACTCAATCATAACAGATTACACCGCAATGTGACAGACAGAAATTGGCTGGTGTATGAGAAGGAAAAAGCTGTATAGAGTATTGGTGAGAATTTGAATCTCAATGTAGATTTTTGGACGCTGAACTATTGTCTCAGGCCCAGTAGAGATTACACCGCAATGTGACAGGCAGAAATTTGCTGGTGTATGAGAAGGCAAAAGCTGTATAGAGTATTGGTGAGAATTTGAATCTCAATGTAGATTGGAGGACGCTGAACTATTGTCTCAGGCCCAGTATAGATTACACCGCAATGTGACAGGCAGAAATTGACTGATATATGAGAAGGCGGAAGCTGTATAGAGTATTGGTGAGAATTTGAATCTCACTGTAGATTGGAGGATGCTGAACTATTGTCTCAGGCCCAGTATAGATTACACCGCAATGTGACAGGCAGAAATTGCCTAGTGTATGACTAACTACAAGGTGTATATAGAATTGGGCAGAATTGGAATCTCATAGAGTGTAGGTCTGTAAGAACGGACAAACTCCTCGGCTTTTTCTTACAGAGTCACACACAGATAGCTTCAATTTGGCCGCTGAACTATTGTCTCTGGCCCAGGACAGATTACACCGCAATGTGACAGGCAGAAATTGCCTAGTGTATGACTAACTACAAGGTGTATATAGAATTGGGCAGAATTGGAATCTCCCTAGAGCGTAGGTCTGTAAGAACGGACAAGCTCCTCGGCTTTTTCTTACAGAGTAACACACAGATAGCTTCAATTAGGCCGTGATAACAGCCGGTACATGGTACTGTGTGAGGAGCGTACACCGCTGTACAGTGTGTGAAAAAATGAACGCTCAGTAACTCACCAGGACAAAACAATAAAATTTGGATTGCTTTGAAAAAAGCAGTTTGCTCAGCAGTGTGAAAACAGCAATGCAGCTATCAGGGAGCCTTAAAAGGCAGCCTAATAACCAACAGAGCTGATGCACCGAAATATAGCCTCCCCTTGCACTGCACAGTAACTGGTGTGTTGTACAGGCAAAATTGCTAGCAGCAGAAGTAGTTTTTGGTATCTTCTTCCCTGCCTAATGCTCTCCCTACAGAATCAGCAGCAGCTCTCCCTATTCTGAGATCAGCATAAGTAACATGGCGGTCGGCGTGCACACCCTTTTATACCCCCTGTGACGCCACACAAAGCAAGCCAATCACTTGCATGCCCTTCACAAACATGGTGTTAACCGCTGCCTATGTCATCACGTTGCCCATAGTGTCCGTTCTTCCTGATTGGCTGAAAAAGGGCGCAAAAGCATCTTTTCAAACGCGACTTTGGCGCGATGGTCGCCGACCTCGTGGCCAACCTCACGCTAAGGTCGGGTTTCGTTTCATGAAACCCGACTTTGGCGAAAGTCGGCGACTTTTGAATTTTTTTGACCCGTTTCGCTCAACTCTAGTGGTAACATGTGGGATAGGGCACAGCAATTGATATTCCTTACTTTCTTAGCACAACACATCTTCAACCCTGCCATTTGTTCCTCATTGAGCATTCCTTCTGCCCAATGGCTCTATTAGCCCCAGGGATCTCCCTTCACATTAGCCAGTGCATCCGTGATTCATTACTTTTCGTCTTGGTGGGCTCCTGGCCATCTTTCCTTGTACGCCAAAAGACTTGATGTGTCCGGCAACCCCTATATCAGACCTTGAGCTCTGGGGTCCTGGGTGCGACAGGAGAGTATGCTCGGGATTCCAGTATGGTAGACACATGCTGAGACTAGCAGCCCGCTGGAACTGAACTTGGTGTTGTAACTGCACTTCTCTATCTCCCCTACTGCCAGAAAGTGCACACCTTTTATTAACATTTTTTCCCACCCACTAGGCTAGTTCTATTGTTCTATCCTGTAGACTAAACTACTTAATACATAAACTATACTTATATTATCCCTAATCTAATCCTGTACTTACATGCACTATTTATGACTCACATTATGCATTAACACTTTACATTACTTACATGCTGCAGCACATGCTACAAGACGCACATCACTATTCACATTACATGTAAAACCTCATGATACTATACACATATTGTGATTGTTGTCTTCAAGGGCAGGAGCAGGGTAAGACAGTCCACATCCTTACAGATCACTGACCTAATACTTTTGCTTTGCAGGGCATTAGATCTGTGCATTGCTCACAGTGAGGAGGTGTGTCAGCTCCTGATCTCAGAAGGAGCTTACATGCCACTTTACCTAGATTACCATCAGCACAATGCGAATGCAATCACGCTGTGTCCCAATCAGAATAGAGAGGGAGCTCCTTCTCTTTGTAAGTCTTTCGATGTCACAGTTGACAGCGGTATCAAGGAGCTAAAAGACCGCAATCGGTGCTAGCACTGATTGTTGGTGTTATTGCAGGGTGTTAGCTATCATATAGCGATGACACTTGCAGATGATCGTGCCGATGCTGTGGGTTAGCCGGCGCAATCGTCACACTGTACATGTATGGCAGTTTACAAGAATGCACCTTTCCCGGCTCTGTACATGTATGATGGATGTCGTGAAGGGGTTAATATGTCCCAAATTTTATTTTTTCCAAATACTATTGTAATATGAAGATATTTGTCAGGGCTTTGGGGTTCAGTGATTATGCAAATGTTTTCATTAGTGAAGCTACATTTATGATACATTTTATTTGTAGAAATTGAAATACACTAAATTAATAAAGTGTTATGTTAGTGGAAAAAATATAATAATTTTTATTTGAAATATGAAATATACTTTCAACTACAGCACAAGAATTCATATTGCAAAAATATTTTTGTATTCCGCTGCTTGGACATTTTATGAGCAGAAATATTGTATCCGGTATGATGAATACAGAAACCAAACGTGCGATTCTTATCTTCTTTGTGCATATCTCATAGAATTTTTTATCATCATATCTCAGGCATTTATATTTTGTTACAGTTAGATGTTTCTAAGGTGTTATTTTAAATGTTTCTTCAATGTACTTCTACACACTCAGCACTTATTTCTAAATAGTAGAGATAACTGAGCAAATCAATTCAATACAAATCGGATTCAAGTAGAATTTGAAGAGATTCACACATTAAAATTTCGTGAATTGCTAAAATATTTCCACACATTACACAATGATGATTGTGAGTGACAAGCGAGAATCCATTTTGAGGTGAGCGAAGTCCACGACCTCCTTCCCCTGTGAGATCCCTTACAATGATGATTGAACCAGTCACAGAAGGCTCACATGATAAACTCACAGCTCAGCAATAGAAATAGAGAGAAAATCATAAAACATTGGACAAATTCAACAGACAGCAGTGTGTTGTACAGCTGCAGCCCTTAAGAAGATGAATGTATTAATCTGTGAATAATACAATGGTTCAATAGATAGGGGAAGAGAGAAATGCCAACAACAACAGTGGCAGACTCAGAGTAATTGTTCAGTGATGTAGTGTAGTTGACATTAAAGGGGTTGTCCGGGCTTTTCACATAATCTCAGTGCATATCTGGGCTGCAGAATTATGACAATAAGTAATTTACTTTATGTCACCAGTTTGCACAGTTTTCTAGATATTCTGAACAGAACGTCCAAGGGGGGGTGTTATGGCATTGAAATGAGAACTGGTCATTTCCTCCTACTCTACTAAAAACATGCCGTCTGTAGCAACAACCCCACCCTCCATAGCTACAGGCCCTCCCCGTCCACATAAAGAATCCCTCCTCACACAGTAACAAATCCTCCGCGCCGCTCCATTCCCCCCCTTCCCCCCGGCGCCATTCCCCCCCTCCCTGCTGCTCCGTTCCCCCCTCCCTGCCGCTCCATGGAAGGAGCGGGTCATGTGAGAGGCTCTGTACACGTCACTTCAGCCCGCCTGTCACATGACCCGCTCATTCCCGGCTGCAGCTTTCACCGGCAATGTGAAGACCGGGTGAGACAAACCGGCGTGGTGGTGGGGAATGGAGCGGCAGGGAGGGGGGAATGGAGCGGCGGGGAGGATTTGTTACTGTGTGAGGAGGGCTTCTTTATGTGGACTGGGAGGGCCTGTAGCTATGGAGGGTGGGGTTTTTGCTACAGACGGCATGTTTTTAGTAGAGTAGGAGGAAACGACCAGTTCTCTTTTCAATGCCATAACACCCCCCCCCCTTGGACGTTCTGTTCAGAATATCTAGAAAACTGTGCAAACTGGTGACATAAAGTAAATTACTTATTGTCATAATTCTGCAGCCCAGATATGCATTGAGATTATGTGAAAAGCCCGGACAACCCCTTTAATTCTGCTGTGTTTGAATTAAGAATTTTCCTCTTTTAGATACATTACATTCCTGTTTTAATATACCCTTAAAATATCGTTGTCACCATCTGCAAATTAGACACGACTTGCACTCTCTTCTCTTTCGTCAAAGTCTTTCATACTATTCACTTTGAAAAACTTTATAGGGCAGTAGTCTCAACTAAGGGCCTTATATCCGATATGTATCAGATATTACTTGACCCCTGTCCACATAATTTTTCCAAAACACTCATATTTGAGCAAATGGGACAGTTTCCTGGGGAATCTCTGTTGCCCAATGTTTCTCAAGGGATATGGAGATGGTCGGCTAAGACTTCCACATGCTTTATCTATAGGAAAAGTCAATATAAGCTCTTATGTTTTGGTATCATACCCCTTCCCTACTACATAAACTCAACCCTAATATTACCGATTATTGTTTGAGATGTGGTAATGACGATGGAGATTTGCCTAATTTGTTTTGATCGTGTACAGGTATTCAAGACTTTTGGGACATTGTTAAAACTCTAATTTTCAATGTTATTGATCTTCTTATTCTCTTAGAGCCTATATTTTACTAACTTAACTTCTCTCCATTCCAGATCCTAACAGCTCCTACTGCATATGACCACAGCTGCATGGTGTCTTATTAGACATTTGTCTAATGTGGATTGTCTCCACATTTCAAGTGGAGATTGGTTCAACCTCCATCAAAGAGTGAGTTACATGCTCATGTACAAGATATATGAAACACAGAACATCTTACTCCATAATACAATAATGCACTTTGGGTTCAGAGAGATTGTTAACAGATATGATAATGAAGGGTAGTCTTCAGAGATTGCATTGAACTGTGTATATGTTCTCCTTTTTCTCTACTTTCTGTATCAATGCACAGTCAATATATATTTGTCTAAATATGAATTTAAGATGTGGGCACCTCAGTGTTGCGTGCACTCATTGTTAATGTTGGTTTACTTGCCTATTTTGACGCGCTTTCAATTTTACTACCTTACACTTTGTATTTCTACTTTGCAAATGTATCTAATATATAAAGCTCAAAGTGTGTATGTATGTATGTATGTATGTGTGTATGTATGTGTGTATGTGTGTATGTCCGGGATTGGCATCCGCACCGTCGCAGCTACAGCCACAAAATTTGGCACAGTCACACGTCTGGACCCCGAGAGCGTCCTAAGCTATGTTGTGAGGCAAAATTTTAACCCCGCGCGTTCCAATTCACCAAACAATTTTGCCCCTATCTACATACTGGGGAAAAAGTGTGTGTGCGTCAAGCCCCGTCCCTCATTATGATGTCATAATGCCCCTATTTGCATACTGGGGAAGCAGTGTGTGTGTATCAAGCCCCGCCCCTCATTATGATGTCACAATGGCTTCCATGGCGACGCTGATGTCATCATAGGTTGCAAGCCCTGCCGCCGCTCATTATGATGTCATAATGGTAGACTATGGGATGGAGGATGTGTGATGGGTATATGGGCAGTGGACTATTGGATGGAGGATATGTATGGTGGGTATATGGGCACGGGACTATAGGATGGCAGATATGTATGATGTGTATATGGGCACGGGACTATGGGATGGAGGATATGTATGACGGGTATATGGACACGGGACTATGGGATGGCGGATATGTATGATGGGTATATGGGCACGGGACTATGGGATGGAGGATATGTATGACGGGTACATGAGCATGGGACTATGGGATGGAGGATATATATGATGGGTATATGGGCACGGGACTATGGGATGGCGGATATGTATGATATGTATGACGGGTATATGGGCATGGGACTATGGGATGGCAGATATGTATGATGGGTATATGGGCACGGGACTATGGGATGGAGGATATGTATGATGGTATATAGGCACAGGACTGTGGGATGGAGGGTATGTATGATGGGTATATGGGCATGGGACTATGAGATGAAGGATGTATGATGGGTATATGGACACTCGACTATGGGATGGAGGATATGCATGACAGGTATATAGGCACGGGACTATGGGATGGTGGATATGTATGATGGGTATATGTGCACGGGACTATGGGATGGAGGATATGTATGATGGGTATATAGGCACGGGACTGTGGGATGGAGGATATGTATGATGGGTATATGGGCATGGGACTATGAGATGAAGGATGTATGATGGGTATATGGGCACTCGACTATGGGATGGAGGATATGTATGATGGGTATATGGGCATGGGCCTATGGGATGGTGGATATGTATGAAGGGTATATGAGCACGGGACTATGAGATGGAGAATGTGCATGATGGGTATATGGGCAATGGACTATGGGATGGAGGATATGTATGATGGCTATATGGGCATGTGTTACCGCGGACAGTCAGGTGAGGAAAATCTCCAAGAGTGGACCCTCTGGATCGTGGCACCGAGGGGACCCCGGGTGAGCCGCCAGGTGGATGGAACAGGAACACCAGAGTAGGACTGCGGGACTGGAGCACAGACAGCAGGACGGAGCAGGAACACAGAAGGCAGGACTGGAGTAGAACTGCAGGACTGGAGTACAGATGGGATAGCAGATAGCAGAATAGAAGTTTCTGTGCTGCTTTCTCATTTAAATTTTCATCACCATTTATGAGATGCCAATTTCTTCTTATTGCTGAATGAATAATTTCATCCATATTTGTGTGTTTAAACGTAAATGCAAATCTCTGACTTTTCTGTGTTGTTCTTTTTCTTACTTATTGATAGATTTTTTTTACAGTCTTATTCTAATGCTTCATTTAATAATGCAGGGTGATATCCTCTCTTCAAAAAATTACTTTTTAATTCAATAGTTTGTTTTCGAAAAATCTTGTTATTATTAATTGTCCTTATTCTCATTGACTATAGGGGAGGCATTTTTAGTATAAAAATTATTGGCACTGTAAAAATGCAACAATTAGTTTGTGGAAGTTGTTTTTTTGTACATTTCTGTAAGAATTTTTCCATCCTTAATATATAATAATAATAATAATAATAATACATTTTATTTCTATAGCGCCGACATACTCCGCAGCACTTTACATTTCAGAGAGGATTTGTACAGACAATAGACATTACAGCATAACAATAATCACATAGATTATAACAAATACCAAGAGGAATGAGGGCCATGCTCGCAAGCTTACAGTCTATGAGGAAAGAGGTAGACACGAAAGGTGGGTGGTATCAGTTGCCCTGATTGTATGGACCAGCCATAATGTTAAGTGTGTAACAGTACAGACACAGAGGGCTAATGGATGCATAAAGCATGTGGGAACATGATGCGGGGAACCTGGTAATGGTAGAACTTTTGGCTGTGCCACACAGGGATAGATTAGGTTAATGTGTTGAGACGATAGGCCAGTCTGAATAAATGCATTTTCAGGGCACGCTTAAAATTGTGGGGATTGGGGACTAATCGTATTGACCTTGGAAGTGCATTCCAAAGAATTGGCGCAGCACGTGTAAATTCTTGGAGACGGGAGTGGGAGGTTCTGATTTTTGAGGATGCTAACCTCAGGTCATCAGCAGAATGGAGGGCGCAGGTAGGGTGGTATATTGAAACAAGGGAGGAGATGTAGGGTGGTGCTGAGCCATGGAGGGCTTTGTGGGTGAGGGTAATAAGTTTATACTGAATTCTGGAGTGGATAGGTAGCCAGTGTAATGACTGGCACAAGGTAGAGGCATCAGGTGTAACGAGTGGTGAGGAATATGATCATGGCTGCAGCATTCAAGACAGATTGGAGAGTGGAGAGTTTGGTAAGTGGGAGACCGATTAGAAGAGTGTTACAATAGTCGAGACGAGAATGAATAAGAGAAACAGTAAGAGTTTTTGCAGAGGCAAAAGTAAGAAAAGGTCGAATTCTAGAAATGTTTTTGAGGTGCAGATGACAAGAGCGAGCCAGTGATCGAATGTGGGGGGCAAAGGAAAGCTCGGAGTCAAGTATGACCCCAAGACAGCTATAGTGGAACCACACACAGAAATGGCAATGTCGTTCCACTATTACTCCCCAGCAGCATGCCATTAATTTTGACATCTTAAAACTCCAAGGCGTCTCCTCCACAATTTGATGTGAATCTCGTATTCTCAGAGTTAATGTCAGTTCAGTTCCACACTAAACACATAAAGTCAGGCGCTGTGACTGACTATACAATAAGCACATCGTCCACATATCTAAAATATGCTCAGATGTGTCTGTTGTAAGGGTTATACATCGTGGTGATGTACTTATTTTCAAAAAAGCGAGAAAAGGGTTGGCAAAAGTACATGATGTTGTTAGAGTCCCCATTGTTGCCGCAACTTGCTGGCACAACTATTTGTCCTCAAAATTAAATGCATTGTGAGAGAGCACAATATTCAGAGTCTCAGTAACAAAATTAAAGACGTCCTTGTCTTTATTCTGTTTTTCCAAATTTTTTCTTATATCTTCAATTCCCATTGCTTGATGAATCCGTATGTCCAAACTTTCCACATCTATTGATAATAAGAAATCCTTTTGCCAATCTATTTTGTACAACACCCTTAAAAAGTCTCTGGTATCTTTCAAGAAGGGACACTTTATAATAATGGTCATAATAACCAGTATAAATATTTTGAAAGTGGTTCTGTGATGGAACCTATCCTCGATATTATTGGGAGACTGGAAGGTGATGATACGGACTTTGGCGTTTCAGTATATAATATTAGTAGGGTTTACACGGAAGGTTTTTTTTTTATAAAGCAAGGTTTCCACGCCTTTTATGACTCTGTCTTGAAACAAGTATATAACATTGCTTGGATTATTTGGTGGCATAAAGGATTATTTCAATCCACCCACAAAAGGTAAGGTAGAAGAGCAAGATATAGCTGCACGAATTTCCTCAGAACTTGTTCCATCTAAACTCATGAGCAAGTCTACATCGTATAGAAACATTAGATCCAATTCATTTGTCAAACTAAACCCAAAAGGATTTGGAAGAACTGGTATGTTTTCCGACAGTGGCTCCATTTTTCTTTACTTTTTTTGTTTTTATACTTTGTGAAGGTGTGATTTTCTAATGGCTGCAGGACACAAAAACTGAATCCTTTTGAAAGCAGAGATAAATGTTTAGCATTCAGCTGATGGTCGGTCAGATTGATAACTTCATTATTCTGCAAGCCGGCATCTGTTAATCCTTCCATGAAATCTACTTACTTTTTGTTTCTGTTCCGATGTTCCTATAAAGGCCTCCACCCCAGTGCATATCCTAAAGGGATCTGCCAATTAGTAGATGTAGTGGAAATAGTTGTAAAGTCCATCTCCCATCCTGCAGACATATTCTCAGCAACACTAGAGTAGGAATCTGTAGTTCAACTGTCTTGATTAGAACGCCTTCTTCTGAATTGCTTGAACGACCTGTTTTTATTAATACATTTTTTTTTCTTTTAAAACTCATACTTTTATTCCAAGTGAAAATTTGATTGTCAAAGTCTTTTATCTGTAATTAACTTTTCTTTTTTTTCTTTGTTTTATTTCTGCTTGTGCAGTAACCAGTTTAGTGTCTAATTTAATGGAAAAAGTTTTTAACTGATTTTCAGTAAGCCGAGATTTCAATTTCATTTTAGCTTTGTCTAATCTATATATATAAAATTGAATGTATGTGTGTGTGTGTGTGTGTGTATGTATGTATGTGTGTATCACCAACTAATCACTGAAGTCTGGAGCTTCTATGCTTTTTGGAAAGACTGCAATTTATTCTGCCTTTGCCTCTATCTACATTGACATATATATTTTTTGATCATGTTGCACATATCCTTGGATATTTTTGTGAAAGAAGAACACGTCTCTAGTGTCCAGTGATCTTTATTCATTTGTTACTTATTTATTTTTCTTTTAATTATGTTTTCAAATATACATAAAATCATTGACAAAGCATTCTCACATTTGTGGGTTTTCTAAGGCTAGTTTCACACTAGCGTATCTACACGCAGCGCACGGTGCCGCTAAGCCCCGCCCCCTGCTGCGTCCCCTCCGGTCATGTCCTCCCTACTATCGCACAGCGCTGCATGCGATCTGCGCACCCCATCTTTAGCATAGGTTGCGCAGACCATGCACTGGCCATGCGCTAGTAGGATTTGCGTGCGCTGCGCCCTTTTGACGGTGCGCTGATGTGCGCCGAGCGCACCATGTTGCATTTTGGTGCGCTCGGTGCACCGTCAAAGGGGCGCAGTGCACGCAAAATCCTACTAGCGCACGGCCAGCGCACCCTATGCTAAAGATAGGGTGCGCAGATCACATGCAGTGCTGTGCGATAGTAGGGAGGAGATGACCGGAGGGGGCACAGCAGGGGGCGGGGCTTAGTGGCACCGTGCGCTGCGTGTAGATACGCTAGTGTGAAACTAGCCTAAATCTGACAAAAAGTTTTTTGTGTAATTGCTATAATGTGCCTTGTGTGCTATGGGGGCATTCCTAGGGGGGGTTTCATTCACATATGCTTGAATATTTATTGCCCCCGTATTGTCCCTCAGTGGGACGGATCTTTGCCAGATGCGTGCGTTCAGTAATAAGACCCAGGAGGACACCACTGAATAGAGATAGGGATACTCCTGCAATCAGTATAAACATAAACTGAGAAAATGTGAGAAAAAAACTACTGACCAAACAGCAGGGATCACCACAATATTTAAATTTTATTAGGCACACATAGACAACACCGTACAGTAAAAGCATTTAAAAGTCATAAAAATGACAAGTACAAAACACCAAAAAATGGCTGCTAATAAAGCCAGGAAGACACACCCCTATGAGAACAGGCTAGGTGGCTAAGAAACCATAAATAGAGCATTTAAATGATGCACTAAATAATTCAAATACACAGTCACGTGGAGCACTTCAAATAAATGGACAGTACTTGTTAATAGGTTGTACAACAGACACCCACCTGGGACATATATTTTGTTATCAATGCCCATAGAGGTAAACGGGCCACAAAAATCCAGGCTAAAGGCCAAATATACTGGAATACAAGAGCATTCAAAAGATACAACATGTGAAGAAACACATATGAAAATAAATTTGAATATCCATAGACATCACCAAAAAAAGGAGGTCACAATAAATACAAGATGTGAATCTTGCATATAGAGTCCCAGTGTACATAGTGAAAATTAATCGAAGAGCCTAAGATGTAAGGAACAATTGCTAGCAATGCCCATGAAAGTGAATGGGCCGCTTGCAATCATGGAACAAAGCCACATAAAGAATCTGTAAAGACAGTGCAAAGGTACTGCAAGCAGGCTAGGAAAAATACAAGCTAAATTTGAGCCATGATGAAGGTAAATCCTGCCCACACTGTCCCAGTATAGTACCGCTCACATAGGGGGAGCTTGTGGAGATGCCCGATGCCTGTCGCCACCGCAAGGAGGCTTCGTCAGGGGCTGGAGGATAAGTCTAGTGCATGTCCTATAATATATTCCTTGGGGTGTGGCTTGAGCTCTGCCCATGTGAGCAGCAAGAGTTCAGAGCTCCTGCATGGATCCACACAAAGCGACACTAAGCTTATTAGAGGAATTTTGTTCCTGTCCAAATTTTATTGGATCACCTTCCTGAAGCTGGTCTCAACATTTTGACACCAGGATTGCTTATTTTGGGTGAGGGAAACCCATTTTTTTCAGCCTTTTACATGCTGTGACTGGGAAGGAGTGGAGAGGAGGAGGAGGGATCTCTCACTTTCTTTGTCCTCTCACTGCCCTGGCTTGAGAGCCTGATACAGGATTTTTACTTGGAAGACCACTTTGAAATACCTCTGGATTACCAAGAAGTGCCCCCCAGATTGATTTGGTGCCTGTGCTGCTGCTTGGAGGTGAGACACACTGAAGATTTGCTGGCAGGGGCTGATGGTGCAGAGAAGGTCATAGCTACACTTCAATCAGCTGTTTGGGAAAAGACGTTCCAGCCGTCCACCCTGCTTTGCACTGTTATACTATTGCAGTGGTGGCCCTGGTCTCAGGAGTGTAACTGGGTGCAATGGAGACTCTAGCATTGCTCATATCCTGACTGCGTTGCCCCTGAGACGTGAGCCTGGAGGACAGTTGTTCTGAGACTGCTAGGTCCTGGCTTGAGGGAGTCCCCAAGGGAGTTGTGCTGGTCACTATACTGTACTTGATGTGGCCCACTTTATGAACAGTGACACTGTGCGTGGTCTAGCTCTGAGAGCAGACTGAAGTGAAGTGTATGTTAGCTGACTGGCAAAAGTTGACCAGGCTGCTCTCGTAGCCCCTCACTAGCTTCCCTGCTACAGCTGATTGACACCTTAAGATTGCTGTGACCTGGTCTGGGAGGAACTCTCTGGGGAGCTACACGGGGCTCCTGCATTGTTGAACCTGCGGTCTGCATGAGGAAGCATGACATCCGGTGCTAACGTGGACTGAGAGTGGGCTGGAGAGACATACATACCAGCTGATTGTTGAAAGTAGTCCCGGCCTATCTCTGCTTTCTATTGCCACCCAGCCTCAGCTGTGAAGTCAGTCTGAGGGAAATACCTGGTGCCGCGCCTGCTCCTACCTGCTCCTGTACTACTGAGGCTGTGCTCATCTTACAGAGCAGAATAGCGGGAGCTGACATATATCTGGAGAGTGACGGGGGTTACCCAGAACTGTCTGAGATTATACACCCCCAGTCACATCAGAAGCACCTGTATTGTTCCTGTGTTGTAGCAGAGGACCCTGTTTAAGGGAATCTCTGGTGGGTCAGACACGTTGTTACTAGTGCTGCAGTTTATAATTCAAAGGGACATAGGTGGTGACTGACGGCTATCACTTACAGTCTTCAAGAGATTGGTCTGTTAAGTGCGGTGCTGCTGTATTTGCAAACTACATTCATAAGCAACACTTTGAAACTTGAAAATTTCCCTTGTACAATGCTTCCTGGGAGATGTGACTCCTTTCTAATTATGCAACTTTTTTTATTGAACTTGGTCTCCAAAACATGTGTCAATCTGACAACTAGATATTCCTGTCGAACCGGTCTTATTTTTACAAAACCTGCTGAACTGATAGGGGTCCAGGGTGCAATATCGCTACAGTTATAAATAGTGTGTGTAATTTGTTACTAGTATTAGTTTATATACCTCCTCCTTCTCAGAGGAGTGGCTATATTCTGCATTTCACATAGATTTTATTTGCTGGCATCTTTTATACCTCACAAAAGTTAAATCATGTTCACAGAAGGGAAATCAAGCTATAAATCACAGAAGGGTAGACTCACATCCCAATACAGCTCAAAATCTTGGGGGCATGTTGCTAATTTGGTAAGTCCAGTGAAGTCAAGGTCCCCTTTAAAGAAAGACCCTCCCAAAAGTGACCCTGCAAAAAAATCCCTCTCCACAACTTATAGCAATGTTGCTAAAGGGGGGGCCATTTCCAAGGTGACCCCCTCCTCATCTCAGTTAGCTGGTGGTAATCAGAGGGAGACCCCCAGCACAGCTCTTGGGGAAAATTTTGATGTGACTGAAGAAATGGACATAACAAAATCAGCTAAGAGGGGGGGCCCGGAAAATAAAGATAATAGGACACATTCGACCGCAGAAGACTCTGACTGCCCTTCTGATGACTATTCCCCTAATGTAAGTCCAGATAGGCAGAGAGCTAAAAGAATACACACAGAACTCTCTCTTCCAACAGTAACTCCACACCCTGCTATTAATTATGAGGAATTTGTGGGTTCCTCTAAGCAGACCACGGAGGGTTTTATGGCCAACCTTTTTAAAGCTTTCAACGATTCCATCAGATTAGGTTTCGAGGCACAGAACAAAACCCTTAAAGATACATGTGATGCAATAAACAGGAGACTTGATAAAGTTGAGAATAGGGTAGAGGCAATGGAAAAAATACAGGATTTCTTTCTAAACAAAACTCATTACTACAGGCAGAAATCAGCACTCTTAAATCAAAGTTAACCGATTTAGAGGACCGCAACAGGAGAAATAACCTGAAGATTAGGGGGATCCCTGAAAGTGTATCCCAGAATGAACTTTCTGGATACGCAAAAGATATGTTTAAAAAGGCAGTACCGTCACTTTCAGATTTGGAGTTAAATATTGACAGGATTCATCGTCTTCCTCGTCCCAAGGGTTTATCTCAAGATAAACCTAGGGACACAATACTGCATTCACTTTTTTGAAGCCAAAGAGAGGATTTTACAAAATATCAGAGAAAAAGGCTCTTTTCCAGAACCTTACAGAGACATCAAAATCTTCTCGGATTTTTCGAAGGAGACGATGGATGCCAGGAGAGCTTTTAGAGATGTTACTGCCAAACTAAGAGACCTTAAAGTGTCTTACCGTTGGGGTTTTCCAACAAAGCTGTTAGTTTGGTACAATAATAGAAACCACGTAATTAATACAGCTCAGGAAGGTTCCAGATTTGTAAAATTCCTTCTAGAAGAACCTGAGTTTAAGGACAGAGATTGAAACAATTGTTCATAATCTATGTATGTTTGCTTACATACTTAAACTAGTGGGGAACCGTGGGGGAACTTTGCCACAATTTTTAATTTTTTTTACCCCGCAAATAGGTGAGACTCCAATTTTGGAAGTCCGCCAGGAGGACTCTTACAGTCTTCACTTTTGTTTAATAGGCCTTGTTAGGCCAATTGTTGCTTGACTACTTGATTACTTTTTTACTCGTTTTCTTTCCCTTTCATTGTACTTAATGAAAATTCTATCATACAATGTTAGGGGTCTTAACAGTCCCAATAAAAGATATGCTTTACTGAAAGAAATTTCCGGTACACATGCTGAATTGATATGCCTGCAAGAAGTCAAGCTGGCGAAGGATAACCAACCGACTTTTAAACATAAATCTTTTCCGCACTTGTTTAAAGCACTTTCTCCATCAAAGAAGGCAGGAGTGATTACAATGATCGGTGGTGCTGTCCCATTTCAATTTGTCAATGAGGTAGCAGACCCATTGGGCAAATTTCATATTCTCATCTGTGTATTAAATAATTCGCCTTGCACGGTAGTGAACATTTATGCTCCAAACAAAAACCACATCTCCTTTCTGAATAAGTTACTAAAAAAAAGTTAATGAGGTTAAATCAGGAGACGTCATTTTGTTGGGTGATTTTAACATCATTCCTGAAAGTACAATTGACTCATCCTCTACAGTCCGTTACAAAGCTCCGGTCCTGAATAAATGGCTAAAACAAAATGAGCTTTTTGATGTTTTTAGGTGTCTGAATACTTCCTCTCGAGAATACTCACATCACTCGGATGTCCATGGCACAGCCTCATGCATTGACTTAATCCTTACGAATGTCTTTACGTTGAGCAAATTTAAGAGCTTTAAGTTCCTCAAAAAAACGTTATCAGATCATTGCCCTGTTTTGGCAGATTTCTCTTTAGGCCCGATTTCCGAAAATACATACCTTTGGAAATATAATCCAAATTTACTTAAGACTCCAGAATACAGGCAGGAAATTGAGGACCTAATTACTAATTATTTTAGAGAGAATGCTTCCCCCGAAATAGACGCTTTCACTTTATGGAACGCGCATAAGGCAGTTATCAGAGGTGGCCTTATTCAGATTGCGTCCAGAATTAAGAAGAAAAGTAGAGAAAATATCATTAATCTTCAGGCCCAAATCAGTAAGAAAGAACAACAACAGATCAGTTTACAAACTCCTTCCTCCACTATCCAAGCAGAGATTTTGGGACTTAGGCAAAAACTGAGGTCTGAAATTACACTGGAATACGACGCTATGATTAGGGCCTCTAAATTCAAGTTTTACACATCCCTTAATAGACCTACTAAATTCATGATGGCTAGATTAAAGAAGGAGAGAATCAATAGGAGAATTAACAAAATTATTACACCTGCAGGTAAAACCCTAATACACCCTAAGGATATAGTCAACTCCTTTGCAGAGTTCTTTCATAATTTGTACAACTTAAAGGAAGACCCTAGTACTCCCAGTGTGGACACAGGATCTATTAATGCTTTTCTTTCTAGCATTAATTTGCCCAAGATATCTTCGGCAGATCTTGACTTTGTTAATGGCTCTTTTAAAGAAAAAGAAGTGATTGACACCATTAACAGACTCAAGACCCAGAAAGCTCCAGGACCAGATGGTTTTTCTAATGAATATTTTAGGTCATTTTCAGGTCTTCTCGCTCCCCATTTGGTGTCGGTCTTTGAAGCTGCATCCTCTCGGGGCTTGTTCCCAAAAGAAATGTTGGAAGCGACAATTATCATGATTCCCAAGGGGGGGGGAGATCCTGAGAGGATTCGGAGTTATAGGCCAATATCATTGATCAATAGCGAGGTCAAAATTTACTCTAAAATTTTAGCAGACCGTTTAAAGAATATCTTACCATCTCTACTTTCAGATGATCAGATCGGCTTCATAAAGGGGCGTCAGGCTTCGGATGGGACAAGGAGAGTGATAAATCTGATAAATAAAATTGAGTTATCTGGCTCTCAAGCGGTTTTTTTTTACACTGGACGCCGAAAAAACATTTGACAGGCTGAATTGGTCATATCTCAAAGCAACCCTTGAAAAATTCGGTTTCGACCATAGGTTTCTGTCTTCAATTTTTGCACTTTATTCGGCGCCCAGTGCAAGAATATACGCCAATAATTTCCTGTCTGTAAAATTTGCCATTTCTAACGGCACAAGGCAGGGCTGCCCTTTGTCACCTCTTCTGTTCGTTCTGGCCATTGAACCCCTTGCTGAGAGAATCAGATCTAATACTGATATTCAGGGTTTTAGAACTCAACATCGTGAGTATAAAATTGGTTTATTTGCGGATGACCTGTTTTTGACTCTACTCGATCCTGGAAAATCCATCGCTGCATTGACGTTGGAATTGGAGCTCTTTACTAAGGCCTCCTATTTTAAGGTCAACAAAAATAAATCTAATTATCTGACTTTTAATTTGGACAACCTGGAGATTGAAGAGCTTAGGAAGGAGAATGAGTTCACTTGGGAGGAAAAAAGGGTAAAATACCTGGGGATAACTATAACTAGTAATCTACCGAATATTATTAAAACAAACTTGAATGAGATCCTCAGGATTGTCTCTCTCGACACTTCTTTCCATGCTCGACTAGCTCTTTCTTTATTTGGAAGAATATTGACTATTAAAACTATTAGGCTACTTTCACACATCAGGTTTTCGGCGTCAGGCGCGATCCGGCGTCGTGCCGGAATGCCGGATCCGGCAAATGTTTTGTAAAACCTGATGTGCCAAAACCGGTTTTCTGCCGGATCTGTCTTGTTCTTGACAGACAAAACCGGATCCGTCTCATCCGGTTCATCCGTTTTTCTATCCGTTTTTCGACGGATTACGCCGGATCTGGTTTTTAAAATTGACCCTTGTGGCCTTCCGAACGGGATTGGCTACTGGAAAACTATATATAGCATGTTCCTACAGCCCTTCTTTGACAGGTTGTAGAGGAGAAAGTGCAGGTTGGAGAGAAGAGCAAGTTACTGGCGAAGATGGATGTTGTCATTGGAAATATTACCACTAGAAGTTCTGTGACGGTTTCAGTAATGAGGGACAATTTTGCACTATACTTTATGTCACCTCAAGGCAGAGTACACTGGCAGGATGACAGAGTGTGAAAGATTTGTGCCCTACCAAACTTGTGTACCTTCTGGACCAACAGTATATACCTTTGCCAACCAAAGTTGGCTATCTTGTCATGGTCTTACTATTTTTAGCTTTAGGCCACAGGTGTGTACCTGGTTGTGTTTTATGCAAAGTATTTCACCTTTTAACAAAAGTTGTGTACATTGTTAGGAAATCACCAACAATAAACACAACTTTTCAGGTGAAATACTTTGCTTCAAACACAACCAGGAACACAACTGTGGCAAAAAGCTAAAATTTACCCACAGTTATATACCTGGTTTTGAATACCTTTTTACCTTTTAAATACCCTGTATTTAACCTTTTTTTTAAACATATTTCGCCGCAGAAAGAAATGACAGACAACCAGTGTAAACAATAATTTAACTTTTATTTAAAATTTTTTTTTTGTGTAAACTGTTTTTAAAGTTAAAAAAACTTTTTTAATAAAGGTTTGAAACCAACCAAATGGGCATTTTTATTACAAAAAATACATTATAACTCGGTGTAGTGTGGGGTGGAAATACTGCTGGAGGGGCTGCGGGACACTTCGACAATGGGAGTGTGGAGAGAGGACTGGGATCGTGGTGGGGAAGGAACAGTTAGAGGTGATGGTGTGGAAAAAGATACAGAATGGGTGGACATGTGGGAGGCAGAAGAGGTGGTGGGCGGTGGAGTGGAGGGTTGGGCAGGGACTGTAGGAGCAGATGATGTTGATGGAAAGTTGTATGGGGAAGGAGTTTGGTACGGGGAAGGAGTTTGGTACGGGGAAGGAGTTTGGTATGGGGCAGGTTGCTGGAAGTGGGGAGATGTCTGGTACTGGGGAGGTTGCTGGTACTGGGAAGGTTGCTGGTACTGGTGAGGTTGCTGGTATGTAATAGGAGGGGGAGGATGGAAAGTGGCTGGAGGGGGTGCAGATGTAATAGGAGGGGGAGGATGGAAAGTGGCTGGAGGGGGTGCAGATGTAATAGGAGGGGGAGGATGGAAAGTGGCTGGAGGGGGTGCAGATGTAATAGGAGGGGGAGGATGGAAAGTGGCTGGAGGGGGTGCAGGTGGAGGAACTACAGTGGTGGGAGGTGGAGGTTGGGAGGTAACCTGCTGTAGAGCACCGTGGCACGAATGCATTACATGCATCTGCTGGGTAGGAGATAGTGTTGCCATGCGCTCCACAACAGACCTGAAAAAGGTGTGGTTTGGCGAAGATCTTGCTTCTGAATGCATGGTTTGCAGAAGTGTCTTCACCTCCAGAATGCTGGAGTTGATCAGCTGAAAGCCTGCGGAGATTTGCTCTGACAAGACTTTTAGACAGTTCTGGAAAGATGCATTCAGATGCAAGAACTCTGGCGCATAACTCTTTTCCTGACCCCTCTGCCGCTGCCGCCCAGTACCCACAGGTGTACTAGAGGTGGCAGGGGCAGAAGGGTGGGGTAAAGGGAAAGCGATCTCCTCACCAGCAGCTTCATGTAATGTAGGCGGCCACGATGCTCCTGTGCTGGTGGATGGGACAGATGGGTCGAATGTGTGGGAAGGCTGGGAAGGTGCAGATGTACCGGGGCGGTCGAAGTGTCCCTCGGTGCCGGTCTCCTCAGGGATCGCCTCAGAAGGGTCCAATCGTGCAGGATCCCGAGTGCTGCTCACCGTGCTGTGGAATAAAGAGAAAAAAAAACAATTAAAATACTGACATGGTATGGCCCTGGCTGAAAAAAAAAAAGTTACATCTAACATTTTTTTTCACATGTGGTGTATAATATTTACCTTCTAGTGACCATTGTTTCCCGGAGGAACGACAGGGCTTGTGCGTACTTGTACTTGCTCCTGCGTCCTCCAGATCCACTCGGGGCCTGCATCTCTTTATTGAACTCCTTCTTGAAACGATCCCTCACAGACCGCCACCGATTCACAATTCTGTTCCCTGAAACGAGAAAGGAGTGGTTAGTATACAACATCAGTGTTTCACAAACTCCAGTCCTCATGGTCCCCAGGGGTCATGTTTTCAGGATTTCCATAGTAAATAGAAATCCTGAACACATGATCCGTGGGGACCACGAGGACTGGGGTTCGGGAAACACTGGTTTACATCAAGCAACCGGTACTGTATATACTTACGCTCTTTAATCTGGGCCCGAACATCGAGGTCCTCCCAGCGGCCCACAAGGAGCGAACAGATTTCCTCCCAGAGTCGTCGGGTAACGATAAGGTCAGCGTGGCGGCGGTCAGCCATATTCCAGAGCGGCTCCTTTTCTCTGATGAGATCAATGAGGTGGTCCACATCGAGTCCTCCATCCTCACCGTCAGAGTCGGGAGCACGCTGTGAAGGCTGTTAAAGAAAAAGACAAAAATAACATAATTAGCCTACACAAAAGAAATGAAATAAAAAGTGCAAAAAAACAAAGCAAAAATATTTATACTTACACGCTGGTGACCGCCGCGTTGCTGTCGCCGACGACCCTGGGAGGCACTGCGAGGACCTCTTGGCCGAGCACCAGATTGGGAAGACTAGAGAAGAAAACAAAAAATGTTATGCCTTTGGATGTAGGCATTTGTTTGCTGTGTGTGGTCTGCAGAACATTGTTTTCTATGTGTTGTGTGTAGTGTGATGTTGTGTTTCTGCGTCTGATGCAAAAAACTTACCAATTGTGAGCCCACTCCAAGCGTCTGTCCACCCCTTCCTTCTTCTTCTGGGAGCTCCTCTTCATCTTGTGAATCCTGTTTTGAAATAAAAGGCAATGAATAGACATATATTACAGAGATGATGGATTTTGGAAATAAAAACTTACCGTCAAACGCTGACGATGCGAGGGAGGGCTCCCAGAAGATGATGTGCTGTCTTCCTGGTGGCCACACTCCATGCCTGTGGGTGGTGTTCCAGCTGCTGCCATTGCTGCTGCTGCTGCATCTATTGGGCGGCTGTTGAATAAAGAGAAACAAAGGGCCAATGAATATCTTGATATTCAATAGCCCTAGTTTGGAGGAATGGGGGATTTGATAATTACCGTCTCTCATCTGCTGCTGGCCTCCCCTCCTCAGCATGTTCCATTTGCTGCTCCATTTGGGGTGGTGGTGGTGCTGATGGTGCTGCAGTGGTCTCCTGCCTTCTCCTGCTGCGCTTGGTTGCTTTCTTGGGTGGCATGTTGGGTGTGGCTGTGGGTCCCACTGTCTTGCTTTTATATATGTCTTGTGGGCAGAGCTACTGAGCATGCTCAGACCAAAAAAACCGGATCCGGCCACCGGATCCGGCTTTCGCCGGATCCGGCGCATTGCGGCGCTCATAGACTTTCATTGTGTGAAAAAGCCGGACGCGCCGGATCCGGCGTGTCCGGCTTTTACGCCGGAGACAAAAAACGTTACAGTAGCCGTTTTTTCCAGACGCCGGATCGCGACTAGAGTTGAGCGATACCGTCCGATACTTCAAAGTATCGTTTCGGATGGTATCGGCCGATCTTTAAAAAAAGTATCGGTATCGCCGATTCCGATACCGGAAGTCCCATTCAAGTCTATGGGACTTCCGGTATCGGAATAAGAAAAACCCTTTCCTGCCCTTGTACAGCCTCTCTGGGGTCTGTACGGGCCTTTCGGGGGGCTGTGCCGGCCTGCCAGGGGGTCTGTGCAGGCTCCGGTGGTCTGTGCCGGCCTGCCGGTGGTCTGTGCAGGCTCCGGGGGGCTGTGCCGGCCTGCCGGGGGGCTGTGCCGGCTCCGGGGGGCTGTGCCGGCCTGCCGGGGGGCTGTGCAGGCTCCGGGGGTCTGTGCAGGCATCGTCCGATGGGACTACAAGTCCCATCTGGCGATGCCTGCTACCATGACAGTGATTGACACATTAGGCAATGATGGGACAGTAGTAGTCCCATCATCCGGCTAATGTGTTAAATGTAAAAAAAAAAAAAAAAAAAAATTACATGCTACATACATACTACATGCATACTACATACATGCTACATACATACCATATACATACTACATGCATGCTACATACATACTACATGCATGCTACATATATACTACATGCATGCTACATACATACTACATGCTACATACATACTACATATATACTACATGCATGCTACATACATACTACATGCTACATACATACTACATATATACTACATGCATGCTACATACATACTACATATATACTACATGCATGCTACATGCATGCTACATACATACCACATATATACTACATACATACAATACATTCATACAATACATACATAGACATACAGTACATATAACATAGAGTAACATACTTACCAATACTTGTCACATTGTTCCCCGAAGCCATTGTCTTTCCGGAATAAATATTAACATAACAAACCACAAAAATACTCACCCACGATCCGAAGCAGTCCACGAGTGTGTCCCACGACGATCTTGGGTAGAGAACTGCAGCATCAGCTGTTGCTGCCGTTCTCTACTGGCTGCAGGAATCCAATGACGGAAGGTAGGTATCCTTCCGCACTGTATTCCTCCGCCACTTAAAAAAAAAAAAAGTCCCTAGTCTCACTTTATGCCATTGCTGTGTGGGAAATTCCCACGCAGCAATGGCATAAAGTGAGACTAGGGACTTTTTTTTTTTAAGTGGCGGAGGAATACAGTGCGGAAGGATACCTACCTTCCGTCATTGGATTCCTGCAGCCCGTAGAGAACGGCAGCATCATCTGATGCTGCAGTTCTCTACCCAAGATCGTCGTGGGACACACTCGTGGACTGCTTCGGATCGTGGGTGAGTATTTTTGTGGTTTGTTATGTTAATATTTATTCCGGAAAGACAATGGCTTCGGGGAACAATGTGACAAGTATTGGTAAGTATGTTACTCTATGTTATATGTACTGTATGTCTATGTATGTATTGTATGAATGTATTGTATGTATGTAGTATATATGTGGTATGTATGTAGCATGTAGTATGTATGTAGTATGTATGTAGTATATATGTGGTATGTATGTAGTATGTATGTAGCATGCATGTAGTATATATGTAGTATGTATGTAGCATGCATGTAGTATATATGTAGCATGTATGTAGTATGTATGTGGTATGTATGTAGCATGTAGTATGTATGTAGCATGCATGTAGTATGTATGTGGTATGTATGTAGCATGTAGTATGTATGTAGCATGCATGTAGTATGTATGTAGTATGTATGTAGTATGTATGTAGCATGCAGTATGTATGTAGCATGTATGTAGTATGTATGTAGTATATATGTAGTATGTATGTAGTATGTATGTAGCATGCATGTAGTATGTATGTAGCATGCATGTAGTATGTATGTAGTATGTATGTAGCATGCATGTAGTATGTATGTAGCATGTAGTATGTATGTAGCATGCATGTAGTATGTATGTAGTATGTATGTAGTATGTATGTAGCATGCATGTAGTATGTATGTAGCATGTAGTATGTATGTAGCATGCATGTAGTATGTATGTAGTATATATGTAGTATGTATGTAGTATTTTTTTTTTTTTTTTTTTTTTTTTTTAACATTTAACACATTAGCCGGATGATGGGACTACTACTGTCCCATCATTGGCTAATGTGTCAATCACTGTCATGGTAGCAGGCATCGCCCGATGGGACTTGTAGTCCCATCGGACGATGCTTGCACAGACCCCCGGACATCAGCACAGCCCCCCGGCAGGCCGGCACAGCCCCCCGGCAGGCCGGTACAGACCCCCACAGGGTGCACAGCCCCCCGGCAGGCCGGCACAGCCCCCCGGCAGGCCGGCAGAGACCCCGGGCAGTCCACACAGCCCCCCGGCAGGCCGGCACAGCCCCCCGGCAGGCCGGCAGAGACCCCCGGAAGGCCCGAAATGACGGCGCATCATGATGCGCACACACCGCGCATCATGATGACGTCAGGCCGTCAATCAACTGAACTTCCGATTCCGATGCCGAATTCCGATATTGAAAAAATATCGGAAGTCGGTATCGGAATTCCGATACAGCAAGTATCGGCCGATACCCGATACTTGCGGTATCGGAATGCTCAACACTAATCGCGACACATTGCCGGATCTGGCGAAAACCGGATGAAACGCATGGCCATCTGGCGCGATCCGGCGCAAATGCAAGTCAATGGGGGGGAAACCGGATCCGGCATTGCATTTCGCCGGATCCGGTTTCTGTCAAAAGCGCCGGATCGCGCCTGACGGCGAAAACCTGATGTGTGAAAGAGGCCTTACTTTGCCGAAGATTCTCTACTTCTTTAGGGCTTTGCCTTTGACTATCCCTCATAAATTCATCAATAAGATTCAAAATTTGATTAATTCTTTTATTTGGGGAGGGAAAAAGGCTAGAATCTCGAGAGACTTACTGTATAAAAACAAACGTAATGGAGGCTCAGGTTTGCCAAACATACATGCGTATTATCAGGCGCTCTTAATCAAACAAAGCTGGTTCTGGTTTTGTGACAAGATTCGACCTGCCTGGACTGACTTGGAAGATGATGTGGGTAGACATGTATCAGCAAAAGAGCATTTCTTTAATTTTATATTCCATTACCCGAGGCTGATCTCATCCCACCCAATTTTTAAGCCAATCATACTTGCATGGAGGATATTCTTAAAGCCTTCAAAAATGTACAACAATCGGGTCCAATTCAGGAAATTCCCTTTACACCTACTTGTCTCTGTATACAACATTCCTCTGTCGGAGTCTTGGCTTAGTTCAGATATTAAAAGAGTTGGAAGCCTCTACGAGGGAGACGAATTTCTCACCTTTAGTAATGTTAAATCTAAATATAACTTGCCATCTTCCGAATTAGTGCCCTTTTTAATCCTAAAGGAGTTTCAGAGACTTAAAAAAATCAAAAACATTAACCTGGAGATATTAGTATCATTGCTGTGCAATGCTAATAACAAAAATATTTGGAGTTTAAAAAATTTATATAACTTCTTCAATGGTGATGTGGTTAGCTCCAAAAATGCATACATGAGGAGGTGGGAGTCTGAATTGAATGTGGCCATAGAAGACGGGCAATGGGATAGCGCCATCAAATATACCTACCAGTCTAATATTTCAATGACTCTTCACAAATCATATTTCAAGATTCTAACCAGGTGGTATTTCACCCCTATTAGATTATCGCATATAAACCGGGAGCATTCTCCCCTTTGTTGGAGGAACTGTGGTCAACAAGGAAACCTTTTTCACCTGTTCTGGGGCTGCCCGAAGATTAAAGATCTTTGGAACAGAGTGTCACTGCATATCAATTCCTTTTTCCAAAATTTCAAAATCACTCCCCAAAGAGCTTTGCTGTCTCTAGACTTGGAACTTGTTGACCCGTCAGTTAAATTTGTTATCATACATATCTTTCTAGTAGTAAAGAATACAATTGCTTACTGGTAGAAAAAATCTGACCCACCATTATTTTGTGAAATTTTGGACAGACTTCATCAGCATAGTTCCATAGAAAAGAGATTTGCAACCGTTAATGATGGATTAATCAGATATTCCAACAAATGGAAGGTTTGGAACACTAAATTCTGTAACACTTAATTATACTTGGTGCGGTTTGAATTCGCTAACTTGGCTTCATATATGTGTGCACTGTATGGGTTTTGATACATTACTTATGTATATTCATGTACTTGTATGGCATTGTTAAAAAGACTTGAGTTCTCTACTTTTTATTCCCTTAATCCTCTTTCCCACCCTTTTCCCTTTGTTAATTCCCTTTCTTTCCCTTCTTTCCCTCCCCTTTTCCCAACCCTTGTTATTTACTAAAATCCAATAAAAATGTTTGAAAACCTATAATATATTCCTTAATTTACATGATGTAATGCAGTTGCTGCAAATTACCTGTTCGGCCGCGTTAGTATGGGTTTTTGCATGGACCCTGGAAAGGTACATGCCATTGTTGATTGAGTGTAACTCAAAGATGGTCCAGTTATCTTGAAGAAATGGGGGGTAGATAAAGGCTGCATGAGCTAGTCACCAGCCAATATTTGTGGTGCTTTTGGGAGCGATGGAGTTTGATGTAGGGTTATGATTAGAGAAGTAGAGAATGGACTATATATCAAAGGATTTTGCCTTTATGAGGCAATAACTCTGGAATGCTTCCATGGATCCCAGTCATTCTGACATTGTTTTCTCGTGACATATTGTACTTTATGTTAGTGGTAAAACTTCATTAATATAACTTGCGTTTATTTGTGAAAAAAACAGAAATTTGGCGAAGATTTGGAAAATTTAGCAATTATCCAACTTTGAATTTTCATGCCCTTAAATCACAGAGATATGGCACACAAAATACTTAATAAATAACATTTCCCACATATTTACTTTACATCAGCACAATTTTGGAACCAAATTTTTTTTTGTTAGGAAGTTGTAAGGGTTAAAAGTTGACCAGCGATATCTAATTTTTGCAACACCATCTTTTTTAGAGACCACATCACATTTGAAGTCACTTTGAGGGGTCTATATGATAGAAAATACCCAAAAGTGACACTATTCTAAAAACTGCACCCCTCAAGGTGCTCAAAACCACATTTAAGAAGTTTATTAACCCTTCAAGTGCTTCACAGGAATTTTTTGAATGTTTAAAAAAATGAACAGTTAACTTTTTTACACAAAAAAAATTACTCCAGGTCCAATTTTTTTTATTTTACCAAGTGTTACAGGAGAAATTGGACTGCAAAAGTTATTGTGCAATTTGTCCTGAGTACGCTGATACCTGATATGTGGGGGGAACCACTGGTTCTGTGCATGGCAGAGCTCGGAAGGGAAGGAGCGCCACTATGAAACCCCAAGTGCTTCACAGAAGTTTAAACCACGTGAAAATAAAAAAATCATATTTTTTCCACAAAGATGATCTTTTTGTCCCCAATTTTTTAATTTTCCCAAGGGTAACAGGAGAAATTGGACCCCAAAAGTTGTTGTCCATGGCTGATCAAATATTTGGGCAGCACTACATGCGATATCATCTTGACACGCTTCAAGTGTATCGTGTGAGAGGCCCGAATCTATAACTGGCAAAGCGAACAGCTGTTCAGAGTGTCCAAGTGTGGGATCAGTTGTCTACAGGTGGGAGGAAGGAGGATCAGGGTGTGGAATATGCGATCCAGACTCACGACTACTCAGACTTGACCATGTGGAAGACAGGGTGCTGGTGGTGGCGGCAAAGTGACTGGAAGCATTATCCGCTATCCAACCAACAACCTTTTGACACTGCTCTGGGTTCAATATGTGGTGTGCTGTTGCCTTTCCCTAGTAATTGGGTCTGGAAGGTCGAGCGAGAAGATGTGGGTGTTTGGTGTGGCCCAATTTCAGCTTCACCACAGCCTCGGCCTCGGCATGCACCATCACCATCACGTCCACTTCCCCGTTCCGTGCCACATGCCATGCTCATTTTATATGTACTACATTATTTTCCACATTCACTCCAAATGGCTGAATTTGGAGCAAACTTATATGTTATCCATGTGGGAAATCCATAGTTTAAAATATTTGGCCTGTAGGTAAAAAATTTTTTTTTTAATCAAACTGGTGTCAATAACTTAAGTAAGAGACAGGAAAAACAGTTCAATGGAGGACTCTAATGCCACAATTTGCAGCTCACAGATAAATGAGGCATCTGACGGAGACAGGTCCCTCTTAAATATCTTGCCTGCATTTTTTGGTGGGGGGGCAGAAAAATTGTGTGAATAAGTAGGCTGAGACCCAACCAAAAAAATTCGATGGCGGCATGATACCTTATGCATATTAAAACTGAGCTGGTGTTAGGGGCGGCGGAGCGCACTAAATATAAAATAATAGAAAGTGCATTCGCCGCCTGGGGTCCACCGTGCATAGGTGTTAAACTGCTGCTATATAATGGCAGACGCACAATATGGCGGTATACCACACACGGGTTAAACGTCACCCGGTGGGCACTGGGCGTACTCTGTTATATTCACAGTGTCGCCTTAAGGCATAAACATAAATGCCGAGCCTGTTGACCTCACAGGTCTCAGTGGTGTGCATGCACAGTATATGGTCACAGGACTCGCGCCCAAGACACAGGGTCGGTGTCTGTCTAGACCTACCGTGCGTGCGGCATCGCTACTGCAGACATCCACAAGTGCTGCTGACCGCAGCGCGGCAACTGACTCAGCCGCTATACCACAATGCCCAGGAGGGGCGCACTGTCGGATGCTAGCTCTGTGGAAATGAGCACTGTGGCTTGTAGCATGCCACTGACTGGTGCAGACTCTAAGGCTAATTCGCTATCCACACACATAATATCAGAGGGAGGGGATCTTATTGAGTCATTCGCAGGTTCATACATCCATCATCATTCACACAGTAGCAATTAGAGACTACACTAGCGCATGGCCTAGCGGCCATGCGGACCTTTTATAGCCGTGCGGGACCTTCCAGATCTCTGGGATGGACCAATCAGATCAGGAGAAGGACCTGAGGACGTGACTCCCGATCTCCAATGGGAGATCATCTCGTGAGCATGCCCAGTAGCGTGACGAGAGGACTTAGCAACTGGAGTGGCTTGCTGCAGGGCAGCCTGCGCTGCTATTACTGACCCAGAGGTGGCAGCAACAACCAATCCTACAGAGCTGGTCTGAGCAGAGCACCTGCGAGGCTGAGATTACTGTGCAGGCTCCTGAGCGGTCAGAGAAGAATGGAAAACCGCAGGATGCAAGGCTCTGGATTCCTGCTGTGCAGCTGCAGGAACCGATGCCTAACAGCTGGGTCGCCTGATCCAGCCAGGGATGAAAAGATTAACCCTTTTTGTGCTGCCTGTCAGCAGATCTCACAATGTATTTAAAATGCTAAGTTCACATAAAAATGGCAAGCATTTATATTAAAACGCACAATATATACGGTATTCCATAGAAATGGCTTCTTAGTGGGATACGACACATCCTCCATGTCTCTTCAGACACCACCACTAGAACACCAGGGTGAACATGTTCTGTGATGCAACAGCCACGTTATTGTTTGCAAATGCATGTTTGTGGTCTCAGCAGAGTTCACCTATCGTTTCTTGTGTCTTCCCCCCTTCCAATGAGGAGTACAAATAAATATCAATTATTAGAAAATTATAGGGTTGTACAGGAAGACCGAATAGATAGTCATGGTATGGCACTGCGCCCTGTCAACACTAGAGTACCATTTTTTTAATTACCAGCATTACATAAAAATTTTAAAATGCAGATGAAGTTGATAAAAAACCACAATCTATGTCCTCCCTGCTTTCCTCTGTACATATCTCAGTATTTAGATCACTACTAGCGTGATCTATTTCCCTTTAACATTTTTCTGTCTTCAGATCACAGATATCACAACATGCTTCAGCCACAGGGCAACGAGTATGGCCTACAACTGAACAGTTCGGGATGACATTTTTACAGTGTGAAACATTAATTAGTCATAAAAAATTATTTCTCTAGAACACAGTCAGTGGACACTTAGCAATCCCCCCTCCATTTAGTGGAATATGAAGGTCTTGAGATCCATTTGTAGGAATCCAGATATTAAAGCTGCCAAACAACAAATAGTATCTTTTAAGTTGAAACAGATAATATTATAATTATTGAAGACATTTAAACAAGTTATTCAACATTTTTTTAGCCTCCCTTGACAGAACAGTAGAACCATAATCATGCTGTATCACAATGCTAGAGCAAGGGTAAAACAGAAAACAGAAATGCTTGATACAATATCGCAACTGCCCCTTAACAAAGGTGAACTGTACTACAATACTGTGAACAGGATAAATTGTCCAATGTCTGGTGTTCATCACCAGCATTAAACAAAAACCATAAAGAAAAATTATTTTTTTTTAAAGGCGTCTCTGGGCGCAAATGTGAATTGTGAATCTCTGTTATTACAGAGATGCGTTGGTGTCATCAGAGCTTAATCTTAAATGCAGGTGGCTGGATGACTGCTGATGACCCTGAGGATTTAAAGAGTGATGTTAAGATAGTATCAGGCTCAACTTCAGCTGGAGGATTTTAAGCATCACTGGAGGAGGAGGAATTTGTGTTTCTTCGACATTAACCTTCCTTGTTTGATGGCGTGTCACTTAATCTTAGAAGTATGGGCTGGTCTGATATTATCACACTACCATTCAAAGGAAGATTGCATTTCATTGGTTGTCCATCTAAGTATTTGTTGTTGTATTTTTTGTAGGCACCAACTGCATCTTCCTTTCTTACAAACACAACCTCTGTAACTCCGGAACTCAACAAGCAGGTGCTCTTGGATGCAAATTTTTAATGGTCATTTTTGTGCCTTCACTGGTTAGAGCCTTTGTGGCAAGGCGGGCTTTGCATTCAATGCATAGGATAACAGCATGGCAGGGCCAAATGAAAAATAATGGGTACTTTGGTTTCATGTGGCCATCCAGGACATCTGTTCCAAGGATTATTGGGGTGATTGTAACTTTTGGACAAGGCAGAAGTTGCGTTCAATGCATAGGCAAACACTATGGGAGACCCATTTTCTTATAATGGGAACTGTTGTGAGCTCATTTTCGGGTTTGCCTCTGGCTTCTGGTGAGGGTTATGGAGCTGGCTGTGCTGACAGAGGAGTAGTGAGTTCTCTATCTGGACTCCCTCTGTTGGTGAAGGGAGGTAGTGAAGCTGATCTAAATGGCAGAGACCGGCCACCTGAGGAAGAGGACTGCAATTGGACATCAGGAGTTTCTGATTGGATTTAAGGCAGCCGACTCCCTAGTTTCTTGCTGGTGATTTTTCCTGACTGTGGCTCCTGGTTTCCAGTTTGGTTCCTAGCTTCCTAAAGCTAAGTTTTCTCTGCTATTGTTCATATGAGTTTTTGTCTGGTTTACTTAGTTTTTGTGTTCAGCCAGCCCTGGCTGGGACTGGGCTGAATCCCCATTTTGTCTCTGATCAGTTGATCTCTTTTGCTCTGTCTTCAGAATATACCTGAGTGCTGATATAGTGTTTTGAAGTCTAGCGACTTCAGGGCCTTTTTCTATCAGACGTGTTGGACATTCTTTTTGGCAGGGTTTTTTGCATGATTGCAGACAGCAGCTTTTCTTTCCTGTCCTTTCTAGTTAGCGAGGGCCCCATCGTTTGCTCAGCCTATCTTTCTACCTGTGTCTGTGTTTTCATCTTGTTTCACCAACAATACATGTTGGGGGCTGTCTATTGCTTTGGGGTCTGCTCTGGGGCAGTTTAGATTTTCCCTTTCTTTCTTTAGGCTTATTTAGTTCTCCAGCCATGATGAGGCGTCTAGGACCACCGTAGGCACGCTCCACGGCTACTGCTAGTTGTTGTGGATAGGATCAGGGGTCTGCAATCCGCTAGTTACCAACCTCTCCGGTTTTCTGGGCTTAGCTTGCTTTCTGTTTTTCCCTCCTCGGTGACTCATTCATAACAGAATCACCAGCCATACCACAGATTCTAGGGTACTCAAAAGCAGGAGAGAATTGTTAAAAAATAAAAAGTGTCAGAATTTTTTTTTTATATGTGTATTTTCTCCTCTTTTTCTCTGGGGCCGTAGGAGGATTCTTTTTTTTTCTCCTTGATGGAGATTAAGCAATTGTCTGATCGTGTGGAGCAGCTGGCTGCTGAAGTGCGGGGAATTTCCACCTATCTCACTCATTCACATGCTGTTGAACCAAGGATCCCTGCTCCTGATGTGTTTTCTGGGGATCGGTCTAAATTTTTGAATTTTAAGAATACTTGTAAATTATTTCTTGCCTTGAAGCCTAACTCATCGGGGAGCTCTGCGCAGCAGGTTAAAATTGTCATCTTCTTGCTGCGCGGCGATCAGGATTGGGCGTTTTCTTTGACACCTGAAGATCCTGTTTTGACTAATGTGGATGCATTTTTTCAAGCCTTGGGGTTGTTATATGATGAACCTAATGCTATTGATCAAGCTGAGAGAGCCCTATTGGCATTGAACCAGGGTCAGGATCCTGCAGAGTTATACTGTCAGAAATTCTGAAAGTGGGCGGTCCTTACTACATGGAATGATAGTGCATTGGCAGCTCTCTTTCAGAAGGGTTTGTCTGAGACTTTAAAAGATACTATGGTGGGATTTCCTGTTCCCTCTGGTCTTGACGATTCTATGTCATTAGTCATTCAAGTTGATCGGCGTTTACGTGAACGCAAGACTACACGGAAGGCTCTGCCACATTTTGGACAAATGTCTGAACCTATGCAATGTGATGGAGTTTTGTCTAAGGCGCAACATCTGGAGTTTAGAAGGCGTAATAAGCTGTGTTTTTTCTGTGGAGATGCCTCTCATGTTATTTCTGTCTGCCCTAAACGAGAGAAATGTTTTGCACACACATTTGCTGTGGGTGGTGTACAACCTAAGTTTCTTTTGGCAATTACTCTGATCTGCTCCTTATCCACATTTTCCACAAAGGCTTTTGTGGATTCAGGAGCGGCCTTGAATCTAATGGACTTGGATTTTGCTAAACGTTGTGGTTTTCCTATGACACCTCTGCGGACACCTATTCCTTTGAGGGGTATTGATGCTACTCCTTTGGTGAAGAATAGACCTCAGTTTTGGACCCAGGTGATAATGCAGGTCGCCCCAGACCACCAAGAAAATTGCAGATTTTTGGTGTTGCATAATTTACATGATACCATTGTTCTGGGTTTTCCCTGGTTGCAAATCCATAATCCGGTTTTGGATTAGAAATCTGTGTCTGTGGTGAGTTGGGGTTGTCGGTGTGCTCTTGGTGACACTCCTGTTTTCTCCACCTCTCCCCAGTCGCATGATGTTCCTGACTATTTGGCTGATTTTTATGATGTATTTAGTGAGAGCAAGTCTGCGTCTTTGCCTCCTCATAGGAGTTATGACTGTGCAATTGAGTTTAGACCTGGGTGTAAATTTCCCAAGGGTCAACTTTTCAATTTATCTGTACCCAAACACGAGGCTATGCGATCTTATATTAAGGAGTTGTTGGAGTAGGGTCATATTAGACCATCCTCTTCGCCCTTAGGTGCTGGGTTTTTTTCCGTGGCCAAAAAGGATGGTTCATTAAGGCCTTGTATTGACTATCGTTCCCTCAACAAAATTACGGTTAAATTTCAGTATCCGTTACCCCTGATTTCTGATTTATTCTCCAGAGTTAAAGGTGCTTGCTGGTTTACTAAGCTTGACCTCAGGGGGGGGCGTATAATCTTATTCGCATCAAGCATGAGGATGAATGGAAGACGGCGTTTAATACTCCAGAGGGACATTTTGAGTACCTGGTGATGCCTTTTGGGCTCACTAATGCCCCTTCTGTCTTCCAATCCTTCATGAATGATATTTTCCGGGACTTTGTGGATAAGTATTTGATCATCTATCTGGATGATATTTTGATCTTTTCCAGGGATTGGGATTCTCATGTGGAACATGTTCGGACTGTGTTCCGGATTTTGAGGGAGAATTCCTTGTATGTTAAGGGATCGAAGTGCCTTTTTGGTGTACAGAGGATTTCATTTTTGACATTTATTTTGTCTCCGTCAACTATTGAAATGGACCCGGCCAAGGTACAGGCCATTTATGATTGGGTTCAACCCACTTCTTTGAAGGCTCTCCTGAAGTTTTTGGGTTTTGCTAATTTTTATCGTAAATTTATAGCTAATTTTTCTGGTATTGCTAAACCACTGACTGATTTAACTAAGAAGGGTGCTGATGTGCTGAATTGGTCTTCAGAGGCTGTTTCGGCCTTTCAGGAGCTGAAGTGGAGGTTCACTTCTGCTCCAGTTTTGCAGCAACCTGATGTCTCACTTCCTTTTCAGGTGGAGGTAGACGCTTCAGAGATTGGTGCAGGAGCTGTTTTGTCCCAAAAAGATCCGGTGACATCTAAAATGAATCCCTGTGCCTTCTTTTCCCAAAAGTTCTCCCCATCTGAACGCAACTATGATGTGGGGAATCGGGAATTGTTAGCCATGAAATGGGCATTTGAGGAGTGGAGACATTGGTTGGAGGGAGCTAGACATCAAGTTGTGGTCCTCACTGACCACAAGAATTTGATTTACCTTGAGTCGGCCAAATGCTTGAATCCTAGACAGGCTAGGTGGGCCTTGTTTTTTACGCGTTTTGATTTTGTGGTCTCCTTTCTTCCAGGCACTAAGAATGTTAAGGCAGATGCCCTTTCTAGGAGTTTCTTTTCTGATTCTCCTATTGTGACCAAGCCTACTACCATCCTAGGTGAGGGGGTAGTTCTTTCTGCCATCTCGCCCGATTTGAGACGTGCTCTGGAAGAATTCCAGAAGGACAAACATGAGCGTTGTCCTATGGGAAAATTGTATGTTCCTGACCAGTGGAGGAAGAGAGTGATGTCTGAAGTTCATTGCTCTGCATTGGCTGGTCATCCAGCTATTTTTGTTACCAGAGATTTGGTGAGTCAGTCTTTTTGGTGGCCCGCCTTATATCGTGATGTCAGGAATTTTGTGCAGTCCTGTGGGACTTGTTCCCGGTCTAAACCCTGTTCTCACTCTAGTGGGTTGTAGATGCCCTTGCCGGTGCCTAAGAGGCCATGGACCCATATTTCAATGGATTTTATTTCTGATCTTCCTGTCTCTCAGAGAATGACTGTTATCTGGGTGATTTGTGATAGATGCTCTAAGATGGTCCATCGTGTACCACTCCCAAAGTTGCCATCTTCCTCAGAGTTCGTACCCTTGTTTTTACAACAGGTGGTTCGGTTGCATGGGATTCCTGAGAACATTGTATCGGACAGAGGAGTTCAGTTTGTTTCCAGATTCTGGAAAGCCTTTTGTTCCAAGCTGGGATTTCAGTTGTCCTTCTCCTCTGTGTTTCACCCTCAGACCAATGGGCAGACGGAGAGAACAAACCAGACTTTGGAGTTCTATTTGAGATGTTTTATATCTGCTGATCAGGATGATTGGTTTTCATTTTTGCCCTTGGCCGAATTCGCTTTAAATAATAGAGCTAGTTCTGCCACCTTGATGTCGCCCTTTTTCTGTAACTTTGGGTTTCATCCTCGATTTTCTTCAGGGCAAGAGGAATCTTCAGCCTGCCCAGGTTTTGACACTGTGGTAGAGAGAATGCAGCAGATTTGGGACCAAGTAGTGGATAAGTTGTCAATCTCCCAGGAAAAGGCCCAGCAGTTTTCTAACCGGCATAGGACCATTGGTCCCCGGTTTAAAGTGGGTGATATGTTTGGTTGTCATCAAAGAATATCTCTATGAACGTGGCTTCTCCAAAGTTCAAGCCAAAATTTATTGGACCTTACAAGATTTTGGAGATTCTTAATCCGGTTTCTTTTCGACTGGCTCTTCCTGTTACGTTTAAGATCCATAACGTGTTTCATAAGTCGCTGTTGAAGAGATATGTTGAGCCAGTAGTTCCTATGGCTGCACCTCCTGACCCTGTATTAGTTGAAGGTAATGTGGAATTTGAGGTAGAGAAAATACTGGATTGTCGTCTGGCTAGACGGAGACTCCAGTATTTGGTCAAGTGGAAGGGTTATGGCCAGGAGGACAATTCTTGGGTCTCTGCCTCTGATATTCATGCCGATAGATTAATTCGTGCTTTTCATTGGGCCCATCCTGATCAGCCCGGTGGCGTGGATGAGGGTTCGGTGACCCCTCCTCAAGGGGGGGTACTGTTGTGAGCTCATTTTCGGGTTTGCCTCTGGCTTCTGGTGAGGGTTATGGAGCTGGCTGTGCTGACAGCGGAGTAGTGAGTTCTCTGTCTGGACTCCCTCTGTTGGTGAAGGGAGGTAATGAAGCTGATCTAAATGGCAGAGACCGGCCACCTGAGGAAGAGGACTGCGATTGGGCATCAGGAGTTTCTGATTGGATTTAAGGCAGCCAACTCCCTAGTTTCTTGCTGGTGATTTTTCCTGACTGTGGCTCCTGGTTTCCAGTTTGGTTCCTGCCTTCCTAAAGCTAAGTTTTCTCTGCTACTGTTCATATGAGTTTTTGTCTGGTTTACTTAGTTTTTGTGTTCAGCCAGCCCTGGCTGGGACTGGGCTGAATCCCCATTTTGTCTCTGATCAGTTGATCTCTTTTGCTCTGTCTTCAGAATATACCTGAGTGCTGATATAGTGTTTTGAAGTCTAGTGACTTCAGGGCCTTTTTCTATCAGATGTGTTGGACATTCTTTTTGGCAGGGTTTTTTGCGTGATTGCAGACAGCAGCTTTTCTTTTCTGTCCTTTCTAGTTAGCAAGGGCCCCATTGTTTGCTCAGCCTATCTTTCTACCTGTGTCTGTGTTTTCATCTTATTTCACCAACAATACATGTTGGGGGTTGTCTATTGCTTTAGGGTCTGCTCTGGGGCAGTTTAGATTTTCCCTTTCTTTCTTTAGGCTTATTTAGTTCTCCGGCTGTGACGAGGCATCTAGGACCACCGTAGGCGCGCTCCACGGCTACTGCTAGTTGTTGTGGATAGGATCAGGGGTCTGCAATCCGCTAGTTACCAACCTCTCCGGTTTTCTGGGCTTAGCTTGCTTTTTGTTTTTTCCTCCTTGGTGACTCATTCATAACAGGGAACATTCTTTCAGGAGACCCTCCTGTACGTCTCGTGAAAGGGGTATTGTCATGTTGGACACTGTTCACACCAGGGTGTCCGGCAGACAGCGGTAATACCCTGTTGGGTATTCTGTTCCAGTCGGGATAGGGTTAACCAGGTTGTCATGCTGGCTGAGGGCTGGGCCACGCCCTAGGTCTTTAAATAGTTCGTCCTGACTATGGGCGTCGCCGACTATAGCTTTAGCCTAGTGCTAGCAATACCGGTCAGCAGTGGTGGTGTTGGAGCGTCTGATATCTGGTGCAGTATATCCCTCAGTGGTTCTTTCTCCAATCTGTTATATATATATTTGGTTGCCCTTGCACATTATTGTATTCCCTTGTGTATTTACTGTGTGGTGTTTTCTTTTACCCCTGTCCATACGTATTTGTGGGGTCTGGTGTCTGGTCCCCTCACTGGGTGGAGGGAGGTGGGTTCAGCTTAGGGCTGGACAGGAGACAGGGACAGGGTGGAGGCTCAGGCAGGCACACCTTCAGTGTAAACCCTGGGTAGAGGGACAGACAGGGTTCCCCTAGTCTGAGGGACATCACAGGGGTCCCGGGGTTTTTGCCTAAAGTAACCTAGGCATTCCATGACATTATAGTCGGCCCAAATAATAAAGTGAAAAAAAAAAAAAAAAGGGAATATAGGGGTTACTTACTATGGATGCTATACTTTCCGTAACCAAGCAGCTGGAGGCTCTATCCATACAGGTCACTGAACTCAGGGGGGCGGTCCAGCAACAAGGCCTGTCAGCTCCTGCAGTACCTGCTGAGGCTGCAGCCAGGGCAGCTGAGCCCAAGTTTCCCCTTCCTGAACGATTTGCTGGTGATCGTGGTAAGTTCACGGTGTTTCGTGAATCATGCAAATTGTATTTCCGTATGCATCCACATTCCTCAGGTAATGAGGCTCAACGCGTGGGCTTGGTGATTTCTTTGCTGAGTGGTGACCCACAGGCCTGGGCCTTTTCACTCCCTTCAGACTCACCGGCATTTGAATCTGTAGATTTTTTTTTCTCTGCTCTGGGTTTGATCTACGACGATCCAGATAGATTAAACTTAGCAGAGTCTAAGATACGCTCACTGCTACAGGGTGATCGACCAGCTGAGGATTACTGCACGGAATTCCGGCGCTGGGCGGTGGACACGCAGTGGAATGACCCTGCGCTTAGAAGTCAATTTTTGCATGGGGTTTCTGGAAGGGTTAAACAGACTCTCCTAATGTACGAGACTCCCGCCTCTCTGGAGGCTGCGATGGCACTTGTAGTACGCATAGACCGACGTCTCCGTCAGGGGGCGCTGGTTTCGTTGCCTCCGGGAGGTGGGGGAGTGGTCGGTGAGGTTGCCGCGGGTGAATCCGTGGAACCCATGCAGATCGCTGGTATAGCACAGTCACCGAGTAACAAGCCTAAACGTCCTTGGCACAGAAGGCAGGGGCTCTGTTTTTTTTGTGGCAAAGGAGGACATTTTATTAACCCTTGCCCCCTGGTACCTAAGAAGGGCGCGCCGGCGGAAAACTGATAGGCTCAGAGGGTTTGGAGGAGTCTAGTCTGAGCCTTTGTGTATCCTCCGTCATGGTTTCCCAGTGTATGCTCCCTGCTAGGGTGGTACTTGGGGGGCAAATGCTCTCTATTACAGTATTTATTGATAGTGGCTCAGCTGCCAATCTCATTGATGAGAGGTTCGCGCATACAGCGGGATTTCCGGTGGAGAAATTGCCGAACCCCATCCGGGTGGTTACCATCAATGCTTCCCCGTTGTCTCAAGGGGAGATCACAGAGTGTGTGTTGGATATACGACTCCACATCGGAGTATTACACTCAGAGCGGGTAACTTGTAAGGTGCTTAGTAACTTACCGGCTCAGATGGTTCTGGGCTTTCCATGGTTGTCAATGCATAATCCTGTTATTGATTGGAAGACCCAGGACATAATTCAGTGGAGCAGGGAGTGTCAGGAGAGGTGCCTGGCTACATGTATTTCCGCTTTGACCCCCAGTATCCCGGAGCCGTTGCTGGATTATGCGGATGTATTTTCTGAGAAGGGTTGTTCGGAACTACCACCGCATCGCCCCTATGACTGTGCTATTAGGTTGAAACCAGGGGCCAAGTTACCTAAAGCTAGAATGTTTAATATCTCAGGTCCCGAGAGGCTAGCTCTCAAGGAATACATTGCGGATAGCCTGCGCAAGGGTCATATTAGACCTTCCTCTTCTCCTCTGGCTGCTGGCTTCTTCTTTGTTAAAAAGAAGGATGGCGGTTTACGCCCGTGTCTGGATTTCAGAGAACTCAACCAGATTACGGTCCGTGATCCTTACCCTATGCCACTTATACCCGATTTATTCAACCAAGTGGTTGGTGCCAGGTGGTTCTCCAAACTGGACCTCAGGGGGGCGTACAATCTTATAAGAGTCCGTCAGGGGGATGAGTGGAAGACAGCGTTCAATACCCCTGAGGGTCACTTTGAGAGTTTGGTAATGCCGTTTGGGTTGACTATGGCACCGGCGGTCTTTCAACACTTCATTAATGATGTCTTCTCTCAGTTGTTGGGGAGGTTCGTTATAATTTATCTTGACGACATCCTCATTTTCTCTCGCGACCATGATACACATATAGAGCATGTTAGACAGGTTCTGCAGTTGCTCAGAGAGAACAGGCACTATGTCAAGCTTGAAAAATGTGTGTTTTTCATACAGGAGCTACCGTTCTTGGGTTATATAATCTCCGCCTCAGGTTTTAAGATGGACACCGCAAAGGTGCAGGCGGTACTACATTGGGATCGGCCTGATAATCTTAAGGCGCTTCAGCGATTTCTTGGCTTCTCCAATTACTATAGGAAATTTATTAAGAACTTCTCTATGATTGCCAAACCACTGACTGACATGACTAAGAAGGGTACCGACTTTTCTGACTGGTCTGAGCCTGCGGTACAGGCGTTTGAATTCCTCAAGAATAGTTTTGCCTCAGCGCCCATTCTGGTGCAGCCCGATGTCTCCTTACCGTTTGTCGTGGAGGTGGATGCGTCGGAGGTTGGAGTGGGGGCTGTACTGTCTCAGGGCCCTTCTTGGGCCAAGTTGCATCCGTGTGCCTTCTTCTCCAAGAAGCTGTCGCCTGCGGAGCGTAATTATGATATTGGCAGCAGGGAACTATTGGCCATCAAATTGGCATTTGAGGAGTGGCGACACTTCTTGGAGGGGGCTGTTCATCAGATTACTGTGATAACCGACCATAAGAATTTGCTTTATTTAGAATCTGCTAAGCGCCTGTCCTCTAGACAGGCTCGCTGGGCATTATTCTTCACCTGGTTCAACTTCATTGTTACCTATCGCCCTGGGTCGAAGAATGTTAAGGCAGACGCTTTATCCAGGTGTTTTCCTGGTGGAGAGTTATGTGAAGAGCCGGTGCCTATTCTCCAAAAGGGTGTGGTGGTATCTGCCATCACGACAGAGATTGAGGCAGAGATTGCGGAGGCTCAGGAGGTGGTACCGCCGGGGTTGCCTGCTAATAAATCTTTTGTGCCGCTACATCTACGCTCTAGAGTGTTGGGCGAACATCACGACACGGTACTGGCAGGTCATCCAGGGGTTAAGAGCACTCTGGAACTGGTATCGCGTCGTTTTTGGTGGCCTAAAATCCGGCAGGATGTGGCCTCATATGTGGCTGCCTGTAACACGTGCGCATGGGCCAAGACTCCTCGTTTCCGTCCCGCTGGTAGCTTGCAGCCTCTCGGGGTGCCCAGTAAGCCATGGACTGAGATTTCCATGGATTTTATTACTGACTTGCCCGCCTCGGCAGGGAACTCGGTCATTTTGGTAATTGTTGATAGGTTCTCCAAAATGTCACATTTCGTTGCTTTACCGTCTTTGCCCAATGCTAAGACTCTTGCTCAGATATTTATTCGCGAGGTGGTCAGACTTCATGGTGTCCCGTCTGACATTGTGTCTGATCGAGGTACGCAGTTTGTGGCAAAGTTTTGGAGAGCTTTTTGTTCTCGCCTTGGAATCAAATTATCTCATTCATCGGCTTTCCACCCTCAGTCGAATGGACAGACTGAGCGGATGAACCAAAACCTGGAGCAATACTTGCGCTGCTTTATTTCCGACAATCAGGAAGAGTGGTCAGCGTTTCTTCCTCTGGCAGAATTCGCAATAAACAACCATTGCCAGGAATCGTCTGGAGAATCTCCTTTTTTTTGTGTGTATGGTCAACATCCTCAATTTTGCACCTTGCGTCAGGGGTGCTCAGTTGGCGTCCCTGAGGAGGACCAGTTGGGAGCTCAATTGTCGTCTGTTTGGAGGAGAGTCAAGCAGCGCTTGTTGAAGGTGGGTTCCAGGTACAAACGGGTGGCTGACTGCAGACGTGTGCCAGGTCCGGACCTGTGTGTGGGTGATTGGGTGTGGTTATCTACTAGGAACATTAAGCTCAAGATACCGTCACTTAAGTTGGGTCCCAGGTTCATTGGCCCATTTAGAATCTCCGCAGTGATCAACCCCGTGGCATTTCGTTTGGAGTTGCCGGCTGTGTATAAGATTCATAATGTATTTCACAAAGCATTGCTAAAGAAGGTCGTGGGTTTGGTGGATGGTTCCCCCGGGCCACCACCTCCCGTCTTGGTGGATGGCGCGTTGGAATTTGAGGTGTCCAAAGTGGTGGACTCTAGGGTTGTGCGTCGCACTCTACAGTACCTGGTCCACTGGCGTGGCTATGGTCCTGAGGAGAGGACATGGGTGCCGGCCTCTGACATTCATGCTGATCGACTAGTTACTATGTTCCATCGTCGCCATCCAGACAAGCCAGGTCCTCGACATGGTGAGGTTCCGGAGGTCCCTCGTAGAAGGCGGGGTACTGTCATGTTGGACACTGTTCACACCAGGGTGTCCGGCAGACAGCGGTAATACCCTGTTGGGTATTCTGTTCCAGTCGGGATAGGGTTAACCAGGTTGTCATGCTGGCTGAGGGCTGGGCCACGCCCTAGGTCTTTAAATAGTTCGTCCTGACTATGGGCGTCGCCGACTATAGCTTTAGCCTAGTGCTAGCAATACCGGTCAGCAGTGGTGGTGTTGGAGCGTCTGATATCTGGTGCAGTATATCCCTCAGTGGTTCTTTCTCCAATCTGTTATATATATATATTTGGTTGCCCTTGCACATTATTGTATTCCCTTGTGTATTTACTGTGTGGTGTTTTCTTTTACCCCTGTCCATACGTATTTGTGGGGTCTGGTGTCTGGTCCCCTCACTGGGTGGAGGAAGGTGGGTTCAGCTTAGGGCTGGACAGGAGACAGGGACAGGGTGGAGGCTCAGGCAGGCACACCTTCAGTGTAAACCCTGGGTAGAGGGACAGACAGGGTTCCCCTAGTCTGAGGGACATCACAGGGGTCCCGGGGTTTTTGCCTAAAGTAACCTAGGCATTCCATGACAGGTATTTGAGTGCGTCCTAATTTTTGGCAGCCCAGCCACTTAATGCATAGGCAATAACAGTATAGGAGACCACCCACTGTTCAATAATGGCCCTTTAAAAATAGTAATGCCGACTTATGCCGCTATAAAAATAGGCTTTTTGACTTTGAGTCACTCTTTCATAAATGAAACAAGATGTGTCTGATGATGTGTCACACACCACATGGCAAGAAAAAGGTTGTTATAAGCTACAGTGACATTTCCCAATAAATGCATTTGTATTGGTTGAAAGCAATGGTAAAGTTGAAAAATGCATCAGAAACGCTACGTGTGAACATAGCCAAAGTGGTGGAGGAGCATTTTTTGGGGGTTATTTTCTTTCCTTACATGCAAATTATTACCCTGGAAAGGATGGCCCTTAACATATTTCCCAGGAAAATCCATTTTGGTTTTGTTTTTGTATGTTTATTGGTGCGCCTATAAACATGGCGTAAGACTATGGCAACATTGTTCACAGCTGTGGCCTGGGAGTCAGAAATGCTTCCAGGGGCAATCCCCATGATGTTCCCATGTCATTTGAGCATTTTTTCCATCATTTTCAGATGTTTTTAGACTCTAGAAGGACCCCCCGGGGGGAGGGTCGTGGAAAAAATACTCGGTTTTCTCATAGACTTATATTTGGCTCGTTGCTCAGGTCGAGTACCCGAATATTCCAATTTGCTCGACCCGAGCAACGAGCACCCAAGCAATTTAGTGCTCGCTCATCACTACACACAAACTATTTGAATCTGAGATTCAAGGTGATAAAAGTTCTGAAAGGATTTTTCTTGGTATGATTTTTTTATACATCACAAGAACGTGGCATTTTGACATGAGTGTGTAGACTTTTTATATCCACGGTATATTTTATACATAAAAAACATGTAATTATGAGATAACATCTCTGAATATATTTGGCATTAATATAGATATTTTTGGAAGAAGATTAAACATTTTACACTTTCTAGGGATTTTTATATCGTTGCATTGGCAAGATTATACAGGTTATTAATTTAAAGAAGTGAAATTGTGTCATATGACACTTAAGTCTAATTTTTGCAACTTCAAAAGAGTATCAGCTTTCCTTCACATATGATAATCTTAATGTGATGAATTTGACGACTTTGATCTATTAACATTGATCCATATATAGGTACAGAAAATATGGCACACGTTTATGAGACATTTTAATTACTGTATATACTTGTGTATAAGCCTACCCGAGTATAAGACGACCCCCCTAATTTTGCCACAAACTTATTCACTCGAGTATAAGCCTAGGGTGGAAAATGCAGCAGCTACTGGTAAATTTCAAATACAAAAATAGATACGAATAAAAGTCAAATAAATTGAAACATCAGTAGGTTAAATGTTTTTGAATATCCATATTGAATCAGGAGCCCCATATAATGCTTCATACAGTTCATGATGGCCCCATAAGATGCTCCATACAAAACACACCCCATATAATCCTGCGCAAAGGTCAATAATGGCCCCATAAGATGCTGCATAGAGTAATATGCCTCATATGCTGCTCCATAAAGGTTATGGCCTCATAAGATGTTTCATAGATTATGCCCCATAAGATTCTCCATAGATTATGCCCCATATGCTGCCCCATACGATGCTCCATAGAATAGGCCCTATATGCTGCCACTGCTGCAAATAAAAAAATGACATACTCACCTCTTGCTGCTGGGGGCCAGGTGCCAATGTCCTGAGCAGGTGGGGACACTGGCGCGCTATGTGGCACCGCTGGCTCAGGGCCCCGGCACCTGAGATATTCACTGCTGAGCTGTCCCCATTCCACCGCTGCGCTAGCTACATCATTGCGCCCTGTGACCTGAACATCACAGCCAGAGGACATGAAGGACAGAGCAGCACGCAGCAATGGAACGGGGACAGGTGAATATCGCATATGTCAGATCATACTTACCCCCTCCTGGCGCCCCTCTTCTCCCATGGTCTCCGGCAGCTTTTCCTTCCTTCAGCGGTCACGTGGTACCGCTCATTAGTCATGAATATGCTCATATTCATGACCCCCTGGTGTATATGACTCGCATATAAGCCGAGAGGGGGACTTTCAACCTTAAAAAATGGGCTGAAAATCTTGGCTTATTCGCGAGTATATACGGTATATGGGAATTTAGGGGACACTATACCTTTTCACAATTTTATATAGTGTGTTTAGGAGGCACTATTCATGCAGTACACTTTTTTATATGCACTCTTCAACATTGAGATTGAAACACCAAGAAAGAAAAGTAATGGAATTATGGAAATCACAGGATCGATAGACTTATTAGAGATACACAAATGATGAAAAAATAGAAACAAAATTTTCATAACATGTCAATTCAGTATCAAAATGCTTTTATTATCTTTAACTCTCTTAATGGGTTGCCCTCTTTCAGTAAACTTTATGCCATATGCTAAGTTATTTTACTACTATTTACTTACATACCCCAATTCCAATGCCAACTCTCCGCTGCTGCACTGATCTCTGTTGTTTGGCTGCAACAGTGACATAAAGTCAACAGCTCTGCAGCCAGTCATTGAGCTCAGCAGCTCATGGAATCTACAATGGAAGAGCCACTGATCTCAATGATTGCTGCACAATTGACGTGAAATCACTACTGCAGTCAAACAGTAGAGATTGGAACAGTTGTAGAGAGAGTACGTGGTACTTTTTTAATTAGCTCAATGTATGACAAAGTTTTCAGAATGGGTACAACCCCTTTGAGGGGGCTGTATCACTTTGCTCATGATGAGATTTCTCTTTTCTTACATAAGTACATACCATGCTATCACACAGTATATGGCACGAAAACTCATGCATGGTGGTTCTGACCTTTGACATTTTTGTCACTAATATATGGTACATACATATAACCTACATTTATACTAATATTGTTGTTAGGCATCGGATTCCCACCTCTGCACAGGAGGAATCCCCAGCCTTGTCTTCTGTGGTCTCCCATTCAGTCCCGACTGCAGAGAAGGCTGCTCAGCAAAGGCACTGTTCCCAGCATCTTGCTCAAGCTAGTGTGGTCAGGTTGGTTGCTGCGGTCAGGTTGGTTGCTGCTGCCACCTCTGGTCCAGCTTTAGCAATCTGCAATAGTCAGCAGCGAGCAGCTCCAGAGGCTGCCCTTTTTGCAGCCTACTGAGCATGCCTGTGGGACGACCTCTCATTGGAGGTCGGAGGTCACATGCTCAGGTCCTCAAGCAGCTCAGATTGGACCATCAGGAAGGTGCCGGAAGGACGCTGCTATAAAAGGTTCGCATGGCCGCTCGGCTATGCGCTAATATAGACTCTGATGGTTAGTTGTGCTTGTGATGATGGATGTATGAGACTGGTGACTGACTCATTATGAAACCCTACCCTCGGTTGTGTATGAGTTAGGGTTTAAGGAGATAGGGTCAGCGCCAATAGTGGCATAATCAATGTGCCACAGAGCATCCCACCCTCCACACGAGTTAGCACCAGATAGCGCTAGTCAGCATAAGGCACCACTGGATCGCCATTGCTCCCAACCATCCTGATTCTCACGGGACAGTCCCGTTTTTGACACCCCCACCCCCGTCCCGTCCCTGGACTCTATTTTTCCTGCATTGCACCGAGCCGTCACGCCCTCCCAGATAGACCCACCGCAGCCTGCAATGATGTGGCTGGGTTGTGTGTTCTGTGCACACAGGACCTGTGAGAGGGGAGGAGTCAGGGGTCACATGATCAGGGGCCTCCGTGTCTGTCTGCACTCTGCAGGACTGCTGTGCTGGTTGTCATGGTGCTGGATGAGGTAAAGTTTCTGTGTGGGGTCAGGAGGGGTTTACAGTGTGGATGTAGCAGAGCTGTGAGTGTACGGAGCAGAGCCGCGCGTGTACGATGTGTACGGAGCAGAGCTGTGTATTTACGAGGTGTACGGAGCAGAGCTACGTGTGTACGAGGTGTATGAAGCTGAGCCGCACGTGTACGAGGTAAGAATGAAAGACAGCAAAATGTGCTGGAGTGGGTTATCAAAATCATAGTGATTTAGATGTGTTGGTAATCACAACCAAGATTCCAGCACATGAATGGATAGTGCAGAACACACTGCATATAACCATAGCAACTGACGAAAAGCAGTGAAAAAGTCCTCATATCACAAGGTAAAGTGCAAAGTAGGTTTTTATTGAAAGGTGAAACAAACAGAACATGGCTAAAAAGTGACATTGGTAGGAAAAGAAAGGCCGGGTGACCATGGCAGCTCCAAATAAATAGTCATGAGAAATACATGAACATTGTGAAGTGTCTAACTGTCTAAACATAAATAATGTTTGCCCATGGTCGTGACCATAACTACAGGGAAAAAATTCCTACATGAATGATGACAGGCAAAAACATACAATATGGTAATAAAGGAGGCACTTACACAAGAAGGAGCAGCAAGGGAGACCACAGCCGTACCCCAACGCGCGGCGTTTCGGCGATAATGCCTTCCTCAGGGGGCATGTGTAACTGCTGACAAAGGCCCATTATATAGGGGAAGTGAAAGTGAAAGTAAAATCATGCCCAGGATCAAGACACACCCACCCATCGGTCACAGCTAATGCATACAAATCACAGGGGATGGTTGCAAGTGAAAGCACCAATCACGTCCAAGCACCGGACACACCCACCATCCCAGCCATTGAACACCGCTGACGCAGACAAAACACGGGGCCCCGTGCAGTCAAACGTCAGACGGTGGGCAGGAGGGAGGAGGGTGATGTCACGTGGTCCGTGACGCAATCGGCGCATGCGCAGTATGGACAGGGTCAACAGCGGCCATTTTGGAAAGGGGAAAAATGTAGGGGCAAAGCTGGAATCCGCACCAGCATATAATTAACAAAGTGTATAGCAGCCAATATAACGATAGACATAGGGGAGGCCAAAGTAAAATGGATATCATACTAAGTACAGGCAACCAATGGGTAGATAAATGTATCTATATCTGTATCTCTCTCTCTTACGGTACTATAATGTGTGCATGAGACAAGTAAATGTGAGAAAATGATAACAATAATAATAATACAAAAATGAAATAAAAGGAGTCCATACAAGAACCTAACTACACATGAACCAAATCAGGCTAGAAAAGGACATATATACACAGCATTATGTTGGCCCATATGCAGAAAAAAAAAAAAAAAAAGAGAGAAATGTCCAGTCCAATGCAAAAATCAAGAGACCAGGTTGGGTGTGTAGTGAGGATCCGTTAGGCATCACATCCCCATGGAACAGGACTGAAATGTTCATCCACATGAGGGGCCGAGAGGCAGCAGAAACACGAAGTCACTATAATAAGAATAAAATAAATTAAAAACATGCTAAAAAACATACAAACCAATATCACATAAATGGATTATAGGAAAGGAGCAAAAGAGAGGCTCTCATTAAGGTCATGTGGGTGAACAGTCTTGAGTCGCCAGATCCACCGGGCTTCGAGCTGGCTGAGTCTTTTGGACAAACCCCCGCCTCGGACATCAATTTTGAGCGCATCAATACCTTTAACCTTCAATAGGGCAGCGTCACAGTCATGGAAATCAAAAAAATGACGTGGTATGGTTCTGAGGGTAGCGGGGTCATCATGTGTGCGTGCCGCTAGGATGCCCAGCACATGTTCCCTCACTCTTACTTTAAGTTGGCGTGTTGTGAGGCCGATATAAATCAGGCCACAAGGGCAGGTGGCATAATATATGACATATCTAGTGGTACAAGTGATTCTCAAGTTTCCAAATTTAACAGGGACTCTAGAGATTACTCATCCAAGAGAGTTTATTTATGGAGACAGAGTGTTATCCAGCCTTCCTCACGTAAGGCTTCTTCTGCTCTGTCGATCTCCTCCATGAGTGGGAAGTCTGATATATCGTCTACCTCTTCACTATCTGCTTCCAACAATGAGATGGCAAGATTGCGGGACCATACGTTCCATCCGTACAAGCGGAATCTGGGCGCTTCTGGACACGATAATAAGGTGATTAATCTTAGTGACGTTTCCCTTTCTGCGGCAGATCTGCGGCTCCTCAGTAGGGGTCTCTCTTTCTCTCCAGCGTCTGGTTTTGACCTATTTGATACAATTAAGGATCTCCACCTATTTGCGCGATCGTTGCTATTCAAGAGATATTTTCACTCTAACGACATGCAATCCCTGTTTCCCACAGAGGAGGAACAGGCGGCGTTAACCATATTGGAGGAGCTGGCATCTGGAAATGAAAATGATGGAGGTAAGATTCCCCCGTCCATTCGACCAAAATCCAAGAAGTTCCCCCCATTATCCTCTTGTGCTGCCATTGACATGTTCGTCCGGGTGGTTACGGAGGAGTTCTATAATATTCCTCGGTTTATTACTAATGACAATATTTCCCTTGGGGAGAGATGTAGGCTGAGAGCACTTCAAAATATACCTGGGGTTCTTATTAAACCTGCTGACAAGGGTGGTAATGTCGTCCTGTGGCCGGTAGACATGTACGAGAAGGAGGTATTTAGACAACTGAATAACATCGTCTGTTATAAAAAATTAACATATAACCCTCTCTCTGCCTACTCCGTCATGTTGGAGACTATTCTTAAAAATGCTACACAGGACGACATTATCACTAAAGAGCTACATAATGCTCTTATCGTACCCGAACCCAAAGTCCCCACCCTATATCTTCTCCCCAAGATCCACAAGAGCTCCTCTGTTCCACCCGGGCGGCCCATTGTCTCGGGACGGGGGAATTTCTTGGAAAATGTTAACAAATGGATTGATTTCCACCTGCAGCCCCTTGTTACTAGCCTTCCCTCCTTTCTTCGTGATACAGGTGATCTATTACGCAGGGTCGACGGGTTGTGCCTTGGGGGTGATACTCTTCTAGTCTCAGCGGATGTGGAATCCCTATATACCAACATCAAACACACTGATGGCCTTAAGGCGGTCAAATACTTTTTAAGTACTTCCAACCTCAGTCCAGGTTTAAGGGACCTCCTGCTGAGACTACTTGAGTTCACCCTCACCCACAATTTTTTTGTCTTTAAGGGGTCCTTCTACCTACAGCTCCAGGGGACCGCGATGGGTGCGGCCTATGCGCCCTCCTATGCGGGTCTTTTCCTGGGGCTGTGGGAGAGGGACCTCTTCATGTCAGACGAAGGTCTCTCAATGTGCCGTGTCCCCCTGTGGACGCGGTACATTGATGACATTTTCTTCGTCTGGCATGGCACACCCGCCGACCTTGAACAACTTATTACTCTCTTGAATGGCAACGATCAGAATATCCATCTAACGTTTTCATATAGTGGGGAGTCCCTTGATTTTTTAGATGTTACTATCAAGAGGGACCGCGCTGGGGTCCTGCAGACGGACATCTTCAGGAAGGCAACCGCCACTAATTCTTTGTTACATGCTAGTTCTAGCCATCCGAAGCACATTATTCGTGCCGTTCCCGTGGGGCAGTTCCTACGTCTTCGTAGGATCTGCTCCACGGACGATGATTTTTTTAGGCAGGCTGAAATTTTGCGCCAACGTTTTCTGGTACGTGGCTATAGCCACAGGTCCATCAAGCGGGCTCTTAATAGGGCCAAGTATGCTTCCCGCCATGATCTTTTATATCGCTCTGAATTTGTCCAGCGCCCAAATAAAAATGGGACTATTAGGTTCGTTACTACATTTAGCTCGAGGTCCAACCAGGTACGTATGGCCTTACAGAGAGCCTGGCCGATCCTTCGGGTTGACCCGATTATCAATCAATTTCTATCCCCTAGACCATCCATGTCCTTTAGGCGCTCTAAGAATCTTAGAGACCATTTGGTCTCCAGTCATTACATTGCTCGTAAACCACAGACCTTCTTGGATAAACTCAGCCCTGGGGGTGGCTGTGTCCCGTGTGGTGGTTGTGTGGCATGTCCCAATATAATACGTGATAACTCTTTTTGTGACTCTAGTGGTACCACTACATATGATATTCGTCAGAGAATAACTTGTACCACTAGATATGTCATATATTATGCCACCTGCCCTTGTGGCCTGATTTATATCGGCCTCACAACACGCCAACTTAAAGTAAGAGTGAGGGAACATGTGCTGGGCATCCTAGCGGCACGCACACATGATGACCCCGCTACCCTCAGAACCATACCACGTCATTTTTTTGATTTCCATGACTGTGACGCTGCCCTATTGAAGGTTAAAGGTATTGATGCGCTCAAAATTGATGTCCGAGGCGGGGGTTTGTCCAAAAGACTCAGCCAGCTCGAAGCCCGGTGGATCTGGCGACTCAAGACTGTTCACCCACATGACCTTAATGAGAGCCTCTCTTTTGCTCCTTTCCTATAATCCATTTATGTGATATTGGTTTGTATGTTTTTTAGCATGTTTTTAATTTATTTTATTCTTATTATAGTGACTTCGTGTTTCTGCTGCCTCTCGGCCCCTCATGTGGATGAACATTTCAGTCCTGTTCCATGGGGATGTGATGCCTAACGGATCCTCACTACACGCCCAACCTGGTCTCTTGATTTTTGCATTGGACTGGACATTTCTCTCTTTTTTTTTTTTTTTTCTGCATATGGGCCAACATAATGCTGTGTATATATGTCCTTTTCTAGCCTGATTTGGTTCATGTGTAGTTAGGTTCTTGTATGGACTCCTTTTATTTCATTTTTGTATTATTATTATTGTTATCATTTTCTCACATTTACTTGTCTCATGCACACATTATAGTACCGTAAGAGAGAGAGATACAGATATAGATACATTTATCTACCCATTGGTTGCCTGTACTTAGTATGATATCCATTTTACTTTGGCCTCCCCTAGGTCTATCGTTATATTGGCTGCTATACACTTTGTTAATTATATGCTGGTGCGGATTCCAGCTTTGCCCCTACATTTTTCCCCTTTCCAAAATGGCCGCTGTTGACTCTGTCCATACTGCGCATGCGCCGATTGCGTCACGGACCACGTGACATCACCCTCCTCCCTCCTGCCCACCGTCTGACGTTTGACTGCACGGGGCCCCGTGTTTTGTCTGCGTCAGCGGTGTTCAATGGCTGGGATGGTGGGTGTGTCCGGTGCTTGGACGTGATTGGTGCTTTCACTTGCAACCATCCCCTGTGATTTGTATGCATTAGCTGTGACCGATGGGTGGGTGTGTCTTGATCCTGGGCATGATTTTACTTTCACTTTCACTTCCCCTATATAATGGGCCTTTGTCAGCAGTTACACATGCCCCCTGAGGAAGGCATTATCGCCGAAACGCCGCGCGTTGGGGTACGGCTGTGGTCTCCCTTGCTGCTCCTTCTTGTGTAAGTGCCTCCTTTATTACCATATTGTATGTTTTTGCTTGTCATCATTCATGTAGGAATTTTTTCCCTGTAGTTATGGTCACGACCATGGGCAAACATTATTTATGTTTAGACAGTTAGACACTTCACAATGTTCATGTATTTCTCATGACTATTTATTTGGAGCTGCCATGGTCACCCGGCCTTTCTTTTCCTACCAATGTCACTTTTTAGCCATGTTCTGTTTGTTTCACCTTTCAATAAAAACCTACTTTGCACTTTACCTTGTGATATGAGGACTTTTTTACTGCTTTTCGTCAGTTGCTACGTGTACGAGGTGTACGGAGCAGAGCTGTATGTATACGAAGTGTACGGAGCAGAGCCACGTGTGTACGAGGTGTACGGAGAGGAGCCGTATGTGTACGGAGCAGAGCCGCGCGTGTACAAGGTGTACGGAGAGGAGCCAGGTGTGTGCATGAGGTGTACGGAGCCACGTGTGTACGAGGTGTACAGAGCGGAGCCACATGCGTACGAGGTGTACAGAGCGGAGCCGCCTGTGTATGAGTTGTACGGAGTGGAGCCGCATGTGTACGAGGTGTACGGAGTAGAGCCACGTGTGTATGAGGTGTACAGAGCGGAGCCACATGTGTATGAGGTGTACGGAGCGGAGCCGTGTGTGTACGAGTTGTACGGAGCGGAGCCGCATGTGTACAAGGTGTACGGAGAGGAGCTGTGTGTGTACAGAGCAAAGCCGCGTCTGTACAAGGTGTATGGAGAGGAGCCACATGTGTATGAGGTGTACAGAGCGGAGCTGCGCATGTATGAGTTGTATGGAGCGGAGCTGCGTGTGTATGAGGTGTACGGAGCGGAGCCACGTGTGTATGAGGAGTATAGAGCGGAGCCGCACATGTACGAGGCGTACAGAGCGGAGCCGCCTGCGTATGAGTTGTACGGAGTGGAGCCGCATGTGTACGAGGTGTACAGAACAGAGCCACGTGTGTATGAGGTGTACAGAGCGGAGCCATGTGTATGCGAGGTGTACGGAGCAGAGCCGTGCATGTACGAGGTGTACGGATCGGAGCCGAGCGTGTATGAGGTGTACAGAGCCACGTGTGTATGAGGTGTACGGAGCGGTGCCTTGTGTGTATGAGGTGTATGGAGCTCTCTGTTCTTTTTTTTTTCTTTCTTTCTTTCTTTCTTTCTTTCCCCTTTCTTTTTCTCTCTGTTCTTTTTTCTCTTTCTTTCTCTCTCTCTGTTCTTCCTTTCTCTTTTTCTCTCTCTTCTTTCTTTCTCTCTCTGTTCTTTCTTTCCCCTCTTTCTCTCTATCTCTCTCTCTCTGTTTTTTTTTTCTGTCCCCTCTTTCTTTCTCTCTGTGTTTTTTCTTTCTCTTTTTTTCTCTGTTCTTTCTTTCTTTCTTTCCCCTTTCTTTCTCTCTCTCTGTTCTTTCGCTCTCTGTTCTTTCTTTCTTTCCCCTCTTTCTCTCTCTCTGTTCTTACTTTCCGCTCTTTCTTTCTCTCTGTTCTTTCTTCTTTCTCTCCTTGTCCTTTCTTCTCTCGCTGTTCTTCCTCTCTCTGTTCTTCCTCTCTCTGTTCTTTCTTTTTCTCTAGCTCTCCTTTCTTTCTCTTTCTGTTTTCTTTTTTCTCTCTCTCTGTTTTCGTTATTTCTTTTCCTCTGTACCTGTCAGTGTGCCCACAGTACCAGCCAGTGTGCCCATAATGCCAGCCACTGTGCCCTCAGTACCAGTCAGTGTGATCACCAGTGCTAAATGGGTGCGGTTGGGCATGGACATGAGTGTGACTAGTTGTGAAATACGTGTGGTTAGGGCGTGGCATAAAATTTGCCATGGCACGCACATCCTTTGTCCCTCTTTCCCCTCTTCAAAAGTTGGGAGGTATGGGATTGCATGTGCAGCATCGTTCCTCACAGCGGCGCTGTGTGCAAGTCAAGCGCTTACCTCCCCACTCTGGGTGGTTAGTGGTGTCCGCTGAATCGGTGCAGTGCGCACGTGGTGTGACTATATTATTTAGTTTAGTTATCGCAGTTGTGGTGTCAAACGCTAGAGGGACTCTAACCCTGCGTCCTTGGGGCAGAGTCCTGTGTCTCTTAACTAGTGTTCACCTTGCCGAGCCCTGTGAGGTTAACAGGCTCCGGCACTTGTGTTCTGCGGCTCTGTTCAGTAACAGAGTTCACTTCTGTACACACCAGGTCAGCTGTTACCCCACCGGTGTTCAGTCAGTGTGTGCCCTAATCGAGCAGCAGTATACCATCTCTGCACGGTGGACTCCGGGTTGCGAACACACCTTACTATTATATTTTATTTGGTGCATTCCGCCAACCATAACAATTGTGATCGTAAGAATCTCTGGTGAAGTATTTTAATCATACTGCATGAAGATGAGAAATCGCAAGTGCTCACAGTTTCTGATACACTCAAGTTTTCATCTCAAGTTCGAACCTTACCGGAATTGAGCTGTAAAGAACAAATGTTCTATCTGTGTATCAATACGTGCAGGATTTCCTGTCATCATTATGTTTACTATCATTTACAATGATTACACCTTGACATTATGCGCTAGAAAAGTCATAACTGAAATGTGTCATTTCTCACAAAACAATGTTTATTTTGAGAGGTTATGAAGAGCATGACAGTCATATAGTAAAATAAGGAGCGGAAGGGTGGAATTAGAAGTGAGATGATATTTGCCGTCAGTATCCTTTCATGATTGTACCCCAACATTTTCATGAATCTAAACCACAAAACTTCAATCATTGTTTACCAGAAGGGGGTGTCCCTGATCCAGATATATGCAAATACATGATTTTAAAATTTTCCCATTACGTTCAATGGTGTGAAATTGAAATAAAATTAATCTTTATATCTAAGTAGCTCACACAATAATCTATAAGCCAAAGCTTTTTAAAAAGCTTGTACTCTGATGTGTAGGCTCAACAGAACAAGAGTCTAGTAGGAAACTTGACTATCCTTAGAAAGAATGACAAAAAATTGGATTCAAACATAGGTTACTTTTGAAATGTATAATTTTACAATACAAAATTATTATTGTGGTATCGTGTTTACCAAAAATATCGATGTAAATACTTATGTTCCAAAAAAATGAGAAAAATATTCAAAGAGTGTTACCTTTATTGGCTAAACAGAGAAATTATATTTGCAAGCTTTCAGGGCTCAAAAGGTAATAAGGTGTAATTCCCATTTAAATGTTGCCATCTCTTTTCAGTAATTCATGCCTGATGAAGGGGCCTTTTGAGCCCTGAAAGCTTGCAAATATAATTTCAAGACTTTAATAAGGATGACCTTTCTTTAGGATAAGAACATTTTTGTTTGAAATGCGTAATCCCCTGGATTTACAATTTTAACAGCATGTTTTTAAAGGCATTGCAATAAAGATGAAGTTTTAACGTCTATTCAACAATCTGATTTGGATGTTTGTTGCTGGAGCTTTTTTGTTTGTATGAAAGAATATACTGTCCAGTCTAAAATGAAAAGTCTGTAGTCACTCTGTGTGGCTGCAGACTTTTGAATCCACCCAGAGCGCACACTGTGAGCTGTGAGGATTTTCCCGTTTCTCAGCTATTGTAGATTTTCCAATAGATATCATGCAAGCAATGTAAGAATTAATTGTATTCTTTGACATTATACTATGCCTTTATTTCTTAACTGTGTATCATGAATCATGGTATGTGTTAGGCCATGTGCACACGATGCAGATATCCAGCGGATCCGCAGCAGATTTTACCGCGCAGAAAAGCTACATATCCGCATTGTGATGTACAGTAGCATGTTAATCAATAGAAAAAAAAAACGCTGTGCAGACGCTGCAGATTTTTCCGCGCGGTTTTCTTGTGGTTAAAAATATGCAGCATGTCACTTCTTTTGTGCGGTTTTCCACCTGCTCCATTCTCCAAATCCGCAGGGGGAAATCCGCAGGGGAAAACCGCACAAAAAACGCAAGAAAACTGCAAGAAAAAAGGAAGAAATCCGCAGGAAAAATGCAGGTCATTTGACCTGCGTATTTCTTCAATTCTGCGCAGAAAAATCAGCAGGGCAAAAAAGTACGTGTGCACTTAACCTTAAGGGGTCCCACTGAGACTCTTTTGCCTGGGGCCCTGCCTAAGAGGACCTAAATCATGTTATTGCTGTGCTCTAATTTCCAGGGAACTGCCATTCTACCCACGTGATCACAAATCGGCCAATATGTTGCATAAAACATCTGTCCCATTCTTCTGAGTGATCATAAAAAAATCTCCATCATTTAACCCCTGTATGTTGTGATCAAAGCTAATTATATAAGGAGAAAAAAAGATCAACCTGTGATCACATAATCTATACACATGAGAAACTAATACAGGATTCTTCAGCCTTTTTTACCTTGAGAGCCACATTCAGTTCTGTGAGATTGTCATGAGTCACATTCTATCCAAATAAATCTTAGATGCCCCTGTGTGCCCCTCTGAAGGTCATATTACCCTGAGTGTTAAGTTGTTTGTTCCTTCCTCACCTTTATAATCAAACTAATGGTAACAAATTTAGAGGCAAAATTTCATGCAGTCTCATGTAACACTATAGATAACACACAGTGGTGCCGCTTTGAGTACCAATAATGTAGTAAGTGTGTGATAGGGTGACTGACACAGTGTACGAGGGGAGATATGTGTCACTGTGCATGTTGGCATCAGTGGTATGAAACCAGGATATTTTTCCTCCAGCACACTAAGTGTTGGTGTCATGATCCAGGACGGGATTTCGCTTTGACCCGTCCTGGTTAGACTATGGGTTAATTGTGCTGCCTCTCTCTGGCAGCAGGAGGCCATTTAGTGCTCACTGGACCTGGGCCCGGTGTCAGTTATACTCCTGCCCTCGAATGAGTTAAGTGACCTCTTGCACACGTGTGCCTTGTGCCTGATATCTTGCTTGCTTGTTCGGTTGTGATCTGGTTCTGTCCCTGTTACGAGTTCTGCCTGCCCCTCTTGTACTGCGCTACCTCTCGTGTATGACTCTCTGCTTGTGACCCGACTTCTCTCTGCTTGTCCCCTTGGTACCACGTTGCCCTCTTGTGTATGACCTTTGGCTTTGTCTGACTACCCGTCTGTTTGTCCCTCCTGTACCTCGTTTGCCCGTACTGCTGTGACCTCTGTTTTGCCTGACTCTGAGTTGTTGTATGGTGTTCTGTCATATCTGAAAACAGGACACTAAGCCCCGCCCCCTTGCAGTTACATGACCATAGGTCCCGTGCAGATTATTCAGTTTCAGTGTCCGCAGGTCCTATGCATCTTTACCTTCCAGTGCTGACTGGACCCTAACACTATTAGCCTGAAGCACGCATGGTCACCTCTGCTGCCCTTCTCCACAGGTATCTTTTAGCACTGCTTCTGTACTCAGGACACGCGCACTGGCTCTATGAGCAAGTGCAGTGCGGTGTCTCTGACAGTTGGGAGGGTTAAAGAAAGCTTCATACATTGTCTGGTTTTATGTGAGCACTCATAGAGTAGGAGGTAGGGTGCTTACCATATCTCTTCCTGCAGGGCCGACACAGGCATGTGTACTAGAAGGACCTGCGGTGATGTCACAATCATGTGATCATCACAAGATCCTGATTAAATACCTGGACATGGGAGACAGTCTGATTGGTATCTTGGGAGAGGAGGTACACATGGAGCTCCAAAGAGGAGCAGAGGACACCTGCAGAGAAAATGACTCTGTTATACTTTATTTATTTTGTTCTCTGGGTTCTGCTTTGGTTTTCTGAACCTTGTCTTGGTGTATGCTTACTTCAATAAACCACCAAAGTATTCCTGTGTCTACCTGAGGAAGCAGGTAAGAGTGGAAACCCCTCACACATGGTGTTTTGAGTGCCGGCAGCGTTCCAGGAAAATATATAGAGACTGATAAAAAAGAAAAAATGCCAGCTTACCCGGTTGGTTCAAAAGATAAGCTGCTATACTGTATAGGCTCTCAGCAACGGATAAATGACAGGAGCTCTTGCCAACAATAATTGCGAAAAGAAGATAAATCCAGCGAGCCAAGTTTGAAGTACATAAAAAATCTTTTTCTTTATTTCAATCGTAGATTAAAAATATTTATCCATAGCAGCATATTATAGATATAGGCAGAGATAGGAAAAATTACTGCTGTTAAGCGCACGGCAAGATGCTTTTCGGCTAGACCTTTATCATTGCCATAATACACATTGCTATTTTTCTGGGATATAAGAAGGAAAAGATCCTAAGATAGGTGGTGCTATAGTTGATTAAGCGTTAATAGATCACACTTGTGGGCATCCACCTATAAGATTAACTATTTAAAAACAAGTGTTAACCCTAACAAAAGCTAATACGCTAGCAGTAATTTTTCCATATATTTTACAAATATTTTACAATACATGATATAACAGAATATATATACAGAGATTTTATTCTCATGTTATCCTCCACAATACTTCTATACTATAATTTATGCTCAAAAAAGTATATTTATAAACTTAGGACAGAGCAGGTTGTAATTATTAACATAAGAATCATAATTTTAGGATTTTTAATAAATTCTAATTAGATCTTGTCTATTGTTTAAGCCAATTGGCATCCTAGTTTCCAAAGTAAAAATCCAAGCAGATTCTCTGTTAAGTAGTTTACGTTTTCTATCGCCCCCTCTGGTAGACAGTGTTACTAACTCTATTGCTTTAAACCTGAAGCTATCAAAATTGCCAGAATGATATTGTGAAAAATGTCTGGAGACCGCTGATTGTTTGAAGCTGGAGGGGTTAATAGCATCAGAAATGTGTCTTCTAATTCTTTTCCTCAGTTTTCCCGTTGTACAACCTATATACTGTTTACAACATAATGTACAGTCAATCAAATATACTACGTAGGTGGAATTACAGTTCAGAAAACTGTTAATAGGATATTCTTTGTTGCTATGGAATGAGGAAAATTTGTTGATTTTATGTGCATATTGACAACAAGTACATCTCTTATTTCCACATTTAAAAAACCCCTTTAGATTCAGCCAGGTGTCACTGGTTTCCAGCGAGGAATTCAAATACAGACTGGGCGATAGTTTATCCTGCAAAGTGGGTGCTTTTTTTGCTACATAAGTAATTTGGTTTTCTGCAATAATTTGTTTTAGTTTTGGATCCTGGCTTAACACTGGAATATATTACTTTATGATAGAGACTATGTTGTTATACTGAAGACTATATGGAGTAGAGAAAATTTTTTTTTTTTTTTTTTATTATTTGGAAATTGTGGTTTTTTTTGTGGAAAAATTACTGCTAGCGTATTAGCTTTTGTTAGGGTTAACACTTGTTTTTAATAGTTAATCTTATAGGTGGATGCCCACAAGTGTGATCTATTAACGCTTAATCAACTATAGCACCACCTATCTTAGGATCTTTTCCTTCTTATATCCCAGAAAAATAGCAATGTGTATTATGGCAATGATAAAGGTCTAGCCGAAACGCGTCTTGCCGTGTGCTTAACAGCAGTAATTTTTCCTATTTCTGCCTATATTTATAATATGCTGCTATGGATAAATATTTTTAATCTACGATTGAAATAAAGAAAAAGATTTTTTATGTACTTCAAACTTGGCTCGCTGGATTTATCTTCTTTTCGCAATTATTGTTGGCAAGAGCTCCTGTCATTTATCCGTTGCTGAGAGCCTATACAGTATAGCAGCTTATCTTTTGAACCAACCGGGTAAGCTGGCATTTTTTCTTTTTTATTGTTCCATTTGAGTTTTTTTTGCCGTGCCTACCCTTATTAGGCAGAAGATTTTAATGATTGAACTTTAACATGAATACAGAACAGATAATTTTGAATGTGGATGATTATGCCAATAGACTAGACAGATCTGCACAGATCTTTAAAGCCAGTAATGTGAACAGGGTGCAACTTCCTGATGAATTGTCCACCATTATAAAAAATCTGGAACATAAAATGAGCAAGGAAATAAAAACTTGGTGGAATCATAACTCTCTAAATGTATATCTTGAAAAGGAGATGATTCCCCCGGACTAAGATTACGAAAAAAAGCTACAGCTCATTTCAGTGAGGAATTCCAGAAAAAAATGGGAGGACATTCTCAGCACATGTTCCTTGAAGCTTATTCAACTGATTATCAAGGAGGAGGAAGTTCACCTAGCTTCCATACAGACAGATATCAAAGATCTTAAAAATGATCTGGCTAAATTTTCACAACATGTGGACTTTCAAAAATTACAAGACAGAATGAAATCAAACTTGGCTAAATTGGAAAATTCTATTACAGATATTAAGAAAAGAAAGTTTGAAAGAGATCTGAAAGACTACAAAGAAAATAAAGTCTATAATTGGCAATCCTATCCACGCCCTACATTAAAGAAAAATCTGTATACACAGAATAGAAACAAAGTGACTTTCTCAGATGGGAATAAAAGTTCAGATTCCTCTTCATATAATTTTACAGAGGACACTCTGGATTCTTCATCTTTATTCACTTCTATTGAAAAAAATGACGACGTATATAATCCTGGAATACAACAAAGGACTTTTTATTCTAGAAAGGTTTCAAAAAACGGAGGAAAAGAGGCGGGCGGAAACACCATAGTGCCAGCAAGAAGAAATCCGCAAAGGAACAAAAATCGGAGGTATTAGAGGTTCCTATATGGAACCTCTCTAGTTATATACTAACGGAAGATCAAATTTCCTTGTTATATAGAGGACTAGGCTATTGTCCGACATATAACTTTGATTTGTATAAAACCTTGTTAGATGTTAACAAATTGGCACGCAATTTTACCATTAAATGTCATTTTTCTGATGATAATGTTACAAAGTTATATGATAATATGCCTATTATAGATGAAGATATCATGTTGTCCTATGAAGAACAAAAAACACTTTTGTCTGCAAAAAAAACTACAATGTGAAAGCACAGATAGCTATATAGATCTGAATTCAACCTTTCATACAAAAAATCCTCAATTTTATCCCCTGAGGTCACGACCACCAGTCCTGGATTCTTTCCAGGAGCTGGTGGAAAGTGAACTTATAGAGCTGGATAAAGAAATTAGAGACAACCCTATAAATAGAAATAATTTATCTACAAAAGAAAGAATGGCTCTAAAGGATTTAATAAGTAATAAAGATCTGTTAGTACGTGAGGCTGACAAAGGGGGAGGAGTGGTTATTCTTAATGCAGGATTGTATGAAAGGTTGAATTTATTAGACCTCGAGAATTCTAATGCTTATCAAGAAATATTCTATGATCCTACTATTGAATTTAATGGGGAGCTTAAAGCATTGCTAGAGGAGGGCTTATTCAATGGGGCTCTAACACAGAGGTTATTTGACTATTTACATGTCACCTGTCCAATTGTTCCTATTTACCATTCCCTCCCTAAGGTCCATAAGGATGTATTTCCACCTCCACTACGCCCTATAGTGGCAGGTATTGAATCTTTGGGAGGGAGATTAGGAGAATGGGTGGATCATTACTTACAGCCTCTGGTGAAAGAAATCCCTAGTTACATCAGAGATACCAAAGCTTTAGTTACCATGATAGAAAATTTTATATGGGATGATCAATACTCCTGGATTACAAGTGATGCAGTTTCATTATATCCATCGATCCCGCATGGGGTGGCTATAGATTCATTAATTTATCATTTAGAAACATTTAGTAATTATGCTATAGAAATCAAGTTTTTTTGGTAATGGCAGTAAGGTTTTTACTTAGTCACAATTATTTCTCTTTCAATAGCAGATTTTTTCTGCAGAAGACTGGAGTCAGCATGGGGGCCAAGTTCTCCCCGTCTCTGGCAAATTTAGTTATGGCCAGATGGGAGGAATTGGTCCTATATGCTGACTCCAACCTTTTTTCTAAAAGCCTGGTGTGGACAGGGCGTTATATAGATGACTTAGTCATTATATGGAAAGGAACACAGGAGGAAGCCTCCAGTTTTATAAAGAGCATTAATGTGAATGATTTCAACTTAGCCTTTACACATTTTTGGAATAAAAATTCAGTGAATTTTCTAGATGTCACATTAACAGCAGGTCTAGATGAAAATGATAATAAAAAAATCTTTATTAGCCCCTAACGCAAAAGCACTGCCAAAAATACATTACTGGCAGCTGATTCTTGCCATCCTCAACATGTGATAAAAAACATCCCCATAGGAGAGCTTATAAGGTATAAACGAAATTCGACTGATCCAAAAACATATAAAAATGCACAGGAATTAGTTAATATGAGACTAAAAAATAGAGGATATCCAAATTGGATGTTACAGAGAGCAACCAAAATAGTCAAGGATATTGATAGAAAGGATCTAATAATAAATAAAAAAACAACAAAAAAAACACAATTTGCAAATAATAAAAAAATTTTTTTCTCTACTCCATATAGTCTTCAGTATAACAACATAGTTTCTATTATAAAGTAATATATTCCAGTGTTAAGCCAGGATCCAAAATTAAAACAAATTATTGCAGAAAACCAAATTACTTATGTAGCAAAAAAAGCACCTACTTTGCAGGATAAACTATCGCCCAGTCTGTATTTGAATTCCTCGCTGGAAACCAGTGACACCTGGCTGAATCTAAAGGGGTTTTTTAAATGTGGAAATAAGAGATGTACTTGTTGTCAATATGCACATAAAATCAACAAATTTTCCTCATTCCATAGCAACAAAGAATATCCTATTAACAGTTTTTTGAACTGTAATTCCACCTACGTAGTATATTTGATTGACTGTACATTATGTTGTAAACAGTATATAGGTTGTACAACGGGAAAACTGAGGAAAAGAATTAGAAGACACATTTCTGATGCTATTAACCCCTCCAGCTTCAATCCATCAGCGGTCTCCAGGCATTTTCCACAATATCATTCTGGCAATTTTGATAGCTTCAGGTTTAAAGCAATAGAGTTAGTAACACGGTCTACCAGAGGGGGCGATAGAAAACGTAAACTACTTAACAGGGAATCTGCTTGGATTTTTACTTTGGAAACTAGGATGCCAATTGGCTTAAACAATAGACAAGATCTAATTAGAATTTATTAAAAATCCTAAAATTATGATTCTTATGTTAATAATTACAACCTGCTCTGTCCTAAGTTTATAAATATACTTTTTTGAGCAAAAATTATATTATAGAAGTATTGTGGAGGATAACATGAGAATAAAATCTCTGTATATATATTCTGTTATATCATGTATTGTAAAATATTTGTAAAATATATGGAAAAATTACTGCTAGCGTATTAGCTTTTGTTAGGGTTAACACTTGTTTTTAAATAGTTAATCTTATAGGTGGATGCCCACAAGTGTGATCTATTAACGCTTAATCAACTATAGCACCACCTATCTTAGGATCTTTTCCTTCTTATATCCCAGAAAAATAGCAATGTGTATTATGGCAATGATAAAGGTCTAGCCGAAACGCGTCTTGCCGTGCGCTTAACAGCAGTAATTTTTCCTATCTCTGCCTATATCTATAATATGCTGCTATGGATAAATATTTTTAATCTACGATTGAAATAAAGAAAAAGATTTTTTATGTAGAGACTGAGGACCACTGCATGTCCTGGGTGAATTCTGCTATTCAGAGCGAGACGTCCGGCAGCATGGAGGAGCTTGCAAAACATCTCGTCCAGGTACAGCAGCAACAACAGCTCGCCAGTCAACAACAGAATTTTACTCAGCAGGAAATGAATAAGTTGTTAGCACAGCAGCTTCAGCAGCAGCACCAGCAGCAGCGAAAGCAGCAGGAGGCACTAACATGACAAATGGAGCTCCTTGCGGAGTCGGTTCGTGTCATGACGGCAGTCTCCTCCCCATCCAGGTGATGACTCGTACGCCCGAAAACGGTAAGAAAAGCCATGCAGAAAATGACCCCAGGGAATGATGTAGAAGCCTTTTTGACTGTGTTCAAGCAGGTAGCGGAGTGTGAGTGGCTACCACCAGAGCAATGGGCAGAGGTGCTGGCCCACTATTTGACTGGTGAACCCCAAAAGGCATACTATCACTTAACCCTCCAGAATGCCAAAGAATATGTCAAATTAAAAACTGAAATCCTGGTACACCTGGGGGTAACAATGTCTCAGAGAGCTCAGCGAGTCCACCACTGGGTGTATGCTAGCAACAAACCCCCTCGCTCACAAATGTTTGACTTGCTGCACCGGATCCAAAAGTGGTTGCAGCCAGAGACTTCCACTGGTCGAGCGTGCCCTGATAGACAGGTTCATCCACTCCCTTCCCAGGCCAACACAGACCTGGGTTGCCCAGGGTGGCCCTCAGAATGCAGACAACCTGATTGGCCTGGTTGAGAGTATCAGGTTGTTGAGAAATCCCTGGCGAAATCAGACATCGCCACTTCCCCATACTGGCATAACCAAGGGGGGTGGGCTCACCACAGAGGGTGGCTAGACCCACAAATGAGGTGCATCCCAATCCCACTGAGGGATCCCCTAAGGCTGTTATGAAGGATCTGGTGTGATGGCGGTGTATCAATCTTGGACACATAGCTGCCCGCTGTCATATGTCCCCTTGAACCCATGGACTGCAGCCTAGGCAGGTGCTGCTCCTATTGAAGCCAGGAGAAAAAACAGAGTATTGGATTCAATATAATATAAAAGATATATAAATTTTTATTCACATATACAATGACAATTTCGATAAAACATGTACAAATACAACATGACTAGTGTTGAGCATTCCGATACCGCAAATATCGGGTATCGGCCGATATTCGCAGTATCGAAATTCCGATTCTGAGTTCCGATACTTTTAGCATATCGAATACCGGAATCGGAAGTTCCCATAATGCTATGAGCCAGTTTGATTTGATTCAGCCAATGAGGAATCCTCAGAAGTGTGGGCAGATCCTGTTATTCATGTAGGCATGTTAACTAATGGCATGGCTGTGATTGGCTGCTGAAATGATGTCATGATGCACTATAAAAGCCGCCGCCACCATTTAGGGTTCACTCTGCTGTGAATTCAGTTAGGGACAGGCTGCTGTTCAAGACTCTGAGGGACAGTTAGAGATAGCGATTTTCAATATAATATTGTGCTTTACCCAGGCTACATTATCAATTTCTGTAGCTTTCTTTTGCCTTGCAGCGCTGTTCACAGCTGTCTGCAAGGTCTGTGTGAGTGCAGCTCACGCTGTGTAGTCTCTATCGGGGACTCCCTTCTTCTGAGTCCTGGCTCTCTATCCTGTTGTTGTTGTTGTTTTCCAAATCTTTAATGGGAGTAGTGCATTTACAGCCAACTACTCCACTGGTGTCTGCTGCAGAACCATAAGTGTCCATACAACCTCGGGGACCGGGCCCTGGTCTTGCGCTGAGAACCTACAGGCAGGGTTCCTCTTCCAACCCACAACTCCTCTCTGTTCTCTTACTCCTTCGTTCTGCTCTGTTCCTTCTCTCTGTTGTGGAAGCTGAGGTTGCAGGACTACGTCTTTCTCCTCTTCTCTTTCCTGTGCCAGCTGGCTCAGATCACTGAGGCAGCTGCAGCACTCTTTCTAAACTGAACTCAAACTGAATTCAAAACTAACTTCAGAACTGAACTCCTCTCGCCTGACCTCCCGTCAGACTGACCTACTATCCTCCACTTTCCCTCTCTTTTATACTAACTCCACCCACCTCCCAGCACATCTCGTGTTATGAAGCAGGGTTCCACGAAGGGTGCTCTGCTACCCCCAGCCTGAAGCTGCTAGGTGGACCTACTGAACTATCCTGTGTGTGGGATGCAGATGTTGGAGTGTGGAAAGGAGTTCCCAACTTACCTAGTTGGTGGGGCACTACACCTTAGGAGAAGGTGCAGTACCTCTCTGGCGACTGAGCCTAAGGGGTGCCACATACCCCCCCGTTAAACACAGCACGTCCGCGGGCTGCAAGATAACAAAGTAGACAGCAAAGAAACATACAAAAATTTTGTAATGCATAATAACTTTTCTTATACTAATCTTCCTAGTATAGGAGGTACTCATCTTGAACGTTACAAACAATTCTATCTAAAATTTTTAATTCTAAGTGCAATTCTCAATTCAAAGTGCTATTCTCTGTAACATATTCTCTCTCATTTTCCTCTCTCTCTAGAACACATTTATTTTTTCTACTTTCACTATCTCTTCTAGATGCAAGACACTGACCACAAATACCTGGTCTGTCACCTGTCTACTTTCAATTCTTTATTCACACTCATCTCTAAATCAGACATTCCTAATTCTTCTATAAAAAGCCATTTTTCAGTTACTAATACTCATAAAGCACATTATCAAATACTTCACAGTAAAACATTCTACAGTTATTCTTGTAAGGTGCTGGACACCGCTCCCAGCCAGGATCTCTTGCAGTGTCCTTTGAGGTAGACATCATCTTCGAAAAGTGTCCATGCAAAAACATTATCTTCGCAAAGAGTCTCTAAATGTAAAACCAAGAGAGGGCACCTAAAGAGGTGCAACTATTTACAATAAAAGTTTTTGGATCACTCCAAGTTCATGATCGCTAGTTCAAATTGTGAAAACGCTGCCATTGCAAAAACTAGGCAACAAAAGTGCTACCAGAAAAAAAACAAAACATGATAGCAAAAAACAACAAAGCACAACTGGTGCAAACAAAACCCTCCTGGGTAACGAGATTTGAAAAGTGTTTTAACGGCTGCCAGATTCCAAGTAGTCACTGGCAATCCTCAAGTTCTCCTCTTCCCACGGTGTTAAGCCAGGGATCTTTGGTTTGGGCTGCCGAACTGGAGGTGATACAAGAGCAGCCTGGTTCCTAGGATCAGGTACCTGAGCAGTCTGAGTGGTAACGGTGGGTGGAGGGACAGCAACAGGTCTCTTTGGCTTGTACATTACGATAAACTCCTCCGGAATACGGCAGATATTCAGGGCGTACCACCCCCGGAGTCCTTCATGCCGGGTGAAGATCACATACTCCCCAGGCTGCAGGTCTCTGTCAGGATGCCCCCTCCGCAGATGGGGCTCCATGTCTCGCCGGTTAAAGAACAGGTCCCAGATTCTTTTGGGGTCCGCAATGAACCCGAACCCCTTCTCTTGGTTCAAGTTCAGAACCTGCCCCCAGCCAAGTGCATCACGGGGTCCGTAATGGCCAGCACGGGCCCTCTCCTCCCGGGCCAGATCCGGGCCCAACACAGCCTTGTTTCTCTGCTCTCTCTCCCGGTATTCCGCTGCCAGCTGTCGGATGGTGGCCAGGCACCCTGCCCAGTTCTATTCTTCCTCCCGCTCTTCCCGGGACCTGCTCTCACCAACGGCACCAGCATCCCGGTCCCAGACCAGATCCAGGACGACTTGGCCAGCCGCTGCAACTGCGGTACACCCCAGGGCCTTCCCAGGTGGAGGAACATCCAACATACCTGGGCACTCCTGGCGGTGCGGCCTCTGCTCCAGTGCAGGTGGTGATGGAGCGGATGGTGGCCCCAGATCCGCAGGGGTCTCTGTGGGGACCTGCGCAGCTGCGTCAGGTCCGGGCGGGAGCTCCGCTTCCTCTCCCGGGTCCTCCGGTAACTCCTTCGGGCAGGCGGCACCTAGCCACACAGTCAGAGTAGACGTGTAGATCAATGCTGCCCGGGGAAGGTCCGGTTTGGTAGCGGCAGGTACCGATGGGGAGGGTACCGCTGGTGTAGGCCCCACCGGGGCACACTGTCATCTCAGCTTCTCCAAGGCATCCTTCCTCAGCTGCAGACTGGCTGTCAATTCAGCTATTTCAGCTTCTAGTTGCTAGCGGTTCATTCCGGAGTTCGGGTTGGAGCCGTGAGCCATGGCGCCAGGGAGATCTGTTTCCCCGCGCTCTGCAGGCCTCCTTCCCTCACTCTCCAAAATGGCGTTCTGGCGTTCTTCCTCCTGCCTCGGCCCCTTTCCCGCCACTGGCTTCTTCTGCCCCTCCTTCTGGGGGCGACGTCTTCTTCCAGCGGCTCCACACCAAGCCAGTATACGAACCCCTCGGGGGGTGGGCCATGTTGCTGTCACAGAGCAATTCAAGCAGGGAAGGCCCAATTCTCTTCGCAGTCTTTTCCTAGGACCTCCCATCTCTTCACGCCCTTCTTCTCCACGCCAGCGGCCATTTCTAATGTCCATTTTACAGTCTATTAAATTAGGTCTTCTGCACATTTTCAAAAGTTCAAAGTCTCACAAATTTCAGGCGCACAGTATCCGATGGTATCGGGTCTCGTCATCCTGTTCGTGACACCAAAATTGGGTCGCCCTCACACCCAGGGCAGCGGGGTACTCGGTACCGGGCCAGTGTCAGGGGGAAGGTGTCACAGCAGCAGTGACCCGGTCCGTGGCCCTGGGCGCCCAATATCAATGGCGGTGATGTTAATGGTAGAATAGTTTGTGACGCCACCCGTGGTGTTTGGCAAGAGAGATGTTAAGCCAACGCTGCATGCAGATCCGCTGGGACTGATGATATGTTGCAGCAAAGATGGTATAGCTCCCCACAGGTGGAGCTGTAGTCCCAGGGCAGTGTAGGTGCAATGGATGAGGAGAGGTGCAGAATGGTATAGATGCTGTTACCCAGATGTAGCGGTGCTGAAGGTGTTGACGGCGAATGAATGGAGGACACCAGGGCTTGCAGATTCAAAGCTTTACTCACAGTTTGTGGTACCCACTGGTGCCTGCCTCCGTGCCGTGTCCTCCGGGGTAGAGACTCAATCAACCTCCCGGGCAAGTCAGGGTTCTCCTCTCCAACACTCCACCAACATGTGCCTTTCCTGAACAACTCCTCTATTGCGCCTTTTAGTGTGAAGAACTCCAGTACCCCCAGCCTGAAGCTGCTAGGTGGACCTACTGAACTATCCTGTGTGTGGGATGCAGATGTTGGAGTGTGGAAAGGAGTTCCCAACTTACCTAGTTGGTGGGGCACTACACCTTAGGAGAAGGTGCAGTACCTCTGTGGCGACTGAGCCTCAGGGGCTCCACATATGCAGTGATGCGCAACTGCTTTGTTCCTCTGAATCTGAAGAGGCGGGTGGGCCAGTGCCTATGGTCAGCACACCTCAGTACGCATCAGATGATGAGACTCAGGTGCCACTTTCTGGTGCGCACAGTGCTGGCGAGACTACCCTGGAGAAGCAGGTGTTTGAAGAGGGGAGTGTAGATAATGAGGTCCTTGACCCATCATGGCGTGAGGAACAGGAAGGTGGTGGGAGCAGCTCTGAGGAAGAGATTTCCTGAACAGCCAAAACAGGAGATAGAGGGAGAGGGCAGACTTGGTTGCCTGTAGCCTCCAATTTGGCTCCCGTTAGGAGCATTCCTCTTCCAAAACCCAAAACGGGCGCTCCCAGGACTTGCAGTGCGTGGTCCTTTTTTGACACAATTGCAGATGACCTTTGCTTTGTCAAATGCAAGCTGTGTAATCAAAGTCAAAAGAGGGAAAAGTGTCAGCAACCTGAATACCACAAATATGTGGAAACATGTGCGGACCAAGCACATGGTGGAGTTACAAAGACACACTGAAAACGTAGGCCAACCTACAGCACCACCTACCACCTCTTCGGCTCGTGTTGTAGCCTCTTCCTCCAGCTCACTCACAGATGGTTCGGCTTCCTCACAGGATCGCCATGGAAGAACCTCTGGCACTGTTGTCCAGAGACCCAGTGACATTCCACTCACAGCACCACGTTCCCTGTCATCCTCACACTCCCAAGCCACTCGGCAGCCATCGGTAGCACAGACACGGGAGAAAAGGCGGCCATACTCGGCAAACCATCCCCGAGCACAGGCTCTGAATGCTGGCATTGCCTAACTACTGGCCCTTGAAATGCTCTCATTCAGGCTGGTGGAGACTGACACCTTCCGTAACTTCATGGCATTGGCAGTCCCACAATACACCATGCCCAGCCGCTTTTATTTCAGCAGGCAAGCTGTCCCTGCCCTGCAAAAGCATGTGGAGGGAAAAATTATACATGCGCTACTAAACGCCGTCAGTAGCAAGGTCCAACTGACCACCGATGCGTGGACCAGTAACCGTGGACAGGGACGATACCTTTCCCTCATTGCCCATTGGGTCAATGTTGTGGAGCCGGGTACAGATCTTGAGAGTGGCGCTGTACGTGTTCTGCCAACTCCAAGGATTGCAGGAATCCAGTCTGTACACATTGACTCCTCCTCATACTCCAGTTCCTCAGAATCAGCGCTGCAGGAGCCTGTTACGACCGATATGAGCACAGCCGTGGCCAAACATCAACAGGCTGTACTGAAATTAATTTCTTTGGGGAATCGAAGCAACACATCGCAGGAGCTCTGGAATGCCATCAAGCAGGAGAGCGACATGTGGTTTCTGCCAGCGAATCTCCATCCAGGCTTGGTAGTGTGTGACAATGGTCGAAATCTGGTGGCAGCTCTGGGCCTAGGCAACCTCACTCACATCCCATGTCTGGCACATGTGCTCAACTTGGTCATGCAGAGCTTTCTGAGGGACTATCCGGATCTTGATGCACTGCTGCACAAGGTCCGCATAGAGTGCGCTCACTTGCGGCGTTCCAGCATGGCAAGATCGCGCATTGCAGCTCTGCAGCGCTGATTCCGCCTTCTGGAACATCGCATCATATGTGACCTACCCACCAGGTGGAATTCAACGTTACATATGTTGGAGCGGTTGTGTGAGCAGCAGGCAGCAGTAATGGAGTACCAGCTGCATCAGGCGCAAGCAAGTCGCACTGTGCACCGGTCACACTTCAGCACCACTGAGTGGGCCTCTATGAAGGACATCTGCCTTGTTTTGCGTGCCTTCGATGATTCCACGCGGATGGCGAGTGCAGATGATGCACTAGTCAGCATGACTGTCCCCTTTATCTGCCTGCTCCAAAAAACACTGCAAGCACCAAGGGAGGAGGTTTTGGAAGAGGTGGAGGATGAGGAGTCACAAATGCCATCTGCTTCTGGACAGTCTGCGCCAGAGGCGTATCTAGGCTTTCTGGCACCCGGGGCAAGAATTCGGTTCGGCGCCCCCCCCCCGCGCCCAAGTACATATGCGACTTGAACACTTAGCCATGTACCTGCGAGCTGCTCCTCCTAATGCTCTCAATGTTCAGTAAAAAACTGAGAGAAGCAGGAAGAGAAGCTCGTTGTCACAGGACCATACCTATGAAAATCGCATATGAGTGAAGTATCCATGTGATGACTACGGCAACCTGCAGAGCTGAATCCTGACATTGCAGCTTCTGAATTCTCACAATGAATGCACTGCACACTTTTAGGATTCTCCCTTGCCGATGTACAGTCATGTCAGCACAAGTATCTGGTTTGTATACTTCTGGCCACATTCCGACTAGACGTGCCCGGCCTCGCTCTGTTCATTTTCACTGAGTGAGGCCACACACGTCTAGTCAGCATGTGACCGCATGTATGTAAATTACTGGCACGAGAGAATCCTAACAGCGTTCAGTGAGCACTGTGAGAATTCAGAAGTCTGCAGTCACATAGAATGTCTGCAGACTCAGCACAAACCTGGACAACCCCTATAATGTTCCTAACATAAATAAAAACATGAGAATTAGTCAGTATCACAAATAACATTTACATCCAAGTACCTTATAGATGACGTCGTCTCTGCAGTCAGTCACCTTTTCTTCTAGACCCCATGATGAGTTTTCTCATCCACATCTTGTCTCTGTAGACGTCCATCTTCTCCGGTCTTCTGCAGTAAATCTCCACACGACGCCCTTAAAGATAGAAGTGTCATTATAATGCTCCTAAATAAAAATGTCTGCAATATACTGTCTCCTCACACTATTCCCCTCTAGCATCCCACCTGTTCACCATACTGTCTCCTCATATATTTACCCCCTCACTCTCTATACTGTCTGCTCACACATATCCCTGACTCCCCATACTGTGTCCATCCACATACATTAACCCATTCGCTCCCCATACTGTCTGCACCCATCCCCCATACTGTTTCCTCATACATACTCTTTATTTTGTGTCCTCAAATCTCCCCACACATTAAATCCCCCCATCCCCAATCCCCCACACACACATTAAGTACCCCATCCCCATTCCAAATCCCTCCCACACATTAACCCAATCCCCACTCATTAACCCCCATCAGCACTCCAAATCCCCCCACCCCCACTCCAAATCCCCCCACACATTAACCCCAACCCCACTCATTAACGCCCCCATACATTAACCACCGCACACATTAACCCCAACCCCACTCATTAACGCCCCCATACATTAACCCCCATCCCCATTCATTAACCCCCGCACACATTAACCCAATCCCCACTCATTAACCCCATCACCACTCCAAATCCCCCCACACATTAAATAACCATCTCCACTCTAAATACCCCCACACATTAACCCCCATCCCCATTCATTAACCCCCGCACACATTAACCCAATCCTCACTCATTAACCCCCATCACATTAAATAACCCCCATTTCCACTCCAAATCCCCCCACACATTAACTCCATGGCATCCCCACTCATTAACCCCCACACACATTAACCCCCATCCCCACTCTAAATACCCCCACACATTAACCGCCATCCCCTCTACAAATCCCCCCCATCTCCACTCATTAACTCCCCCTCATCTCCCATCTTCGGTGGTTCTTCAGCTCCACAGAGGAGCACACTTACCACCAGCGTTTGCTTTGGGCGCCGGGGAGTGACGTCAGCAGCGTCATCACATGACCTGATCACGCTGCTGACGTCGCTCTGGCCCGGCGGTCAGAGCTTCAATTGTACTGCCGTCTGTATAGATGCCAGTACAATTGTCCCCTGGGAGCCGGCACGCGCTCCTTCTCTGCGCCAGCTGTCAGCTTGACAGCTGACACAGAGAACCGCCGACTCTCAGGCCGGGGGGGGCGGCAGAACGCAGCCGCCAGGGAGGACACTGCGGACCGCTGCATTAGGCGGCCCGACTGCGCCCCCCTGCTGGCTGCGCCCGAGGCAACTGCCCCGGCTGCCCCCCCTAGATACGCCCCTGGTCTGCGCAACGTGGTTCCTCACAAAGGCCTAGGCAGGGGACACTTTGTGAGGAGGATGAGGAGGAGTCAATGGAGGATGAAGACATCTCTCCAGAGGAGGGAGGTACACAATGCACTAGTAGTCAGTATGTACAGCAGAGCAGGCAGAGATAACGCCTCAAGCAGGGGACAGCGTTTCTTGGGCAGTTGGGAGTCTGCAGCACATGGTTGATTTCATGCTGCAGTGCCTGAGAAACGACCGCCGCATCGCCCACATTCTCAACACGGCTGATTATTGGGTGTACACCCTCCTAGATCCTCGCTACCGGGACAACTTACAAAGCCTCATAACACCGTTGAACCGGGAGCGTAAAATGCGGGAGTACCAAGACACACTGCACAAACAAGAAGTATTCAGCTCACCTCTCATCACTCCTGATCACACCTCCGACGCACGGAAACACCCTGACCCGGGTGTATAGTGCATGCACAAAATAAAGAAGGATTTTTCCAGCGTCTCCAGGAGATAAAATAACAATTGCTTTATTGAAAATATAAAATCTTCATACCATCAGGTAAAAACGACATAAAGAGGCATATGAAGGGGAGCAATTTCCTACGCGTTTCACCCTAAGAGGGCTGAATCATGGAATACCAAGACACACTGGTGCATTCCATCATGTTCTCCATTCCACCCGAGAGCAGTACTGCTAGTGCTTTACAAAGTAGCTCTGTGCGTCGAGGCAGTGGAGGAAGTGGGTCGCCCTCCCAGGGCTGTGGGGTACTCGGTACCGGGCCGGTGTCAGGGGAATGTGTCACATCGGCGGTGACCTGGTCCGTGGCCCTGGGTGCCCAAGTAATGGGGGAATATAGTTAATGGAATAGTTTGTGACGCCACCTGTGGTGTTCGGCAAGGGAGGTGTTAAGCCGACGCTGCAGACAAATCCTCTAGGACAGATGGTATGGTGCAGCAGTGATGGCATAGCCCTCCACAGGCAGGGCTGATGTCCCAGGGCAGTGTAGTTGTAATGGTTGTGGAAAGGCGCAGGCAGTGTAAAGGATGGTACCCAGATGTAGAGGTGCAGAGCGGGTTGGCACAAAAATGAATGGAGGACACCAAGGCTTGCAGTTCCAAAGCTTTACTCATAGTCTGCGGTACACAAGGGTGCCTGCCTCCGGGTCAGAGACTCAGCCAACTTCCAGGCCAGATGGAAAGCTCCCCTCCAACACTCCGCCAACATGTACCTTTCCTGAACGACTCCTCTATTGCGCCTTAAAGTGTGAAGAGCTCCAGTACCGTGGTACTCTGGAGTTCCTCTTGTCAGATGTTCCCAAGAACTGTACTCGTATGGCAGACAGCTATAGCCTGCCTCAGGGACTCCCCTCTCCTGAGTCCCGGCTCTCTAATCAGTTGCCGTTGTGCCCCAAGACCTAGATGGGAGCAGTGCATTTACAGCCTACTACTCCACCGGCGTCTGCTGCAGAACCACAAGCGTCCACACAACCTCGAGAGAACCTACAGGCAGGGTTCCCCTTCCAACCCACGTCCTCTCTGTTCTCCTTACTCCTTCATTCCATACTGATCTTTCTCTCTCTTATGGAAGCTTAGGTTGCAGTTCTACGTCTTTCTCCTTCTTTCCCTTTCCCGTCCCAGCTGGCTCAGATCAACGAGGCAGCTGCAGCACTCCTTCCTCCATCCCTTCTTCCAAGGATCCTCACTCCTGTCTGAGTAACTTCTTACCCGCCTGACCTTCTGCCAGACTGAACCTGTAATCCTACACTTTCCCACTCTTTTATATATCTCAACTCCACCCACCTCCCAGCACATCCAGTGTTCCAAGCAGGGAACCACCAGAGGTGCTCTGCTACTCTCTAAGCACTGAGCCGCAATGTGGATGTGCAGAACTACCCTGTTGTGTGGGGTGCGAGTGTTGGAGCATGGAAAGGAGTTCCCACCTTACCTGGATGGTGGGGCACCACACCCCAGAAGAAGGTGCAGCACCTCTGTGGCGACCGAGCCCCAGGGGCGCCACAGAAGTTCTGCACAAAGAGGGAGCAGAGGCAGCGCCTCAGCACAAGGCAAGACCAGTATGGCCCAAATGTGGCAAAATTTTGTGTGCCCGCCACAAATGTCCACACCATCACAGACGGCTCCAGTCAGCAGGAGGCAACATTTCCGTCAGATGGTGACAGATTACATGTCTTGCCCTGTCATTGTACTCCCAGACGGCTCTTCCCCCTTCAAGTTTTGGGTCTCTAAGGCCGGTTTCACATTAGCGCATTTTCAGCGCGCGCACGGCCGGGGGTAGCTCCGCCCCCGAGCCGGCTCTCTGCCCGGCGTGCCCGCCCCTTCCTTGTAGCGGACAGCGGCGCCTGCGATCGGCGCACCCTATCTTTAGCATAGGGTGCGCCGATCGTGCGCAGGCCGTGCGCTAGTTGCGCTTTGACCTGCGCTGCGCACTTTTGACGGTGCGCCGTGCGCGCCAAAATCAAACTTTTCGGATTTTGGCGCGCACGGCGCACCATCAAAAGTGCGCAGCGCAGGTCAAAGCGCAACTAGCGCACGGCCTGCGCACGATCGGCGCACCCTATGCTAAAGATAGGGTGCGCCGATCGCAGGCGCCGCTGTCCGCTAGGAGGCGGCGCTACAAGGAAGGGGCGGGCACGCCGGGCAGAGAGCCGGCTCGGGGGCGGAGCTACCCCCGGCCGTGCGCGCGCTGAAAATGCGCTAATGTGAAACCGGCCTAATCTGGATACATGGCCAGAGCTTAGCCAGTATGCATTGGAGGTGCTGGCTTGCCCTGCTGCTAGTGTATTATCGGAACGCGTCCTTAGTGCCGCAGGTGGTGTACTAACAGACCGTCGCACGCGACTATCCTCCAATAACGTTGACTGGCTTACTTTTTTGAAAATGAACAGGGCCTGGATCTCGCCGGAATTTGCCAGTACTCTTCCAGAATAAATAATTGGTTGGCAACAGTATCCAGGTCTCCTGTTGTGTTCATGTTTCTACCATCTGAACTGTAATCCCTCGGCTCCAACACCGCCAGTTGTTGCTCAGAAGTGCCGCCTGCACAGAGAAAAACACTAGCTCCTGTGTTAGTGGGGTTCAGTAATGCCAGCTGCTCCCCTGCTGTGTGTACGGCAATATCTCCTGCTCCCTCCACATTCAAACTACATCACATTTTACACATGATCCAAGCAGGCCTCAGAATTCACCATGATTGATCCTGGGCTCCAACATCGCCAGTGGTTGCTCAGAAGTGCCATCTACACAGAAAAAAACACTAGCTCCTGTGCTAGTGGGGTTCAGTAACGTCAGCTGCTCCCCTGCTGTGTGTCTGGCAATATCTCCTGCTCCCTCCACATTCAAACTACATCACATTTTACACTTGCTCCAAGTAGGCCTCAGCCTACACCATGATTGATCCTGAGCCCCAACACTGCCAGTTGCTGCTCAGAAGTGCCGTCTGCACAGAGAAAAACACTAGCTCCTGTGTTAGTGTGGTTCAGTAACGCCAGCTGCTCCCCTGCTGTGTGTCAGGCAATATCTCCTGCTCCCTCCACATTCAAACTACATCACATTTTACACTTGCTCCAAGGTGGCCTCAGCCTACACCACGATTGATCCTGGGCTACAACATCGCCAGTTGTTGCCCAGAATGCCGTCTGCACAGAAAAAAACACTAGCTCCTGTGTTAGTGGGGTTCAGTAACGTCAGCTGCTCCCCTGCTGTGTGTCCGGCAATATCTCCTGCTCCCTCCACATTCAAACTACATCACGTTTTACACTTGCTCCAAGTAGGCCTAAACCTACACCATGATTGATCCTGGGCTCCAACACTGCCAGTTGTTGCTCAGAAGTGCCGTCTGCACAGAGAAAAACACTAGCTCCTGTGTTAAAGGGGTTCAGTAATGCCAGCTGCTCCCCTGCTGTATGTCCGGCAATATCTCCTGCTCCTTCCAAAATCACACTGCATCAGATTTTAAACTTGCTCCAAGTAGGCCTCAGCCTACAACATGATTGTGTGGCACCCCCAGGAGTATGGTCGCCACAGTGGCTTTGCCTTCCTCCTGGGGAGGGTAATGCCAGGCTTGGAGGCAATGATGGGTCTCTCTCGCAGTCAATGTATACATGCCACACAGTTCCACTCCAGACCAGCAGGGGGAACTCTGAACCGGGATTAAGGGGAGGAGTGCTCTCTGAGGGTCAAGAGGAAGGAGTGGTCAGTTTGTCTGCGGAGGGTGAAGTCTGCAGACGTGTAGAGAGAAGCTGGAGGTTGAGCTGGGAAAGGAGAGCTCCCTCATAGTGAGCGCATGAACTGGAGCCTGGTCTCCACGGTTGTACGGATACTAACGGTCCTACAACAGATACCAGAGGAGTAGGAGGCTGTAAATGCCCTACTCCCATCTAAGACTTGAGGGCACAACAGCAGCTTGGATAGAGAGCCGGGACTCAGGAGAAAGGAGCCCCCGAGATAGGCTACAGCTGTCTGCCGTGTAAGTAAGGTTCTTGAGAATATCTGACAGGAGGAACTTCAGTGTAACTCGGTACTAGGAGAACTTCATTCAAACAAGCGCTAGGACGGAGACTGCACAGCCCGTCTGCTGAGAGAGAATCCCTGAGTTGCTTCCAGGCTAGCCTGCTCCGTTACCATCTGTAATCAGGACCCTGGACTGCAGTTATCAAGTCAAGGTACAGAAATTGCACCCCGCTGTGTCTTGTCTGCTTCCTACCCTTATGGCACTGCTACATCCCCGTGCCAACCACCTCTACACTGCCCTGGGACTATAGCTTCACCTGTGGGGAGCTTTTACATCCTTGCTGCACCCTACCATCAGTCCCAGCGGATCTGCATGCAGCGTCGGCTTAACACCTTCATTCCATTAACTACATTCCCCCATTACTTGGGCGCCCAAGGCCATGGACCGGGTCACCGCTGCTGTGACACATTCCCCTGACACCGGCCCAGTACCGAGTACCCCACAGCCCTGGGAGGGCGAGCCAACTTGGCGTCATGAAAAACATTACGGAGCCCGGTAACCCCGGGTCCTGTGTGCCATAGACTGTGTGTGAATATTGGCGCCGATTGCCGCCATTGCCGCACTGCTTGGCGCGTGCATGAAGAAGGGGCAGGCCTTCGTTGGCGGAGCCTGCCACAGAGCGCGAAGAAGTGAAGTGCCGCACGGGAAGAGAGGACAGCGCGTGAGAGGAGGAGGAGCTGAGGCCTACAGCCCTGAGTGTCGGGCCTGTGAAGCGGCCGCCGGTGAGCTCACATAGCCCCCGGCCCTGGCTAACGTTAACTGGGGGGAAGAGGATGTCAACGCCACAAGCCAATGCAGCGGCAGGCGCCGTTGCCAACCCCGCAGCACCGCAAGGAGGAGCGCCCGCCGCAGCGGTCTCCATAATGCCGCTGTCCATGCCCTACATACCGGGAGCGGCCTGGCTACCACAGTACTCGGGTGAATGTGAATCGCATACCCTGAGTGAATTTAAAGAGAAACTGTGCAGTTTGTTTAAAGTATAAGCTCTGTCTGTAAGCCAAAAAGTGAATATCCATTTTGGACAGCTAATGGGTGCAGCGCAGAGAGACGTGAAGGCCTGGCAGGATACTGATAAAGAGACTGTTGCAAAGATCCTGGCCAAGCTGAGAAGCACCTTTGACACCCGTACACAGGGCTGCCACTAGGAATTTCGGGGCCCCATACTGGCAATTTTTCGGGGCCCCCTTGAGACTCCGCCCAGGCTCCACCCCAGCCCCGCCTCCACCCCTCGAACTCTCCACAGTCCCACTGCCCTCTCTTGGAAAAACTCTACTTCTCACCTATCACACATTAACAGTTCCCATCACCAGATCCCACATATAGCCAGCAGCTTTTGTTTTGGCCAAAAGATTTTTTAAGCCGCCACCATAACACGGTAGACACTTTTGGACGAGCTCCACTCTACTGTAACCTATTAAATATTTGTTAAAATATGCAATACAATTTAGGTATATTTTTATTTATTTTTAAATTTTTAAAATGACCAATAATATCACATACAAGGAACCAATACCACCGCACCATGACCAGACCACATATTACCACCACAGTGACCGAATAATATCACACACAAGGAACAAATACCTCCATACCATGACCAGACCACATATTACCACCACAAAGTGACCAAATAGCACATACAAGGGACAAATACCGCAACACCATGTCTAGACCACATATTACCACCACAGTGACCGAATAATACCATATGCAAGGAACAAATGCCGCTACACTATGTCCAGACCACATATTACCACCACAAAGTGACCAAATAATAGCGCATACAAGGGACAAATACCACAACACCATGTCCAGACCACATATTACCACCACATAACGAATGAATACTACAATACTGATCAGTAATAAAAAAAAACACAATACTATCACCATAAGTGCCATTATACACAGGAGATCTGTACTCAGTATGCAGTGTGTGTGCACAAGTAATACAGTGATCAATGACATTATACACAGGAGCTCTATATATAATGTACAGGTAATACAACGATCAATGACATTATACACAGGAGCTCTGTATATAATGTACAGGTAATACAGTGATCACTGGTTTCATTATACACAGGAGCTCTGTATATAGTGCCAGTGTACAGGTAATACCGTGATCACTGGTGACTAGTGTTGAGCATTCCGATACTGCAAATATCGGGTATCGGCCGATAATCGCTGTATCGGAATTCCGATACCGAGTACCGATATTTTTTCAATATCGGATATCGGAATCGGAGTTCCCATAATGCAATGAGCCACTGTTGTGGCTCTGATTGGCTGCGGAAATGACGTCATCATGATGCGCCATCAGTTTGGGCCTTCCGGGGGGTCTGTGCCGACTGCCGGTGGTCTGTGCCGACTGTCCGGGGGTCTGTGCCGACTGTCCGGGGGTCTGTGCCGACTGCCGGTGGTCTGTGCCGGCCTGCCGGTGGTCTGTGCCGACTGTCCGGGGGTCTGTGCCAACTGTCCGGGGGTCTGTGCGGACTGCCAGGGGTCGGTACCGGCCTGCCGGGGGGCTGTGCCGACTGTCCGAGGGTCTTTATGACTGCCGGGGGTCTGTACCGGCCTGCCGGGGGGCTGTGCCGGCCTGCCGGTGGTCTGTGCCGACTGTCCGAGGGTCTGTGCAGGCTGCGGGGGTCTGTGCAGGCATCGTCCGATGGGAGTACAAGTCCCATCGGGCGATGCCTGCTACCATGACGGTGATTGACACATTAGCCAATGATGGGACAGTAGTAGTCCCATCATCCGGCTAATGTGTTGAATGTAAAAAAAAATACATACTACATACATACTACATGCTACATACATACTACATACATGCAACATACATACTACATACATGCTACATGCTACATACATACTACATATATACTACATGCATGCAACATACAAACTACATATATACCACATGCATGTAACATGCATACTACATATATACCACATATATACTAAAAGCATGCAACATACATATATACTACATATATACTACATGCAACATGCATATTACATATATACTACATATATACTACATGCAACATGCATACTACATATATACTACATGCATGCAACATACATACTACATATATAACACATGCATGCAACATGCATACTACATATATACCACATATATACTAAATGCATGCAACATACATATATACTACATGCAACATGCATACTACATATATACTACATGCGTGCAACATACATACTACATATATACCACATGCATGCAACATGTATACTACATATATACCACATATATACTACATGCATGCAACATACATATACTACATGCAACATGCATACTACATATATACTACATGCATGCAACATACATACTACATATATACCACATGCATGCAACATGCATACTACATATATACCACATATATACTACATGTATGCAACATACATATATACTACATGCAACATGCATACTACATATATACTACATGCAACATACATACTACATATATACTACATGCATGCAACATGCATACTACATATATACCACATATATACTACATGCATGCAACATACATATATACTACATATATACTACATACAACATGCATACTACATATATACTACATGCATGCAACATACATACTACATATATACCACATGCATGCAACATACATACGTACAACATATATACTGTATGCATGCAACATGCATACTACATACTTACTACATATATACCACATGCATACTACATATATACCACATATATACTACATGCATGCAACATACATATATACTACATGCAACATGCATACTACATATATACTACATGCAACATACATACTACATACTGTATATGCAACATGCATACTACATATATACCACATATATACTACATGCATGCAACATGCATACTACATATAAACTATGCATGCAACATACATACTACATATACTGTATACCACATGCATGCAACATGCATACTATATATATACCACATATATACTACATGCATGCAACATACATATATACTACATGCAACATGCATACTGCATATATACTACATGCAACATACATACATGCTACATATATACCACATGCATGCAACATGCATACTACATATATACTACATGCATGCAACATACATATATACTACATGCAAACTGCATACTACATATATACTACATGCAACATACATACATACTACATATATACCGCATGCAACATGCATACTACATATATACCACATATATACTACATGCATGCAACATACATATATACTACATGCAACATGCATACGACATATATACTACATGCATGCAACATACATATATACTACATGCAACATACATACATACTACATATATACCACATGCATGCAACATGCATACTACATATATACCACATATATACTACATGCATGCAACATACATATATACTACATATATACTACATGCAACATACATACTACATATATACTACATGCATGCAACATACATACATTCTACATATATACTGCATGCAACATACATATATGCAACATATATACTACATGCATGCAACATGCATACTACATATATACTACATGCATGCAACATACATACATACTACATATATACCACATATATACTACATGCATACTACATATATACCACATGCATGCAACATACATATATACTACATGCATGCAACATACATATATACTACATGCATGCAACATGCATACTACAAACATAACACATATATACTACATGCATGCAACATACATATATACTACATGCAACATGCATACTACTTATATACCACATGCATACTACATGCATGCAACATACATGCAACATATATACCACTTGCATGCAACATGCATACTACATATATACCCCATGCATGCAACATACATCTATACTACATGCAACATACATACTACATATATACCACATGCATACTGCATATATACTACATATATACTACATGCATGCAACATACATGCTACATATATACCACATGCATGCAACATGCATACTAAATATATACTACATGCATGCAACATACTTATATACTACATACAATACATTCATACAATACATACATATAGACATACAGTACATATAACATAGAGTACATACACACCATCACTTATCACTTTGTTCCCCGAAGCCATTGTCATTTTTGGAATAAATATTAAAACAACAAACAATATACTGCCTGATCCGCAGAAGTCCACGAGTGTCCCACGACGATCTTGCGTGGAGAACAGCAGCATCAGCTGATGCTACCGTTCTCTACGGGCTCCAGGAATCCAATGACGGGAGGTAGGTATCCTTCTGCACTGTATTCCTCCGCCACTGTAAAAAAAAATCCCTAGTCTCACTTTATGGCAAAAGCTGCATGGGAAATTTTCACACAGCAATGCCATAAAGTGAGACTAGGGACTTTTTTTTACAGTGGCGGAGGAATACAGTGCGGAAGGATACCTACCTCCCGTCATTGGATTCCTGGAGCCCGTAGAGAACGGTAGCATCAGTTGATTCTGCTGTTCTCCACGCAAGATTGTCGTGGGACACTCGTGGACTTCTGCGGATGAGGGGTAAGTATATTGGTGGTTTGTTATTTTAATATTTATTCCACAGATGACAATGGCTTCGGGGAACAAAGTGACAAGTGATGGTGAGTATGTACTCTATGTTATATGTACTGTATGTCTATATGTATGTATTGTATGAATGTAGTATATATGTATGTTGCATGCATGTAGTATATATGTAGTATGTATGTTGCATGCATGTGGTATATATGTAGTATGTATGTTGCATGTAGTATATATTAATGCTGCATGCATGTAGTATATATGTGGTATATATGTAGTATGCATGTTGCATGCATGTGGTATATATGTGGAATATATGTATGTTGCATGCATGTAGTATATATGTAGTTTATATGTATGTTGCATGCATGTAGTATATATGTGGTATATATGGAGTATGCATGTTGCATGCATGTAGTATATATGTAGCATGTATGTAGTATGCATGTAGTATGTATTTATTTTTATTTTTTTTACATTCAACACATTAGCCGGATGATGGGACTACTACTACTGTCCCATCATTGGCTAATGTGTCAATCACCGTCATGGTAGCAGGCATCGCCCGATGGGACTTGTAGTCCCATCGACCGAAGCCTGCACAGACCCCCGCAGCCTGCACAGACCCCCAGATAGTCGCCACAGACCACCGGCAGGCCAGCACAGCCCCCCGGCAGGCCAGTACAGACCCCCGGCAGGCCGGTACAGACACCCGGCAGCCGGCACAGGCCCCCGGCAGGCCGGCACAGACCCCCGCAGCCGGTACAGACCCCCAGCAGTCCGCACAGACCCCCGGGCAGTCGGCACAGCCCCCCGGCAGGCCGGTACAGACCCCCGGCAGTCCGCACAGACCCCCGGGCAGTCAGCACAGACCCCCGGAAGGCCTGTACACACCCCCGAGAGGCTGTACAAGGACAGAAAAGGGTTTTTCTTATTCCGATACCGGAAGTCCCATAGACTTGAATGGGACTTCCGGTATCGGAATCGGCGATACCCGATACTTTTTTCGTATTGGGCCGATACCATCCGATACGATATTTTAGGGTATCGGATGGTATCGCTCAACACTACTGGTGACATTATGCACAGGACCTCTGTATATAGTATACAGTGTATAGTGTCAGTGTATAGGTAACACACTGACTCACCAGTGACGTCTCTAGGTGAAGTCCTTCATCTTTACTTTTCATCTTTCATCCAGAACAGACCACCATCTCGTCTTCCAGCCAGGGCTCGTCTCTGAAGGAAATAACACAGTTATCTAGAGTACCGCTTGCAGAACAAATTACTTATTTTTTCCCAACTTCTACATTACACCACATGAAGAAAAAAAGGCGACATAGTGGTCCTGTTACTGTGCAGAGGGACGCCTCCTCATTTAAAACAGTATACTCGAAAAATAAAATAAATACATCACTGCAGTAATAATATCCCTTAATTAGCCCCTATGGTAATAATATCCCCCATCCTAGCCCCCATGCGTCTCATTCCTGGCTTCAGCCATATGTTCTCCCATCCCGTCCTCATGAGTATCCATTCTTCCCCATATGATCTCCCAATCCTGCCTCATCTGTCTCCATCGTATCTGACTAAAAGGATAGGATTACGGGCTGAGCTGCAGGTGGAGACAGTCAGCATGCTGGTACTGTGCATGTGCAGCACAGTCTGTGCTGACGAAAAGGATAGGACTACGGGCTGAGCTGCAGGTGGAGACAGTCAACATGCTGGTACTGGTCAGCACAGTCTATGCTGACTAAAATGATAGGACTATAGGCTGAGTTGCAGGTGGAGACAGTCAACATGCTGGTACTGTGCATGTGCAGCACAGTCTGTGCTGATGAAAAGGATAGGACTACGGGCTGAGCTGCAGGTGGAGACAGTCAACATGCTGGTACTGGTCAGCACAGTCTGTGCTAATGAAAAGGATAGGACTACGGGCTGAGCTGCAGGTGGAGACAGTCAGCAATGTGCCAACTAATCATGGATGCTGGAGATTTGTCCCCCTGGGCCCTGGCTGACCCCATCAGCCCCCTGGCTCACTCCATCATCAGCTGGGGCTCCTGGCTCCCCCCATCATCAACCCCTATGTCCCCCACAAACAGCTGGGCCCCTGGTTCCCCACAGGACCCCTGTGAACAGTTGGGCCCCTGCATCCCCCACGAACAGCCGGGCCCCTGGGTCCCCCACGATCAGCTGGGCCCCTGGCTCCCCACAGGACCCCCACCAACAGCTGGGCCTCTGGGTCCCCCACCAACAGCCGGCCCCCTGGGTCCCCCACCAACAGCCAGGCCCCTGGGTCCCCACAGGACCCCCATGAACAGCCGGGGCCCTGGGTCCCCACAGGACCCTCATGAACAGCTGGGCCCCTGGGTCCCCCATAAACAGCCATAAACAGCCGGGCCCCTGGGTCCCCCACCAACAGCTGAGTCCTTGTGTCCCCCACCAACAGCCGGGCCCCTGGGTCCCCACAGGACCCACATGAACAGCCGGGCCCCTTTGTCCCCACAGGACCCCCACCAACAGCCAGGCCCCTGGGTCCCCCACCAACAGCCGGGCCCCTGGGTCCCCCACCAACAGCAGGGCCCCTGGGTCCCCACAGACCCCCATGAACAGCCGGGCCCCTGGGTCCCCCACCAACAGCTGAGTCCTTGTGTCCCCCACCAACAGCCGGGCCCCTGGGTCCCCACAGGACCCACATGAACAGCCGGGCCCCTTTGTCCCCACAGGACCCCCACAAACAGCTGGTTCCCTGGGTCCCCCACCAACAGCCGGGCCTCTGGGTCCCCCACCAACAGCCGGGCCCCTGGGTCCCCCACAAACAGTCAGGCCCCTGGGTCCCCCACCAACAGCCAGGCCCCTCGGTCCCCCACCAACAGCCGGGCCCCTGGGTCCCCATCAATAGCCAGGCCCCTCGGTCCCCCACCAACAGCCGGGCCCCTGGGTCCCCCACGAACAGCCAGGCTCCTGGCTCCCCACAGAACCCCCATGAACAGGCCAGCCGGGCCCCTGGCTCCCCACAGGACCCCTCCCCCACAGCCAGGCCCCTGGCTCCCCCAACCCCCATGATCAGACCATACGACAACTGGGCCCCGGGTCCCCAGACTCACCATGATCAGCCGCCGGGCCCCCCGACAGACACATTCATTGAAGGACTCCTATCCAGTACCCACAGAGGACAGTTGCGTATCATAACCCTGCAAAACCCTGATCTGGAGTTTGCTGATTTTAAGGACAGGGCTATTCGGGTACTGCAGGAATCCACTGACAGCCGTCCAGCGCCCCCTATGCGCCCAGTGATCATCTTCCATCAGGAAGCAACATCTTTTCCTTCCATCCCTGTGGACGCAGATCCAACTGAGGAGCTGCGTCTTCAGGTCCAGGAGTTGACCAAAGGGATGGCTGCACTTACGAAAACCATGCAGTCCCTGCAAGTGTCCTCCAAAGAAAAGATCCAGCTTGCTTCCAGTCCAGAGGATGTCCCGTGGCTCCGGAGGAGGAGAACCCCACCACTTCGAGGAAGGAACAACGATTGCTATGACCAGGACGGACGTCCCATCTGTCGTCGCTGCTACAAGGCAGGTCATCTTGCAAGATTTTGTCCTTTAATCGAGCAACCCCTGGGGCAGAGGGCCAACCCCCAGGAGTAGGATCCCCAGGCCCAAGGAACTGGAGAGCCAAGTATGTGGGAGGGAGACCAATCCTTCCTGTGGTGATTGACAGCATCCCCATGAACGCTTTGCAGGACACTGGCTCCCAGGTGACCACTATGCCGTACATTCTTTACAAGAGGTATTGGGCTGATTCTGAACTTACCCGTGGCCCAACTGATGAACTGACAGTAGTTGCCAGTAATGGTCAGTCTTTGCCGCAGATAAGATGTAAAGAAATTACTGTTAAACTGGGTCGGGTAGAGCTAAAATCTCAAGGTCTGATAGTTGTTGATATTGATCGACGTGAATGTAATCCCATGATGACTCTTGCTACAAATGTAATTGAAAACTGTCTGTCCGAGGTTATTGTCTTGTTGCAACAGGTGGCTGAGACCGCTGGTTCCAGTGAACAACGAGTCCTGCAGAAGGAGATCAGAGCCCTGATGCAAAGACAACAGGTAGAACTCTCTGGCGGAGAACTTGGCAGTGTCAGAGTGAGTGACCCCTTCCCCATTGCAATAGCCCCAGATGTGAAATGTTGGTTTGGTGTCGGGCAGCTATAGGTCTTAGAGGAAGAGATTACCAGGAATTGGTAGAACCAGTATACTCCGAGAGCAGGCCCACTGTCCTGACAGCCAGGGGGTGGTTAACGTACGAAAGGGGAGAGTACCTGTACGCCTTTTGAATTGTGGGAAGGAGGAGGCCACGATACCTCGGTACGCCACAGTTGCTAAGCTGCTCACTGTTAATAACAACTCTTTGCAGGCAGCAGAGCCCTTGGTCTCATCCGATCAGGTGGGGGACAATGGCTCTGTGAAGCAGATGGAGGAGTGGTGCCAGCAACTGCAGGTGGGAACTGACTCTACGCCTTCCTACCAGAAAAATGGGGTTTACAGAGTGACACAAGAGTATGAGCGGGTATTCAGCAAACACCCACTAGATTTTGGGCAGGCAAAAGGGGTTCAGCATCATATCCCTACTGGAGACCATCCACCCATAAAGGAGAGGTACAGACCTATACCCCCAACACAATACCAATGTGCTAAGAGTATGTTGAGAGAGATGAAGGAGGCAGGGGTTATCAGAGACAGTTGTAGCCCCTGGGCAGCTCCAATAGTGTTTGTAAAGAAAAAGGATGGTACCATGAGAATGTGTGTTGATTACAGGAAAATTAACAGCATTACACATAAAGACGCCTACCCACTACCTAGAATTGAGGAATCATTAGCTGCACTTAAAGCTGCTAACTACTTTTCCACCTTGGATCTCAGTAGTTGGTATTGGCAGGTTCCCGTGGCAGAGGCAGACAAGGAGAAAACAGCATTTACCACTCCAATGGGTCTCTGTGAGTTCAATTATATGCCATTTGGGCTCTGCACTGCTCCAGGAACATTTCAACAGCTGATGGAGTGCTGCCTGGGACACATGAACTTTGAGACGGTCCTGTTGTACCTGGATGATGTCATTGTTTTCTCCAAAACCTATGAAGATCATCTGGAACACCTGGCTGAAGTGTTTGAAGCTCTGTCCAATTTTGGCCTGAAGGTGAAGCCTTCCAAATACCACCTACTGAAGCCCAAGGTACAGTACCTCGGTCATGTGGTCAGTGCAGAAGGTGTGGCACCAGATCCTGAGAAGGTCACAGTCATCCGGGACTGGCCGAAGCCCAGCAACCTTCATGAAGTACGCCAATTCCTTGGACTGGTAGGCTACTACCGAAGATTCATGAAAGGCTTTACCGAAATTGCCACCCCTATGCAAAACCTTCTGGTGGGGCAGTCCAAGAAGTCCAAACAGAAAAGTTCCACCTTTGAATGGACTGAAGAGTTGGAGAGATCTTTCACTCGGCTGAAGATGGCTCTCACAGGAGATGAAGTTCTGGCCTACCCAGATTATGACAAACCCTTTGTGCTGTACACTGATGCCAGCAATGTGGGACTAGGAGCAGTACTGTCGCAGGTACAGAATGGGAAAGAAAGAGTGATCTCCTACGCCAGCAGGAAGCTGCACCCCACTGAAAGGAACCCTGACAACTACAGTTCTTTCAAGCTGGAGTTCCTTGCCATAGTCTGGGCTGTCACCGAAAGGTTCAAACATTACCTAGCCTCCACCAAGTTCACTATCTTCACGGACAACAACCTGTTGACGCACTTGGACACTGCAAAACTAGGTGCACTGGAACAGCGATGGATGGCTCGGCTATCTAACTATGAGTTTACCATCAAGTACCAGCAGGGCACAAGAATACCAATGCTGATGCGCTGTCCAGAATGCCTAACCTACCAGATGCAGGAGAAGACCCTGAGGCTCTTGAAGAAATAGAGCTACCTCCCTTCCACCGGCCAATTGCGGCCTAACATGCCCAAGGAGTGAGAAACCGACGGTCTGGCTTGAAGGAGGTCACCCTGAATCCATTGCCCCATCATGATTGGGCAGGAACGCAAGATAGTGACCCTGCAGTCCGCCTGGTGAAGGAGCTGCTGACACGAGCTGACTCACGTCCAGAGTCGGATGCTCCTGAAGAAACTCAGCAGTTGTGAAAGGAGAGAGGCCGGCTGTTCATTTATGAAGGGAAGCTGTGTCGGAGGAGTATCAATGCCCGCACTCATGAGCTGGTTTGGCAGGTGATAGTCCCAAAGAGAGAGGCATCAATGGTCCTGGAAGCATACCACAATGGAGCTGGACACTTTGGATGGAAGAAGTTGGAAGCATTGCTCCGAGAGAGGTTCTACTGGGCTGGTATGAGGAAAGCCATTGAGAGGTGGTGCCGGGAGTGTGGATAATGTAACCTGCGCAGAAAGTATCGGGACAGCCAGAGAGCTCCTCTACAGCCAATCATCACCAAACAGCCCCTTAAGTTGGTAGCCCTGGACCATGTGAAGCTGGTTCCAAGCCGGTCAGGCTACATCTATGCTCTTACCATTGTGGACCACTACTCAAGATTCCTCGTAGTTGTGCCTGTCAAAGATCAGACGGCCAGGACCGCAGCCCGAGCATTCCAACAGCACTTCTGTAGACCACATGGGTATCCTGAAAGAGTGCTTACGGATCAAGGTCCAGCTTTCGAGGCAGAAGTGTTCCAAGAATTCTGTAACCTATATGGCTGTAAGAAGATCAGGACAACACCGTACCACCCATAGACCAATGGCATGTGCGAGAAGATGAACCAGGTAGTGACTGACCTCCTGAAGACTTTGCCCTTGGAGTAGAGGAATCTGTGGCCAGAGAAGTTGCCCGATCTGATAGACCTCTACAACCATATTCCAGTGAACTCTACCAACTGTACCCCAGCCTATTTAATGAGAGCAAGACCTGGTAAGCTGCCTATTGACTTAGACATGGGAGTCCTGACAACTAAAGTAGCATCACCAGATGCTGATTGGGACACGGAGAGGCAGCAACAGTACAGGAGAGTTCAAGAATGTGTGGAAAGGAGTCTGGCTCAGGCAAGACAAAAGCAGGAAAAGCTCTACAATCAAAATGCACCTGCCGTTCCTTTGTCGCCGGGAGAGCAAGTCTTGAAAAGGAAGAGAAGATTGCACAAATTGGATGATCAATGGGAAGCTGAACCTTATACCATTCTGCCCTCGAACTTTGATAATACTAAGGTATGCCTTGTTAGTAAAGATGGAGGAGAGACCTCAGCAGTGGTTTCGAGAGATCATTTGAATTTATGCCCTGACCGGTTAAAAGAAAGAAAAGAAGAACCAGATAACATCCAACCCATAGTGGAAGAAGAGAAGGTCAGCACAGTGCTTGGAGAATTCCCTGCGAATTGGACTAAAGTGAGCGATGCTATGGTGGTGCCAGTGTTGACATTTCCCCAACTGGTAGTACAGGGAGAACTGACTCAAGAGAATCAGGAAAATTGGGTAGCAGATACCACACCAACAATGGAGCCAGAGAACCCTCGCCCTGCCAGTGGTGAACCTGTTATGCCCCTGGTGAGTCTAAGAGTTCACAGACAATCTAGGATCCCTGTGCCATGCAGAACCCCCAGTAGTGTATCCAGTACATTACCCACTACACCAGTATTTACGCAGGTCTACCCGCATTACACAAGGGACACCACCCATCAGATATCGTATATAGGTAAATGTAAATGTTGAAATTGTATGTGTATATATGTAACTGTTTTTCAAGTTTTGTGCCTACAGGTAACCTGTAAGAGTTTCCTTTGGAATTGCTAGTTTTATTTTATGGACATTGTACCACAGGACTTGTGTGGTCAAGGATTTTCCTGTACATAGTTCACCATTTGCCCAGGAATGGACCATGGACAATGATGCTTGGACTTATCATCATAGGACCATTTTTGAAGCACTTGGTTTTTTGTAACTTTTTAATTTTTAACTCTTGTACAATTATTATTGTCTAACTGTTTATATGTTTCATGTTTTGTTCAGCCCAGGAGTGCTGACTTGCACTAGGGGGGAATGTGGTGCCCCCAGGAGTATGGTCGCCACAGTGGCTTTGCCTTCCTCGGGGGAGGGTAATGCCAGGCTTGGAGGCAATGATGGGACTCTCTCGCAGTCAATCTATGCATGCAACACAGTTCCACTCCAGGCCAGCAGGGGGAACTCTGAACCGGGATTAAGGGGAGGAGTGCTCTCTGAGGGCCAATAGGAAGGAGTGGTCAGTTAGTCTGCGGAGGGTGAAGTGTGCAGACATGTAGAGAGAAGCTGGAGGTTGAGCTGGGAAAAGAGAGCTCCTTCACAGTGAGCGCATGAACCGGAGCCTGGTCTCCACGGTTGTATGGATACTAACGGTCCTACAACAGATACCAGAGGAGTAGGACGCTGTAAATGCCCTACTCCCATCTAAGACTTGAGGGCACAACAGCAGCTTGGATAGAGAGCCGGGACTCAGGAGAAAGGAGCCCCCGAGATAGGCTACAGCTGTCTGCCGTGTAAGTAAGGTTCTTGAGAACATCTGACAGGAGGAACTTCAGTGTAACTCGGTATTAGGAGTACTTCATTCAAACAAGCGCTAGGAAGGAGACACAGCCCATCTGCTGAGAGAGAATCCCTGAGTTGCTTCCAGGCTAGCCTGCTCCGTTACCATCTGTAATCAAGACTCTGGACTGCAGTTATCAAGTAAAGGTACAGAAATTGCACCCCGCTGTGTCTTGTCTGCTTCCTACCCTTACGGCACTGCTACATCCCCGTGCCAACCACCTCTACACTGCCCTGGGACTATAGCTTCACCTGTGGGGAGCTTTTACATCCCTGCTGCACCCTACCATCAGTCCCAGCGGATCTGCATGCAGCGTCGGCTTTACTCCTCCCTTGACGAGCACCACAGGTGGCGACACGAACTATTCCATTCCATTAACTACATTCCCCCATTACTTGGGCGCGCAGGGCCACGGACCCCTGACACCGGCTCGGTACCGAGTACCCCACAGCCCTGGGAGGGTGAGCCAATTGATGCTGGGCTCCAACATCGCCAGTTGTTGCTCAGAAGTGCCGTCTGCACAGAAAAAAACACTAGCTTCTGTGATAGTGGGGTTCAGTAACGTCAGCTGCTTCCCTGCTGTGTGTCCTGCAATATCTCCTGCTCCCTCCACATTGAAACTACATCACATTTTACACTTGCTCCAAGTAGGCATCAGTCTACACCATGATTAATCCTGGGCTCCAACACTGCCAGTTGTTGCTCAGAAGTGTTGTCTGCACAGAGAGAAACACTAGCTCCTGTGTCAGTGGGGTTCAGTAATGCCAGCTGCTCCCCTGCTGTGTGTACGGCAATATCTCCTGCTCCCTCCACATTGAAACTACATCACATTTTACACTTGCTCCAAGTAGGCCTCAGCCTACACCATGAATGATCTTGGGCTCCAACACTGCCAGTTGTTGCTCAGAAGTGCCGTCTGCACAGAGAAAAACACTAGCTCCTGTGTTAGTGGGGTTCAGTAATGCTAGCTGCTCCCCTGCTGTATGTACGGCAATATCTCCTGCTCCCTCCAAAATCACACTACATCAGATTTTAAACTTGCTCCAAGTAGGCCTCAGCCTACACCATGATTGATCCTGGGCTCCAACATCGCCAGTTGTTGCTCAGAAGTGCCGTCTGCACAGAAAAAAACACTAGCTCCTGTGTTAGTGGGGTTCAGTAATGTCAGCTGCTCCCCTGCTGTGTGTCCGCCAATATCTCCTGCTCCCTCCACATTCAAACTACATCACATTTTACACTTGCTCCAAGTCGGCCTCAGCCTACACCATGATTGAACCTGGGCTCCAACATCGCCAGTTGTTGCTCAGAAGTGCCGTCTGCACAGAAAAAAACACTAGCTCCTGTGTTAGTGGGGTTCAGTAATGTCAGCTGCTCCCCTGCTGTGTGTCTGGCAATATCTCCTGCTCCCTCCACATTCAAACTACATCACATTTTACACTTGCTCCAAGTAGGCCTCAGCCTACACCATGATTGATCCTGGGCTCCAACATCGCCAGTTGTTGCTCAAAAGTGCCGTCTGCACAGAAAAAAACACTAGCTCCTGTGTTAGTGGGGTTCAGTAACGTTAGCTGCTCTCCTGCTGTGTGTCTGGCAAAGTCTCCTGCTACCTCCACATTCAAACTACATCAGATATAAAACTTGCTCCAAGTAGGCCTCAGCCTTCTCCATGATTGACCCTGGGCTCCAACACTGCCAGTTGCTGCTCAGAAGTGCCATCTGCACAGAGAAAAACACATGCTCCAGTGTTAGTGGGGTTCAGTCATGTCAGCTTCTCCCCTGCTGTGTGACCGGCAAAGTCTCCTGCTGCCTCTGGGTTGCCCTCCCAGGGCTGCGGGGCACCCGGCACCGGGCCGGTGTCAGGGGACTGTGTCACAGCGGCGGTGACCCGGTCCGTGGCCCTGGGCGCCCAAGTAATGGGGGAATGTAATGTAGTTTAAGTGGAATAGTTTGTGACGCCACCTGTGGTGCTCGGCAAGGGAGGTGTTAAGCCGGCGCTGCAGACAGATCCTCTGGGACAGATGGTATGGTGCAGCAGTGATGGTATAGCCCTCCACAGGCAGGGCTGATGTCCCAGGGCAGTGTAGTTGTGATGGTTGTGGAAAGTCGCAGGCAGTGTAAAGGATGGTACCCAGATGTAGCGGTGCTGAGCGGGTTGGCGCAAGAATGAATGGAGGACACCGAGGCTTGCAGTTCCAAAGCTTTAATCACAGTCTGCCGTACACAAGGGTGCCTGCCTCTGGGCCGTGTCCTCCGGGTCAAAGACTCAGCCAACCTCCAGGCCAGATGGAAGGCTCCTCTCCAACAATCCGCCAACATGTACCTTTCCTGAACGACTCCTCTATTGCACCTTAAAATGTGAAGATCTCCAGTACCGTGGTACCCTGGAGTTCCTCCTGTCAGATGTTCCCAAGAACTCCACTTGTATGGCAGACAGCTGTAGCATGCTTTGGGGACTCCCTTCTCCTGAGTCCCGGCTCTCTAATCAGTTGCTGTTGTGCCCCAAGTCTTAGATGGGAGTAGTGCATTTACAGCCTACTACTCCACCGGTGTCTGCTGCAGAACCATAAGTGTCCATACAACCTCGGGGACCGGGCCCCGGCCTTGCGTTGAGAACCTATAGGCAGAGTCCCTCTTCCAACCCACGCCCTCTCTGTTCTCCTTACTCCCTCAGTCCGTAATGATCCTTCTCTCTCTTATGGAAGCTTAGGTTGCAGTTCTACGTCTTTCTTCTTTTCCCTTTCCGTGCCAGCTGGCTCAGATCACTGAGGCAGTTGCAGCACTCCTTCCTCCATCCTTTCTTCCAGGGATCCTCACTCCTGTCTGAGTGACTTCTTACCCGCCTGACCTTCTGCCAGACTGAACCTGTAATCCTACTCTTTCCCACTCTTTTATATATCTCAACTCCACCCAGCACATCCAGTGTTCCAAGCAGGGAACCACCAGAGGTGCTCTGCTACTCTCTAAGCACTGAGCCGCAATGTGGTTGTGCAGAACTACCCTGTTGTGTGGGGTGCGAGTGTTGGAGCATGGAAAGGAGTTCCCACCTTACCTGGATGGTGGGGCACTACACCTTAGGAGAAGGTGCAGTACCTCTGTGGCGACTGAGCCTCAGGGGAGCCACACCTCCTCATTCAAACTACATCAGATATAAAACTTGCTCCAAGTAGGCCTCAGCCTACTCCATGATTGACCCTGGTCTCCAACACTGCCAGTTGCTGCTCAGAAGTGCCATCTGCACAGAGAAAAACACATGCTCCAGTGTTAGTGGGGTTCAGTAATGCCAGCTGCTCCCCTGCTGTGTGTCCGGCAATGTCTACTGCTGCCTCCACATTCACACTACTACTGATTTCAAACTTGCTCCAATTAGGCCTCTGGCTCCACTCTGTCTCTAGTATTTACCCTGGCCTCCCACACCGCCAGTTGCTGCTCAGAAGTGCCGTCTGCACAATCAACACTTGTTCCTGTGTTACTGGGGTTCAGCAACGTCAGCTGATCCCCTGATGTGTGTCCCGCAATGTCTCCTGCTCTGTCCACATTCCCACTACAAGTTTGAAATCCGTAGTAGTGTGAATGTGGAGGCAGCAGTAGACATTGCCGGACACACAGCAGGGGAGCAGCTGGCATTACTGAATCCCACTAACACTGGAGCATGTGTTTTTCTCTGTGCAGACGGCACTTCTGAGCAGTAGCTGGCAGTGTTGGAGCCCAGGGTCAATCATGGAGTAGGCTGAGGCCTACTTGGAGCAAGTTTTATATCTGATGTAGTTTGAATGTGGAGGCAGCAGGAGACTTTGCCGGACACACAGCAGGGGAGCAGCTGGCATTACTGAACCCCACTAACACAGGAGCATGTGTTTTTCTCTGTGCAGACGGCACTTCTGAGCAGCAACTGGCAGTGTTGGAGCCCAGGGTCAATCACTAGTAGTGGGAATGTGGACAGAGCAGGAAACATTGCCGGACACACATCAGGGGATCAGCTGACGTTACTGAACCCCAGTAACACAGGAAGAAGTGTTGATGGTACAGACGGCATTTCTGAGCAGCAACTGGCGGTGTTGGAGGCCAGGGTAAATTCTAGAGACAGAGTGGAGCCAGAGGCCTAATTGGAGAACGTTTAAAACCAGTAGTAGTCTACAACCGATATTAAACTTGATGAAATTAGGCCTCAGCCTACACCCTGATTGACCCTGGGCTCCAACATCGCCAGTTGCTGCTCAGAAGTGCCGTCTGCACAGTTAACATATGCTCTAGTGTTATTGGGGTTCAGAAATGTCATCTGATCCCCAGCTGTGTGTCCGGCAATTTCTCCCGCTCTGTCCACACTCACACAACTACAGATTTTAAACTTGCTCCAACTAGGCCTCTGTCTCCACTCTGTTTGTAGTATTTTCCCTGATTCCAGCACCGCCAGCTGTTTCCCGGCATTGTCTTTGGCACGGGTACTCCCGTTGTCCTGTCGTGTTGCGGTCGGGTTAGCCGAGTCTATGGTGCCTGCAGTTTAGGTGCTTCCTATGTGGGCTGCGGGATCTGGCAATAAAGGCTGATTCCGTAGTGCCAATAGGACAAGCACCCCTTGTAAGACTGTGGGTTTCGGTAACTGCAGCTGGTTCGCGGCCTTGCAACTTTGTTTTTCATGGGTACCTTCTGCTACCCATCCAGGTTCCAGTACTGTCAGCTGGTTCTCGGCAGTGCCTTTGGCTTAGGTGCCTCCTTCTCGGTATCCGAGTTCCAGCAACGTCTGCTGGTCCTTGGTAGTGCTTTCTAGCACAGGTACCTCCTGCTTAGTAACCGGGTTCCAGTACCGTCAGCTGGTCCTCGGTAGTGCCATTGGCTTTTGTTCCTTCTGCTGCTCCTCTGGGTTCCAGCACCGTCAGCTGGTTCTTGGCAGTGTCTTTGGCACAGGTACTCCCTCCTGCCCAGCCTGGTTCCAGCATGCCTGCTGTTTCCGGGTAGTGTCAACATCACTTTGCCAACAATACGTTGTCCTGTCGTGTTGCGGTCGGGTTAGCCGAGTCTATGGTGCCTGCAGTTTAGGTGCTTCCTATGTGGGCTGCGGGATCTGGCAATAAAGGCTGGTTCCGTAGTGCCAATAGGACAAGCACCCCTTGTAGGACTGTGGGTTTCGGTAACTGCAGCCGGCTCGCGGCCTTGCAACTTTGTTTTTCATGGGTACCTTCTGCTACCCATCCAGGTTCCAGTACCGTCAGCTGGTTCTCGGCAGTGCCTTTGGCTTAGGTGCCTTCTTCTCGGTATCCGAGTTCCAGCAACGTCTGCTGGTCCTTGGTAGTGCTTTCTAGCACAGGTACCTCCTGCTTAGTAACTAGGTTCCAGCACCGTCAGCTGGTCCTCGGTAGTGCCATTGGTTCTTGTTCCTTCTGCTGCCCCTCCAGGTTCCAGCACCGTCAGCTGGTCCTCGCTAGTTCCATTGGCTCTTGCAGCTTCGGCTACCCATCCGGGTTCCAGCACTGTCAGCTGGTTCTCGGCAGTTCCTCAGCCTTCTTGTACCTTCTGCTACATTTCCAAGTTCAAGCTTTAGTAAATGGTTTTTGGTTATCACTCTGGATCTCACTGACGACGACCCTGAAGACCACCCCGAAGAAGACGACGACCATGAAAACGATGACCCTGAAGACGACGACCCGGATGACCACCCCGAAGAAGACCAAAAAGATGACCCTGAAGAAGATGACCAAGAGGACAAAGAACATGAAGACAACCACCAAGATACAGAACAACAAGAGACAGAAGACCAAGAAGCAGAAGACCAAGAAGCAGAAGACCAAGAAGCAGAAGACCAAGAAGCAGAAGACCAAAAGGCAGAAGAACAAAAAGCAGAAGAACATTAAGCTTAAGACTAAAAATCAGAGCAAAAGATATTATCTAAATTATAAGCAGAAGAAGACTAAGCAGTGTATGGGGGTGAGTCCATTCCTCCTCGTGGTGCCCCTGGAAAATGCCTGCTGCTGCAGGCCAAACTGAACGCGGACAAATCCTGTTGTAAATCTTTTGTGACAGGCAGAACGGAAGGTGTAATCTTCAAACTTTTATAGATAACAACTACAGGAATGCCTGTCACAAATAAGAATATGATGAAGAAGAAGAAGAAGAATAGGAAGAAGATGAAGAAGTAGAATATGAAGAAGAATAAAAGTTGAATAAGAAGAATATGAAGAATGTAAAAAAAAAGAATAATAGGAAGAAGGTGAAGAAGAAGAAGATGAATAAGGTGAAGAAGAAGTTGATGAAAAAGATGCTGCTGCTGCTGAGGATCATGAAGGAGAAAGTGTGGGAGAAGTAAAAAAGAAGGTGAAGAGCATGGAAGTAGTGAAACATACATATCTGACAAAATATAAAAAAGGTTAACATAGTCAATATCTTTGTAACTCCAAACGTCTTAAAAAAAAAATTATTCCTGCCATTCCATTTGATTGGGTTAAACCTCTATGCCTTTAATGTCTCCTCCACCTCCCCCAATACATTCTACATTATTCTTAGTTGTTTTTCTTCATGTAGAATTAACCTACAAGGAAAGAAAGGGTTTTTTTTAATTCCGATATTTCTGTCCCATTGACTTGCATTGGCTTCCGGTATCGGAATCGGCGATACCCGATACTCTTTTGGTATCGGTCCAATCCAATCCGATCCGATACTTCACGATATCAGATGGTATCGCTCAACACTAAACATGACAGAACAAGCACAGGGGGACAGAACCCACATATATAGACATGATGTCAATTGCAATAATGGCCACTAGTGCCAGGGAGAAGCAGTAAGTATTATCCCATAAAAATAGTAAGTGAAACCACAATGGTTAATACCATCAAAAATACTCTGGGAACTTACCAGACAAGGTACACGGACCCGACACCAACAGGGTAGACCCCGACGCGCATTTTACGCTCCTACCAGGTGCTTTCTCAAGGGGAAGTGGGGAAAGAGGATCAACAGGACCTTTTGCATCCAAAATTAGCGATCACATGTGTGATCACATGGCAACTATTAGCCAATGAGCGCGGCGATGTCGGCGCATGGGCTGTGCTACTACCAGGTCCTCAACATTGGAGCCAGGCATCATGCATCAGAGCGCACGCTCGTGAAAAATCCTGCATGTGCGCCAGAGGCAGAGAGACACCGGGCTCCATGCGAGGATAACAAGGAAGGCAGGGAGCGCATGCGCGCGACCGCGGACAGTATAACTAAATAGCGATTAGGCATGCCATAGTGACAAGAACGGATATATATAATACTCCGATTCTAACGCATCGGGTTTTCTAGAATATGTATGTAGTTTATTTATGAAGTTTTAATAATAATGCACCCCCCAATCCTGATATGCATGGTCCTCTCACCCCCCAATCCTGATATGCATGGTACCCCTCCCCCCCATCCTGGTATGCATGGTCCCCTCATCCCCATATCCTGGTATGCATGGTTCCCTCACCTCCCAATCCTGATATGCATGGTCTCCTCACCCCCTAACCCTGGTAAGCATGGTCCCCTCACCCTCCAATCCTGGAATACATGGTCCTCTCACCCTCCAATCCTGGTATGCATGGTCCTCTCACTCATCTTTCCTGGTAAGCATGGTCCCCTCACCCCCCTTTCCGGGTATGCATAGTCCACCTCACCCCCCTTTCCTGGTATGCATGGTCCCCTCACGCCCCAATCCTGATATGCATGGTCCCCTCACAACCCAATCCTGATATGCATGGTCCCCTCACCCCCAATCTTGGTAAGCATGGTCCCCTCACCCTCTAATACTGGAATGTATGGTCCTCTCACCCTCCAATCCTGGTATGCATGGTCCTCTCACCCCTCTTTCCTGGTAAGCAAGGTCCCCTTCACCCCCCTTTCCTGGTATGCATGGTCCCGTCATCCCCCTTTCCTGGTATGCATGGTCCCCTCATGCCCCAATTGTGATATGCATGGTCCCCTCACCCCCAATCCTGATATGCATGGTCCTCTCACCCCCCAATCCTGATATGCATGGTACCCCTCACCCCCCAATCCTGGTAAGCAAGGTACCCTCACCTTCCAATCCTGGAATGCATGGTCCTCTCACCTCCAAATCCTGGTATGCATGGTCCTCTCACTCCCCAATCCTGGTATGCATGGTCCTCTCACCCCTCTTTCCTGGTAAGCATGGTCCCCTCACCCCCCTTTCCTGGTATGCATGGCTCCCCTCACCCCCCTTTCCTGGTATGCATGGTCCCGTCAACCCCCTATCCTGGTATGCATGGTCCCCTCACCCCCCAATCCTGGTATGCATGGTCACACTCACCCCCGTTTCCTGGTATGCATGGTCCCCCTCACCCCCCAATCCTGGTATGCATGGTCCCCCTCACCCCCCTATCCTGGTATGCATGGTCCCCCTCACTCCCCATTCCTGGTATACATGGTTACCCTCACTCCCCCTTTCCTGGTATGCATGGTCCCCCTCACCCCCCAATCCTGGTATGCATGGTCAACTGTTGTGAGTTCATTTTTCCCTTCACAGTTGAGGTCTGATGAACTCCCTCCTCTGGTGAAGGAAGGTAGTGAGGCTGATTACCAAACACCTGGGCAGCTAGATAATGACTGGGTGGCTGGAATTGAGGACTGGATATAAGGCAGCCGACGCCCTTCTGCCTTGCTGGTGATCCTGCTGGATTCTTGGAGACCAGTCTGATTCCTACGTCTCAAAGCTAAGTTTTTCTGCTCTGCTTTGTACACTTCAGTTTTGTTTTTGTTTTGCCTTGTTTTTTGGGAGTTCTGCCATCCCCGGCCGGGGGTGAGCTGAATTCCATTTTTGTCTCTGATCTGTTGATCTTTTGCTCTGTCTTCAGAATATACCTGAGTGCTGATATAGTCTTTTGAAGCCTAGCGACTTCAGGGTCTGTTTTTCCTATCAGTCGGTTGGCACATTTTGGATAGGGTTTTTGCGGATGGCAGACAGCGGCTTTCCTATCCTGTCCTATTTAGTTAGCTTGGGCCCCATCATTTGCTCAACCTATCTTTCTATCTGTGTTAGTGTTTTCATCTTGCTTCACCGTCATTATATGTTGGGGGCTGCCTATTGCTTTGGGGTCTGCTCTGGGGCAGTTTAGTTTTTCCCCTTTCTGTCTTTAGGCTATGTAGTTCCCCGGCTGTGATCGAGGGGTCTAGGGCACCGTAGGAACCCCCCACGGCTACTGCTAGTTGTTGTGGATAGGTTCAGGGGTCTGCAATCCGATAGCTGCCAACCTCTCTGGTTTTTCTGGACTTAGCTAGTATTTTGTTTTCTCCTCCTTCGGTGACTCATCATAACAGTCACCCTCACCACCCTTTGCTGGTATGCATGGTCCCCCTCCCCCAATTGCTGGTATGCATGGTCCCCCTCACCCCCCTTTCCTAACATAGTAACATAGTTAGTAAGGCCGAAAAAAGACATTAGTCCATCCAGTTCAGCCTATAAAATTCTGTCAGAATAAATCCCCAGATCTACGTCCTTCTAAAGAACCTAACAATAACTGTAAGTTACAATATCGTTACGCTCCAGGAAGACATCCAGGCCTCTCTTGAACCCTTCGATTGAGTTCACCATCACCACCTCCTCAGGCAGGGAATTCCAGATTCTCACTGCCCAAACAGTAAAGAATCCTCTTCTATGTTGGTGGAAAAACCTTTTCTCCTCCAAACGCAGAGAATGCCCCCTAGTGACCGTCACCTTCCTTGGTATAAACAGATCCTCGGAGAGATATTTGTTTTGTCCCCTTATATACTTATACATGGTTATTAGATCGCCCCTCAGTCGTCTTTTTTCTAGACTAAATAATCCTAATTTTGCTAATCTCTCTGTAGGTATTGTAGTTCCCCCATCCCGTTTATTAATTTTGTTGCTCTCCTTTGTACGCGCTCTATTTCCATTATATCCTTCCTGAGCACCGGTGCCAAAACTGTACACAGTACTCCATGTGCGGTCTAACCAGAGATTTGTACAGAGGCAGTATAATGCTCTCATCATGTGTATCCAGACCTCTTTTAATGCACCCCTGGTATGCATGGTCCTCTCCCCCCCCATTGCTGGTATGTATGGTCACCCTCACCCCCCTTTCCTGGTATGCGTGGTCCCGTCACCCTCCTTTCCTGTTATGCATGGTCTCTGTTAAAATAAAAAAATGGTTATATACTCACCTTCCGACGGCCAGCGATCTCCACTCCACGCACCTGGCCTCGCGGTCCCAGTAATGCCTTGCGCAAAACACCGCTGATGACGTCGCGCTCTCGCGATAGTGACGTCATCTCCGGTCTAAGGCACCAGGCATTACTGGGACCACGAGGCCGGGCGTGTGAAAAGGAGATCGTGGGCCGACGGAAGGTGAGTATAACCTTTTTTTATTTTAATTCTATTTTTTACAGATGCGCCGCGCCCGATTGAGCACTGCGCCCGACTGCGCCTGTCGCTGATTCGTCGCGGCCTTGTGGCCACGACCGAAGAGCGCCGTGGGATTTCGGTTACAGACAGACAGACACGATAAGACAATTATACTGTGTATATGTGTGTGTATATATATATATATATATATATATATATATATATATATATATATATATATATATATATATATATATATATATATTGGACTTATGGGGGGAGCATCACATGGCACCTGGATGGATATATGGGGTGGAGCAGCACAAAAGGCCATGATGGATATATGGGGGTGGCAGCACAAGGGACCAGGATGGATATTTGGTGGGGTGGTAGCACAAGGGATCAGAATGGATATATGGAGGGGAGCAGCACATGGGACTAGGATGGATATATGGGGGGTGGCAGCACAAAAGGCCAGGATGGCTATATGTGCGTAGCAGCATAAGGGACTATGATGGATATACATGGAAGGGTGGCAGCACAAGGTACCAGGATGGATATATGAGGGGGAGCAGCACAAGGGGCCAGGATGAATATATGGGGGGGAGCAGCAGAAGGGGCCAGGATGATATATGTGGGGAACAGCACAAGGGGCCAGGATGAATATATGGGAAAGCAGCACAAGGGGCCAGGATGAATATATGAGGGGGAGCAGCACAAGGGGCCAGGTTGATACATGGGGGGAGCAGCACAAGGGGTCAAGATGGATATATGTGAGGAGCAGCACAACAGGTCTGGATGGATATATGGGGGGGTGACAGCACAAAGGACTAGGATGGATATATGGGGGGACCAGCACAAATGGCCAAGATGAATATATGGTGGAACAGCAAAAGGGGCCTGGATGATATATGGGGGAGCAGCACAAGGGGCCAGGATGATATATGGGGGGAGCAGCACAAGGGGCCAAGATGGATATATGTGAGGAGCAGCACAACAGGCCAGGATGGATATATGGGGGTTGGCAGCACAAAGGACCAGGATGGATATATGGGAGGAACAGCACATGGGCACATGATTGATATATGGGGTGGAACAGCACAAGGGACCAGAATGGATATATGGGGGGTGACAGCACAAAGGACTAGGATGGATATATGGGGGGAGCAGCACATGGGCCCATGACTGTTACACTGTGGGAGCACCAAAAAAGGACCAGGATGGATATTTAAGCAGAGCAGCACATGGGCCCATGATTGATATATGTGGGGGAGCAGCACAAGGGACGGATATATGGGGGGAGGAGGACAATGGACATATATTGGGGGCCTGTATAGATAGCTGGGGGGCAGGATGGATATCTGGGTCCAAGGCTGCAGATATTGGGGCCAGAATGAGGCGTATTATAAAATAAAGGGTGCCAGGCTTGGTGAGATTATTAAATAAAGAGGGACTTAATTACTCTTTGGGGGCCAGAATGAGGAACATGCTGTATTAATTTATGGTGACAAGTGGGGAATAGAGTTGAGCGAAACTGGTCGGTCAATTTCAAAAGTCGCCGACTTTCGCAAAAGTCGGGTTTCATGAAACGAAACCCGACCATAGCGTGAGGTCGGCCACGAGGTCGGTGACCATGGCGCCAAAGTCGCGTTTCAAAAGATGCTTCCAGCGCCCTTTTTCAGTCAATGATGGAGGACGCACACTCTGGGCAACGCGATGACATAGGCAGCGGTCACCACCATCTTTGAGAAGGGCATGCAAGTGATTGGCTTGCTTTGTGTGGCGTCACAGGGCCTATAAAAGGGCGTGCACGCCGACCGCCATCTTACTTCTGCTGATCTCAGAATAGGGAGAGCTGCTGCTGCTTCTGATTCTGCAGGGAGACCGTTAGGCAGGGAAGAAGACACAAAAAACTGCTTCTGCTGCTAGCGATTTTGCCTGTACAATACACCAGTTAGTGTGCAGTGCAAGGGGAGGCTATATTTTGGTGCATTTAGCTCTGTTGGTTATTAGGCTGCCTTATAAGGCTCCCTGATAGCTGCATTGCTGTTTTCACACTGCTGTGCAAACTGCTTTTTTAAAAGCAAAAATACTTTTCATCCTCTTTTTTGCCCAGTTACCAACCATTCATTTTTCCACACTTTTGTGTGCAGCAGTCCTGCTTATTAGGCTGCCTGCTGCCATACTTGGGACTGAGAGCATCATTGTCAGCTTGCTAAAATCTCTAGGGAGATTCAAATTCTCCCCAGTCCTATATAGACATTTTACACACCATCCAATTTCAGTCTGTTATATTGAGGTGTAATCTACACTGGGCCTGAGATAATAGTTCAGTGTCCTCAAGTCTGTAGGGAGATTCAAATTCTCCCCAGTCCTATATAGACATTTTATACACCATCTAATTTCAGCCGGTTATATTGAGGTGTAATCTACACTGGGCCTGAGATAATAGTTCAGTGTCCTCAAGTCTGTAGGGAGATTCAAATTCTCCCCAGTCCTATATAGACATTTTACACACCATCCAATTTCAGCCTGTTATATTGAGGTGTAATCTACACTGGGCCTGAGATAGTAGTTCAGTGTCCTCATGTCTGTAGGGAGATTCAAATTCTCCCCAGTCCTATAAAGACATTTTATACACCATCCAATTTCAGCCTGTTATAATGAGGTGTAATCTACCCTGGACCTGAGATAATAGTTCAGTGTCCTCAAGTCTGTAGGGAGATACAAATTCTCCCCAATACTATATACACCTTGTACCTTGTTTTACAGTACCATATTGCTGGTGGTATTTTGGGTACATTTTCCCAAAAATGAGGAAGTGTGTTGGAAGAGTCCGTGGAAGTGGGCGGGGGTTGCCAGCTGGTAATGATGGAGTTGGTGGTGGTGGTGGATCTGCTGGTAGTAGCAAAAGCAAAATAGCATCTAATGCAGAAGGTGTTGAGCCTGCATTGTCGTCTGGCTCCACAAGGCCTCGAAGGCTCCCTTTTCTGGGAGTAGGTAAACTGCTTTTAAAGCCGGAGCTTCAGGAACAAGTTTTGGCTTACACTGCTGACACAGCCTCCAGCTCTATCGCCTCCTCTTCTAAACTTTCAAAAAATAAAAGCACTGAGTCGTCATTGGAGGCTCATGGTCAGGAACCACACGTTTCCTTGTGTCCTTCACCCCTACCAAAAGCAAAGGATGCGGCAAGCCACACTACAGATTACTTCATGGAGCTCTTTTCACATACCATGCCTGGGTTATCAAGTCAAATCGTGAATTACCCAGTCCAAGAAGAATCTGACATGGAGTGCACTGATGCACAGCCACTGCTAAATTTATCTGCTGGTACATTCACTCAGAGCACTACATTGTCCTCGCAGTGTACTGAGCCAGAATCTGACCCTGATGAAACTCAGGTGCCCCTTCCCGCATACTATACCATCTTACATGGTGACACAGGAAGGTGCACATGACATTGAAGAGGAGGTGATGGATGACCCAGTTGTTGACCCAGATTTGCATCCATTGGGGGAAGAGGGTGCCTCTGCCAATAGCTAAGAAGAGGAGGAGGAGCATCCGCAGCAGGCATCGACATCGCAACAGCTGTTATCTGGCAGGCCCAGAGCAGTCAAAAAAAGGGTTACAAAAACCAAAAGAGTTGCAGGACAGCTAGGCCAGACGGTCAAATTAGCACAGCGTGCAAGGCCTCAAAATGTCTTCCATAGTAGGAAGAGTGCAGTGTGGCACTTTTTTGAACAAAATCCTAATGATCAGGCAAAGGTTATCTGTAAGAAGTGCACAAAGACCTTTAGCCGAGGGCAAAATCTGAGAAATTTGAATGCCAGTTGCATGCTTAGACATTTAACCACAATGCACTTGCAAGCGTGGATGGACTACCAAACCTCACGTACCACATGTGCAACTGCTCCCAATGAAGGTAGCCAGCAACGCTACATCATTTCCCCCACTGTAAGCCCACCGGTTAGCACACTACCAGCAGCAAATGTTGAGGTGTCGTCGCAAGGCCAAAGCAGTCTCAGGGAATCAAAATGTTATTGCTACGAAAGACTGAATCTAGGCCATCAACACCCTCACCATCACCAACCCCTTCTCAGTCCGTCCAGTCCAACGCTAGTTTCCCGCATATACAGCTCTCAAATGCAGCTCACCCTACCAGATATTATGAGTAGGACAAGAAAGTACTCATCCTCTCATCCGCGTACACTGGGTTTGAACGCCCACATTGCCAAACTAATCTCGCTAGAGATGATACCCTACCGGTTGGTTGAAAGTGAAGCTTTCCGCAAACCCATAGCCTACGCAGTACCACGCTATGACCTACCCAGTCAGCACTTCTTTTCTCGCAAAGTCATCCCAGCCCTACACCTTCACGTGAAAGACCTCATTGTCCATGCACTCAAGCAATCAGTGAGTGGAAAGGTGCACCTCACAACAGATGCATGGTGCAGTGGGCATGGCCAGGGCCGTTACGTGTCCATCACTGCGCACTGAGTTAATGTGGTGGATGCAGGGTCCACAGGGGACAGCGGCAGTGGGACAGTGCTGCCTAGCCCACGGTATAGGAAACAGTTGGGTGTAGGCGTTCGACCCTCCTCCTCCTCCAGAAGCGAAAGCTCGTCCACAGAGCGCAGTCGCACGAGCACTCCATCCGCAGCTGCCAGTGTTGCACCCTCGGTGTCCCACTATCGAACAGCTAGTGGTAAGCGTCAGCAGGCTGTGTTGAAGATGATGTGTTTGGGCGACAACAGACACACCGCGGAGGTACTGGCCGACTACTTGCAGCGACAAACTGAGTCATGGCTGGGCAGTCTACATCTTGAGGCAGGCAAGGTAGTTAGTGATAACGGCCGGAATTTTGTGGAAGCCATAGCCCTTTCAAATCTCCGACACATACCTGGCCTGGCTCACACCTTGAACCTGGTGGTGCAGTGCTTCCTCAATAATTATCCGGAGTTAACAGGCCTGCTCCAGGAGGTCCGAAGACTGTGCCCGCACATCCGCCGGTCGCCCGTACACTCCAGTCGTATGCAGAAGCTGCAGCGATTGCTCCAACTTCCCAAGCACCGCATAATTATCGACGTTGCAACAAGGTGGAACTCCACCCTGCACATGGTTGAGAGGCTGTGCGAACAGAGGCAGGCTGTAATGCATTTGTGGGAGGATACACAGCCAGGCACTTTGAGGGCAGACATGGAGTTGTCGGGTGTGCAGTGGTCGAAGCTGAAAGACCTCTGTAAAGTCCTTCAGTGTTTTGAGGAATGCACACGACTGGTAAGCGCAGACAACGCCATCATAAGCATGAGCATCCCACTTATGCGTCTGCTCATGCAAACTTTGACGCACATTAAGGAGCAGGCGTCTGCAGCCAAGGAGGATGAGGAAGAGGAGGAGGGAAGCCTTGATGACAGTCAGCAATTTTCTGCTCCGGGACCTCTCCTGTACGATGTGGAGGAAGAAGAGGAAGAGGAGGAGGATTATGATGGGGATGATTATTTAGGGGAGGAGGATGTTTCTCGTGGGGCAAGAGAAAATGTTGGCATGGCAAGGTCAGGTACAGGGTTTGTGCGTGACTGGAGGGATGTGGATTTGCCAGAATGTGCTCCTCCACCCAGCACTCGCAGTACATCATTGACACCTGGAACATTGGCCCACATGTCAGATTATGCCTTGCAGATCCTAAAAAGGGACCCCCGCATTGCCAAAATGATGAACGATGACGACTACTGGTTGGCTAGCATCCTGGATCCACGCTATAAAGGCAAATTCCAAAACATCAGGCCACAGAAGAACCTTGACCTATTATTGGCTAACAAACAAGCAATTCTGGTAAACCGTTTGTTTGAGGCATTCCCAGCACACAGCAGCGGTGATGGTTCTCCAACGAGCCGTAGGGGGCAACGTGGAAGAGGTGTTCGTGGTGCACACATCAGAAGTGGCGTTGGAGACAGTGGTTTCATGAACCATGTTGTGGACTGATTTTTCAAATCCCGCTCACACGACTGGTAATACTGCATCGATTAAAAGTGACAGGAGACAGCAGTTGTCAACTATGGTTACAAACTACTTCTCGTTCCATATCGATGTTCTCCCTCACAGGTCATTCCCCTTTGACTATTGGGCCTCTAAACTGGACGCCTGGCCTGAATTGGCACAATATGCCTTTGTCTTGCTAAATTTTCTCCCAAATTAGGTTATTTACCTTAACTTACGTAGCGCTCACTGGCATCCCAACCAGGCAAAGATTATTGACAATCTTTTATTTCAGCAAGCAATCATTTTGTTTTACATAGCACATGAATAGTCTCAAGATTTTAAAAAAATGACAGTTATGACATGAAAGATTTCAGCATCAATAATAATTACCGAGTTATTGTAGCATCACCCTTCGCATCGGGGGACCTCGATCAGCGGGAAGGGGTTTTCCTCAGTCAGCATCACAGACTAAGTGCGTCCACTTGAATCATCTGGAAAGTCCCTAACCGCTGAGGAGGTCAGTACTTTTTATAATATTAATTGGAATGATCACGCACTGACATGCGCAGTAACTTGTTTCTTTTTCACATTCCTCCTTTATCTCAGTTGGTTTGGTTCTCACATTCCTCCCTTCCAACTCCAACAACAATGCCTGAGCAGGTGGTTGCTTTTCACATTCCTGAGTGTGTGCTCTCCTCATGGTAGGAAAAGTTCAGATTCCGGTCACAATCCATAGTATCCAAATGGATGTTTCAATGTACTGCAATCACTACCTTATTGACTGGATGCCTATCTATACCAGTCTCTCACTCATGCATATCCCATTTGTATCACAATCGGTCCTTGATTGCAGTCTTTTAAACACCATCTTTATAGGACACCATGAGCACTTGTGGTTTCTTGCAACACATTTTATAAGCTATATAGCAATTCCATATGGATAATAGAATCACTACAATAGCCATCACCAACACGGGATGAATCAGCCAATTCAATAATTTGGTAGCTGAGGGCGAATACCCTAGTAAAATATCATACCAATGATGAGAGGTAGCATCAGCAATAATCGATCCCATTTTTAACAATTTTCCCTGCCACTATGGTGGTACTAACAACATGACATTGTATTGTTTTATTTAACATTTGAATTATTCTATTCCCTTCTTCAGATGTCTCCATAATATTCCTGAGCCGGGTCATATTCAATTCCCAGTTGTTTACCTGCAACTTGGTCGGTTGCCACCGCATTGTTTTCTGCACCTCCCGGTCATGAGTGAGAAGGAAGGTTTGGCCCTCCCACTGTAAAGCGGAAACATTCTGTAAACACCCCACATAAGGAACTTTCATCCCAGGAATAATAGGGACATCAGTTATTACACAAATTTCTTGTGAACCTATCTCCACCAACATCTTGTAGGATACTGGTAGAATGGTGAACTCACAAATATTCACAGTCTCTTGTAGCAAACATGGTTCATATACAGTAGAATGCAACCTACAAATTTTACCTTCTAATGTGTCTTCACATAAGCTTAAATCATGCGTGCGATTATTGTCATCAATATATAAGCCATTCATTTTAGGCATCCACAACCATTGATCCCCTAGGGGTCCCAATAATAGTGGTAAAACTACATATCTACACATTACTTGCTGGTTGGTTACATTATATATATTCAATATCCCTTGACATACTGTGTCATTGCAAACCATTTTGGGAGCTTCAATTTTAAGCCATGAAACTCCAGGGATTGTGTTATTAAACATAATCCTCCATACCCATTCATTTCCTGTCATAAGACGAGTCTGCATTGTTGCCTTCTGCTGCATTTGATAAATAGCCTGCATTGTACACATAGTCCAATTAAGAATCGCACTAATATTTGATCCTTCCTTGAATACAAAAGAATTTGAAATATTCTGCATATCTAGTAAAAATTTATCTGCTTGCCAAGCTTGTGTCAGTGGGTGCCATATTGTAGGCATCCATTTAAGTTAAAACATCTTGTATTCCTGCACCTGCTTTACTCATGTGATTTGCTAGAGTTTCAATATCAAAATAATTCAAAGTCCCAGTAACAGTTCCCACTCCCCTCAGCAACGTATCATACCATGCCCTTTTTTGTCTTATAGGGCAGAGAACGTTAGACGGAAATATCACTATAGCTGTTACTACAGTCTTTTGTGATTGAGTTCCAGTCTTTACACAGGACGAGGGGATCCTCTTCATATGTCCCGGATCCGTTTTTGACGAATTCATATTAACAAACGTTATACTTTGTGCCCAAGTACTTCTATTCCTTATACTAGTAGCATTATGACAAAGTAAAGTCTGTAGGACATTAATACTGAATACTAATTCTGTTCCACTTCCAATGGTGGGAGTGCAATTCTTATAGATCCGTATTTGTTGAGTTGGATACAAAGACTCAAAACCCTCACCGGCATTACAACAAGTTAAATTCACCTTAGCGGTAATATTCGCAGTTCCGTGCATATTGTGTAACATATATGCTACTTGAAATGAGGTGGCCCCACGGGGGCCTATCCATACATATCCTTCCACTGTTACATTAGCTATGTTACAGCTCTGTCCTTCTGGGCAAATAAAGTCATCTTGTTTTCGTTCTTTTGCGCTTTCCTTCCACAACCACCTTATCCGACTGGTGTTTTGACTTTGGATTTGAGTACCCGGTGTTCATCCTTCAACTTTCACCAAACACTCGCTTCCAAGGCTTCCAATAATTCCACATATTCCCAGAAATATCTGTTAGGGAAAAAAAAAAACAAAGCATGATTTTATTCACGCAAATAACATTTTTCCTGGGGAACATATTCCCATTTCTCCACTCCTGGTCTCATGATTAGCAAAGTATGATCCTTGCCCACAGCAATAACTTCAGCCGCCGATGGCGGTCCTTGAGGACTCTGTACCCAAATTCTAGCTCCTGCATTGGTCACATCTGATGACCCAAATGCTTTATCCCCCGTAAGGAGAGTTCTAGTGGAGCTTGTCCTTCGATGGCTTGATCTAAACTAATAGGTATTACCAACATTTGAGCCATCTTTTGTCCTTTGGAAATAACTAGCGGCTCTTGTCCTAAATTGGACATAATAACTTTAATTTCTCCTTGATAATCAGCATCAATTACTCCTCCCACCACTATGGCCCCTCTTAAAGCAAAACTAGACCGAGTTGCCAACTGACCATAATGTCCTTTAGGCATTTGACATCCCAATCCCGTCGGTATAGGAACAGTCTTACCTGGCGGCACAATAGTCACCTCTATTGCGCTGATATCCAATCCCGCAGACAGGGGAGTTGCTCTTTCAGGAATTTTAGCCTCTTGATTCATCTTCCACCAAGTGATTGTATGTACAATATGAGTTTCGTGTATGGTAAGATTGGGTGTCAGCATTCTCATCAATGGTGTCATGGAATCAGTTATAGGCCTATTGTTGATAATTTGTAAAGCCTCACTCAAATTGTCTCTCCATTGTCCATACTGTGTATCAGATTGATTAAGTTTTCTCAATGTGGATTTTAATAATCCATTCATTCTTTCCACCAAACCTGCTGCTTGTGGATAGTAAGGTATATGATATACCCATTGTATATTATTGTCCTGAGCATATTTTTTAATGGCATCTCCAGTGAAATGAGATCCATTATCAGTTTGAATTTGTAAGGGGACCCCATAATACTGTGTTATTATCTCTAAGGTCCGCTCTGTGCTCCATTGGGTGGCTGCTTTACACGGAAAGCCCACCATCAGTCCTGAATATGTATCTACCGCAGTACAGACATACTTACACCCCCTACTCTCTGACAAAGGGCCGATGAAATCCATTTGCCATATCTGAGCAGGTAACTGGCCTCTGCCTATGTGTCCCATTACGGGGTGTGGTACCTCTCGTTTTTGTGAATGTTGACATATTGGGCAATGTTGTATAGTTTGTTTTATTATGTCAAGTGTCAGAGGCACACCTCTCTCCTGGGCCCACCTGTAAGTGGCTTTTTCTCCAAGATGTCCGCTTTTCTGATGAGCCCAAACGGCTGTACCTTGCAGCCATGCTTCTTTTTCTCCAGCATCAATCTCAGTAGTATTTTGTCGAATAGCAGCTGCTTTATCTGCTTCAGAGTTAAACAAACGTTCAAGTGAGTCAATTGGCATATGAGCATCAACATGAAAGACAGTGGTAGGTGTCTCTTGCACCATTTCCTCCAAATATTGCCACACTTCCCTACCCCAAATTTCTTTACCATGAATCATCCAATTATGCTTTTTCCATCCCATCATCCATGTTGCTAAACCATTTGCCACTGACCATGAGTCAGTGAAAACATGACATTGTCCTAAAGACACTACATCACCTGCCTTAGCAGGGACACCCCTGAGTACATCAACAACATCAGTGGGTTAACTGCATCACCTGCCTTTGCAGGGACACCCTCGAGTAACTTAACAACATCGAGGGGTTAACTGCATCACCTGCCTTTGCAGGGACACCCTCGAGTAACTTAACAACATCGAGGGGTTAACTGCATCACCTGCCTTTGCAGGGACACCCTCGAGTAACTTAACAACATCGAGGGGTTAACTGCATCACCTGCCTTTGCAGGGATCCCCATGAGTACACTAGCAACATCATGGGGCTCTGAGCCCTTGAGCTTATTATCCTATGCCTCTGCAAGTCCACTACTCCCCAATTCATGCGCTATTATATCATACAGAGCTTCGGTCCAGCCAGGAACCTCCGGTTTTTCCTCAACTTTTCTTTATTACTTCACCTGAACATTGTAACAAAAATTTGGCAAAATGACAAATGCTGAATTTTTGCACAAAGAAACCTTAACTAATATTCCGTATTTTGACAAAAATAGAATTTCAAAATTATATTCAGGGAAAAAGTTATTTAGGATTTTCCAAAATTGGCTTTCTGCCAAATAGACGCAACCTATCACAACTTTACAATTATCACTTCTCCAGACTATAGAACATACCAAAAACCTTCCTAGTTACAACTACAAAAATCTTTTTACTCAAAAGCCTGAAATTTGAAAAATCCTGCCGACTACGCCAATTTAAGCCTTGCCAAATTTTCTCCCAAATTAGGTTATTTACCTTAACTTACGTAGCGCTCACTGGCATCCCAACCAGGCAAAGATTATTGACAATCTTTTATTTCAGCAAGCAATCATTTTGTTTTACATAGCACATGAATAGTCTCAAGATTTTAAAAAAATGACAGTTATGATTTCAGCATCAATAATAATTACCGAGTTATTGTAGCATCACCCGTCGCATCGGGGGACCTCGATCAGCGGGAAGGGGTTTTCCTCGGTCAGCATCACAGACTAAGTGCGTCCACTTGAATCGTCTGGAAAGTCCCTACCCGCTGAGGAGGTCAGTACTTTTTATAATATTAATTGGAATGATCACGCACTGACATGCGCAGTAACTTGTTTCTTTTTCACATTCCTCCTTTATCTCAGTTGGTTTGGTTCTCACATTCCTCCCTTCCAACTCCCACAACAATGCCTGAGCAGGTGGTTGCTTTTCACATTCCTGAGTGTGTGCTCTCCTCATGGTAGGAAAAGTTCAGATTCCGGTCACAATCCATAGTATCCAAATGGATGTTTCAATGTACTGCAATCACTACCTTATTGACTGGATGCCTATCTATACCAGTCTCTCACTCATGCATATCCCATTTGTATCACAGCCTTACAGGAGCTCGCTTGCCCTGCTGCTAGTGTGCTATCGAAAAGAGTCTTCAGTGCTGCTGGCTCAATCCTGACAGAAAAAAGGACTCGTCTGTCGACCTAAAATGTTGATGATCTAACCTTCATTAAAATGAACCATGCATGGGTTTCAAAGGATTTTGTCCCACCTTCCCCTGATGACACATAGGTTGCCAGAAAAATGGCTCGCTTTTGTCCTCCTCTTCCTCGGACTTTTCCAATTCCTCCATTTGCAGCTGCTGAATGTCCAACATCAACATATGCCATTTTTTAAAAATCCCTAACTGGGCTGCCTCCCCCCCATGGCCGGGGTCACCACCTAGCGCACGCAACCGTGTGAGTGCCATTGCCCTGGACAGGTGGGTGGGCCGACTCTTGGGCGCTGGCACTGGCACAAGGTCCCTCATAGTGCAATGTAGTGTCTCTGACGGTGAGGGTGCACACCCGCTGTCAGACACACCAGCGTACTATGAGGGGCCCAGTGCCAGTACCGACGCCCACGAGTGGGCCCCCCTTGCTTGGGCAGGGCCACAGCATTTGAAATGTTTACCTCTCCCTGCTCCTCCGTTGTGTAGTCTGGGCTGTCAAATCCTTCCCTGGGACTGCCGCTACAAATTTGGTGAACTGATAAATGATGGTTAAGACGTAGCTATGTCCTGTCCTGCTGGCCGGGCTCTAGCTTCAGATGATCAATGGCTTCCATTTCTTATGGACGTCGACTCACAATGAGATGCAGTGGTGGTTTATCATCAGCTTTCCTAATCACAGATGTGTGACATTCCTGCCCACATTTTTAAATGTGCCCTCTCATGCCAATCCAATAGAATCGCCTGCAGCCTGTGGCTTCTGTCTTTTGCACTCCAAAGTTACCTGACAGATCATGATAGGCAGTGAGGACCATGTCTACATCTCTCCCTGTGATCAAAATTTGATGGAGATGAGTAACGGTGATGGGATCAACGGTACTGTGATACAGCAACCCTTTCTTCACAAAGTACTGTTTTCGCTGTCTCCACACACAAAGTTATTTAAGGTCAGCCTCGCCTCTGAGAATTCTCCCGGGAGTTTTTCGTGTGATTAGTAATTCCTAAATTTCTGAAATCACTCGACTTTATGTCTGTACTTTTATCCATCTCGTTTCCTCTTGCGGAGAGTCTGGACTGTCTTACTGAGACAGAAATATATATGAAGATTTAAAAATACCCCAACAGTGTATACTGGTGAACGCTTCAAAAACATTTCCTTTTTTCTACTTTTTAGATTGTTGTCTAATCCATACTGAAGCTGTAAGTGTCTTTGTCGGACTCCGGAAATAGACACGGAGATTTTAAATGTTTAAACTATGCTATATATACCTGTTATCCGGAGATACCCTTTCTTAACTTTCTGCAATCTTGTTGAATCCATACTGTGCCTGAGACCGTCTGAGTCTGCCTCCTGATTACAGATGAGTAGTGTTTGAGTGGAACTGTTGGCCAAGTTCAAATTCTAGCTGTTTTGGGCGGTGTTAGATCCGTCCGTCGAACTACAACACTTTGATTAAAATTCGGCTGTTCGAGTTTCCATTCGAGAACGTTTCGTTAAACAAAAGTGTATCTTTTTTTCACATTAATAATGGTTTTCAATGATAATAGACAGTTTTAGGGCATAGTAGCGGTGTCTGGTAGCCAGCGGTGTAGTACACGTGTGAAGGAGCTACACCGTGTGTGTTTCTAATAATTTTTTACCGCATATTTTCCTGAAAATCCTTTTGGGCCTAGTAACTGTGTCTGCTACTCAGAAGAGGAGCCCACCCGTGAACCGAGCTATGCCGCCTGTTTAGGAAAGAACCAGTTTTTGACTGCATTTACACCACTTAATACTTTGGGGCTAGTAACTGTGTATGCTACTCAGCAGAGTTGGCCACCCATGAACCAAGCTATGCCGCCTGTTTATGTAAGAACTGTGCTACTCAGCAGAGGAGCCCAGCTGTTAAGCAAGCTACAGCACCTGTGGTTTGGACACTTAATTTTTTCACATTCTTTCTGGAATGCCGTTTAGGCCTAATTCCAGAATTACGGTTGACCTGCACTTACTGGGACATGCTTGTTCGCAGGGAAGAATTGTAATCCCAGATCCCAATCACTAACAGGGTTCAGCGTGTTATCCGCACCTGTAAGCGATACACGCTGGTCCTTTCATTGTAGCACGCGTGCAGCCCCGGACATGTAAGGGCATGACAGAACTGTTATTGGCCGATCTCGCGTGCCAGAGTCTCGTGTGTCCCTCTAGTAAGCTGGACGTGGACCGCCGGGGCATGCCTAAGTGTCGTTCGTTAACAGAATTAAGCTTGCAATCTGTGCAGCTTTTTTGTGGATGGCATGGTTGAGGTTGCCCTTGTTGAGTCCAATTAAGCCGCAGGCTCCACTCCTGGTGGTGCGCTTCTGGACATTCCTTTAAGGTTCAGCTTTGCAGCCATACTGCCCCCGGAAACCAAACACTTTTCCTGACAGTGACATTCTGGTCAAAGAGCGCAATGACATCACGTCTGTACGCCGTCTGCCTAAACAGTCCAAGAGCAGAGAGATGGAAGATGGGGACAACGAGGAGTCCAGAGTCCAGGGATTCCTTACCGAGGAGACTTATTTAATTGTTTTAAAGGTTGGGAGCTATTTTTGGGAGCACGATACTCTGGAGAATGATATCTTGGGCCCACCATACACTAGAGCATTCCAAAGGTGGACATTAGTCACTGGAGCAGCATTTACAGGGCCCATTATACACTGGAGCTTTAGAAATGGGGCCCATTATATATGGAGCATTATTTGGGCCCATAAGACACTGGAGCTTCATCCATGGTGAACAACATATACTGTATCATTATGTGGAGCTCATTATATACTGTATCGAACATTATATGGGACCAATAATTCTGTATGGAGAAATAAATGGGCCTCATTGCTCTGTATGGTGTACTATGCGGTGGCCATAATACTGTATGGAGGAATATACTGTCTGTTTTTGGAGCTATTGGAGAATTTAAAATGGATATCAGTCATGTGATGTAAGAATTGAAGTATTTTTCATTGTACTATACCGCTATTTCTCTGCCGTATCAATGGATCATGAATTGTGTCATGTGTTAAAGGAACCCAGTGACACTCTTTGGCCCTGGGCCCACGAAAATCTGGAGCCAGCACTACCCCCCCACAACTTTAGCCAAATAACCCCCAGTTTTCAATGCCTAACTATTATTATAAAGTAAATTAAGGTTGACAAGCTTAAGGAATAAGAATTGATGTTTTTGGCATTAAAATGAGCACTCTAAGTGTGTTTCCTGTCCTCCACTCACTGCCGACTTTTCCTCCCCATTGACTTACATTGGGTTTCATGTTTCAGTCGGACTTCGACTTTTCACAATAATCGGCCGATTTCGTTCGACCTGACTTGCGAAAGTCGGGTTTCGTGAAACCCGACTCGACCCGAAAAAAGGCAAAGTCGCTCATCTCTAGTCGGGAACATAATTTCTTAAGGATCCAATTAGGGATATTATTACTACTGTCATATAATTTACTTTTTAGGATACTGTTTTCCATAAAGGGAGCAAAATGGGGGTCCTGTTACTATACATTGTGGCACTATTTTTGATTATCAAAAAAACTGAGTGTAAATCCAGATATTAAAATTCAAATTTTATTTAATAAATAGATCATACAAATACAAACATTAAACAAATGTAATTAAAGACAAATTCATGAAAAGAGGGGAAAGGACAAGCAAATAAATGAAACAGGGTCTTAGATAAACATCAAGAGGCGGGAACAGTGGTTATAAAAATGCTAATTAATTGTATCATTATGCACGGCTTAAAGTGCAAGTGCCCAAATGTAAACCATGAAAAAACAATTCATTAGTAAGCCACAGCATATTACAGGGCCTCCTATCAGATCCCTGACCCCAATCAATAATATGGAGGCTAACCACTCTTACCCATTATCCCTCACTAAGGGTTCCCAGAACACTCAGCCCCAATGCGCATTTTGCGTTGGCTTCCTCGGAGCCCCCAAAACGCACGTTGGGGCTGTGTGTTCCAAGAACCCTTAGTGAGGGATAATGGGTAAGAGTGGTTAGCTTCCATATTATTGATTATGGTCAGGGATCTGCTAGAAGGCCCTGTAATATGCTGCGGCTTACTAATGAATTGTTTTTTCATGGTTTAAAAATGGGCACTTGCACTTTAAGCCGTGCATCATGATACAATTAATTAGTATTTTTATAACCACTGTTCCCACCTCTTGATGCTTATCTAAGGCCCGGTATCATTTATTTGCTTGTCCTTTCCCCTCTTTTCATGAATTTGTCTTTAATTACATTTGTTTAATGTTTGTATGATCTATTTATTAAATAAAATTTGGATTTTAATATCTGGATTTACACTCAGTTTTTTTGATAATCATGTTTGATGGAGTGTACCCATTGGGAAATTTCCCTGGTCCTCATATAATTTGATCTAATTTTGGATCACTTGCAATATATTTACAATGTACTCTGTTCTAATTTGTTTACAATGTGGCACTATGTTGCTTTTTTTTTTCATCTGACATAGTGTTGAAGTCAGGGAAAAAAGTGGGGAATGTGCTATGGAAGCGATCAGCTATTGACGACTGTGTTAGATTTTGCAGAGAAGAGCCCTTGCTGCAAGAAAAGCGAATACGAAGGACTTCAACTGCAGACGTCACTGGTGAGTTAGTGTATTCCATGTACACACACACTATACACTTTATACAGAGCTCCTGAGTACAATGTCACTGTGAATCCCTGTATTACCTGTACACTTACACTATATACAGAGTTACTGTGTATAATGTCATTGGTGTTCACTGTATTACCTGTACACTGACATTATACGCAAAACTTCTGTGTATAAGGTAATTGATGATTACTGTATTACCTGTACACTGACTCTATATACAGAGCTCATGTCTATATTGTCACTGCTGATCACTGTATTACCTGTACACTGACACTATATACAGAACTACTGTGTATAATGTCATTGGTGCTCACTGTATTACCTATACACTATGTGCAGTGATTCTGTGTATAATGGCACTGGTGGTTATAAGTGTTATTAGTATTGTGGTTTGTATTCATGATCAGTATTGTAGTATTCAATCACTGTGTGGTGGTAATTTGTGATCTGGTCAAGGTGTGGCGGTATTTGTTCTTAGTATGTGCTATTTTTTGGTCACTATGAGGTGGAATATGTAGTCTTGTTATGGTGTGGTGGTATTTCTCCTTGTATGTGGTATTATTTAGTCACTATGTGATCTGTACATGGTGTGGTGGCATTTCTCCCTTGTATGTCATATTATTGGTCTTGGTATAGGGGATTGTGTTGTGTATGGCAGTCATTTGTTCATTTTCGTTTCAGTCACCTTTTTCGTTCTAAAATTTTACAACCTGAACGACCATGGCTTGCCCCCCCCAGCTTTGATCCTGGGTACGCCCATGGTTAACAGGATTCCATAAGTGCATGCTGATGCTGTGTTATAAGGATATCTACTTTGAGACACTTGAGGATATCACTGTTACGAAGCCCGGAAATATTTTACCAAGAATATCGGACACTTTTTCAATATCACATAATGTCTTGATCGATTTCTACATTATTGTGTCATGTTTGCAGATTTATATCTTTGTCTCTTGACAAATTATATCTGTGTTTATAACCTTTTTTCAACATTAACTAGCTTCCGACCACAAGACCACCATTTAGTTGATCTAATTTTAGTTGTGGTCGGTGAAACCCCAGCCAATGAGTATTACTTGTTCATCAAGGTAGTGTATGCGTACTATTCAAAATCACACCACTTTCAAGGCTTTAAACTTGTGTTTACTAATCTTTAAATTGCACAAAGACAAATATATATTTTTCAATAGTGATGGGGGAGTGCTAAAATGCTCTGGTGCTTGTTGTTCGGGTTGAGCAAATTGGAATGCTTGGGTGCTCAACCCGAGTAACTAGCCCAATGTAAGTCTATGGGAAACGAGCATTTTTCCGGTGGCCCCCCGTCGGTCTGCAGAGGACTAGAAATTGCGGAAATCGATAGGAACAGTGCTCAAATGACAAGAGAACAGCATGGGGATGACCCCTGGAAGCATTTCTGACTCCCAGGTCACTGCTGCTGTGAGCTATGTTGTCAGAGTCTTACGCCGCTTTTACAGACTCACAATAAAACATACAAAAACCAAACCAAAATGGATTTTCCTAGGAAATATCTTAAGGAACATCCTTTCTAGGGTAATGACTTGTATTGTATATAAGGCAAAATAAATAACCAAAACCAAAAATCCTCTTCCACACCTGGGGCTATGTTCACACATAGTGTTTTTGATGCATTTTTGAACTTTAGGATTACTTTCAACCAAGACAAATGCATTCACTGGGAAATGTCATTTCAACATTTTACAACCTTATCTGGCCATGTGGTGTGTGACACATCATCAGACACATCTTGTTTCATTTATGAAGGAGGGATTCTGAAAATCACTAAGCCTATTTTTATAGGGCCATCAGGCTGCCTTTACTATTCTTAAAGGGCCAGCAGTCGGCCCTCACTATTAGGGAGCCATCAGCCGGCTATGCTTTGATTTTCCCATTATTAAACAGTGGGTCTCCTATACTGTTATTGCGTATGCAGTGACAGGCAGGGCTGTCCAAAATTTGGACGCACCCAAATACCCCTGTGAAGAGATGTACAGTAGGGCCTCATGAAAACAATGTTCCCATTATTAGGAAATGGGTCTCCCATAGTGTTTGCCTATGCAGTGAATGCAAAGTCTGCCAACATTTTGGAGGCATTCCAATGCCCCTTGGAAGACACGTGGAGGAGGGCCTCATATAAAAATGTTCCCATTAGAAAGGAGTGGGTCGCCTATACTTGTAATGCCCATGCATTAAGTTTATGGGCATACAAACATTTACCCCTGGGAGGTATACATGAACATACTGTATAACACTTTTCTACGGGCATCATAAACACCCTTTAAAAAATTATGTGGGCGTTGCATCACGGACCACAGTCACCCTGGTGATATGGTGGTGGAGGATAAGGATGAGGAGAAGGAGGAGGAACACAGCAAATAGCCAAAATCAGGAAGTGTATACCCATGGGTAGGTGTGCAGAGGTGCATGGGAATAGACCTCTCAAAAAAAGACACATTTGAGTTTACGTTACGCTGCTATCATTCGGTGGCGATGAGAAGTCTGGCCCAATCCAGTCCATTTTTATGAGAGTCAGGCTTTCAGCATTTTCATTTGACAGGCGGATGTGGTTTTCAGCTATAATTCCACCAGCGGCACTAAAAACCCGCTCTGACAAAACGCTAGCGGCAGGGCAGGACCTCCAAGGCATCGAGAGACAGTTCATGCCATGTGTCCAGCTTGGATACTCAATAATTATAAGGCAGAGAGGAATCATGGAGGACGTTAGTACGGTCAGCAAGCTACTCCCTCAGCATTTTGCCAAGCTTTGCATTCCTCGTGAGGGTACCCCGAGCCTCAGGGCCTGTGCGATGGGAGGGTCTGAGAAAATGCTCCCAGAACTTTGACAGTGTTCCACTGCCTCTGCGGGAGTGGAGTTGTGTTTCTCTCACCTGTTCTCCTTGGTAGTCCACGAACTGTGACCTCTGCCGCCAGTGTTTTCAGATGGGAATTTTTTAAATAATTCCGCAACAAAGGCCTCCTGATATTGCCCCATTTTAGTAGACCTGTCCACCTCGGGAATAAGAGATAGAAAGTTCTCCTTGTAGTGTGGGTCTAGAAGTGTCACAAACCAGTAATGACTGTCACCCAAAATTTGGAGAACGCAAAGGTCATGTGAAAGGCAGCATAACATAAAATCAGCCATGTGTGCCAGACTGCTAGCAGGCAAGACTTCCGTGTCCTCACCAAGAGGATGACTGACCATGCTCTCCCCCTCCTCCTCCTCCCTGTCCTCAGGCCATCCACGCTGAACAGGCAGTATGACAGTTGTGCAAGTAGTACTGTCTATAGCGCACAGCGTCGGACTGGCCCACCGGAGAACCGGAGGATTCTCCGGTGGGCCCTGGCACCTGCTGGCATACAGGGCCAGCAGTTGCCTAGGGCCCCCGCTGCTCCAGGGGCCCCCAGCCAGTGGTGTGTCACACACCATGCAGCTGCTATGGGGGCCCCTGCCAGCGGAGCAGCAGCGGGTGTCAGGAGCCCCTGTCCCCGCTGCTAAAGAGAAATGAATATTCACTGCGAAGCAGTGAATATCATTTCAGGTCTCCACACCCCCAGAGGCCCCGCCCCCAGCCCAGTAAGCCGCTCTGCAGACTACAGCTGTAAATCAGGGCCGGCGCCGCCCTCAGTCCTCTCTGCTCCTGGCTCACAGCCAGTGCGCGATGACGTCACTACATCGCGCACCCGCTGTGTGTCTGGCAGAGGGGGCAGCTCCTGACACTGAAGCCGGCTGCCGGAATCAGCGTGGGAGCGAGGAGGAGAGGTGAGTATTGTGTTTTGTTTGTTTTTTTTATATATCTCTCGCTCTCTCTATCTGTCTCTCTCTCTCTATCTATCTATCTATCTATCTCTATATCTCTCTCTCTCTTATATCTATCTATCTTTCTATCTCTATCTATTATCTATATCTATCTATTTCTATATCTATCGCTCTATCTTTATATCTATCTTTCTATCTCTACATCTATCTCTATATCTATCTATCTCTATATCTTTCTATATATATCTCTATATCTATCTATTATGTCTATCTATCTCTATATCTATCTATCTCTATCTATCTCTATATCTATTATCTCTACATTTATTATCTATCTAGCTACCATCTATATCTATCTAGCTACCATCTATATCTATCTATCTTTATCTATATATATCTCTATCTAATATCTATATCTATCTATCTCTATACCTATCTATCTATTTATCTATCCGTTATCTATCTCTATATCTTTTCTCTGTATCTATCTATCTCTATATCTATATCTCTCGCTATCTATCGCTCTATCTCTATATCTATATCTATATCTATCTTTATATCTATATCTATATATCTATCTCTATCTCTATATCTATCTCTATATCTATATCTATTTCTCTCTATATCTATCTCTATATATCTCTCTATAGCTATCTATCTATATATCTCTATCTATCTCTATATCTATCTCTCTGTATATCTATCTATCGCTCTATTTCTATATCTATCTTTCTATCTCTATATCTATATATCTATCTATCTATCTCTATATCTTTCTATATATATCTCTATATCTATCTATTATGTCTATCTATCTCTATATCTATCTATCTCTATCTATCTCTATATCTATTATCTCTACATTTATTATCTATCTAGCTACCATCTATATCTATCTAGCTACCATCTATATCTATCTATCTTTATCTATATATATCTCTATCTAATATCTATATCTATCTATCTCTATACCTATCTATCTATTTATCTATCCGTTATCTATCTCTATATCTTTTCTCTGTATCTATCTATCTCTATATCTATATCTCTCGCTATCTATCGCTCTATCTCTATATCTATATCTATATCTATCTTTATATCTATATCTATATATCTATCTCTATCTCTATATCTATCTCTATCTCTATCTCTATTTCTCTCTATATCTATCTCTATATCTCTCTCTATAGCTATCTATCTATATATCTCTATCTATCTCTATATCTATCTCTCTGTATATCTATCTATCGCTCTATTTCTATATCTATCTTTCTATCTCTATATCTATATATCTATCTATCTTTCTCTATCTATTTATCTCTATATCTTTTCTCTGTATCTATCTCTCTCTATATCTATATCTATCTATCTATCTCTATATATATATATATATATATATATTATCTCTATATCTCTCTCTATATCTATCTATTTATCTCTATCTCTATATCTATCTCTCTGTATATCTATCTATCTTTCTATCTCTATATCTATCTCTATATCTATCTATCTTTCTCTATCTATCTATTTATCTCTATTATCTATATCTATCTCTATCTATCGCTCTATCTCTATATCTATCTATCTCTACATCTATCTATCTTTCTATCTATCTCTATATCTATATCTATCTATTATGTCTATCTATCTAGCTATAGCTATCTCTATTATCTATATCTACCTATCTCTATATCTTTCTATCTTACTCTATCTCTATATCTATCTGTTATCTCTATATTTATTATCTATCTTTATCTATCTATCTATCTCTATCTATTATCTATATCTATCTCTCTATCTATTTATCGATCTCTGTATATCTCTCTCTCTATATCTATCTCTCTCTCTATCTACCGCTCTCTCTATCTCTATCTATCTATCTTTATATCTATATCTATCTATCTCTATATCTATCTATTATCTCTATATCTATCTACCTATCTATCTCTATATCTATCTCTATATCTATATCTGTTTCTCTCTATATCTATCTCTATATCTCTCTCTCTATAGCTATCTATATATTATCTCTATATCTATCTATCTATATATTATCTCTATATCTATCTATCTCTATATCTATCTATCTATCTCTATATCTATCTGTTATCTCTATATCCATATCTATCTCTATATCTATCTATCTATCTATCTATCTCTATATCTATCTTTCTATCTAACACTATATCTCTATATCTATCTCTATATCTCATTATCTATCTATCTCTATCTCTCTCTTTATCTATCTATCTATTGATCTATCCATCTATCTCTATATCTATCTCTATATCTATCTATTATATCTATCTATTATCTCTATTATCTATATATATCTATCCATCTATCTAGCTATCTCTATCTATCTCTATATCTCTCTCTATATCTATCTTTCTAACTCTATATCTATCTATCTCTATACATATCTCTATATCTAGCTATTATCTCTATATCTATCTTTCTATATCTATCTGTCTCTATATCTATCTCTATATCTATCTATCTATCTCTATATCTATTATCTCTATATCTATCTCTATATATACGTATCTCTATATCTATTTTTATTTATAGCCATCTATCTATATATATTTATCTCTATATCTATCTATATATGTCTATATTATTATTATTATTATTATATCTGTATATCTCTATCTATTATCTATCTCTATCTATATATCTATCTATCTCTATATCTTTATATCTATAGCTATCTATCTCTATATCTATCTATCTATCCATTATCTATTTTCTATCTATCTCTATATCTATCTACCTATCGATCTATCTATCTATCTTTCTATATCTATCTTTATATCTATCTCTATCTATCTCTATGAATCTTTCTATCTATATCTATCCATTATCTACTTTCTATCCATTATTATCTATTTCTACATCTATCTTTCTATCTATATCTATCTAACTATATATCTATATATCTATATAGCATTATATCCTATGAGGGGGTGCATTATTCCCTATGAGGGGGGCATTATTATACCCTATGAGGGGGCAGCATTATACCCTATGAGGAGGCAGCATTATACCCTATGAGGAGGCAGCATTATACCCTATGAGGAGGGCAGCATTATTCCCTATGAGGGGGTGCATTATTCCCTATGAGGGGGGCAGTATTATACCCTATGAGGGGGGCAGTATTATACCCTATGAGGGGGGCAGTATTATACCCTATGAGGGGGCAGCATTATACCCTATGAGGGGGTGCATTATTCCCTATGAGGGGGTGCATTATTCCCTATGAGGGGGGCAGTATTATACCCTATGAGGGGGGCAGTATTATACCCTATGAGGGGGGCAGTATTATACCCTATGAGGGGGGCAGTATTATACCCTATGAGGGGGTGCATTATACCCTATGAGGGGGTGCATTATACCCTATGAGGGGGTGCATTATTCCCTATGAGGGGGGCAGTATTATACCCTATGAGGGGGGCAGTATTATATTCTATGAGATGGCTGCATTATATTCTATGAGATGGCTGCATTATACTATGTGAGGGGGCTGCTTTATATTCTATGAGGGGGCTACCCCAACTCCAGCTACATAATTAAGACATGTACAACCTTATATTATACCCGGATATTAGCGTGTTTTACCGCATAATTGGTGGTCTGGTATTTAACTCTATGCAGCTGCATAGTGGGCCCCAAGAATGATTTTCTCTGGTGGGCCCAAGGTGTTCCAGTCCGACGCTGATAGCGCATAAAGCTAGTTCCTGTTCTTCATTCTCCTCCTCTTCCTCATTGTCACCCTATTCACATTGGGATGAGATGAGGCTGGGCTGTGTGTAATCACCCTGTATAGTTCCTTGCTCTATCTCATCGTGCACGGTCTGCAATGCATCCTCTTTGATTGTGAGCAGAGAGCGTTTCAGAACACAGAGAAGCTGGATGGTGATGCTAATTATGGCGTCATCACCGCTCACTATCTTGGTGGAATCCTCAATGTTTTGGAGTAAGGTACATATGTCTGACATCCATGTCCACTTCTGAGGTCTTATGTGTGGAGTCTTAACTGAATACTGACGGCCTTGTTGATGCTAGTAGTCAACAACTGCTCTGTTCTACTCACAAATCCTTCCCAACATCTGCAGTGTAGAGTTCCTACGCGTGGGAACATCAAACACCAGTAGGTGAGCCGGAACCTGAAAACACTACTGAAGCACTGCAAGGGCAGCGGAAGCTGTAGCTGACTTTCTTTTTCCAAAATGGGCACACAGGCAGTGTACTTTGACAAGCAGATCTGGCAGCTCCAGGTAGGTTTTGAGAAACCACTGAACCACGAGGTTAAGCTCATGGGCCAGGTATGGTACGTGTGTGAGCTTGCCTTGCCTCAGAGCAGCCACCAGGTTCTGGCCATTGTCACACACACGACCATGCCTGGCTGTAGGTTCAGCGGTGTCAGCCACAGATCTGCCTGCTCTTTAAGACCTGTCCACAACTCTTCAGCATTATGCAGTTTGTCACCTAAGCTTATTAGCTTCAGCACAGCCTGTTGCCGCTTGGCTCAGGCAGTCCTGCAGTGCTTCCATCTTGTGACTGATGTGGTCATTTCAAAGATAGAGGCTGAAGAGGAGGAGTAGAAGAAGGATGAGGTGCAGTAGCTGTAGCCTGTGGGGGCAACCCAGATTGACCTAGGGCCCGCAATCCTCAGTGTCAGGAGGACATGTTCCATCCCAAGGCCTGACTGGGTCCCGGCTTCCACTATGTTAACCCAGTGTGCCGTCAGCAAGATGTACCCTCCTTGCCCACATGCACTTGTCCACATGTCCGTGGTTAGCTGGACTTTCCCAGTAACTGCATTGTTGAGGGCACGGCTAATGTTGTGGGACACGTGCTTGTGTTATGCAGTGACGGCACACCGGAAGAAATAGTGGCAGCTGGGGAACGATTACCGAGGGATGGCCACCACCATCAGGTTGTGAAAAGCTTCCATCTCCATGAGCCTAAAAGGGAACATTTCAAGTGCAAGCAGTAGCGAAATGTGGGAATTTAGTAATGTGGCCTGTCTGGTGTTGGCTTCGTATTTGCGCTTGCTTTCCAAGGACTGGAGTATGCACAACTGAAAGCTGTGCTGGGACATGGACGTGGATGTGCTTGCTGATGGTGCTATTTGAGTATGTACAATGACAGGTGCAGGGCAGGAGGCATCTTCGCATGCACCATTGACAGGCGATTGGCTTGCACGCACAACAGTGGAAGAAGCAGTGTTATGGCACAATTTCAGCTTGCCCATGGCCTCGGCCTCTGCATGCACCATCACCATCACCATCACGTCCAGTTCCCCGTCCTTTGCAATGCCCCTTTCCCATTTTAAATGGAGAGCAATATTTTCCACGTTCACTACAAATGGCTGAATTTTGAGCGCACTTATATGTGATCCGTGTAACGGACAAACCACAGTTTTCAATAGCTGACCTGTAGGTAACTATTTTAACAGCTAACTGGTGTTAATAACTTCGCTAACACACTGCAATAATATTTAAATGGAGGCCAGAAATGGCAGAATTTTGAGCTCACTTATGTGATCCATGTGAAGGACAAACCACAGTTTTAAATAGATGGATTTTTAGCACGGTAATATGGAAAGGATCTGGCTGTATTCTGCAGTGCCAACAAGCAAATGGAGCAGAAAACCATTGTTCTCTGGATTGCAGTTTTAGGCAAATAATCAGGATTAAGATCCAAAAAAAAGTTATTCCTGGCCCCAGATACCTGGTGCTATGTCTATAAATATTGCCACGTTGTTCCCAAGGCAGGGGAGGAGGCTGTAAAAATGTATATAAAATGAGGAATAAATAGGGTACATAGAGCTATAAGGGAACCAAGCTGGGACATATAACTGACCTTGGATGTAGGTCCTGGTGGCCTATTGGTACTGCACAAACGTGTCCTGGGGTCTGTGGCACCGCACAAATGTGTGCTAGGATCAGTGGTGGTGCAGGGATATTGGTGGCAGTGGATCAGATCAGCTTATATATCATGTGAAAGCCGCGCTTCCGGTATCTGAGTATTGAAAGTGGCCACTATGGCACCCAAGATGAGATCTGGAACGCATGTCTCTATGCAAATGCGCATATCAGGTCCGGATTGTATTTCATTGTGCAGAGTAGCAGTGATGAAGACATCGTGCTCACAGATGTACTGAGTGTGGCGTGAGGGTGCCACCATGAGGGGCAAGGGGATGCAAAATAAAGTTATGCAAATAAAGCTGGTCCAAGGTTCATTCATTGTAAGAAAGAGGTGTTTAGTGTCTAAATAAAGGTCTATGGAATGGCAGAAAATGAGAAAAGAGAGCATAGAGAAGGTAATAAAAGAATGACGCAAAATAATAAATATGAATATAAAATGGAGGGAAAAATTTAAAGAAAAAAGGGAAAAAATGATCCCAAAAATATAATAACAAGAAAACAAGAAAAAATAAGAAAAAAAATAAGAAAAAAAAGAGGAAATAATCAAAATAAAAATGAATATAAATAAAAATAAGAATAAAATTATTGAAAATAGAGTTTAATGGGAGTAATAAAATGAAAAAAATAGAATAAATAGATAAAATAAAAAATAAAAATAAAAAATAAAATATAAAAATAAAAGTAATGAATAGAATAATTAAATGGAAAAGAAGATTTAAATAAAAAAAAGAATTGAAAAAGTGAAAAAATGAAGAAATGGAAAAGGAAAAAAGGAAAATTGAAAAAAAAATAAAAAAAATCAGAAAAAAAGGGAAATTAAAAAAATGAAAAGAAAGTAGACAAAATGAAAAATATAAAAAATGAAATGAAAATAATGAAAAAAATAAAAAAATATAAGAGAAAATAAGAATAAAGAATCGAAGATTAAAATTGAAAATTAAAGGAAATAAAAGGTGAAAGGTGGAAAAAATAGAGAAAAGAAAAATAATTGAAAAAAATTGAAAAAAATATGGAAAAAAATGGAAAAAAGGGGGGAATGTAAGTACTTACCCTTCATTAGAGTCAATGCATCTGTAAAGATAAAGGTAATGATTAGATAAGAAAAAGTTAAGGTCAAATGTAACTATGGGAAACAACTGTAGTTGTGTTGGGACAAAGTGTCTTATACTCTCTTGAAACTATGAAAAAGAAGAAAGAAGTCAACAAGTTCAATAGATACATCAACAAATCAAAAAATCAAGTTCCCTATTGAGACCTTTAGATGCCGAAGTTTGAAGAGCATAAATGATGATTCCCTTTCCTTGAGTAATTTGACATGATTACCACCCCTTCTGGGTCTGGCAACTTGTTCCAGGACTTGGAACCTCAGTTGTGAAACAGAGTGATTCATGGACAAAAAATAATGGGGTAAAGGGAGCCATGTCTTTTTGCACCTAATAGATTTGTGGCTTGCTATTCTGTCATGTACATGTTGAGTTGTTTTGCCTATGTATAGAATGCCACAAGGGCATTTTATAGCATGACCACAAAGTTGCTGTCGCAGGTAAAGAAGCCTTTTGTTGGATAATGTTTGCCCGTTTGGCGATGAATGATGTCACATCGATTTGATGACATTGGAACAAGCGGCACAACCTAGACAGGGAAATGCGCCATTGCGCTTAGAGTCGTTAAAGCTCTGAGTCAGAATTTTAGTAAAGCTTCCAATGTCAGTTTTCACTAGGTGATCTTTAATATTGCGTGGTTTCCTAGTGCACATTAACGCAGATGATTTAAATGCTTCTATATGTGAATAAGCCTTATTGAGAAGTGGCCAATGTCTTCTAATGATACCGTAAACTTTGGGCATAATTGGATGATGCGTATGGACGAATGGATTTCTATCCAATTGATGGGTGGGTGTAGGTACAGATGATGTATTAAGTGCCCTAATTCTCTCTTTTGTCAAGATGGTACTTGGGTAATCTCTGTCAATGAATTTTGATGTCATCTCATCCAGGCAGGTGGTAAGCAGCGTCTTGTCCGAGACTATCTGAGAGATTTGTTGGAATTGAGAGTGGGGCAAGCTATTTTTTGTGGATCTGAGATGACAACTTGAGTAATGTAAAAGATTTTTTCAGTCGATGGGTTTGGTGTAGAGATCTGTCATGAGTTTAGCATGGCCATCTTTATGAACCAGTGTGTCTAAAAATGGTATCTTGTGGAAATTATATTTAAGTGTAAATTGAAGTTCAGGGCGGATGGAATTTAAGTATTGGTGGAACTGAAATAAGGTTTCAGTGGTGTCAGTCCATATGCAAAAAATATCATGGCTATATCATAACCAGCACTTGGAGTCTGAAGAAAAAGACTATTTGTGTATATGAACTCCTGTTCAAAGGAGTGTAACAATCATGTAACAATTTGCATACGCGGGGGCTACATTTGAGGCTATAAAAACAATTGGTCCCCAAAACAGAAAATAGTTCTCATGGAGAACAGTGGATAAGAGTTCCATACAAAGTCCCATGGCATTGTTAGAATGTTCTGATGTCTCAAGTAATCTTTGTACTGCTGATAGACTAAGGTCATGTTGGATTGAGGTGTATAGAATATTTACGTCCATGGTGACAAGAAGACTAACATTCTTAATATCTGAAATCTGTTTGGTTATTTGTAGGAAATGTCCGGTATCCAGGATGAATGAGCGGGTGTTCTTAATAAGTGGTGTTAATATTTTATCAAGAAAAATTTATAAAGGAGCCAGGATGGAATCAGTAGAGGCTACTATAGGGTGCACCGTGGGATTAACTAGGGATTTGTGGATTTTCAGAAGGATATAAAATACTGGAGTAACCGGATGTTGATTAGTCAGGAAAGTGGCTGATTTATTATCAATGGTATTGAGAGACAAATGTCTCTCCAATTACAGTGTGTGGCAGACAATCCCTGCATGTCCATTGGCTCTCTAAAGAGCGCCAAACATGCAGGAAGGGGACTCGAGCTCCCGCCGAGCAACCCCTGAAATACTAGGCAAGCTCCGAGCATATTGAGCAGTGCGATGCTTGGGTGAGTACCAAGTAGTGGCAAGCTTGCTCGCTTATCGCTAATTTTAATTACTAATATTTATATAAACATAGTTTATCATTGTTGTCATTGTTTGCTTCTATATTTTCTCCTGACTCCTACAACTGCGTTCAGGAGGAGATTATGAGTGGTGGTTGAGTATGTGATATAAAAACTCAAAGGTTACTTAAACAGCTGAGATGTCATTTGAAATCCTAACACGTCTATATTTATCTTTAGTTCCCCTTGTGATCAAGCACAAATGGTGGCTTTGATCCCCTCTTGTTCAGATTCGCATTTCTGAAGAAATAACATGCCATTAATGACCACAGCAGATACAGTGGGGAAAAAAGTATTTAGTCAGCCACCAATTGTGCAAGTTCCCCCACTTATAAAGATGAGAGAGGCCTGTAATTGACATCATATGTAGACAACAACTATGAGAGTCAAAATGAGAAAACAACTCCAGAGAATCACCTTGTCTGATTTGGCAAGATTTATTTAGCAAACTATGGTGGAAAATAAGTATTTGGTTATTAACAAAAGTTCATCTCAATATTTTGTTGCATATTATTTGCTGGCAATGACAGAGGTCAAACGTGTTCTGTAAGTCTTCACAAGCTTGGCACACACTGTTGGTGGTATGTTGGCCCATTCCTTCATGCAGGTCCCTGCAAAAGTTTTCTATGGGGCTGAGATCTGGAGACTGGCTAGGCCACTCCAGGACCTTCATATGCTACTTTTGAAGCCACTCCTTCGCTGCCCTGGCAGTGTGCTTGAGATCATTATCACGCTGAAAGACCCATCCATGTTTCATCTTCAGTGTCCTTGCTGATGGAAAGAGGTTTGCACACAAAATCTCATGATGCATGGCCCCATTCATTCTTTAATGTTCATGGATCAGTCGTCTTGGTCCCTTTGCAGAGAAGCAGCCCCAAAGCATGATGTTGCCACCCCCATGCTTCACAGTAGGTATGATGTTCTTTGGATGCAACTCAACATTCTGTCTCCTCAAACAAGACGAGTTTTGTTTCTACCAAACAGTTCTACTTTGGTTTCATGAGATCATATGACATTCTCCCAATACTATTCTGGATAATCCAAATGCTCTCTAGCAAACTTCAGATGGGCACGAACATGTACTGGCTTAAGCAGAGGAACGCATCTGGCACTGCAGGATCTGAGTCCCTTGCGGCATAGTGTGTTACTGATGGTAGCCTTTGTTACAGTGGTCCCTGCTCTATGCAGGTCATTCACTAGGTCCCACTAGGTGTTCTGGGATTTTTCCTCACCGTTTTTGTGATCATTTTGACCCCACGGGATCATATCTTGCATGGAGCCCAAATTGAGGGAGATTATCAGTGGTCTTGTATGTCTTCCATTTTCTTATTATTGCTCCCACAGTTGATTTCATCACACCAAGCTGCTTGCCTATTGCAGATTCAGTCTTCCCAACTTGGTGCAGGGCTACAATTTTGTTTCTGGTGTCCTTCAACAGGTCTTTGGTTTCACCATAATGGAGTTTGGAGTGTGACTGTTTGAGGTTGTGGACAGGTGTCTTTTATACTGATAACAATTTCAAACAGGTGTCATTACTACAGGTAATGAGTGGAGGACAGAGAAGCCTCTTAAAGAAGAAGTTACTGGCATGTTTTTAGGTGACCAAATACTTATTTTGCACCGTAATTGCAAAATAAATCTTGCCAAATCAGGCAAGGTGATTTTCTGGATTTGTGTTCTCATTTTGACTCTCATGGTTGTGGTCTACCTATGATTTCAGTTACAGGCCATTCTCATCTTTTTCAGTGAGAGAACTTGCACAATTGGTGGCTGACTAAATACTTTTTTTCCCCACTGTATGTACACTATAGGCCTGATTCATCAAACCTTTTATGCCAGTGTTCTGGTGTAAAAAACTTTTCAAAACTCACATAATTTTGGTGCAACTAGCAACTTTGCTAAAATAATGTGAGTTTTGGTTTTCTCACACCAAATCCACACTAAAATATAAAGTTTATTAACTATGCATTAACATTTTAAAGCACAATGATTATTAACTAGTTATGAGCGAGTATACTCGATGCTCGAGATTTCCCTAGCATGCTCAGATAATTTCTGAGTATTTGAATGTAATGGGAGATTTAGTTTCTGTCGCCATAGCTGCATGATTTGCGGCTGCTAGCCAGCCTGAATACATGTGGGGATTGCCTGTTTGTTAGGAAATCCCCACATGTATTCAGGCTGTGTAGCAGCTACAAATCATGCAGCTGCGGCGACAGAAACTAAATCTCTGAGCACTAGAGCCTCCCCCTGTTTGTTGCGAACTTCAATGATTAGCCCGCAACTTTTCCAACATGTGTCCAGTTTCTGACTGTGGCATTTAACATGTTCGCACTGGAAGCGCGTCACAAACCCTGATCATCAGCGTTCGTTTCACATAACCACTGGTCAACGATGGGTTGGTGGCATGACAACCCGGGATCTGCAGGAGACCCCTGTTGTTATCATCTTCAAACTACTATGAGCACTACCCAGTAGCCAGCGCTCATAGCAGATGAGCATTTTAGCTATAATCACAGACACATAGAGACTATTGAAGCCAGTAAAAAGTAAAAAAGAAATGCTTTTAAATATTTAAAAATTAAAAAAATGTAAACTTTTAAATCACACCCCATTTGCCACATTCAAAATAAAACAATTAAAAAGAAAACAATACACATATTTGGTATTGTCACATTCAAAATTAACGGTGTGACGAGGCAAAAATAAAAATGCCAGAATTATGGTTTTTTGGTCGACGGAATATTGCATTAAAATGCAATAACGGTCGATCAATAGATCGTATCTACACCAACATGACATAAATAAAAAAATCAGCTCAGCACGTAAAAAATAAGCCCTCACCAAGCCCCAGATAATGAAAAATGGAGACACTACTGGCCTCGGAAAATGGTGACTTTTTTTTGCAAACTTTGTATTTTTTTTATCACTTAAAAAAAAATTACCTATACATATTTGGTGCAGAAGAAAGGAGGTCTGGGAGCTGACAACGTATCTACATAAAAACCACCCTGGGTTGGGTCCAATCTCAAACAGTTGGGTGCACGTTTCGCTGGTGAAAACAGCAAGAATCCATAAAAAATGAAAAAAAATGGCACACCAACCAGTATAAAAAATGCAAAACTTTATTGGGCTATTAAGCCATATTTAAAATGTGAAAAAACACCTGACGCGTTTCCGGTGCGCTAGGGCACCCTTAGTCATAGGTATGTTAAAACAAAGTGCACATTGATAATATAGTACCATTGGACCAATCAGAATACACAAGCAATTAATTGCAAAAAGTAGCAAAATAGAAAAAGAGTGACATTCGATAAACAGGCTGGAATTCAGCAATTCAATAAATATAATACAAGTTGTTTCTGAAATTCATACCACCAGGAAATATTGTGTCCCTTTAAATCTTCAGGCACGGCGGCTTTACAGGTGCATGTGCTCACGTAAGCATCAGTGAGTCAGTGGCCGGGTGTGGGTCGCCCTCCCAGGGCCGCGGGGTACTCATACCCGGCCGATTTCAGGGGAATATGTCACAGTAGCGGTGACCTGGTCCGTGGCCCTGGGCGCCCAAATCAATGGGGGAATGTAAATGGTGCAACGTAGTTAATGGAATAGTTCGTGACGCCACCTGTGGTGTTTTGCAAGTAGGATGTTAGGCCAACGCTGCTTGCAGATCCTCTGGGGCTGGTGGTGTGTTGCAGCCTAGATGGTGTAGCTCCCCCCAGGTGAAGCTGTAGCCCCAGGGCAGCGTGGATGCAATGGAAGAGGAGAGGTGCAGGCGGTATGGAGAATGGTACCCAGCTATAGCGGTGCTGAATGTGTTAGCGCACAAATGAATGGAGGACACCGGGGCTTGTAGTTCCAAAGCTTTACTCACAGTCCATTGTACACACACACAGGTGCCTGCCTCCGGGCCGTGTCCTCCGGGTCAGAGACTCAATCAACCTCCGGGCAAGTTAGGATTCTCCCCTCCAACACTCCGCCAACATGTACCTTTCTGAACGACTCCTCTATAGCACCTTAAAGTATGAAGATCTCCTAGTACTGAGTTACACTGGAGTTCCTCCTGTGCGATGTTTCCAAGAACTCTACTTGTATGGCAGACAGCTGTAGCCTGCTTCGGGGACTCCCTTCTCCTGAGTCCCGGCTCTCTATCCAATTGCTGTTGTGCCCCAAGTCTTAGATGGGAGTAGTGCATTTACAGCCAACTACTCCACCGGTGTCTGCTGCAAAACCATAAGTGTCCAAACAACCTCGGGGACCGGGACCCGGCCTTGCGCTGAGATCCTATAGGCAGGGTTCCTCCTCTAACCCATGTCCTCTCTGTTCTCTCTACTCCTTCGTACCATACTTGTCTTTCTTTCTTATGGAAGCTTAGATTTCAGTTCTACATCTTTATCCTTCTTTTCCCTTTTCCGTACCAGCTCAGATCACTGAGGCAGCTGCAGCACTCCTTCCTCCATCCCTTCTTCCAGGGATCTTCACTCCTGTCTGAGTGACTTCCTACCCGACTGACCTTCTGTCAGACTGACCTATCCTCCTACACGTTCCCACTCTTTTAAGTATCTTAACTCCACCCACCTCCCAGCACATCCAGTGTTCCAAGCAGGGAACCACCAAAGGTGCTCTGCTAACCTCTGAGCAAGGAGCCGCAATGTGGTTGTGCAGAACTACCCTGTTGTGTGGGGTGCGAGCGTTGGAGTGTGGAAAGGAGTTCCCACCTTACCTGGATGGTGGGGCACTACACCTTAGGAGAAGGTGCAGTACCTCTGTGGTGACTGAACCTCAGGGGCGCCACAGGTGCCCTGCACATAGGGATTAAGAACGCCTGACGTTGAACATAAGGGCGTTCTTTGTGGGCGGAGAGAGGGCTCTGCTTTCCTGTCTCTCTCCCCTGGCTCTAGCACGCTGCTGAACGTATCAGATCAGGCATCCGGAGGAGCTCCTAGTACCTGCATGCTCCTGAGGCAATTGCTGTCATTCTATTCAGTCAGTGATGTCACTCCGGGTCTGGGTGAGTGAGTGCTGGTGGGGCTGATGTATATACAGGGGCTGGCTGTGGCTGGGCTGATGTATATACAGGGCCTGGGGGCTGGCTGTGGCTGATGTATATACAGGAGCTGGGGGCTGGCTGTGGCTGATGTATATACAGGGGCTGGGGGCTGGCTATGGCTGATGTATATATAGGGGCTGGGGGGTGGCTGTTCTTGGCTGATGTATATACAGGGGCTGGCTGTGGCTGGGCTGATGTATATACAGGTGCTGGGCTCAGTGGGCTGGAGCTGGTGATGATGTATATACAGGAATGGGGCTCATTATACTGTATGGAGCAGTTTCATTCACCTTTTTCGTTCTAAAATTTTACAACCTGGATGACCATGGCTTGCCCCCCCCTAGTTTGGACCCTGGGTACGCCCATGCCTCAAATGGCTATATTGACGGAAAAATCTAAAAGTTATGGCTCTGGGAAACAGGGGAGCAAAAAACGAAAACTCAAAAGCGTGAAGGGGTTAAGGAATATTAAAAAGTGTATATGTATAAATATAATGACTATGGCAAGAAAACTGGATTTTAATGGAGTCCCCTCACCACGACACCCATTTCACTACCAGCTTCTTCATGTCCGGGAAGAATCTGGAGGCAAAACGCATGCCGGGGTGAGAGGACGCTGAGCTGAGCATCTTATCCCTGGCTATCTGTCATCACCTACATTACAAGGTATGCTTATTGTTTAGATCATTTCCCACTTTTGATCACCAAGTTGGGATTCTACTGGGTTACAATATTGCTCATGATACTACCGGTACTAGTTTTGTACTTATTTGCCCTTATGCTGTTACACAATCCCTAATCTGGTGGTCCTATACCTATCCTATGCACATGCTACTACTTTGTATTTATTTCACTGTAATGTTATATGTGAACTATAGGATTCTCTTTTGACTTTGAATAGTTATGGGCCATATATTTTGATCATGTGCTAATTTATACTGTTCATATACCTGATTTGCTTTAGTGATGCCTTGTTTTAGATATATGATATCCCAGGTTCATTACATAAGTGTTCATGTGGATGGGGGGTCATAGCGTTCTTACTATTTAAATACCCCATTTATATTGTAATATCCTTCATTTTCTTCAATCAGTGTCCCCTGTATGACATTCTGCTTTTTTATTGTTTTTGGTCATCTTATTTCAATGAATATAATTTTTTAGCTATGGATCTCTTCTATACTCTTGTACACTTAGCCTGAGTTTATGGTGTTATTTCAGTTTAAAAGAAGTGCCCTTAGCATTATTTGTGGATATTGGTGTTTAACTTGAATAAGGGTGAGCCAGCAATGTATGTCTTCTGTTTGCTTCCCTACTGCCAATCGCTAGTCTGATGTGGAAAGAACTAATTTGCATAGGAGTTCTGGGGTGTGTTACCAGTACATCAGTATTTTATTCTGATTAATTTAATATGGTGTGCAGGATAGAGATTTTGCTGCTTTAGACCAGATAATTAGCTAAAGTGAGATCCATTTCTAAATAGGATTCCCAATTATTCATATAGACGTGTCTCATCTATTTGTGTTTCGAGGGAGTTGAAAGAATATTATAAATGTCTATGATATGTCCTTTTGTTGAAGGATTTGTTTGCATAGATGCTCAAATAAGGTGGAGAGTGAAAAATTAGCATATTTGATAAAGGATTGTGCTAGTGTGCTAGGTGTCTAATCTGCAAATAGTAAGCCAGTAGTTAAAGGACAAATCATTCTTGAATGGTGTTGAATAGTGATGAGCGAGCACAATCGACACTGCTCAATACTCAATCGAGTATTAGGGTGCTCAGGTATGCTTGTTGCTCAGTCGAGTATCGCGGGTGCTCAAGCGTCATGCTCAAGTCCCCTCCCAGCATGTTTTGCATCTGTTAGCCAATAAGCGTGCGGGGATTGCTTGGCATGCAATAAAGTAGTAAGATGTTAAAATTACCGTATATACTTGTGTATAAGCCTAGTTTTTCAGCACATTTTTTGTGCTGAAAACGACCCCTCAGTTTAAAGTATATACGAGTCAATTGTCCCAGGAGGCTGGAGGGGGAGTGACGGAGCAGCGGGTCACAGAAAGCAGGAGCCGGCAGCTGCGGCTGTAATTGTGCCCGCTGCTGAAGAGAAATTAATATTCATTTCTCTTATAGCACGCACAGTGACACTCGTAGCCGCCTGCTTCCAGAAGTCATCCTACGCGCCCTTGCTGCATTTCATTGATTCTGGTGCCAGCAGCATTTCCGGCAGAGCCATCACGGAACCTGCTCATTAAGATAATGAATATGCACGCCTCTCCACTCCCATAGGCGTGGAGTGAATATTCATTACCTTAATAAACGGGACCACATGATCACTCGGCAGGAAGAGCTGCTGGCGTTGGAACGAGATGCAGCAAAGGTGCGCAGGCAAGGTAAGTAGGATGTTTGTTTTTTTAATAGGAAACATGCATACAAGTGTAGGGGTGGTGGGCCGGACTAGGGGGGTGATCCCTCGTTATACCGCGCAGAGACGTACAGAGACAAGTGGAGGCAACATTCGGGTACAACAGGTCCAGGTTTATTCGCTTGCCGTCCGCCTGACGGCCTGTGAAGTACACTGCACTTCACTTCAATTCACTTCACTTTCCTGGGCCTCCGTTTCTAGGCCCGCTTTACACACCGTACCTTAGCACCAGGGACGTACATGCACGTACCGTCCCTACTTCACTTGATGACGCTGCTGACAGGTCCGTCACTGTGGCCGCCTTAGGCCCATACACCAACAGTAATTTTACTGGTCAGACGTCTTCTTCCACACGGTGTGTTTCGCCTCTGTCTCGTCCTTTTTGCAGTACTTTCCTGTCAGGACCACCCCCCTGACGTTCTCTCTCCTCAGTCCCCCTGGTCTGGATTCTCCTCACAGCGCACAGACTGTCGCAGTCCTCCTGTCACTGGAGCTCCCCCTGGGGACTGGAACCTTCTGGAACCCTCCCTCAGTATTTATAGCTCTCCCGGTCCCCTGTCACTGTAACCCCGCCCCCCATGACCAACGGTTTCTAAAGCCCTAAGCTGTTGTCAAGTCCTTTGCTCACACTCCTCCCTGCCATCTAATGGTCAACCCAAGGTACTGCACGTCCACTACACTTTCCTAGCTGTTTCCCCACTGTAATAACTGACACCTTCCTACACTGTGCAAACCTTTCCTTCTTCACTCTGACTAGTCCGTCCATCCGTCAGGTCACCTTCCCTACACTCTCCCTTCCTTTGTCCATTGTCGTCCTCGACAATCGTCATCCCTGCCTTCGTCGTTCTGAAGCTACACCTACATTCTGTTGTCGGACCAGCTGTTGAGCCAAACCCACTATCTGCGGGGGCCGAACCATACTGGGAGCACCATGCTCTGAGCAGCCTACTGCTACTCACCAGCGCGCACGCCACATGACAACGTCTTTCAAATTGGGCTAGGTACACCCATATTCTCTCTATGGCGTGTACCTTCCCCTACTCTCCCCTACTGTCACCTTCCACTATTCGGTACGCCATGATCGAGGTCCCTTACCTTCCAGATCATTACCAGCGCCCGCCTTCCTCCTTCAGGGGTGTCCGTGGTGTTGGGGACCTGACCTAGGACGGCTGTCTTCCTCACGTCTTCCAACTAATTTTCCTTTCTTTCAATAACATGTCATGGTCAGCGTCCCGTTCTCCCAGACCTCCTCAACTCTTAGATCCCTACCGGATCTCACACTTTCCTTTGGTCCCGCAGACCTTCCCTTACCCGGACCTGTTGCATTTTCTTGTGCATATTGTACACCAAAACAACTTTACAATATCACAAGCACCCAATTTTATATTTTTTTTTTTCATTTTCTTTTGCTCATTTTCTTTACTTTTAAAACCAACATAACATTGCAGATCCCCTTTCGTCCTCCCCCCTTCCTTGGACCTGGACACTCCTCCGCTTTTCCGTATCCCCGTTCTGTCAGGCAAACATATTTACTTATACAAGGAACATAGAAAGAAGAATGAAAGAGAGAAAAAATAGTTGCATCAGATAAATAACAACAAAAACATTTTTTCTAAACGCAACTGTCCTTATAACCTGCACAACGGTGCATCGAACTCCTGACAGTCTATCCCACTCTCAATGGACAGAGGTGAGGGCTCCACAGCCTTGGAACTCCTGGGGGAACCGAGAGTGTCCACATCAGTCCTTTTTTTCACGGGGGTCCGCTTTGCTCGGGCTCCGCCAGTACAGCCACCGCATAATACCCGCGGGGGCAGTATTCTTTATAGTAGGAGACGAAGTCCCCTTCCTTCAGGGCCCGGCCATGACGTATGGATGCTACATTCACGTACACTTTTTGGCCAGACTGGTCACGAATGAAACCGTACCCTCTATCAATGTTGGTGTATACCAGCCATCCCCGGGATCTTTCCACCGCCATGCCAGCCTCCCCCTTTGAGTGGAGCAGGCTCCATACCTCCTGCTCCAGAACTTTCTTTTGTTTAATCACCTCCGCGACCCAAACGGAGGGTGCCGTGCCAGTCCCAGAGTCCGGTGGGCAGGACTTCGCTGTAAAAGCGAGTGGGGCAGAGGCGGCTGATGAAATCTGCGGCCCAGCAGCCGCTGGGGCCGGGTGCCGGGTGAGGACAGCCGGGTCCTTGAGGGCTGGAGTAACAGGTCCTGTAAAACAGGCCGCAGCCGGTTCTAACGCTGGCAATACCGTGGCCGCAGGGTAGGCCGCATCCAAAACTTCTAACGGAGCCGGAGTAACGGCCGGTTCCAACAAGGCAGCTCTTGCCAAGGGGAGCGCAGCAGCGTCTTCTTCGGCTGAACGCCGCACTGGTAGCTCCGGGCAGGGTAGCTCAGGGACCTGAGGGGGGCCTCGCTCAGTTCCGCATACACCACGGGGCCCGTGGTAACTAGGCCTTCCGGTGCGCAGGGGGCCGCGTGCTGCAGCAGAATGGTGGGGGCCGCCTGCGGAGGCACTGATAGGGCCGGGGGTACTCTCACCTTCCCCCTCGCTGCAGCCTCCGTCCCATCATCACGCGGTGGCACCCGCAGCCTCCGTTCCCTGCTCCACTGTCTGGCGGGCCATTCCTCCGGACTCGAGGGCTCCGCTGCGAAGTCCTCTGCTGGTATTGGTGGCGGCCACTCTCGATGACTCCGCTCAGGCTCCGCTCCCCAGCTCAGTATTCCGCGGCTCACCCGTGACTCTGAGGGCGACTTCTGCTCCTTCTCTTGCCTCCATTGCCACTCCAGGCGGCCGATGCCCCGACACCCGCAGCGTCTCATACCGTCCGTTGGGCAGCAATCGAATGGCGCCAGACAGCTACAGCCAAGTTTTTTTCCGTGCCACTCCTTCTGCTGGGTGGGGCATTGGCAGGCCTTTCCACCCATCTGTTAGGGTCCAGTACATGGGAGCGTCGGCCTCCGGGCACATACTGCTGTCCACGGGGGTACGTTGGAAGGGGTCCCAGTCCATTCAACACGACTGCAAACACCCGGACCTCTCCCCTGCGCTGTAGTAATGCCGCCATCTTGCGCAGCACCTGATACCGCCCCGGATCTTCTGTCAGCACCACGGAGTCACCACAGCGCTCCCAATTTGTAATCCACAGGTAAGCCAATTGTAATCCACAGGTATTTATTATCCAAGCAGCACAGTCCAAGTCCTTCTCCATTACTTGAGGCAGGCCTGCCGCAGAAGATGGGGTATTAGCGGCGGCGATCCTGCCGACTACGCCAAATGTAGGGGTGGTTGGCCGGACTAGGGGGGTGATCCCTCGTTATACTGCGCAGAGACGTACAGAGACAATTGAGGCAACATTCGGGTACAACAGGTCCAGGTTTATTCGCTTGCCGTCTGCCTGACGGTCTCTGAAGTACACCGCACTTCACTTCAATTCACTTCACTTTCCTGGGCCTCCGTTTCTAGGCCCGCTTTACACACCGTACCTTAGCACCAGGGACGTACATGCACGTACCGTCCCTACTTCACTTGATGACGCTGCTGACAGGTCCGTCACTGTGGCCGCCTTAGGCCCATACACCAACAGTAATTTTACTGGTCAGACGTCTTCTTCCACACGGTGTGTTTCGCCTCTGTCTCGTCCTTTTTGCGGTACTTTCCTGTCAGGACCACCCCCCTGACATTCTCTCTCCTCAGTCCCACTGGTCTGGATTCTCCTCACAGCGCACAGACTGCCGCAGTCCTCCTGTCACTGGAGCTCCCCCTGGGGACTGGAACCTTCTGGAACCCTCCCTCAGTATTTATAGCTCTCCCGGTCCCCTGTCACTGTAACCCCGCCCCCCATGACCAACGGTTTCTAAAGCCCTAAGCTGTTGTCAAGTCCTTTGCTCACACTCCTCCCTGCCATCTAATGGTCAACCCAAGGTACTGCACGTCCACTACACTTTCCTAGCTGTTTCCCCACTGTAATAACTGACACCTTCCTACACTGTGCAAACCTTTCCTTCTTCACTCTGACTAGTCCGTCCATCCGTCAGGTCACCTTCCCTACACAAGGATAAGGAGCCATGCATACAAGGACAGCGATGGGGGAGCCATGCATACAAGGACAGTGATTGAGGAGCCATGCATACAAGGATAGGGGATAAGGAGCCATGCATACAAGAACAGGAACAGAGGAGCCATGCAAATCAGGACAGTGATGGGGGAGCCATGCATACAAGGATAGGTGATAAGGAGCCATGCATACAGGGACAGGGGAGCTATGCATACCAGATCAAGGATGACGGGACAATGCATACCTGGCTTATACTAGAGTCAATAAGCATACCCAGTTTTTTGTGGCAAAATTAGGTGCCTCGGCTTATTCTTGAGTATATGCAGTAAATCTACCAGTGACTTCAGGTGCGTGCTGTTTCCATCCATTTCAGCAATATTCCTGCCTCCCCATCCCTCCTGTTAGAGTCTTACAGAAACATGTTTAGGTTTTCCATTGGCTTGTATTATACTCGCTACTCAAGTCGAGGTCATCCAAGTAGGGGTCAACATATCGTTGGTGCAACCTGTGTGGCCGCACAGGGGCTCAAGAGATAAGAGGGCCCATTTCTATCTTCCAAGCAGGTGCAATTTTTAATATTTTGAATTTTTAGGAGCTTTTTGGCTTCAAAAGGCCCATATATTGTTCTTGCACAAAGGCCTTTTTCTTTCTCTGTTAGTGCATGTCAAGGGTCTTTGTGATGTCCATTCCAAAAATGTTTACACGGTATGTTGAGGTGTACTCCCCAGGAAAAAAGTTTTTAGGCCCATACACTTAGTGTATGGGCACTACAAGTATAGCAGACCCACTCCTTTAAACTGGAAAAGCATTTTTCGGAGGCCATGCTCCACGTCTCTTCAGACACCACCACTAGAACATGAGGGTGAATGTGTTCCGTGATGCAACAGCCACTATACTTTTTTGCAAGGGTGTTTACGTAAAAAGAATCTTTACATAGTAGGTTGATGTGTACCCCCAAGGGGAAAATGTACTCCCCCCAGGGGAAAATGTTTTTCAGCCCACACATTTAGTGTATGGGCATTACAAGTATAGGAGACCTGCTCCTTTAAACTGGGAAAACATTTTTCAGAGGCAATCCTCCATGTTTCTTACAACACCACCAATAGATCACCAGGGTAATCTTGGTCCGTGATGCAGCAGCCAAGTAATTTTTTTCAAGGGTGTTTAATGCCCAATCCAAAAATGTTTCCACAGTATGTTGAGGTGTACCCCCCAGGGGAAAAAGTTTTTAAGCACATACACTTAGTGTATGGACATTACAAGTATAGGAGACCCGCTCCTTTAAACTGGGAAAACATTTTTCGGAGACCATACTCAAAATTTCTTCCTTGGGGGATTGGAGTGTGTGCAAATTTTGGGCAGAACTTGTATTCACTTCATGGACAAACTTCAGGTGACTTAAAAAAAATCAAATAATGGGAGCTTTGGTTTCATGTTGCCATCCAGTACGTGGGTTCAAAGGCATATTGGGGTGCGTGTAAGTTTGGTGCAGGGCAGGCCTTGCATTCATTGCATAAGCAAACAGTATGGGAGTACCAAATTAATAATGTGAACTTGGTTTTCCTGTGGCCATCCAGTATGTGGGTTCAAAGGCTTATTGGGGTGCATGTAACTATGGTGCAGGGCAAGCCTTGCATTCAATGTATAAGAAAACAGTATGGGAGTACCAAATGAATAATGTGAACTTGGTTTTCCTGCGGTCATCCAGTACATGGGTTCAAAGGCTTATTGGGGTGTGTGTAACTTTGGGGCAGGGCAAGCCTTGCATTCAATGCATAAGCAAATAGTATGGGAGTACCAAATGAATACTTGGAACTTTAGTTGCATGTGGTCATCCATGACGTCTGTTCAATAGGTTGTTGGGGTGCGTCCAAGTTTTGGGCAGCCCTGCCACTCACTGCATATACATTAACGGTATAAGGGACCCACTGTTTAATAATGGGAACAACAAGCATAGCCGGATTATGGCTCTCTAAGAAAAGTGAGGGCAGACTGCTGGCCCTATAAAAATAGACTTTGTGACTTTCAGCGTTTCTCCTTCATAAATGAAACAGGATGTGTCTGATAATGTGTCAAACACCACATGGCCAAATAAGGTTGTAAAATGTTAAAATGACATTTCCCAGTGAATGCATTTGTCTTGGTTGAAAGCAACGGTAAAGTTGAAAAACGCATAAAAAACGCTGCATGTGAACATAGCCCAAGAGGTTTTGAGGAACAGTTTTGTTTTGGATTATTTATTTTGCCTTACATACAAATCATTACCCTGGAAAGGATGCTCCTTAACATATTTCCCAGGAAAATCCATTTTGGTTTCGTTTTTGTATGTTATAGTGTGTGGATGTGTGGCGTAATACTCTGACAACATTGTACACAGCTGTGACCTGGGAGTCAGAAACGCTTCCAGGGATATTCCCCATGATGCTCCCATGTCATTTGAGCACTGTTGCCATCGATTTCAGACATTTTTAGACTCTAAAAGGACCCCCATGGGGGATTGAATCAAAAAGGCTGGGTTTTCCCATAGACTTACTTTGGGATTGTTGCTCAGGTCGAGCACCAGAGCATTCCAACTTGCTCGACACGAGCACCCGAGCATTTTAGTGCTCGCCCATTACTATTGGACATTTGTAAAAGATAATCTGATGGAGGAGCACAAGAGACAAACAAAAAAGAGTTGTCACTGAATGAGGACCACATTTTGTAGTGCAATTTTTGTAACTGTCATAATTCGCAATAGTGTTTATACATGTTTTCATTATTTGAATTGTTGGTAAGTTTCCTTAATAGAAAATATCAGAAAATTGTCATAACAAAATATTTTCCATCTTTATATTTTCAAAAATAATAATGTTTCAGAGTAGTGAAAGTTTTATGCATTAATTATGTGTAGCAGTAAAAGGAAAACTCTTTGATATTATAGCAAAAAGAGCAAACTAAAATATGTCATTGTCAGATTTGAATTCAGGAGGTTAAAATCATTAATAAATGGCTCATTTCATAACTGAACCTGACACTAGTGATGAGTGAGTATACTCGTTGCTTGGGTTTCCCAGAGCATGCTCTATAGTGCTCGGAGACTTAGTTTTCGTCGCCGCAGCTGCATGATTTTCGGCTGCTAGGCAGGCTGAATACATGAGAGGAATGCCTAACAAACAGGCATTCCTCACATGTATTCAGGCTGTCCAGCAGCCACAAATCATGCAGCTGAGGCGATGAAAACTAAATCTCGGAGCACTACAAATTACTTGGAGACCACCCGAGCATGGGAAAGTCTGGGAAACCTGAGCAATGAGTATACTCGCTTATCACTACCTGACAACTTTTGAAAATAAGTAGAACAGTGCAATTAGTAAATGGAGTCCACCTGTGTGTAATTTGTTCTCATATAACTACAGTGGTTCTGTGAAGGTTTTGGAAGTTTGTTTAAGAGCATTAAGGATCAGTCTCAGGAAAACCAAGCAACACAAGATAAGTTAAGGATAAATTTGTGTAGAGGCTGAAAGTAGGATTAGTTTATAAAAGAATAGAAAGAGCCTAAGCTATGAACATCTCATGGAGCACTGTTCAATCCATCAGCCAAAAGTAGAAGTGTAGCACAACTGCAAACCTACCAAGACATGTCTGTTCACCTAAACTGAGATTCCATTCAAGGAGAGCACTAATTATAGACGCAGCCAAAAGACCCATTTCTTACTATGGAGGATCTGCAGAGATCTACAGCTCCAGGAGGAGAATCTGTCCACAGAACAACTATTAGTTGAATATGCCACAAATCCAACCTTTATGGAAGAGTGGAAAGAAGATAACCATTTTTTAATGCAAGCCATAGTGAGTCCCATTTGCAGTTTACATGTTAGCTTATTAATAACCAACAAATCAGACAAGTACACATGATATTTACCAATAATTCTCATGGATCATGTGCATATGGATTAAATACGCCTATCATCGAAATACAGATGAAGCTCAACAAAAGATACATAGGCAATAATAATATATAACAAAATAATTTATTTTATTAGAAAACGATTAAAAACATATACCAAGATATGGGGAAAGAAGGGGGTGGGCTAGAGGCTCACCGCCATGATCAAAAATCGACATGCATGTCCAGGCAACGGACAGTACCATATAAAGGGAATAATATGTCTGCTATGAATATCTAATCAATAACATGTCATTAAGGAACAAAAATTCTTTCACAGACAAGACCCTCATCTACACCTAATAACAATAATAATAGTACCTGTGTACCCTGGATAAACATATAACATTAAAAAGTTTTTTCTTCCAATGGTAAAATTACCTCCAAGGGATAGCACAGAGGTACCGCTGTTAGCTGGGGGCTGCACGTCTACCCCGACGCGCGTTTCGGTCTCCTTCCTCAGGGGGCCTGTGACTGGTAATGTGATCGGCATCTTTATAAAGCCCGCGAGCGGCAAAAATTGGCCGCAAACCGGAACTGATACTCCTAACCCGGAAATGACGGGCCGCGTTGTCAAGCCAACCGGAACGCCAGTCAGCGGCGGCGTCAGGCGGGGGGAGGAGCCGGGACAAACCCACAACCCGCCCACCGCTATGTGACGCCGCAAAGCCGGAAATGATGCTCCTAACCCGGAAATGACGGGCCGCGTTGTCAAGCCAACCGGGACGCCAGTCAGCGGCGGCGTCAGGCGGGGGGAGGAGCCGGGGCAGACCCAGACAACCCACCCACCGCCATGTGACGCCGCAAGCCGACAGACGCAGCGGTGGAAGACAACACGCTCGTACAGGGCAGGAGCACAATTTGGCCGACACAATTACCAATACATAGAACCAGCTACAACAATGGTGGATAGGATGCGGATTGCCCACAAATTACAAACTATTAACATGACGGACAAATATTATGTATTTTTTAATAACATAACCACATAGTGTACATAATAAATCTGTCAACAGAAATATTTCGAGATCGCTACTCTAATGGTGGTGTATTCGGTTCCCAGTTGTTTACATATTCGTGACGGCATCCTTGGAATCATCCTTAAACTATATGCAAGAATGAATCTTGTGGGTTATGTTGACAGATTTATTATGTACACTATGTGGTTATGTTATTAAAAAATGATTGTACATATGTAACTATGGTGACATTAAATATTCTGTTATGTATATGTATATAACCTGTGATTCTGATATTGGTTATGCGTCCGAATTGATGATGTTTTTTGATGTTTTTTGATGGGCTTTATGTTATCCTTATGGGTTATAGTGTGTATATACATAATATTTGTCCGTCATGTTAATAGTTTGTAATTTGTGGGCAATCCGCATCCTATCCACCATTGTTGTAGCTGGTTCTATGTATTGGTAATTGTGTCGGCCAAATTGTGCTCCTGCCCTGTACGAGCGTGTTGTCTTCCACCGCTGCGTCTGTCGGCTTGCGGCGTCACATGGCGGTGGGTGGGTTGTCTGGGTCTGCCCCGGCTCCTCCCCCCGCCTGACGCCGCCGCTGACTGGCGTCCCGGTTGGCTTGACAACGCGGCCCGTCATTTCCGGGTTAGGAGCATCATTTCCGGCTTTGCGGCGTCACATAGCGGTGGGCGGGTTGTGGGTTTGTCCCGGCTCCTCCCCCCGCCTGACGCCGCCGCTGACTGGCGTTCCGGTTGGCTTGACAACGCGGCCCGTCATTTCCGGGTTAGGAGTATCAGTTCCGGTTTGCGGCCAATTTTTGCCGCTCGCGGGCTTTATAAAGATGCCGATCACATTACCAGTCACAGGCCCCCTGAGGAAGGAGACCGAAACGCGCGTCGGGGTAGACGTGCAGCCCCCAGCTAACAGCGGTACCTCTGTGCTATCCCTTGGAGGTAATTTTACCATTGGAAGAAAAAACTTTTTAATGTTATATGTTTATCCAGGGTACACAGGTACTATTATTATTGTTATTAGGTGTAGATGAGGGTCTTGTCTGTGAAAGAATTTTTGTTCCTTAATGACATGTTATTGATTAGATATTCATAGCAGACATATTATTCCCTTTATATGGTACTGTCCGTTGCCTGGACATGCATGTCGATTTTTGATCATGGCGGTGAGCCTCTAGCCCACCCCCTTCTTTCCCCATATCTTGGTATATGTTTTTAATCGTTTTCTAATAAAATAAATTATTTTGTTATATATTATTATTGCCTATGTATCATCTTATGTTAGCTTATTGAAGAAGGTGCTCTAGGCAGATGAAACCAAAGTATAACTTTTTGGGATAAATGCAAAATGCTATGTGTGGCAGAAAAGAAACACTGTACATAACCCTGAAAACACAATCACCACCATCAAAAATGATGCATCATTATGTGGCAATGCTTTTCTTCAGCAGGGACAGAGAAGGTGGTCAGCGTTAATGGGAAGATGGATGGAGCTAGATATAGGGAAATTCTGGAGGAAAACCTGTTATAGGCTGCAAAAGACTTGAGACTAAAGAGTAGGTTCACCTTCCAGCAGGACATCGACCCTAAACATTCAACCAGAGCTACATTGGAATGGTTTAGATCAAAGCTTATTCATGTGTTTGAAAGACCCAGTCAAAGCCCAGACCGAAATCCCACTGAGAATCTGGGGAAAGACTTGAAAATTGCTATTCACTGAAGCTCTCCATCCAATCTCACTGAGCTAGAGCTAGTTTGCAAATAAGAATGGGTAAAGATCTCAGCCCCTAGATAGGCAAAGCTGGCAAAGATACACCCTAAAAGACTTGCAGACCTTTTTACAGCAAAAGGTGATTCTACAAAGTGTTGACTTGGGAGGCTGAAAACATATCACAATTTTCAGATTTATATTTTTATATATAGTTCCCTGAGAATTTATCAACATATAATGTTTCCGGTAGTCCACGCAATCTTATGCTGAAGCCCTGCTGTGTGTAGCTAAAATGATCACCTCATGCTATAGTCCAAAAGAAGGAAGGCAGCACTCCAATAGAAAAAATATGTGTGATTTATTTGCACATGTGCGACGTTTTGGTCCAAGATGTGGACCTTTCTCAAGCATCTTGGACCGAAACGTCGCACATGGGCAAATAAATCGCTCTTATTTTTTCTGTTGGAGTGCTGCCTTAGTTCTTTTGGACTATAGCATGAGGTTTGGTACATACCTGGAAAGATTTTTTGCACCCTTTGTTTTCTTTTGGCGCTGCTTTTTGTCTTCTTCTTCTAAAATGATCACCTGCTATGAGTGCTGATCGCTGGGCAGCGCTCATAGCTATCCAGCCATGACAAGCACAAAGGTCTCCTGCAGACCCTGGGTTGTCATGCCAACCCATCGGCTACCACAGTCATGTGGTCTGGGTTTGTGACGCGCTTCCAGCACGTGCATGTTAAATGCCGCTGAGATTGACAGCAGCATTAAACATGTTAAAAGCCATGGGTGGATCGCTAATCATGTCTGGTCTGATTCAATATGTCAGTTTCCTGTGAGGGAGCAGAGGGATAGAAGTTTCCGCACTAAAGTAGACTGAGGCCTGGAGCTATTTGCATTATCAGTATCCTGTCTTTTGACAAAAGTCTCTATACCTGTGAGATCAGGTTGATCAAAGAGTCCACAAGCAGAAGGGTCATGTGACTTCATTCCAATAGGCACAGTCATCTCTGTCTGAAGCGGAAGCGGCTTGGTCTTATATTGGCATGAGCAACGCATAGCTGCCTTGTCCACATGCAAGTAGGCTTACAGTGGTTCAGAGACAGGAGTCAACAAAATGGCTGGTGGTATCTTGTTCTGGAGGTGCTGAAAGGTCTTTCTGTCTAAATGAAGGTGAGAGAGCTGGCAACTCTTCATTATCAGCATAATAAAAAGGTAATGGCACAGTAGAACAATACACCAAACATCACTATTACCCCTCAATCCTATTTGATTTTATAGAAGTACAAACTGGGTATGTTCTAATGTAGAATAAGGTTGTTTTGAAGGGAAGGGGAGGAAAGGAGCTGTTAAATCATTTATCGTGAATGGTGGATCCTATGTGATCAATTACAGTATATGTTACTCTTCTTTGTAATCCAGTTTGTTATGATAATGAGACTGCTGTAAAGTAATGTGTACAGACAAGGAATCATGAGCCTATTGGACTATAAACGGAAAATAAATAAAATAATAATAGTAAAATGATTTGAACAATTGGCCATTCTCTGTTGATACATTCACTTTAATCAGTTGTTCCAGAGAAGCATAAAATGTACAATGCATGCTGTAACATTGGAAAAGTTAATGGGAACTAATGGGCATTTATAACACAAATTAAACAGAAAACAGTATTAGAACTGAGAAAATGTTTAACTATGACTGAGAACAGATAACTGCAAAAAAAAGGTTTTCAGATTACCATGTCATATTTTTTATTTTCAAGTGTTGGCTCATAAAGTGTTAACATTGCGTGCCTTTATGTATTGAATTAAGTTCCTAGAATAAAATAAGCTGAATATAAGTTGTGTGAAATTATCTTTATTTTCCGTTCCAAATAGGCATGTTTTGGTCACACTGAATTTTACTGCTCTTAATGTGGTTCTTGTTATACGTAACAGTTCCAGCCTACTACTTCCTTTCTTGTAAGCTCAAGACATTACACAATGAATACGTTTCTGATTTTGAGGTTATATATGCAGATGTGTGAACCCTAAACTTCATTTCAAAGTGATAATACCCTCAGATATTTTGACAGCAAAATTTGATTTTAACATTTCAGTTATCCAGGCATTCTTGAAACATTCTTGGAATCAATGACACCATAGGCTTTACATGGTGCTAAAAAAATTTTTTTCTGATTTAAGTACAACAAAACAAGATATTTGTATTTTTTACCACTATGCTTCACCAAGTTTTCATAGCAATTTTCTGCATCTATAGCGGGATGTCAGAAGGTAGGTGAAATTAGGAAATGGGATTTTCTATTTTTGGGAGGTGGTTTACTGACTTCATCAAGCAATAGCATTTTATTCTTAAACATATGACTGTTTTATGGAAAGATGAAGTTTTATATTGGGAATTGTATGAAATAACATTTTAAATGGACATGATATAATATTTCGTAATTATGAAATATGTTGTGGTGCACATATTACACAATGGTAATAAGTGGGTTGTTTAACTATTTGTTGACGCAGGAACTAAGGTGACTCAGCCAGCTGTGATAGTCGCGAATAGACATGGAGAAGCCACTCTGATATGTGACTACAGTGTTTATGGAATGGTGGAAGAGATACGTTTCAGTCTCCTGAAGAAAACGAACAAACACATATCTGAGATCTGTGTTTTCTCTTTCAACACTAAATATGAACATGTTATTATTGGGAACACCATCAGATGTTTAGGCGTTCCCAGTCCACACAATGTAACCTTTAACATCTCGGGGCTAACGGCAGAGGACACAGGGCTGTATACTTGTAGGATGGAAGTTATGTATCCACCCCCTTATCGATCCTCTGAAGGGAATGCGACTCTTGTTTATGTTAGTGGTAAGTCAGATGTACTTTTACCAACCATTATATCTTTTGAAGAATATCAAATGTCATCTTGTTTTGATCAATGGATGTAACACAGTTGCTCTCTTATTTTCATAGATTTGACATACCAATGTGCACAATCAATAGAGCCTGTAGAGGACAACATGTACAAATGGACATTGCTCATAGTCTTTGTGGTCTTGCTGCTGTATAGTTTAATAGTCACAGGCATCCTTCTCTGCAAGGTAAGTGAGACCTTTTAGATAGGATTTTTTTCAGGAATACATCATTTTATATGTCAGTTATAGTAGTGTTTATTTATGGTTAGGATGTGGTGTGATGTGATTGCATCCTTAGTAAACGTGCTATCAGATACAATCATTTTCTAAGAAATATGAAGATTAAAGAAAAAAATCAACTTTTATGATCTAAATGAAAAATGAAGACAGATAAAGTTAATTTTCAATGTAAATATAACATTTCTTTCAATTTACATATGAAAGACTTAAGTAATTACTTGAATAATTGTTATTTGTTTTGGCTTAATGAGCGTTGGATATTCTGCGTGCCAGCCTATTAGCTCATAGATATCTCATCTCCAACCTACTTACTTTTTACACAAGCAAAGTCTCTGTTCTCATTTGCAAGAGTATTTCTGCATTTCTGTTCTGTATAGGATGTGAAATGCAAAGATAATTGTAGTGCCAGACTCTGTGCATACCTTGTACCAGCAGAACCTGAATAACGTCGTTGATTATAAGGGGGTCTGACATGTTTCTGTAATCATATCTGGCTTTTTGTTTCAGCATCTTTTGTTTTTTGTTCTTTTTGTTTTCTAAGAGAGCCATCAATGCATATGTGAAGTGAGTCTATTCATTACATTAAAATATTGAAAGCGCCACTCCAGCTTTTTTTTTTTAATTTCAGCACTGGAGTGGTGCCACTAATTTGTGTTCTCTTCCCCGACTAATATACTCACCAGGCTCTGTTTTCAGCTGTTCGTGGTGCATCTACTGTCCTGCGCCACCATTTTGTGACTGCACCTTCTGACTGACCAGAAGTTAGAGATAATGGTCACAAGCTTTCATTGCAAGTCTATTAGAGCTTCATTCTTCCTCTCATAGACTTACATTGAGAAGTGACCTCCGGCACACCCCGCAAACACTGAATTGATCCGACAGGTCACAAACTGTGGCAGACTGATCGGAGTGGCGTGGAAAATGGAAGGAAACAGCCGTTAGCGAGTATAACATTGGGGGCAGGCAACTTAGATAAATGATTCCACTCCAGTGGTAAAAAAGAATAAAAAAAAATGCAAGAGTAGTGCTTGAAGCACCCATAGACATAACATTGTTGATGGATCCCTTAATCCAATGCATTATCTGTCCTGAATTGCTGTCATTTACACTGTCGGATGTTTGGTGGTTTACATAACCTTTCCTACATTGAGTGTTACCATACTTTATTGTTGGCCAATATGTTATTTCTATACTCATTACCCTTACTTTCCATTTTACAGAAAAGAAAGAGAAGGTGGGATATTGGATACTATGAGCAAATACTACAATCTCACGACAAGAATTATCACCCTTATTATGTTCAATTTTGAAAAAGGTGTGAACCCTCAGCTTTACTGTGCAGAATGTCATCAGATTTTACAGTATCTAGTTACATTATGTTCTTTTGCGGAACGATTGTTATATTTCAGATCATTTTAGGTATCTAATTATAAGGTACAGTATGTTGTAGCCAAAAGCCACTTATAAACCATGTTTATTTGGTGTTTACAACGGAAATCCTCAGAAAGAATAACGTGCTTAGCAAAGGCTTTCCTGTCTGTAGAAATATGTCAGGGGTTAATGGATAATATGGCAACACAAAAAGGTATTTGAAAAGTGCTCGTGCCATATGTCATAAGATGGTACGGGACACCAAGTTTTTTGAGCCGATGCTGCCATAGGACTTAGCGCTTATTTTGTATTTATCACAGTTACTCACATTATAGTCTGTCACTTTCCTGTAACATGTTTATTTAACCTTCTACTTTTACTGGAAAACATAGTATAATGCTCTGCTTAGTAACCTAACCATCTTTTTTCATAAGGATTGTAGCTTATTTTTTTTTTACAAGATTTCCAAATCCTCTCCGTAAATTACACTGTCAGCTCCAAGACTGCAAGTTACCATCTATCCATGAGATAACTGATAGCATGTTCGAATGCGGCATAACTCGATTGATAGAATTTTGACCCTCCTGCGGCTAGGTGATAATTTGTAATCTTAGTACAACCCCTTCAACTGATAAAATGTTGACAGCCTACATTCACAACAGATGCTAAAAGAGTACCTATTATTTTGGGTAATGTTCCGTAGTAGACTGTTGTGTATACATGATAAAAAATAATATTTCTGGCTTTTAGATGACTTCAGAAGTTTTCTCCTTCTGTACATGTCATCGCTTTATGTTTTCTCTGACTATAGCTTCAGAAAGGGTGGAAACAAGCTGCTGTTATGCTGTTATACCTTCCATAAGAATTACATAGAAAATGAGAAGATCCTGCTCTCCTTAATCCATTTACTGTACTGTATATACACATACGGAACAGAAATATGAAGCACAGCAGTAATAAGCAGGGTAGCTGTAACTCCAGCTAAAGTACAACAATTACGTTAAGCAGCAAAAGTGCCTTTCTTTCTCTTTTTGTTTCTCTCTCATCTTCACCTATTCTTAATATGCTTTAAAAGTGAGCTATTAGTACAATAGGCATTTTAGGAAAAGGGGAGGCATCTAATAATTGAGAAGGAAGCATATTCTTCAGTTCAGATATGTTGCTGTTTTTATTTTGGTCCATATTACAGATTTGTTGAAACAAATATGAACAATAATTAATATTTAATACATAGTGTTATATATTGAAATTCAAGGGGTTGTTTGAAATGTAAAAAAATGGGATAAGAGAAGGAAATTTGTTGAAAAAAGAAAACATGAAATATTTAGTCAAAACTATCCCACTGCAGTTCCATTTTTTTCAGTGTTCCTTACCAGGCTTGTAGCGATAATGTCTAATTCTACTTGTACTCAGAATTTTATTATGGCCATCTTTATATGGCTATACCGGCTCATCATAAAAAATAGAACTCTGAGCACTATACATATATAGGATATAAGTAACAGCAGTAGCAATCACATGACGCTAAAAGGTAGACGTTCACTTTAAGCTTACACTTATGCTTCCTAATATAATTATTATTTTTTCATACTAAACTTTAATAAATTAATCAGTAGAAACTAATGTTGACATGCCTCTTTAATCATTGAAAGTGATCAAAAATGTATCTATCGATTACAATAACATTCGATAATTTTCATGGTCATTATTGGTTAATTACCTAAAATGATTTACAACATGTTCATCAGATAATAATATTAATGCACAGAACACATTTTATTAGTGATAAGTGAGTATACTCATAGCTCGTCTTTTCCTGAGCATGCTCGGGTGTCCTCCGAGTATTTTGGCATGCTAGGAGACTTAGTTTGTGTCGACGCAGCTGCATGATTTGCGGGTCCTAGACAGCCTGAATACATGTGGGGAATGCCTATTTGTTAGGGAATCCCTACATGTATTCAGGCTGTCTAGGACCCGCAAATCATGCAGCTGCTTAGACACAAACTAAATCTCCGAGCACACTAAAATACTCGTAGGACACCAGAGCATGCTCGGGAAAACTCGAGTAATGAGTATACTCACTCATCACTGATTATCATCTTTTCATAATTATTGAACTTGTAGCCAGTGATATATTTTCTAATTTCCAAAGTTTTTCACTTTTGATGGTGATATGTCTGAAAGTTCATTTATGCAGGATTTGTATTGTCTGACTCTGCTGTAAAAGCATTATCCAGCCTATATCTTGTCCTTAAAATTGGTGTTCTCAATTTTTAAAGTTATCTCATTTCCAAGAGAAAGGGAATAACTTTCTGAGCACTAGGTTTATGAATGCCGTAGGCTCCATCAATTCCTGAAGCCCCAATTTAATGTAGCTAAGGTTGATCATGTGCCCTGCCACTCAACTCATTCTAATAGGAGCACCAAAGATTAACCAAGAATTGTTCTTGACAATCTCCTATGCTACCATGAAGAATGAATGCAGCAGTAGTGCACATGACTGACTTCCACTCCATCCCGCTCTTGGAATTGGTGAGTCCACTGCAGTTGGACCTGCAGCGATCAAAAATGTACCCCCTCTGTCATGAATAGGGGTAATTTTTAAACTTGAGAAGACCTTTTTAAAAGAGATGAGTAAAATTATTCAAACTACACTGATTGGGTATCCAGTCCAATCCTCCATAGCATAGCATAAGTGTTCACTTATGTGCCAGCAATTCTTTGTCTGGCTTCCTGGCTGCCTTGACCACTTACAAGACTCATATGATGTCATAACATTGGGTAAGGTATAGTGACTAGGGCTCAAGGAATGTCATCACATGAGTTGTAGGGTACTAGTAAGCTGCAGAAGTCCACAGAGGATTGATAGTGCAAAAGTGAACACTATTGCGGTCCAGTTGTCAAGGAGAATTGATTCGGAGTAGGTAGTGGAAATCTTTTTGCTCATCTCAAGACTGATTGTTGGCTAATCTAAACAGGCTTCAAATCAGCCAACAAAAGAAGAAAACTGATAATTTGTGAGGTGAAATAATTTTTAAGGGTGGGTTTGGGTTTATACTTGCCAACCTGTAGCTGTTAAACCATTGCCGATTGGCTACATGTAACCTACCTAATAGGTGACTGTTTAATTTCCTCTTTAGACTGCCCAACTGCAATGTCACATGCAGAATAATCTATAATGCAAGTGTTCTGTGTTTATAAAGTATCTCTATTCTTAGTAGAAAATGTTTCTACCGGACATTTTATGCTGAGAAAAATAATTTTTCAGCAAGCTTAAAAGTTTAAAAAGTCATGAAACAAACATGGATCATCTTGTCCGTGGTAAATTGGTGGTTGTTTAACTTCTGCAGGATGGCAAGTGTAAATTTCAATGTTTACTGCTACACATTTTGTTTCCTCTAAAAGGGCGAAATCTACTATTGCGTCTCACTCAGACATCAGTGTTTCATGTACAAATTCTATCCATGTTTCTCCTGGTTGTAGCTGGTTGTAGCTCATACTTATTATTATTGGGCTGTTCATAGGTCCACATCAAAACCCAAAGACGTCCTATTTTGATCTAATTCACGGATCGAACTTGCCAATGCACACCTAATGGTGCATAAATAAAAATCACACAGCTGTCTGATACCATCTATGTGTCATTCGTGTGTTCGTTTGTTTAACTGGATGAGCTTGAGAAACACTTCTAGTATGTAATAAAACTGACAGATAGTGAATGGAAAAAATCAACACAATGACTAAACAGTGATCAAAATCCAAAGCACTCAAGAAAATTGTTCATTTGTGGAATCTTTCACCTATTTTTTCGCATATAAGCTGCTGGCACCATCATCAGGGGCTTATCTACATCTTTCTGTAATGCTGTAGATAAGCCCCCGATGTAACCTGAAAGATAAGAAAAACAAGTTATATTGTACTCACCAGGGGGGGGCAGTCCGGTGCGGTCCGGGTCCGATGGATGTCGCGGACCGGGTCCGGTGCCTGCCATCTTCTAGCAATGACGTCCTCTTCCTTGCTTCTGTTGCGGCTCCTGCGCAGGTGTAATTCTCTGCCCTGTTGAGGGCAGAGCAGAGTGCTGCAGTGCGCAGACGCCGGAACTCTCTGACCTTTCCAAGTGCCTGCGCACTGCCGTACTCTGCTCTGCACTCACCGGACCCGGATTGTGACACCCATCGGGCCCAGACCACACTGGACCACCCCCCCATGAGTATAATCTATATTGTTTTTCTTAACTTTCAGGTTACATCGGGGGCTTATCTACAGCATTACAGATATGCCAAAGTGGGTGTAGCATGGATGGGATGGGGCGTAGAAACTCCTGCCCAACAAATTCTTTAAAAGTTATGACACTCTAGTTGTGTAATGTACTCCACAAATGTATCCCAGTCCTTGACAGAAGCAAATTAATTTTTTTTACTGAGGAACATGGAGGCACACGCTAATGATAGGATGCACCTAATTCATTAAATCGCATGTACCTCTTAATGAATTAGTATGCCCATCATTAATACTGGCATATCAAACACCTGCATTAAAGATGCACTCCCACTATGTATATGTGCATGTAGTGGAGTCTGAGTGCAATAATGTTCTCATCTATCACTGCTCTCTCCTGGATCCAGCTCAGTTATTCTCTGCTTCTCAGTGACGTCACTACAATTGCCACTAGCTGGGTCAATCTATGCTCCATGCTTCGGATGGAAGTCTCTTTTACAATGAAAGCTATGGACCTTCATTCTAATTCTCCGTAAACCTGCATTGTAAAGTCACTTTCAGATCACACAGTGCGTAGCTTGACCCAGCCAGTCTGGCAAGAGGAAGAGAACCGCACTGGACACACGCAACACTACATTACATGACTATATTCATACATTTAATGAATAAAAAACTTAGCGTGAGTGCTTCTTTAATTGATCGGACCCTAAGTGTTGCAAATATCTTCATCAAATAGAAAGGGGCGTATATCAATGTAAACATCCTATCTAGGAAATGCATCTATTGCATCGTGTCACTGTCATGATCACAAACCATCCAACATTCCTAGTTGTAATATATTATAATATTATATCATAATATTATTTACCAAAATAAACCCGGAACCACTTTTCAGGTCTGGTGCACATGAAGTAAAATTCCATAGGAGACCAACTGAAGCTTTTTGGAATCTTTACAAAATTAAATATGAAAAATTAGGATCTTGAGAGGTATGAGTACAAAAATTACATAACATGTTATGCAGACATCCTTGCATGCTAATAGTTTGTAACATGATAAAGCATCATATTTAGTCCAATTCACACAAATGTTAAATGGGTCTATTTTAGCACCTAATTTACAACTGTAAAGCCAGCAAACCCCCAGATTTGATATCCTGAACTAACAGCATCATAGCTTATGACTTTTTTCATGGAGGTGATTAGTTCTGCAGTTGTTTCAGAAATTGGTGCCATAATATGGGCCAAAAAATAAACACATATTGTATTTAGGCTGACCTGTTGCATCAATATAGTATACTGCATTTTATGTTTTCTGTGAAAATACAAGGACAATACGAGTAACGCGTAGACGATCCACACAAATTATGATGTGCACATCTTTTGCTTGTGTGTATTACTATCAAAGCAATGTAACATCTTATTTCTAACAATAAAAGTTGAGAAAAAATGATGCTCATGTTTTATTTTGGGGAATTTGGTAAAATGGAGATTGAGATTCATCCTTTGAAGCAAGCTGTTTTTCAACTGCCCCCCCCCGAAGCCTACAATTTTTAGCTGGTCTGCCACATTATACATAAAAGTACATATAAAAACAATGTAACTGTGTGTGTGTGTGTGTATATATATATATATATATATATATACATTCAGAATATGATGTAACAAATATTTATGGCTGTGACCACATGGCAATTGGCTATCATAGTGGTCAGAGTTTTGGCCTCATGAGACCAGCCACTGCTTGTTGTCTCAACCTTAATTTTATCGAACCAATATATTGTCAATGGACAAGAAGTAATTTATCCATCTTTCCTGTTGCCAATAAGGATGAGTGAGGTGCAGTGAAGCACACAATTATGTAAATTGTCATAGCTATGACTATTGGTCATATAAAGGTACTGTCACACTTAGCGATGTACCAGCGATCCCGACCAGCGATATGACGCGGTCAGGATCGCTGGTGCATCGCTAAGTGGTGGCTAGTGAGCTGTCACACAGGCAGATCTCACCAGCGACATCGCTGGGGACGGGGGTGGGTACTTACCTGTCACACTAGGCGATCCTGACGTCCTCCCGCCCGGCTCCACGCTCGTCGCTCGTCTCTCCACAGGAAGCGCCGCAGGAAGCTGACGACGAGAAGCGGTCCAGGACGTTCTCGCGCGATCAGTGATAACCAGGTAAGTATCAGACACAGCGATGTCGCTAGCAATATCGCTATAACGTCACAAGTTAGAACGACATTGCTAGCGATATCGCTTAGTGTGACAGTACCTTAAGTGAATGCTGTATCTGCTTAACTGTTGGATTTTAACCTAGACATTAAATAAAGTTCTGAATGTGTTTATTTGACTTGGATACTGTATTCCACTTCTTTCTACAATATAAAAATCCAAGGTACCTGATTCATGAAAGCTTTTACAACAATATGAGGCATAAAAAGTTTTGGAAAGTTGCAAAATATTGGCACAACTCAAAGCTCTTGACATATTCTCTCAGCATTGACAAAATGGGCTTAATAACAAATTCCAGATCCACTTAGTGATCAAGAGATTAATTTACTTATCCGCCTAGCATCTGAAAACATATTATAAAGAAAATATTACAAAGAGTCTGTACAGTAATAATAATAATAATAATCTTTATTTATATAGTGCTAACATATTCCGCAGCGCTTTACAGTTTAACAGTTTCAGAACACAAGTCATAAGTAACAACGTTAACAATAAAATAAAGAAAGCAAAATAAGCCGCCCCTGCTCATGAGAGCTTACAATCTACAATGAGGTGGGGGAGATACAAAGTACAGGTGTGTATTTACAATGATGTATTTACAATGATGGTCAAGCCATCTTGAGGGAGTGAGGGATGGATGGAGATAGTGAATGGGCTACACATGCACACTTACACATAGAATGACTGTGATTAGTGAACGTGATAGGCCGCTCTGAACAAATGTGTTTTGAAGGAGCGCCTGAAACTATGCAGATTGTGGATAGTCCTAATTTCCTGGGGTAGAGCATTCCAGAGGATTGGCGCAGCGCGGGAGAAGTCTTGGAGTCGGGAGTGGGAGGTACGGATTAGTGCAGAGGTTAGTCAAAAGTCATTTGCAGAGCGCAGCGGTCGGTTAGGCCGAAAGACAGAAATGAGGGAGGAGATGTAGTGGGGTGCTGCACTGTGGAGAGCTTTGTGGGTGAGAACAAGAACTTTGAATTGGATCCTATAATGAATGGGCAGCCAATGTAAGGACTAGCAAAGAGCGGACGTGTCCGATTACCGATTAGCCAGATGGACGATCCTGGCCGCTGCATTAAATATGGACTGAAGAGGGAATAGTCGAGTAACGGGGAGGCCAATTAATAGAGCATTGCAGTAATCCAGGCAGGAGTGGATCAATGCTACAGTGAGGGTTTTTGTTGTTTCTATGATGAGAAACGGGCAGATTCTAGAGATATTCTTTAGGTGTAAGTGGCAAGAGTGGGAAAGAGATTGTATATGGGATGTGAAGGAGAGATTGGTGTCAAACATAACACCCAGACAGCGCGCCTGCTGCCGGGGTAATATTGTGGTCCCACCCACGGAGAGGGAAATGTCCTATTTAGGGAGGTTAGTAGACGGCGGGAGCAGGAGAAGTTCAGTTTTGGAGAGGTTAAGTTTCAGATAGACAGCTATATAAAAATAAAAATTTTATTGAAAACTTCATTAAAAATATACAATAATTCAATGAATGATCCTAGTGCAAATGGCTTGGGAGCTGCTTCAAACAGTATGTAAATTATATGATTTCATATACTGAATATTAAGGTAATCCACATATATTAAACAGATGATTCAATATTGTCCATATAGGATAAACATGTATAATGCATTATATGGCTAGATTGGGTATAACATAAAGCTAAGGGTGTCATGTCTCTCTGAAAGACCTGGAGTTAGATGGTCACAATGGGTAATGAATCGCAGGTCCTCTTTAGAGAAAGTGTGATTCATGTCATGTTTTAAATGGAATTCCTTTCCTTCCACACTGAAGAGGTTAATAACTCTTTACATGCTGGATGGGAACATTCAGCTTTTGCGCACACAACTATTGCTAAAATATCTCCTGGCTTCTCTTTCTTTGCTGGTGAAAGATTCTTCTTCCTGTACTAAGCTGAGTAGTTGAAGTGGGAGTTGCAGTTATCCCTGTTTTGCCTTTGAGTCTTGTTTACCTTACATTTCTGTCCCATGCCTCATGGGGTGGGGGGACGCAACAGGAATATTTAACAGGAGCATAGTAAGGTTGGTGACCCGGACCTCACTACCTTCAAGAGTACTCCTGGGACAGGGATAGTTAGAGTTCCAGTTCCAGGGACAGTTTGAGGCCTCTTGCCGTTAATTAAGACCGCCACAGCGTGCCTTTTTCACTCGCCCACATTTTTTGGATTTTGATATGGATTCTGTCGCAGTTATTGTGAAATAATTGCAAAGTCTGATGCTTGAACTGTCAGATCTGCAGTCTAGGGTCTCACAGCAGCAGACTGTTGGTCTGGCGGGCAGTCAGGCTGAATCAGAACCTAAGCTTACCCTCCCGGATAGGTTTTCTTGGGGAAAGGGTCAATTTGTTGTGTTTCATGAAACCTGCAAGCTTTATTTTAGGCTTCGTCCTCGTTCATCTGGAAGTGAGGAGCAACAGGTACGGATTGCTATTTCTCTCCTTCAAGGAGATCCTCAATCCTGAGCCTTTTCACTTCCAACTCGCTTTCCCTCCAGTCGGTTAATGTTTTTTTGCAGTGCTAGACTATGTGCATGATGATCCGGATCATGTCTCCCTTACTGAGTTTAATGTAAGCTCCAGCAGGGAGACCGGCCGGAATAGGAATTTTGCTCAGAGTTCCATAGATAAGCTACTGATATACTGTGGAATGACCCTACTCTTAGCAGTCAGTTTTAAAGGGCCTGTCTGAAAGATTAAAAGACACAACAGCGCTTTATGAAAGTCCTGAGTCATTGAGATTGCCATGACTCTGGCCATATATAGATAGATGTCTCAGGGATAGACTCCGCCCCCCATGGTACTTCCTAAAACTGAAGTTCTCCCTGTTTGTTCTGAAGAACTGATGCAGTTGGGGGGCCTCTTCTCGGTATGGGTCTCTTGCAGTGATGAGCGAGCACTAAAATGCTCGGGTGCTCGTTGCTCGTGTAGAGCAAATTGAAATACTTGGGTACTCGGACAGAACAACGAGCCCAATGTAAGTCTATGGGAGACCCGACCATTTTTACCACAATCCCCCCGGGGGTCATTTTAAGGTCTAAAAACGTCTGAAAATAATGGAAACGCTGCTCAAATGACACAGGGACATTATGGGAATCACCCCTGGAAGCATTTCTGACTCCTAGTTCACATCTTTAAAAAATGTTGTCAGAGTTTCATGACATTTTTACCTTTTTACCGGTGCACCAAAAAACATACAAAACGAAACCAAAACGGATTTTGCTGGGAAATATTTTAAGGCAAATCCTTTCCAGGTTAATGATTTGTATATAAGGCAAAATAATTAATCCCAGACCAAAATATTCCTCTACCACTTGGGCTATGATCAGATGCAGCGTTTTTGAAGCGTTTTTCAACTTTAACATTACTTTAAACCAATACAAATGCATTCACTGGGAAATGTCATTGGAACATTTACCAACCCTAGCTGGCCATGTGGTATGTGACACATAAGCAGACCCATATTGTTTCATTTATGAAGGAGTGACTCTTAAAGTCACAGAGACTATTTTTACCGGGGTATTAGGCGGCATTAATTTACTTAAAGAGCCATTATTAAACAGTGGGTCTCCTAAACTGTTATTGCCTATGCAGTGAGTGGATGGGCTGCCAAGAATTACGATGCACCCCAACACCCCTTTCACGAGAGGTCCACGAGAGCTTCCAGAAAAAATGTTAAATTGAATGCAAGGCCTGGCTTGCCCCAAAGTTACATGTACCCCAATAAGTTTTTCAAGCCACGTACAGGATGGCCACCGGAAAATCCACTTCACATTATTCATTTTGTAATCCCAAACTCTTTTCTTATGCATTGACTGCAAGGCTAGCCCTGCTGCCAAGTCATATTCACCCCAATATGCCTTTGAACCCAGGTACTGGATGGGCCCAGGAAAATCCACTTCACATTATTTATTTTGTACTCCCATACTCTTTTCTTATGCATTGACAGCAAGGCCTGTCCTGCTGCCAAGTTATCTGCACCCCAATACACCTTTGAACCCAGGTACTGGATGGGCACAGGAAAATCCACTTCACATTATTCATTTTGTACTCCTATTCTGTTTTCTAATGCATTGACTGCAAGGTCTGCCCTGCTACCAAGTCATATGCACCCCAATAACCCCAATCCCCCCTTGGAAGAAACATGGAGGAGGGTCTCTTAACAAAAAGTATGCCCCATTAAAAAGGAGTGGGTCTCCCAGACATGTAATGCCCATACACTAAGTCTATTGGGCTGACAAACATTTTCCCCTGTGGGGTACACCTCAATTTTTGCCACAACAAGTATTTAACGACCAGCAAAACCCCCCACCCTTGTTAGGATTTGGACACTGGCTGTAGCAGCACAGAACACGTTCACGCTGGTGATCTAGTGGCAGCGGATGATGAGACTTGGAGGAAGGCCTGATTAAAAACTATGCCCAATTTAAAGGAGCGGGTCTCCTAGACTTGGAATGTTCATACACTAAGTGTGTTGGCTGTCAAACATTTTCCTCTGTGGAGTGCACCTCAAACTTTTGTATATGAATTCTTTTATGCCCAGCTAAAACACCCACCCTTGTTCGGAATTCGACACTGGCTGTAGCAGCATGGAATACGTTAATGCTGGTGATCTAGTGGCGGCAGATGATGAGACTTGGAGGAAGGCCTGATTAAAAACTATGCTGTTATGATTGAGTCACCGTAGGAGGCAAAAACAGAAACGCCAGCTAAGTCCAGAAAACCAGAGAAGTTGGCAGCTATCGGATTGCAGACCCCTGAACCTATCAACAACAACTAGCAGTAGCCGTGGGGGGTTCCTACGATGCCCTAGACCCCTCGATCACAGCTGGAGAATTAAATAGGCCTAAAGAAAGAAAGGGGAAATCTAAACTGCCCCAGAGCAGACCCCAAAGCAATAGGCAGCCCCCAACATATAATGACGGTGAAGCAAGATGAAAATACTAACACAGATAGAAAGATAGGTTGAGCAAGCTAACTACATAGGAAAGGACAGGAAGGCTGCTGTCTGCAATCCGTGAAAAACCCTATGAAAATAAGAGCCAACAAACTGACAGTGAAAAAGGCCCTGAAGACGCTAGGCTTCAAAAAGCTATGTCAGCACTCAGGAATATACTGAAGACAGAGCTACAGGCAAAAGGAGATTCAGCTCACCCCAGCAGGGGATGGCAGAATACTGAAAAGCAAGGAAAACAAAAAACAAAACAAAAAGGCTAACAGCCAAAACAGAAAACTTAGCTTTAGGGAGCAGGAATCAGACTGGTGTCCTAGGAGTCCACAGAGAAATCACCCACAGGGCAGAAGGGCGTCGGCAGCCTTATATCCAGTCTGTGACTCCACTCAGCCAGTCATCCTCATTAGACTCAGGTGCCTGATAATCAGGCTTACTACCTTCCTTCACCAGAATAGGGAGTTCACCAGACCCCAGTGACGAAGGGGAAAATGAACTCACAACACTATGCCCAATTTGAAGGAGCGGGTCTCCTATACTTGGAATGCCCATACACTAAGTATTAGAGTTGAGCGACTTTTGGTTTTTTAGGGTCGCGTTTCGTTTCGTGAAAAGTCGGGTCGAACAAGATCGTCCGATTATAGGGAAAAGCCGGGGTCGTCCCGAAACACGAAACCCAATGTAAGTCAATGGGGAATAAAAGTCGGCATGGGGGAGGAGGACAGGAAATACACCAACAGTGCCCATTTGAATGCCAAAAGCATCAATTCTTCTTACTTAAGCTTGTCAACCTTAATTAACTTCATAATACAAGTTACGCACTGAAAAATGGGGGTTATTTGGCTACAGACTGTGGGGGGGGAGGGCTGGCTCGAGGTTTTCATGTGCCCTGGGCGAAAGAGCGCCCCTTTAACACATACCACAACTCATCATGCTCCAATACGGCAGAGAAATAGCGGTATAGTACAATGAAAAATACTTCACTTTTTACATCTCATGACGAGGCCCATCTATTTCTCCATACAGAATCATTGGTCCCATATAATGTTTGAAACAGTATATGATGAGCTCCACATAATGCTACAGTATATGTTGGTCCCCATGGATGAAGCTCCACTGTCTTATGGGCCCAAATAATGCTCCAAACATAATGGGCCCCATTTCTAATGCTCTAGTGTATAATGGGCCCTGTAAATGCTGCTCCAGTGTCTGATGTCCACCTTTGGAATGTTCCAGTGTATGGTGGGCCCCATCTATCATTCTCCAGAGTATAGTGCTCCCCAAAAATTACTGTCTCAACATTGAAAACAATCAAATAAGTCTCCTCGCTAGGGAATCCCTGTACTAGTCTGGACTCCTCGTCGTCCCCATCTTCCATCTCACTGCACAGTATTTCAACCTTGCAAATGCTGTGATCCTGAGCAAGCTGGGGGGGCCCACTCGTTGGCGACAGCACTGGCACAGGGCCCCTGATAGTACGGTGGTGCGTCTGATGGCGGGTGGGCCGAACCTGCACTTTCATCTGCAGCTTCCTCTTTGTCACCGTGTAAGATGGAACTGTATATAGGAAGGGTAACCTGAGTTTCATCAGGGTCAGATTCAGGCCGTGTAACGTGCGAGGGGAATGTAGTGGTCTGGGTCAATGTACCAGCAGATTCATCGAGCAGTGGCTGGGCATCAGTGCACTTGTGTCGCCCCCAGGAGTACGGTCGCCACAGTGGCATTACCTTCCTCCTAGGGAGTGTGATGTCATGCTTGGGAGCAACGAAGGATCTCTCTAGCAGGTTAACTGATTGGGCGGCGTTATTCCCACGAGTCATGACCCTCCAAACAGCGCTCGTGAAGGCAAAGTGTTTGTTTTACGTGGGCAGTATGGTTGCAAAGCTGAACCTTAAAGGAATGTCCAGAAGGGCACCACCAGGAGTGGAGCCTACGGCGTAATTTGACTCAACACGGGCAACCTCAACCATGCCAGCTACAGAACAGATGCACACATTGCAAGCTTAATTCCGTTAACGAACGAGACTCCGTCATGCCCCGCGGTCCGAGTCCGGCTTACTAGAGGGACACGTGAGGCTCTGGCACATGAGATTGGCCAGTCATTCTCTTACATGTCCGTGGCTGCATGTGCGCTACACTGAAAAGGCCAGCGTTTGTCGCTTACAGGTGCAGATAACCCGCTGAACAACGTTAGTGATGGGGATCACTGATTACAATTATTACCCGCGAACAATGATTTCCCAGTAAGTGCAGGTCAACCGCAGTTCCGGAATTAGGCCTAACCGTCATTCCTGAAAAAATGAAAAACTTACGTGTGCAAACCACAGGTGCTGTAGCTTGCTTAACAGCTCGCCAGCCGTTCTCATGCCCAGTGTGGATTACACGTGATTGCACAAAGGTGAGAAAGGGTACCGTATCCCCAGATAACATGTATGGATAGCGTACACATTCAAAATATATGTCTATACATCAGGAGGCAGGCTCAGACGGTGTTAGGCCCAGTATGGATTGCACGTGATTGCACAAAGGTTAGAAAGGGTACCGTATCCCCAGATAACATGTATGGATAGCGTACACATTCAAAATATATGTCTATACATCAGGAGGCAGGCTCAGACGGTGTTAGGCCCAGTATGGATTGCACGTGATTGCACAAAGGTGAGAAAGGGTACCGTATCCCCAGATAACATGTATGGATAGCGTACACATTCAAAAGATATGTCTATACATCAGGAGGCAGGCTCAGACGGTGTTAGGCCCAGTATGGATTGCACGTGATTGCACAAAGGTTAGAAAGGGTACCGTATCCCCAGATATCATGTATGGATAGCGTACACATTCAAAATATATGTCTATACATCAGGAGGCAGGCTCAAACGGTGTCAGGCACAGTATGGATTTGACGGCCCAGACTACACAGCGGAGGAGCAGGGAGAGGTAAAGATTGCAAATGCTGGGGCCCTGCCCAAGCAAGGGGGACACACTCGTGGGCGTCGGTACTGGCACTGGGCCCCTCATAGTACGGCGGTGTGTCTGACGGCGGGTGTGCACCACCACCGTCAGAGACACTTGATTGCACTATGAGGGACCCTGTGCCAGTGCCCGCGCCCAAGAGTCGGCCTACCCACCTGTCCAGGGCAACGGCACTCGCACAGTGTCGTGCGCTAGGTGGTGACCCCGGCCATGGGGGGGGAGGCAGCACAGTTAGGGAGTTTTAGAAAGTGGCATATGTTGATGTTGGACATTCAGCTGATGCAAAAGGTGAAATAGGTAAAGTCCCAGGAAGAGGTGGACCAAAGCAAGCCATTTTTCTGTCACCCTATGTGTCATCAGGGGAAAGTGGGACAAAATCCTTGGAAACCCATGCGTGGTTCATTTTAATGAAGGTTAGATCATCCACATTTTGGGTTGACAGACGGGTCCTTTTTTTCTGTCAGAATTGATCCAGCTGCACTGAAGACTCTTTCCGATAGCACACTTGCAGCTGGGCAAGCGAGCTCCTGTAAGGCATATTGGGCCAATTCAGGCCAGGTGTCCAGTTTAGCGGCCCAATAGTCAAAGGGGAATGACCTGTGTGGGAGAACATCGATATGGGAGGAAAAGTAGTTTGTAACCATAGTTGACAACTGCTGTCTCCTGTCACTTTCCATCGATGCAGTATTACCAGTTGTGTGAGCGGTACTTGAAAAATCAGTCCACAACATTGTCATGAAACCCCTGTCTCCAACGCCACTTCTGCTGTGTGCACCACGAACACCTCTGCCAAGCTGACCCCGGCCCGTATGGCTCGTGTGAGAACCATCACCGCTGCTGTGTGCTGGGAATGCCTCAAGCAACCGATTTACCAGAGTTGCTTGTTTATTAGCCAATATTAGGTCAAGGTTCTCCTGTGGCATGATGTTTTGTAATTTGCCTTTATAGCGTGGATCCAGGATGCTGGCCAACCAGTAGTTGTCATCGTTCATCATTTTGGCAATGCGGGGGTCCCTTTTTAGGATCTGCAAGGCATAATCTGACATGTGGGCCAATGTTCCCGGTGTCAATGATGCACTGCGAGTGCTGGGTGGAGGAGCACTTTCTGGCAAATCCACATCCCTCCAGTCACACACAAACCCTGTACCAGACCTTGCCATGCCAACATTTTCACTTGCCCCACGAGATGCATCCTCCTCCCCTAAGTAATCATCCCCATCATCCTCCTCGTCCTCTTCTTCCTCCACCTCGTCCAGGAGAGGTCCCTGAGCAGACAATGGCTGAATGTCATCAAGGATTCCCTCCTCCTCTTCCTCCTCATCAACATTGGCTGCAGAAGCCTGCTCCTTAAGGTGTGTCAAAGTTTGCATGAGCAGACGCATAAGTGGGATGCTCATGCTTAGGATGGCGTTGTCTGCGCTTACCAGCCGTGTGCATGCCTCAAAACACTGAAGGACTTTACAGAGGTCTTTCAGCTTCGACCACTGCACACCTGTCAACTCCATGTCTGCTCTCAAAGTGCCTGGCCGTGTATCCTCCCACAAATGCATTATGGCCTGCCTCTGCTCGCACAGCCGCTCCACCATGTGCAGGGTGGAGTTCCACCTTGTTGCAATGTCGATAATGAGGCGGTGGTTGGGAAGATGGAGCAATCGCTGCAGCTTCTGCATACGAACGGAGTGTACAGGCGACCGGCGAATGTGCGCGCACAGTCTTCGCACCTTCTGGAGCAGGGCTGTTAACTCCGGATAATTTTTGAGGAAGCACTGCACCACCAGGTTCAAGGTGTGAGCCAAGCAAGGTATGTGGCTGAGTTTTGAAAGGGCTATGGCTGCCACAAAATTACGGCCGTTATCACTAACTACCTTGCCTGCCTCAAGATGTACACTGCCCAGCCATGACTCAGTTTGTCGCTTCAAGTACTCGGCCAGCACCTGGGCGGTGTGTCTGTCGCCCAAACACATCATCTGCAACACAGCCTGCTGACGCTTTCCACTAGCTGCTCGATAGGGGGACACCTCGTGTGCAACAGTGGCAGCTGCAGATGGAGTGCTCGTACGAGTGCGCTCTGTGGACGAGCTTTCGCTTCTGGAGGAGGAGGAGGAGCAGGAGGAGGGTCGAATGCCTACAGCCAACTGTTTCCTATACCGTGGGCTAGGCAGCACTGTCCCACCACCGCTGTCCCCTGTGGACCCTGCATCCACCACATTAACCCAGTGCGCAGTGATGGACACGTAACGGCCCTGGCCATGCCGACTGGACCATGCATCAGTTGTGAGGTGCACCTTTCCGCTCACTGACTGCTTGAGTGCATGGACAATGCGGTCTTTCACATGATGGTGGAGGGCTGGGATGGCTTTGCGAGAGAAGAAGTGGCGACTGGGTAGGTCATAGCGTGGTACTGCATAGGCCATGAGTTTGCGGAAAGCTGCGCTTTCCACCAACCGAAAGGGCATCATCTCAAACGAGATTAGTTTGGCAATGTGGGCGTTCAAACCCAGTGTACGCGGATGAGAGACTAAGTACTTTCTTGACCTACTCATAGTGTCTGGGAGGGTGAGCTGGACTTGAGAGCTGCATATGGTGGAAGTAGCGGTGGACAGGGCGGACTGAGAGAGGGTTGATGATGGTGATGGAGTTGGTGTTCTTTCTGATGGCCTAGAATCAGTCTTTCGTTGATATAACAGTGGGATTCCCTGACTGCTGTGGCCTTGCAACGACACCTCAACATTTGCTGCTGTGCTAACCATTGGGCTTACAGTGGGGGAAACAATGTAGCGTTGCTGACTACCTTCGTTGTGATCAGTTGCACATGTGGCACTTGAGGTTTGGTGTTGTGTCCACGCTTGCAAGTGCATGCTGGTTAAATGTCTAAGCATGCAACTGGTATTCAAATTTTTCAGATTTTTCCCTCGGCTAAAGGTCTTTGCGCACTTCTTACAGATAACCTTGGCCTGATCATGAGGATTTTGTTCAAAAAAGTGCCACACTGCACTCTTCCTACTTTGGCAGACATTTTGTGGCCTAGCACGCTGTGATGTTTTGACCCTCTGGACAAGCTGTCCAGCAACTCTTTTGATTTTTGGAAACTGTCTTTGGAGTGCTCCGGGCCTGCCAGATAACAGCTGTTGCGATGTCGATGTCTGCTGTGGATGCTCCTCATCTGAGCTATTGGAAGCAGCACCCTCTTCCCCCAATGGATGCCAATCTGGGTCAACAACTGGGTCATCCATCACCTCCTCTTCAATGTCATGTGCACCTTCCTCTCTGTCACCGTGTATGGTGGTATAGTGTGCGGGAAGGGGCACCTGAGTCTCATCAGGGTCAGAATCTGGCTCTGTACACTGCGAGGACAATGTAGTGCTCTGAGTGAATGTACCAGCAGAATCATCCATCAGCGGCTGTGCATCAGTGCACTCCAAGTCAGATTCATCTTGGCCTGGGTAATTCACCATTTGACTTGATAATCCAGGCATGGTATGTGAAAACAGCTCCATGGAGTAATCAGTAGTATGGCCTGCGTCATCCTTCAATCTTGGTTGGGGTGAAGGACACAAGGAAAGGTGTGGTTCATGAACATGAGTCTCCAATGACGACTCAGTGCTTTTACTTTTTACAACTGAAGAAGAGGAGGCGATAGAGCTGGAGGCTGAGTCAGCAATGTATGACAAAACTTTTTCCTGATGCTCTGGCTTTAAAAGCGGTTTGCCAACTCCTAGAAAACTAAGCCTTCGAAGCCTTATGGAGCCAGACGATGACGCAGGCTCAACAACTCCTGCATTCGGTCCTATTTTGCTCTTGCCACTACCATCAGATCCACCACCAACACCATCATTACCAGCTGCCAACCCCCGCCCAATTCCACAGCCTCTTCCACCAGCCTTCCTCATTTTTGGTAGAAATGTACACAAAATCCAACAAACTATATAGTAATGTAAAACAAGGTACAAGGTGTCTATAGGACAGGGGAGATTTTGAATTTCTGCTCACACTAGTGGACACTGGACACTTTTGGATTGTGTGAGGCCCACTGAATATCTGAGTGCTATGTGACAGGCTCGATGGCACAGCTGTGACCAAAGTGACTAGAGGATAAGGGAGATTTTGAATTTCTGCAGACACTGGACACTTTTGGATTGTGTGAGGCCCACTGAATATCTGAGCGCTATGTCACAGGCTCGATGGCACAGCTGTGACCAAAGTGACTAGAGGATAAGTGAGATTTTGAATTTCTGCAGACACTTGTGGACACTGGACACTTTTGGATTGTGTGAGGCCCACTGAATATCTGAGCGCTATGTCACAGGCTCGATGGCACAGCTGTGACCAAAGTGACTAGAGGATAAGGGAGATTTTGAATTTCTGCAGACACTGGACACTTTTGGATTGTGTGAGGCCCACTGAATATCTGAGCGCTATGTCACAGGCTCGATGGCACAGCTGTGACCAAAGTGACTAGAGGATAAGTGAGATTTTGAATTTCTGTAGACACTTGTGGACACTGGACACTTTTGGATTGTGTGAGGCCCACTGAATATCTGAGCACTATGTCACAGGCTCGATGGCACAGCTGTGACCAAAGTGACTAGAGGATAAGTGAGATTTTGAATTTCTGCAGACACTTGTGGACACTGGACACTTTTGGATTGTGTGAGGCCCACTGAATATCTGAGCGCTATGTCACAGGCTCGATGGCACAGCTGTGACCAAAGTGACTAGAGGATAAGTGAGATTTTGAATTTCTGCTCACACTAGTGGACACTGGACACTTTTGGATTGTGTGAGGCCCACTGAATATCTGAGCGCTATGTCACAGGCTCGATGGCACAGCTGTGACCAAAGTGACTAGAGGATAAGGGAGATTTTGAATTTCTGCAGACACTGGACACTTTTGGATTGTGTGAGGCCCACTGAATATCTGAGCGCTATGTCACAGGCTCGATGGCACAGCTGTGACCAAAGTGACTAGAGGATAAGGGAGATTTTGAATTTCTGCAGACACTGGACACTTTTGGATTGTGTGAGGCCCACTGAATATCTGAGCACTATGTCACAGGCTCGATGGCACAGCTGTGACCAAAGTGACTAGAGGATAAGTGAGATTTTGAATTTCTGCAGACGCTTGTGGACACTGGACACTTTTGGATTGTGTGAGGCCCACTGAATATCTGAGCGCTATGTCACAGGCTCGATGGCTCAGCTGTGACCAAAGTGACTAGAGGATAAGGGAGATTTTGAATTTCTGCAGACACTGGACACTTTTGGATTGTGTGAGGCCCACTGAATATCACAGCGCTATGTCACAGGCAGAAATTGGCTAGTGTATCACAAACTACAAGGTGTATGTAGAGTTGGGCAGAGTAGGAATCTCCCTAGAGTGCAGGTCTGTAAGAACGGAACATGTCCTGGACTTATTCTCACAGAGTGACACAGATAGCTTCACTGTGGCTGTGATAACAGCCGTTACACGGTACTGTGTGAGGAGCGTACACCGCTGTATGGTGTGAAAAAATGCACGCTCAGTACCTCAGCAGGACAAAAAAAAAAATTGGGATTGCTTTTAAAAAAGCAGTTTGCAGCTCAGTACCTCAGCAGGACAAAAAAAAAATTGGGATTGCTTTTAAAAAAGCAGTTTGCAGAGCAGTGGGTAAACAGCAATGCAGCTGTCAGGAAGCCTTAGAAGGCAGCCCAACAACCAACACCACTGATTCACCACAATATAGCCTCCCCTTGCACTGCACACACAGTGACTGGTGTGTTGTACAGGCACAATCGCTAGCAGCAGAAGCAGTTTTTTTTTCTTCTTCCCTGCCTAACACTCTCCCTACAGAATCAGCAGCAACCTCTCCCTATGCTAAGATCGGCAGAAGTAAGATGGCGGTCGGCGTGCACGCCCTTTTATACCCCCTGTGACGCCCACCAAAGCAAGCCAATCACTTGCATGCCCTTCTGAAAGATGGTGGTGACCCGTGCCTATGTCATCACGTTGCCCACAGTGTCCGTGGATCCTGATTGGCTGAAAAAGAGCACAAAACAAACTTTTGAAACGCGACTTTGGCGCGTAAGTCGCCGACCTCGTGGCCGACCTCATCCTAGGGTCGGGTTTCGTTTCATGAAACCCGACTTTGCCAAAAGTCGGCGACTTTTGAAATTTTTCGACCCGTTTCGCTCAACTCTACTAAGTATGTTGGCTGTCAAACATTTTCCCCTGTGGAGTACACCTCAACCTTTTCCATAACAAGTATTTAATGACCAGCAAAAACACCCACCCTTGTTCAGAATTCAACACTGGATGTAGCAGCACAGAACACGCTAACGCTGGTGATCTAGTGGTGGCGGGTGATGAGACTTGGAGGAAGGCCTGATTAAAAACTATGCCCAATTTAAAGGAGCGGGTCTCCTAGACTTGGACTGCTCATACACTAAGTGTGTTGGCTGTCAAACATTTTCCTTTGTGGAGTGCACCTCAAACTTTTGTATAATAATTCTTTTATGCCCAGCTTAAACACCCACCCTTGTTCGGAATTTGACACTGGCTGTAGCAGCATGGAACACGTTAATGCTGGTGATCTAGTGGCGGCAGATGATGAGACTTGGAGGAAGGCCTGATTAAAAACTATGTCCAATTTGAAGGAGCGGGTCTCCTATACTTGGAATGCCCATACACTAAGTATGTTGGCTGTCAAACATTTTCCCCTGTGGAGTACACCTCAACCTTTTCCATAACAAGTATTTAATGACCAGCAAAAACACCCACCCTTGTTCAGAATTCAACACTAGATGTAGCAGCACAGAACACGTTAACGCTGGTGATCTAGTGGTGGCGGATCATGAAACGTGGAGGAAGGCCTGATTTAAAACTATGCCCAATGTAAAAGATCCGGTTTCCTAGACTTGGAATGCCCATACACTAAGTGTATGGGCTGGCAAACATTTCCCCCTTGGGAAACATTGACTTTTAGGATTGCTACCTCCAATAGGTGGCACTAGAGTTCTAGTCCTCTTCCTCTCTGAAGAGACAATTTGCATAATTAGCATATTTCCCAGAGGAGCATTGCGGCTTTAAGTCTCCTCACCTCGACATGCTTAGCATGTCATTCTCCGCAAGGAGAAATGATACTTCTGGCATCATATTTGGGACGGGCATTTCTTAGGGAGAGTCTCACACACGCATCTGGTACACCGATCTTCTGACGGGCATGAAACCGATTCTGGTAATTGATGGTGGCTAAACAACAAATCAATGTTGGCTGTATCCTGGATGTCATACCTCCCATAGCCACTGCTGTTATTAATCATGTACTTTCACATTGCTGTCATCACCATGCCCCTTTTCCAAATCAATTCATCCAACGATTCGTTCGTCATATTTTTACAAAAAACCTGCACCTTCTCAGCAGCAACTGTGTATGAAACCAAGTTACAGTTTTGCAAGGTGTTTTTGATGCCCCTCCAAAAAAGGCCACACTATGAGCTAGAATCTCCATTTACAGACACTGTGTTTCGGGGTACTGCCCCTCATCAGTGCAAAGTGGGAGATCTGGTTTGGCTGTGAGAGAGGCATCTGACCGATATCCAAGAAGTATCATTTCTCCTTGCGGAGAATGACATGCTAAGCATGTCGAGGTGAGGAGACTTAAAGCCGCAATGCTCCTCTGGGAAATATGCTAATTATGCAAATTGTCTCTTCAGAGAATAAGAGGACTAGAACTCTAGTGCCACCTATTGGAGGTAGCAATCCTAAAAGTCAATGTTGACCCTTTAACGAGCCTAGTTACATGACTTAGGATAAAAGCCAAGCCAGAATCTCCATTTGCAGACACTGTGTTTCTGGGTACTGCCCCTCATCAGTGCAAAGTGGGAGATCTGGTTTGGCTGTGAGAGAGGCGTCTGACCAATATCCAAGAAGTATCATTTCTCCTTGCGCCTCTCTCACAGCCAAACCAGATCTGTCACTTTGCACTGATGAGGGGCAGTACCCCGAAACACAGTGTCTGTAAATGGAGATTCTAGCTTGGCTTTTATCCTAAGTCATGTAACTAGGCTCGTTAAAGGGTCAACATTGACTTTTAGGATTGCTACCTCCAATAGGTGGCACTAGAGTTCTAGTCCTCTTCCTCTCTGAAGAGACAATTTGCATAAATATGATGCCAAACACGCACATGTCTGTATAAAGGGCAAAGTGCAACATGTTCGTGAGATGCTGAATTATATAAAGCAGATTAGTGTCGGAGGAAAACAAAACAAACTGATGGATGCTCGTGAAAAACTAAGTTTAAAGAGGAGAGCACCGTCCGTATCTATAAACACACCCGTGGCACAAGCTTCTTCATCTTCACCCATACATATTGCCAATAATATACAAATATCACAGTCTAAAATTAATTGTCCGTGTGTAAGCAACATTGTTAAAGGAATGCCACAAAACGTACATAACCCCGACCCTTTGAAAAACCTGATTTCCTCTTTACAACATATGGACGATGATGGTATTGATGACGACTTAGAAAATTTCCACATCCACACCAAGAAGATGGAGATCACAGCTGCAAAAAATGTTCAAAAAAGGCAGTAAATGTCTGGAAAATCATTTTCTCTAGGGCAAAGTTAACCTCTTACTAAGGCTAGTTTCACACTTGCTTTTTTTTGCAGCGCGTTTTTCCCGCAAAAAAACGCATTGAAAAAACGCATACAAAAGCATACAACTGCTGCGTTTTTTTCAAGCATTTTTATGAGCATGCATGAAAAAAACGCAGCGTTTTTATGCGTTTGTATGCGTTTTTAGTGCGTTTTTACCGCGTTTGCGTTTTTTTCCAACATTAGTTGGCCCCTCACACTAACCCAAACCATGACTTTACTAACCCTAACCCTGACCCTAGCCCTAACCCTAACCCTAACCCTGACCCTAACCCTAACCCTAACCCTGACCCTAACCCTTAACCAAACCATACTTAACCCTAACCCAAACCCTAAACCCTAACTAACCCTAACCCTAACCCTGACCCTAACCCTAACCCTGACCCTAACCCTAACCCTAACCCTAACCCTGACCCTAACCCTTAACCAAACCATACTTAACCCTAACACTGACCCTAACCCTAACCCTAACCCTGACCCTAACCCTTAACCAAACCATACTTAACCCTAACCCTGACCCTAACCCTGACCCTAACCCTAACCCTAACCCTGACCCTAACCCTTAACCAAACCATACTTAACCCTAACCCTGACCCTAACCCTAACCCTAACCCTGACCCTAACCCTTAACCAAACCATACTTAATCCTAACCCTGACCCTAACCCCAACCCTAACCCTGACCCTGACCCTTAACCAAACCATACTTAACCCTAACCCTGACCCTAACCCCAACCCTAACCCTGACCCTGACCCTAACCCTAACCCTAAACCCCTAAATTCCATGGTTAAAAAAAAAAACGCATGTGCAAAAAAACGTATACATGAGCATGCCAGTGCGCATGTATGCGCATCCATAGGCTATAATGGCCATTTTTAGCGCAAAACGTGTGCATATTGTGTGCATGCGCTTTTTTGCAGGGCCAAAAAATGCAACATGCTGCGTCTGGAAAATCCAAACGCACACCCCAAAAAAACGCAGCGCATGAAAATCGCATACATGCGCTTACCAGCGCGCAGGTATGCGCACCCATGTTAAATATAGGGGAAAAAACGCATGCGCAGGTATGCGTTTTTTTCCAGCGCTAAAAAACGCAAATGTGAAACCAGCCTAAAGTGGTACCGAATGAGGCATACAGAGCTCTCAGGTGTACTCAGCATGATATGCTTGAAAGATGAAGTATTCTGATTTGTCCATGTCCGTTTTTTGAAAGCGAGCAGAAAAGAAGGATGATTAGGCGGGAAGATGGTGTGATTTTGGTCAGTAAGGAGGTGATGTCAGGTGCAGATAGGGAGATCTGCGTGTTAGGAATGGTGGAACGCACTAAATAAAAATAAATAATAAAGTGCGTTCACCGCTCGAGGTCCACCGTGCAGTAGGCGTTACACCGCTGCTAGGTAATGACAGACAAGCAATATGGTGGTATAATGCACACGGGTTAGACTTCACCTGAAGTGCGCAAAGCGGGCTCTGTTCACACACAGAGGTGCCGCAACATAAACATACGAAAATGCTGAGCCTGTTAGTGTCATAGACGACAGGGAAATGCACAGATGGTATCTGGTCACAGGAGCAGGACCCAAGGCAGAGGAGCTGCGTCCGTCTAGAACTACCGTGTGTGCGGTGTCGCTACTGCAGACGCCAAGTAGGGCTGCAACTGCAGTGTGGCGTAGGGCACGGCCGCTAGTCGACAAAGCTAGGAGGCAGGCGCAATGTCGGACGCTAGAGTAGAGGTGCGGTGTGCACAGTTGCCTAAGGCTTGCCACTGATTGGCGCTGACTGCTGCACTAATTTCCTATCCACATGCGTAATATCAGAGGGAAGGGATTTCAAATGAGTCAGTGACCAGAATCATACATCCGTCACCATTCACACATAGCAAGTATAGTCTATACTAGCGCATGGCCGAACGGTCATGCGCGCTTTTTATAGCCGTGCGGGACCTTCCAGGTTTCCGAGATGGACCAATGAGATCTGGAGCAGGACCTGGGCACATGACTCCTGATCTCCAATGGGAGATCGTGTCACGCCGCGCTCACCTGGAGGCGGGACCTCGGTCCCGACGTCATCTCTTCCGGAGCCGCGGTCACTCCGGGGGTCCTGTCGGGTGCGCACGCGCAGCTCTCGTCCCCGGGTCTCCTCCTCCATGTCACGTTTGCGCTTGTGCGCTCCTGTCAGTACTGTATAGGGCTCGGTCCTCTCTATGGTAATGGAGGAGCTGACCCAGAACCTGTAGTGGTCATGTGCTTTCTGGCTAGGTCCTGACCCGGAACCAGTAGTAGTCATGTGCTATATCAGACGACCTCCCCCTAGGGGAGGTGCCTGATTATTGTTGTGCTTCCTGGCTTCGTCTGCCGTGTCCCTGCCTGGCTGTGCGTTGTATTCAGGTCCCCTGCCTTGCACTCTGTTGTGCCTCTTGGCACACGCTCTGAATCTGCGCTCTGTCTCGTACTCGGTTGTGCCTCCTGGCACATGCTCTGACCCTGTACTCTGTCTCATCCTCAGTTGTGCCTCCTGGCACACACTCTGATTCCGTGCTCTGTCTTATACTCAGTTGTGCCTCCTGGCACACACTCTGATTCCGTGCTCTGTCTTATACTCAGTTGTGCCTCCTGGCACACACTCGGACCCTGTGCTTTGTCTCATACTCAGCTGTGCCTCTTGGCACATGCTCTGATCCTGTACTCAGTCTCTTACTCTGTTGTGCCTCCTGGCACACGTACCAATCCTGCGCTCTGTCTTATGCTCAGTTGTGCTCTCTGGCACACACCCTGCTCCTGTACTCTGTTACACCTCCTGGCACACCTGCTGCCTGACTCTGTGCTCTGACGTGCTCCTTGCACGCATCCTGCTTCACTCACACCCAGACGAACGTAGTCTCTGTATACCACGTGTTCCCGTGTCCACGCTTTACACGTTCCTGCAGACACACTCACCCACTCGTGTCTCCTGTGAGCCGGCTGCCTGGTGCCAGCAGTCATGGTGCCTCACCCCCTGGGGCTTTCCCCTGACACTCCCTGTATAGGGGGTGGTCTTCACTTGGTCAGCTCGCTGGGAGGGTTGGTGTCACGACCCAGAGGGTCCATTCCAGGAGTCGTCACAGTATAATCAGGCCATGGACCCCGCTGGTATCACCGCCTCCATCCAAAAGGAACTGGTGTTCCTACGGAAGAGTCAGACCAGGATTATGGCCTTTTTGAAATCCATGGAGTCCCGTTTGTCGGCCATGCAGTCCTCCGACCCTGGGAATGCTTCCCAGCTGGCCGGCCTCCAGCAAGAACTCACTCAGCAACGCGACACCCAGGCCCATATCCTCAACTATATGGCGTCGGTAGACAGTCGGCTTCTTTCCATACAATCCATTTCTGCCCAGTTCTCAGCCCCGCACCCGATGCCGCGCCTCGGCAAGCCACCCCGATATAGCGGGGACCCTAAGTTTTGTCGAGGATTTCTGAACCAATGCCGGTTACATTTTGAGCTTTTGCCGCAGCACTATCCCACTGAGTGCGCCCAAATTGCCTTTATTGTTTCACACTTAGAGGGGGAGGCGTTAGCATGGGTGAACCCCCTCTGGGAGCGCAATGACCCACTCGTCTCTCAGCTTTCCACCTTTTTGGACACCTTACGCCAGGTGTTTGACGAGCCGGGTTGTCTGGCTTCTACCACCGAGTCCCTCTTTAACCTCCATCAGGGTACGCTATCGGTGGGACAGTATGCCATCCGTTTTCGTACCTTGTCCTCCGAACTCGGTTGGAACAACGAGGCTCTCGTAGGGATCTTTTGGCGTGGCCTGTCCGGTCGGATCAAAGATGAACTGGCAGGTCGGGATACTCCCACCTCTTTAGAGGATCTGATCTCTCTGGCGACATGCATTGACCTGCAGTTTCAGGAACGTGCCTGTGAATTAGCCAGAGAGAGGAGCTCCTCTCACCTCCTCCGTTCCTGCTCCAAGAAGCCGGGAAACTTCTCCGCCTAGGGTTGATAGGAGAGGCCTCCCTAGGTGTACGTGATTCCTCTCCTCCCCTGCTCGTGTCCGTATTATTGAATCTCGGTGCCAAGCGTTATCCTGAGGAGGGTTTTCTGGATTCTGGCGCGGAGGGGAATTTTATCACACTCGAGGCTGTTAAAAAATACCGGATTCCTGTCAGATCCCTGGAGACTCCTCGGTCGATTGTTTCGGTCAGTGGTACGTTCGTGCAGGAGACCGTTTCCCAGGCCACCGAAGAGATCGAGCTGCAGATCGGAGCCCTGCACCTGCAGAAGATCTCCTTCCTCGTCTTGTCTACCATGTCTTACACCCTTCTTCTAGGCCTCCCTTGGCTACGGACTCATGAGCCAACCCTGGACTGGCGGTCGGGCGAGATACTCCGGTGGGGACCGTTCTGTCAGGAGAAGTGCCTGTTGCCCGTCCGTCTGATGAACTCTGCCGGTCCATCCCCGGCACCTACAGGTCTGCCGTCGGCTTACTGGTCCGTTGCAGATGTCTTCGACAAGAAGGAGGCCGAGACTCTGCCCCTCCATTGGCCATATGACTGTCCGATTGACCTCATTCCTGGTTCTACGCCACCCAGGGGTAGGATATACCTGCTATCCCCTGCTGAGACCCAAGTTATGTCTAAGTATATCCAGGAGAACCTTGTGAGAGGTTTTATCCGTAAGTCCTCCTTGCCCGCGGGAGCGGGATTTTTCTTTGTAAAAAAGAAGGACGGCTCCCTCCGTCCTTGCATAGACTACCCAGGCCTGAACGATATCACAGTCAAGAACAAGTACCCATTGCCATTGATCCCGGAGCTCTTTGACCGACTTAGAGGAGCTCTAATTTTCACCAAACTGGATCTTCGTGGGGCCTACAACTTGATCCGCATTCATTCCGGGGATGAGTGGAAGACCGCCTTTAACACCAGAGACAGTCACTACGAGTACTTGGTCATGCCCTTTGGCCTCTGCAATGCCCCAGCGGTGTTCCAGGAGTTTTTGAATGATGTCTTCTGGGATATGCTGTACTCCTGCGTGGTAGTCTATCTGGATGACATCCTCGTTTTTTCTCCAGACCTCTCCGTCCACAGAAAGAACGTGCGTCAAGTCCTCCAGCGCCTGAGGGAGAACCGCCTTTATGCCAAGCTCGAGAAATGTGCCTTCGAGCAAACGTCCCTGCCATTCTTGGGGTACATTATCTCAGAATCAGGTCTACGCATGGATCCGGCAAAGGTGTCCGCCGTCCTCGATTGGCCACAGCCTCATGGGGTGAAGGCAATCCAACGCTTCCTTGGTTTTGCGAACTACTACCGACAGTTCGTTCCTCATTTCTCCTCGTTGGTTCGCCCCATCTCGTCCCTTATCTGCAAGGGAGCTAACCCAAAGGCTTGGCCCTCTGAGGCTGAAGAGGCCTTCCAGTCGTTGAAACAAGCCTTCGCCGCTGCTCTGGCGCTTCACCGACCTGAGGTTAGTAGACCTTTCACTCTCGAGGTGGATGCATCCTCTACCGGGGATGGCGCAGTCCTTCTGCAGAAATCCTCTTCTGGACGTTTTGTCACCTGTGGCTTCTTTTCTAAAGTATTTTCCTCCACTGAGCAGAACTACTCCATTGGCGACAAAGAGCTATTGGCCATTAAGTTGGCCTTGGAGGAGTGGAGGTACTTACTGGAAGGTGCCATACATCCATTCAAGATATTCACAGACCATAAGAACCTGGCGTACATCCAGTCCGCACAGAGGCTCAATCCTCGGCAAGCCAGGTGGTCCCTATTCTTCGCCCGCTTTGACTTTGAGCTACATTTTCGGCCCGGCGATAAAAACGTTAGAGCGGATGCGTTGTCAAGATAATTCCTGTCGTCTGATGCAGAGGAAGAACCCTCTCATATCATTGATATATCCAAAGTAATTACTGTGGCTCCTGTCAAGTTAACCACGTTACCTCCGGGAAGAACCTTTGTGGCTGAGAATAACCGAAAACGAGTGCTAAATTGGGGACATTCGTCCAAGATTGCCGGCCACGTTGGTGTCAAAAGACTTTGGACTTAATCTCTCGAAATTATTGGTGGCCTTCACTCTCCCAGGATGTTAAAGACTTTGTAGCATCTTGCCCGTCCTGTGCCCAGAACAAGATACCCAGACAACCACCCTCCGGTCTTCTGTTCCCTCTTCCCGTTCCGTCGGCTCCATGGCAGCACATAGCCATGTATTTCATTACTGATCTGCCTTGTTCTTCCGGTTGTACTGTGGTCTTGGTGGTTGTTGACCGATTTTCAAAGATGGCCCACTTCATTCCTCTTCCCGGACTACCCTCTGCTCCTGACTTGGCGAAGATCTTCATTTCCCATATCTTCAGGATTCACGGCTTCCCCCAGCACATCGTGTCAGACAGAGGGGTCCAATTCACCTCCCGGTTCTGGAGAGCTCTATGCGGACTCATGAAAGTGTCATTGGATTTCTCTTCCGCCTATTACCCCCAAACCAATGGGCAGGTGGAACGTACCAACCAGATCCTTACATCCTACCTCCGGCATTTTTCTAATGCTCATCAGAATGGCTGCTTTGTGGCGAGGCGAGCTCACACACATGCCTTGTCTGGCTCATGCGCTTAACTAAATTGGTCAATGGTTTTGGAAAAGCGACATGGAGCTGACAGATCTGCTTGGAAAAGTGCAACGCTGGAAATACACATTTTAGAAACTCAGCTACAGCTTCATTCATTCTTGCCGTGATTCAGCAGCGCTTGCAACTTATGGCTCAACGACTGGTGTGTGATGCCCCCAGCCCTTGGAACTATACCCTGCAGATGTTGGAAAGGATTTGTGAGCAGAAGAGGGCAGTTAGTGAATAGTCTACCATCATCAACAAGTTTGTCGGTATTCAGTTCTGTCTTCACACATAACATGTGAGGAGTGGACATGTCTGGCAAATGTAACATCCTCCAAAACTTTGATAAATCCACAAAGAGGGTGAGCGTAAATGACACCATAATTATCATCTCCATCCTGCTTATCTGTGTTCAAATTTGAAGACTGCGGGTTATTATAGAGCGAAAACATATGTATAGTTTAACAGTTTCAAACACAACAATCCTCAGTAAGAACAACAGCAATAATCGAATAATGAAACCAAAACAAAACTACCCTGCTTGTGACAGCTTACAATTGTCACTAAGTAACAACGATAACAATAATTAAACCAAAACAAAATAATCCTGCTCGTTACAACTTACAAACTAAAATGAGTTAGGTGAGATAAAAAATGCAGGGGTGTATTTACAAGAAGGTATTTACAATGATGTTTATACAATGATATTACTGAGGTTAGTTCTAAGTGTTAGAGGCCTGAGGACAAGGAGGAGGAGGAGAGCATGGTCAGTCGTCCTCTTGGTGAGGACACTGAAGTATTGACTGTTAGCAGTCTTGCACGCATGGTTGCGTTTATGTTACGCTGCCTTTCCTGTTACCCTCGCATTATCAAAATTTTGGGTGATGGCCAATACTGATTGGTGATACTTCTAGACCCACGCTACAAGGAGAACTTTACATCTCTTATTCCAGAGGCAGACAGGTGTACTAAAATGTTGGAGGAACAGAGGGCCCTTCTTGCAGAATTATTCCAAAAAATTCACATCTGAAAACGTTAGCAGCAAGTTGGTCAAGCAAGTGTTACAGGTGAGAGAGACACAACTCCAAGCCAACAAAGGCAGTGGCACACTGGCGAACTTTGGGGAGAGTTTTCTCAGACCCTCCCATCGTCCTGTCCCTGAGGCGCAGGGGACTCTCACATGGAGTTCAAGTTTTTGAAAATGCTGAGGGAGTACCTTCCTGACCGTACCAACATCCTCTGCCATTCCTCTGTGCCTTCACATTATTCGTTATCCACGCTGAACACGTGGCATGAACTGGCTCTCTCTACTGTGCATGTGTGCAGTACTCATGGTCAAGGCGCACATGGCGCCTCGCTCTCTGGTGGTTACTGGCCAAGCAGCGCCTTGGTAAATGGCAGTACCGCTTTTAGTAGCGGGAGACAATGGGAACTGTCCTTTGCAGCGCCATTGCTCTAAGGACGGAGCATGCTACTCAGCCTCCTACACGCTGCTTGTCCACGCCAAAAATCTTTCATGTCTTGCCCGATTTCTCTTAAGCTGGCTCCACGCCTCTAGGTCACCGGGTCTGTCTGCTGCATTTTGCCGCAGCGTCGGCCCTTTGGGTGCATAGTGCTCTGCCCCCCTTCGCTTTCTCTTCAGCCTCCAGCTCAAAAAGGTAGCACATCAGTCAAAAGCTGGAAGCATTGCAGCACTGCCTATTCAAAGCGGGAACAGGCTGTGCTGAAGCTAATATGCTTCTGTGGAAAATGCCACAATGCTGAAGAGTTGTGGACAGCTATGAAACAGCAAGCATATCAGTGGATGAGGCCGTTGAACCCACTGCCAGGCATGTTTATGTGTGACAATGGGTGGAACCTGGTGGCTGCTCTTTGGCTCACACAGGTGCCATGCCTGGCTCATGTGCTTAACCGAAATGGTCAATGATTTTTGAAAAGTGACACGGAGCTGGCAGATCTGCTGATAAAAATACAATGCTCTAAATACCCATTTTAGAAAGTCAGATACAGCTTCATCCGCCCTTGACCTGATTCAGCATCGCTTGCTGCTTCTGGCTCACTGACTGGTATGTGGTGCCACATTGCCTTGGAACTCTACACTGCAGATGTAGGAAAGGATTTCTGAGCAGAAGTTGGTGACTAGTCTACCAGCATCAACAAGGTTGTCAGTATTCAGTTCTGTCTTCACACATAACATCTGAGGTGCGGACATGGATGTTTGACATATGTAACATCCTCCAAAACTTTGAGGAATCCACCAAGAGGGTGAGCGTCAATGACACCATAATTAACATTTCCATCCTGCTTATCTGTGTTCTAATTTGAATATTGAAAGTTATTACAGAGCGTAAACATATTTACAGTTTAACAGTTTCAAACACAACAGTCCTAAATAACAACGATAACAATAATCTAATAATTAAACCAAATAAAACTACCCTGCTCGTGACAGCTTACAATCTACACTAAGTAACAGTGATAACAATAATTTAACCCAAACAAAACAATCTTCCTCGTGACAACTTACAATCTAAAATGAGGTGGGGGTGCTTAAAAATACAGGGGTGTATTTACAAGAAGGTATTTACAATGAAGTTTGTACTATGATCTTACTGAGGTTCGTTGTAAGTGTTGTAGGCCTGAGGACAAGAAGGAGGAGGACAGCATGGTCAGTCATCCCCTTGGTGATGACACGGAAGTGTTGCCTGTTAGCTGTCTGGGACGCATTGAGCTGACTTTATGTTGCGCTGCGTTTCCCGTGACCTTTGCATTATTATATTAGTGCCGCTGGTGGAATTAGAACAGATAAGCGCATTCGCCTGTCAACTGACAATGCTGACCGGCTGACTCTTATAAAAATGAACAAGGGCTGGATTGGCCAAGACTTCGGTACACCATCGATGAAAACAGCGAAACATAACCTCAAATGCATTGTCTTTTTTGTGGAGGTGTATTCTCATGCACCTCTTCACAACCACACATGGGTATCCGCTTCCTGATTTGGTCTGTTTGGTGTTATCCTCCTCTTTATCCTCATCATCCACAACCAGTAGAACACCAGGGTGAACGTATTCCATGGTGCAATAGTCACTCAATTTTTGGCAAGGGTGTTTTTATAATGCCCGTTACTAATTTGAAACAAAAACAAATGTTACTCCCCCAGGGAGAACTGTCATAAAAATGAGATGTACTTCCCATTTATTGTTATATTTTCCAGTTTTACTATCTCTGGACCATCCTCTTAGGACCTAGCGTAGACCTCTACAATAGAAAAATATTGAAATACTATTATATTATATTTTAATTTATATACCTGTCTCTGAGCTGTTGCTAGGGACAAACATATCTCATTGGACACATTCTGGCTTCATGTCTATGAACCTGTGTTCGCCCCTCCCTTTTGTTATTTTCTTTCATAGGTGGATTCACATTTTTTTTATTTGTTTGATTTCAGTATGATTTATCATTATGTCTCCTCATTTTCCACCACTAAATCACCAGGGTTAACGTGTTCTGTGCTGCTACAGGCAGTCCAATTTTTGGCAAGGGTGGCTATGATGCCCATAGTGTATTTTTAAAAAATGTACCCCCGATGTAGAAAATGTTTGTCAGCCCAGGCACTGTGTGTATATAACAAGAGTGACAGACTGCCCAAAAAAGGCAATTTAGGCCTAAAATGCCTCAATTTATGGCACATGGATGTGTGAGGCGTGTTAGAGATAGACCCCACTGTAAAATGTGGCCTGTTTCTTTAAAAAAATGCAACATACTGCTGTATATAACTTGAGTACCAGACAGGAAAACACTGGAATACCAACCTAAAATCCACAAATTGTAATCACACGGATGTATGAGGCGTGTCATAGATATACCCCACTGTAAAATGAGGCCTGCTTTTTAAAATAATGCACCATAGTGCTGTATATAATTGGAATAAAGACAGGAAAACACTGGAATACCGGCCTAAAATCCACAATTTGTAATCACATGGATGTCTGAGGTGTGACATAAATAAATAAATGACATAATTAATTATCAAGGGACTTAAGGTCAAAAAGGCACCTGGCCCTGATGGTGTATCTCCAATGTGTCTGAAAGTATGTGCTACCCAGCTTGCCCCCATACTGACAAATATATACAATGTGTCATTGAAAGAGTGCGTTGTACCTCAGTGTTGGAAAAGTTCCACAATTATCCCTGTCCCCAAGAAAGTGGGATCCTCTGAGTTGAACGACTATAGACCAGTAGCACTCACATCTGTAGCTATGAAAGTCTTCAAAAGAATTATGATGTCCCACCTGATAAAATTCACGCAGAAGCTATGGGACCCGTTTCAGTTTGCCTATAAGGACAATCGTTCGGCAAACGACACTGTCAATCTGGCACTGCAGTACATTTTGGATCATACAGATGAACTGCACTCATATGTCCAGATTCTTTTCATGGACTTTAGCTCAGCGTTCAATACCATTGATCCGAATTTAATTCATAAGAAAATGGTAGCTCTTGGAGTCCCTCTCAACTTATGCTTGTGGATTTATAACTTCCTGACAGCCAGGATACAGAGTGTAAAAGTTGGACCATTCACTTCGGACACCTTGGTCACAAACATCGGGGCACCTCAGGGGTGTGTTTTGTCCCCGTTACTGTTTTCTCTCTATACGAATGATTGCATCTCTTCAGCAGACTCAGTAAAAATCTTGAAATTTGCCGATGATATGACACTGATTGGTCTCATCAGGGGAAATGCTGAAGACTTGTATCGGAGTGAGATGAAAAGAATATGTGACTGGTGTAAAGCCAATAATCTTGTACTCAACACTAAAAAAACTGCTGAGATGGTTGTGGATTTTAGGAAAGATCAACATGAGATACTTCCAATCTACATCCATGACGAAGTGGTTCTTAGGGTCACAGAGACCAAATTCCTTGGTGTTATCATCTCTCATGATCTTAAATGGGGGAAAAACGTGGATGCTGTTATAAGAAAAGCACAACAGAGGATGTTCTTCCTGCGTCAGCTGAAAAAATATGGTTTGTCTAAGAATCTGCTGATCTTATTCTTTAATGCTGTCATCAGATCTGTGATTTATTCCTCTCTGATAGTCTGGTATGGGGGAGCCACTGCGCATGACAAACTCCGCTTACAAAGGACTTTCAGAACAGCAGAGAGAATTATAGGTTCCCCACTGACTAAAATCCGGGACACTCGTCATTCCAACTACTCCCTTCAGGACGTCGCTTCAGAGTCCCCAAATGCAGCACCAACCGCCATATGAACAGCTTCTATCCACTCTCTGTTCAACAATTAAATCGTCATGTGTAGACTATATACTGTATCTGTCTTGTTAGATGTTACTTGTATCTGTTGTTATATATTATGTTGCCTCTTTTCCACAAAGAATTCCTTGTATATATGTAATATGTACTTGGCGATAATATAATAATCTTTATTTTTATATAGCGCTAACAAATTCCGCAGCGCTTTACAGTTTGCACACATTATCATCACTGTCCCGATGGGGCTCACAATCTAAATTCCCTATATTAGTATGTCTTTAGAATGTGGGAGGAAACCCACGCAAACACGGGGAGAACATACAAACTCCTTGCAGATGTTGTCCTTGGTGGGATTCGAACCCAGGACGCTAACCACTGAGCCACCGTGCCGCCCATAATAAATTTGATTGATTGATTGATTGATCAACATATAAAAAAAAAGTTCTGACAATGATTTGGCTTCATTTATGGAAACCTTGAACCAAAATGACTTAAACATCAAACTCACTTACAATTATGGCAGGAGCATAGAGTTTCTTGATCTTAAAACTGATGTTGATACTGAAGGATATATATCTACCAATCTATTCAGGAAATTGACTGCAATGAACTCTTTTCTCCATGCCACCTCATCCCATCCACCTGCAACCCATAAGAGGAATTCCAGTGGGACAATTTCTCAGACTCAAAAGAATCTGTACCAATCCTAATGACTTTAAATCTCAATCAGAGGATCTTTCTGATCGGTTCAAGGAAAGAGGTTACAACCAGAGAAAAAAAGAAGGGGGTACAGAAGGACGGTAAGTACAACCAGGACTGAGTTATTGTTTGGTAAAAAGAAAATTCAAGAAGAGAAACCTAATGAGATTTCGATGATTACAACCTATCATAATAAATGGCCTCAATTCAAAGATATTTTGAACAGACATTGGAATGTGTTATTTATGGACCCTGTTCTGAAAAAAGTACTTCCTAAAAAACCATTGATTGTAGCAAGAAGATCGAAAAATCTTTGAGATATGTTAGTGCACAGTCTGTACAATCCAACTTGAGCCAAGATGAGTCCCACAAGACATGTTCAAATTTGATTAAAGCTAAAACATTTACAAATTTCAATAATACCAAACTTTATGAAATTAGGAAGTATATCACCTGCTCCTCTCGATGTGTCACACAGTATATCATGCCACGTGCCCGTGTCAGAAAATGTATATCGGATTGACAACACGCGAATTAAAAATTAGGGTATGGGAGCATTGCAGAGACATCGAAAAGCCAAATCCGTAGAAGATGATTCCACATTAAAAACTCTGCCCAAACATTTCAAGAGGTTTCATCAATGCAATGCAGGGGGATTAAAAGTTAAAGGTATTGACTCCATACTAGAGTTGAGCGAAACAGGTCGGTCAGATTCAAAAGTTGGCCATGCGGTCGGCGACCCGAGCGCCAAAGTCGCGTTTCCCGTAATGCTTACAGGCGCCTTTTCTCAGCCAATGAGCAAGGACGCACACTGTGGGCAATTCGATGACATAGGCAGTGGCCACCATCATCTTAGAGAAGGGCATTGCAGTGATTGGCTTGCTTTGTGTGGAGTCACAGTGGCTATAAACAGGGGTTAACCTAGCCTATCTGTTGCCTGAGGCAAACAGCAAAATGACGCCCCCCCGCACACAAAGTAAATTTTCATATCTATCCTGTAAAACTGAGTAAAATAGTGGACATTTTGATTTAGATAAATAGAAAAAAAAGGTGTCCAAACACAAGGATGTCGGCGCCATCACACGCACATACAAGAACAACACAGAAGTATCCAGAACAAGGGTCATTAATGGCAATGGTAGGCCTGGCACAGGGCTGGACTGGGACAAAAATGCAGCCCTGCCACACAAACCCCACCAGCCCATAAACTATAGCACTCCTCACCCCGATCAGTGAATTTTTGCTATACTTTGTTGTCCCCTCATCACTCTCTTTAAGGAGTTATTTGAATAGCAACATGTGAATGGCACTACAGTGCATATGATCGACCTCAGCTCCATTTACATGGTGCTCTTCAAAGCTACATTTCCTAGGATCATGGAAGTCCCAGCGGTCAGATCCACAACAAACAGAAAGTCATCCCCTATCCCAACATAATGTCCATACAGTATTATGGGCCCCATATAATGCTCCGCACAGTATTATGGGCCCCATATATTACTGCATACTGTATATTGGGCCCCAAATATTACTTCATACAGTATAATGGGCCCCATATATTACTTCATACAGTATAATGGGCCCCATATATTACTTCATATAGCATAATAGGCACCATATATTACTTCATATAGTATAATAGGCCCCATATATTACTTCATACAGTATAATAAGCCCCATATATTACTGTATACAGTATAATGGGCCCCAAATATTATTTCATACAGCATAATGGGCCCCATATATTACTTCTTACAGTATAATGGGCCCCATATATTACTTCATACAGTATAATGGGCCCCATATATTACTTCATACAGTATTATGAGCACCATATATTACTGCATACAGTATAATGGGCACCATATATTACTTCATACAGCATAATGGGCACCATATATTACTTTGTATAGCATAACAGGCAACATATATTACTTCATACAGAATAATGAACCCCATATATTACTGTATACAGTATAATGGGCCCCAAATATTACTTCATACAGTATAATGGGCCCCATATATTACTTCATACAGTATAATGGGCCACAAATATTATTTCATACAGCATAATGGGCCCTATATATTACCGTATTTTTCCGACCATAAGACGCACTTTTTTCCCCCAAAATTTTTGGGGAAAGTGGGGGGTGCGTCTTATGGTCGTAATACACGGTCTAACCTGGTGGCTGGTGGCAGCAGGCGGGGCTCTGCGGTGCGTTGGTGGCAGCGGGCGGCACTCTGTGGTGCGGTGGTGGCAGCGGGCTGTGCTCCGGTGCAGGGGCGGCGGCTCCGCCGGCATTTATTCGCAGCCCGGGGGCCACCGCAGTTCCCTTGCTGGCCGCCGCCATGTTGCGGTGGCCTCCGGGAGCATGGACGCCGGGAAGATGGCTGCCGGTCCGGGGACGGCGCATGCGCAGCTTCAGATCTCGTCCCGAGATCTCGGGGAACGAGATCTCGTTGCCGAGATTTGAATCTCGTCCCCCGAGATCTCGGGACGAGATCTGATCCCGCACATGCGCCGTCCCCAGACCGGCGGCCATCTTTCCGGCTTCCATGCTCCAGGAGGCCACCGCAACATGGCGACGGCCAGCAAGGGAACTGCGGGGGCCTCCGGGCTGCGAAGAAATGCCGGCAGAGCCGTGGCCCCTGCACCGGAGCACAGCCCGCTGCCACCACCGCACCGCAGAGCGCCGCCCGCTGCCACCACCGCAGAGCCCACCTGCCCCAGCCCCAGCACTGCTGCCCCTGCCCCTGCCCCAGCACAGCTGCCCCTGCCTCAGCACAGCTGCCACCACCGCAGAGCCCGCCTGCCCCAGCACAGCTGCCCCTGCCTCAGCAGTGCTGCCCCAGCCCCAGCACAGCTGCCCCTGCCCCAGCACTGCTGCCCCTGCTCCAGCACAGCTGCCCCTGCCTCAGCACAGCTGCCACCACCGCAGAGCCCACCTGCCCCAGCACAGCTGCCCCTGCCTCAGCACTGCTGCCCCAGCCCCAGCACAGCTGCCCCTGCCCCAGCACTGCTGCCCCTGCCCCAGCCCCAGGACAGCTGCCACCACCGCAGAGCCCACCTGCCCCAGCCCCAGCACAGCTGCCCCTGCCCCAACACAGCTGCCCCAGCCCCAGCACAGCTGCCCCTATCCCAGCGCAGCTGCCCTAGCACAACCAACCTGCCCCAGCACAGAGCCGCCACCACACGAGCCTGGACCACTGAATGACCCCTGTGACTACTTCTCCACCTGTGCCGGATCCCTTCCCAGGTAAGCTGAATTCGGTCTGTAAGACGGACCCCCATTTGACACATTATTTTTTTTTCCCCTATTTTCCTACTGAAAATTGGGGTGCGTCTTATGGTAAAGTGCGTCTTATAGTCCGAAAAATACGGTACTTCATACAGTATAATGGGCACCATATATTACTTCATACAGCATAATGGGCACCATATATTACTTCATACAGTATAATGGGCCCCATATAATTCTTCTACCCAAACACCTCATACACACACACGCATCCACTCCGTGTACACACACAGGTCCACTTCGTACACATCTCTGCTCCGTACACCTCGTACATGTGCAACTCTGCTCCGTACACCTTGTACACACACCCGGCTCCGCTTCATACACCTCGTACACACGCGGCTCTGCTCCTTACACCTCGTACACATGCGGCTCCGCTCCGTACACTTTGTACACATGCGGCTCCGCTCCATACACCTCACACACTCGAGGCTCTGCTCCATACACCTCGTACACACATACGGCTCCACTCTGTACACCTCGTACATGTTCGGCTCTGCTCCGTACACCTCGTACACATGCAGCTCTGCTCCGTGCACCTCCGACATGCGCGGCTCTTCTCCGTACACCTTGTACACACACGCAGCTCCACTCCGTACACCATGTACACACACAGCTCCGCTCCTTACACCTCTTACACATGCGGCTCCGCTCCTTACACCTCTTACACATGCGGCTCTGCTCCGTACACCTATTACACACGCGGCTCTGCTCCGAACACCTCTTACACACGCGGCTTCGCTCCGTACACCTCTTACCCACGCGGCTCCGCTCCGTACACTTTGTACACGTGCGGCTCCGCTCCATACACCTCACACACTCGAGGCTCTGCTCCATACACCTCGTACACACATACGGCTCCACTCTGTACACCTCGTACATGTTCGGCTCTGCTCCGTACACCTCGTACACGTGCAGCTCTGCTCCGTGCACCTCCCACACACGCGGCTCCGCTCCGTACACCTCGGTCCTCGTACACACGCGGCTCTGCTCCTTACACCTCGTACACACGCAACTCTGCTCCTTACACCTCATACACATAGAATCATAGAATCATAGAATCATAGAATCGTAGAGTTGGAAGGGACCTCCTGGGCCATCTGGTCCAACCCCCTGCTCAAAGCAGGATTCGCTAAATCATCCCAGTCAGATGTCTGTCCAGCCTCTGTTTGAAGACTTCCATTGAAGGAGAACTCACCACTTCTCGTGGCAGCCTGTTCCACTCATTGATCACTCTAACTGTCAAAAAGTTTTTTCTAATATCTAATCTGTGTCTCCTCCCATTCAGTTTCATCCCATTGCTTCTAGTCTTTCCTTGTGCAAATGAGAATAAAGTTGATCCTTCTACAATGTGACAGCCCTTTAGATATTTGTAGACAGCAATTAAGTCTCCTCTCAGTCTTCTCTTTTGCAAACTAAACATTCCCAAATCCTGCAACCTTTCCTCATAAGACAGGGTTTGCAGACTGGTCACCATTCTGGTCGCTCTTTTCTGAACTTGCTCCAGTTTGTTGATGTCTTTTTTAAAATGTGGTGCCCAAAACTGGACACAATATTCCAGATGAGGTCTGACCAAAGATGAGTAGAGGGAAATAATGACTTCACGTGATCTAGACTGTATGCTTCTGTTAAGACATCCTAGAACTGCATTTGCCTTTTTTGCTGCTGCATCACACTGTTGACTCATATTCAGTCTGTGATCTATTAGTATACCCAAGTCTTTTTCACATGTGCTGTCACTTAGCCCTATTCCTCCCATTCTATATATGCTTTTTTCATTTTTATTGCCCAGATGTAGTACATGCGGCTCTGCTCCTTACACCTCGTTCACACGCGGTTCTGCTCCTTATACCTCGTACACACATGGCTCCGCTCCGTACACCTCGCACACACAGCGCCACTCCATACACCTCACACACTCGTGGCTCTGCTCCATACACCTTGTACACACGGCTCCACTCCATGTACACACACAGCTCCACTCTGTACACATCTCTGCTCCGTACACCTCGTACACACACACAGCTCCACTCCGTACACATCTCTGCTCCGTACACCTCATACATGTGCAGCTCTGCTCCGTACACCGCACACACTCGCGGCTCTGCTACATCCACCCTGTAAACCCCCCTGACCCCACAAATAAACTTCCCTCATCCAGGATGATGACAGCTAGCACAGACAGCAGAGTCCTGCATAAAACAAGGGCTGATGTGCACAGGACCTGTGATGAGGTCATCGGAGGGAAGGAGTCAGGGGTCAAATGATATCCGGAGTGAAGACGCTACAGATGAGGAGAGGAGCGACTACAGGATCTGTGATGAGGTCACTGGAGGGGAGGAGTCAGGGGGTCACATGATCAGGGGGCCCTGACTCCTTCCCTTCTGTGATCTCATCAATTACAGCCTCTAGCACGACCACAGCACCAGCGTGCAGAGGCTAAATTGTAGGTGCTACAGGTAGAGGAGCGCATAATGGAGCCCCCTGCTGCCTGCTGCTTCAGCACCTAGCTCAACTTGCCTCATTATAGCTGTGGCCCTGGCTAAAAAAGCCCTGACCGCCGACCGCCATTTTACATCTGCCAATCGTAGCATAGGGAGAGGTTGCTGCCACTGTTTCTCAATAGGGAGAGTGTAAGGCAAGAAAGAAAAAAGATAGGCAGGAAAGAAAAAAGAATCTGTGCTTTTGCTGATAGCAATTGTGCTGTACAGTTAGTGTGCAGTGACAGGGGAGGATTTTTTTGTGTGCAGCTGTGGGGAGGAGGACCCCTATATAGTGATTGGGCCGGAACCAGGGGGACCGCCATCAGGGTTATTGAAGAAACCACATCAGGGGGATTACAAAGGGAGACATGCGATTGAAGTTGTCAGGGCAACTGGGGGCGGGGCGAGGGTAAAAGGAGCAGGGGGCGCGCTGAGGTGGCAGTTGGAAGAGAGCCTGACTAGGAAGAGAGAGCCGTGTGGCAGAGGGAGGACTGTGGCAACTGACGGTGTGGGGAAGAGAGACAGGCAGGAGACTGTCAAAGGAAAATTTGAGACTGACCGAAGAGCGACGCGTAAGAGACTCTCCCCGGGAGTCCCTCCCCGCATACATTCAGATAAAGTGACGCCCGCTGATTCCCTCCGTGGAGTGACAGGACCGGGATCTCAGGCGACCGCTGCGACGAGACAGCAATCCGGTACAGTGGCCAGGACACTGCCCCCCTGTCTTCTCCCACAGCTGCGGCCCCGTCATCACCGACCTCAGGGGACGCCACCTCGCTATAGGCGGCCGCAGAGCCCTGTCCCGGTTACTGAGGGGACACTGAGCAGAGTTTGTTAACGTTTATGTTTTTGAAACTGCGTCATGACCTGGCTGGGGAACGAGCGCCTCTAAACGGACGCCTGGGAGATTTACCCCCGAACAGTCTCTTCAGGGCCTGTTGTGCCCCACCGTTCCCATTTCTTCAGGGCCTGTTGTGCCCCACCGTTCCAGCTTCTTCAGAGCCCGTTGTGCCCCACCGACCCCATTTCTTCAGGGCCTGTTGCGCCCCACCGTTCCAGCTTCTTCAGGGCCCGTTGCGCCCCACCGTTCCAGTTTCTTCAGGGCCGGTTGCGCCCCACCGTTCCAGCTTCTTCAGGGCCCGTTGCGCCCCACAGTCCAGTTTCTTCAGGGCCTGTTGCGCCCCATCGTTCCAGTTTCTTCAGGGCCTGTTGCGCCCCATCGTTCTGGTTTCTTCAGGGCCCGTTGCGCCCCACCGTCCAGTTTCTTCAGGGCCTGCTGCGCCCCATCGTTCTGGTTTCTTCAGGGCCGGACGAGCACAAGTCCTTCCGGGAAATCGTGGATTACAAGGCAGCCACATCTGCAACCCCTGAGTGGTCGTGAACTCGAGCGACGCCCGGAAGGCTAAGTGCATTATAGAAAAATAAGGACCCTTTTTGTTTTAATGTTGTTTTACGAGTCCCTGCGAGGACAAATAGGTGTTTCCCCTTTGTTTGATTGAAGCAGTTTAGCCCTTGCGGCTTTAAACTTATAAAAGTTTATTTCACCCCACATTCAGTCTCGTGTCTCGTCACTGCATCCTGTGAGCCTGCTCGAACCCTACACTTGGCGTAGTCGGCAGGATGCAGTCTCCGAGCGCGGACAGTGGTGGCCCCGAGCATGGGGGAGCTGTAAGCTCTGTAAATAATGAGGGTCCCCGTACCAGCATTTCATTGGGGGCCATGCTGAACAACCTGCCTAGATTCTCTGGCTCAAATACTATGCTATGGACCTGGACAGAGCGGATGAGGGGGCTTTTTCGGATGCACCCAATGACCCCTGACCTGGAAGCTGAAGTGGCACTCATGGCCCTAGACGGGGAGGTGCGGAGGTCAGTGATGTTGAAACCTCGGGGGCACCGCAACACTTTTGAAAAGGTGTTGCAGATAGTGGAACAGACCCACAAGGGATGCCACTAATGTGGGAGAGTTAAGGACCCGTCTGTTTAGCCGGATGCAGGCAGAGGGGGAGACGATTACTCAGTATATGAATGTACTCCAAGAGTTGCATACGGCTATTGAAAGAAAAGACGGGGTAGGGGTAGGACCTGTTGACATAACCCTACGTGACCTACTGGTGACTGGACTGCGAGATCCACTGATAAAGCAGGCATTACGGGAACGGATCAGAATGAATCCCCAAATAGACTTTTCAGAAGTGGGAAGTCAGGCACGGGTTCGGGAGCAAGAGCAGGGGATGGCGGTCCCCGTGGGGAAGGTCCGAGGTGTGGAGGCCTCCTCGAACACAGTTGAGGAACCTCAATGGGTGGAGGAGATGAAGCGTGAATTGAAAAATATTAAGAGCGAGTTGGCTGAAGTAAAGAGAAGAACCGAACCGGAGACTGGGCGACCCAGTGTTAATCCCGGTCCCTGGGGGTCACGCTCTCCGCGGGGTGGTCAATCTCTACCGGCCCGGTGTTATGAGTGTGGAGAACCAGGCCACTTCGCCCGAGAGTGTCCGCAGCGTGGGAGATACCCACCCCGGCGGCCATTAAACTAAAGGGCTCCGGGCTGGGGGGACGCCGCTCGGAGCCGAAAACCACAACTAGGGGTGGTGGAAGTCCCGAAGATTTGGTAGCAAAGTGTCCTGAAGTTTGGGCAGAAGTAGAGGGCTGGGCCGTCCGGTGTCTGGTGGACACGGGGTCACAAGTAACCACTATGCCCGCAGCGTACTTTCAACAAAACTTTCCGGAGGCAGCAAGGCCTCAGTGGGGGCCCATGATTAGACTAGTAGCCGCCAACCAACTGCCGGTTCCGGTTGCCGGGGTAGTGTGGGTGCAGGTGACGTGCGGTAAACCCCTCGGCCGCAGAGGGGTGGTGCTGACTCAAGGAGAAGCTGATCAACGACACCCCGTCACCCTAGGCATGAATATTTTAAAAGAGTTTGGTAACCTGTTGCTTAATGATCCCACACAAAGGACACTGAAGCAGTGGGGTTCTCGCACAGCTCAGGGACAGGTATTCCAGCAGCTGGTGCGAGGTGCGCGGGTGCATCGGGACTGCCAGGAGGGTGAGGCTCTGGGCAAGGTCATCGCGACAGCGGCACCCCTGCTTGTGCTGCCTCCTGGACAGACAGTGGTGGCCCTGCCAATTCGGGCCCCGATACCTTTGGACGGCGTAGAGGTGCAGGTGGAGCTGTGTCACACAGAGCACTTACCTCCTGGCATACTGGTGGCCCGTTCCCTCGCTACGGTGCGAAAAGGAACCGTCCTGGTCCGCTGCGTTAACCTTGAAGACCGAGATACCATTCTGAAAGCACGGACTGTACTGGCCAAATTAGTAAAGCCTTTAGAAGAAGTGCTGCCCGCTCCTGCGGTTCAATTACGAGTACACCCCGAGGATCCTTGGGAGGTAACAATACGAACCCTACAGGCCCACAAAGTCTCGACACAAGAGAAGGGCCGAAATATTTTGGAGCAGATGCGGGCCGAGCTTTCTGGACTAACTGCGGCCCAACTTTCACAAGTAAAAGCATTGCTGGGACAGTACCATGAAGTATTTGCTAGTCATGAGGACGACTTTGGGTGTTCCACCGCCATCACTCATGAGATCCCCACAGCAGGAGCGGCCCCTATCCGAGAACGATATCGACAGATTCCGCCACAACTCTATCAAGAGGTGAAAACTTTGCTGGCTCAGATGCTACAAAAAGGGGTGATACGGGAAAGTCAAAGCCCTTGGGCGGCCCCCATCGTGTTGGTCCGGAAGAAAGATGTACACTACGATTCTGTGTGGATTATCGTAAATTGAATGCTTGCACTATTAAAGACTCATACCCACTGCCCCGCATAGAAGAATCTCTGTCTGCATTGGACAAAGCAATATATTTTTCGACCCTGGACTTGGCCAGTGGGTACTGGCAGGTGCCCATGTCAGAAGAGGACAGAGCTAAGATGGCGTTCATAATGCCCATGGGACTGTTTGAGTTTAATCGAATGCCATTCGGGCTGGCCAACGCCCCCGGGACATTTCAGCGATTGATGGAGCGATGTCTAGGGGATCTCAATTTTGAGTCCACGTTGATCTATTTGGACGACATCATTGTCTATGCCGCCTCCTTCGAGGAACACCTGAAGCGGTTGGGACAGGTACTCAGCCGGCTGCAAAAGTACGGGTTGAAGGTGAAGCCTCAGAAATGCCACCTATTTCGCTCTCAGATTGAGTATCTGGGTCATGTCGTTTCGGCAGAGGGTGTGAGGCCATCCCAGGAGAAGATTGCTGCTATCCAGGAATGGCCTACCCCCGAGACGGTGAAAGACGTGCGGGCTTTTCTGGGGTTAGCTGGATATTACCGTCGTTTCGTAAAGAATTTTGCATGTCGAGCTCGAGCCCTGCATGACCTGCTGAAGGGGGCTCCTGCTGGGGCCAATGGGCGAAAAATCCAGTGGCAACACCCTCAGGAAGAGGCCTTCCGAGATCTCAAGGCTGCACTCTCGGATGCCCCAGTGTTGGCTTATGCGGATTTCTCTCAGCCGTTCATCCTGCACACTGACGGGAGTCTTCACGGGCTAGGAGCTGTGTTGTCACAGGTTCAGGATGGCCGGGAGAGGGTGATCGCATATGGAAGCCGTTCGCTCCATGACTCCGAGCGTAACCCTGACAATTACAGCTCTTTTAAGCTCGAGCTCCTCGCAGTGGTGTGGGCTATGACGGAGAGATTCACAGAGTACCTAGCGGGCTCCGAGGTGGTAGTGCGAGACAACAACCCACTGGCTCATTTGGAAAACGCCAAGTTGGGGGCTTTGGAGCAGCGATGGGTGGCCCGAATGGCGAAGTACAATTACAAGATTATTTACAAAGGAGGGGCCGAGAATGTTCATGCAGATGCTCTCTCTCGGATTCGACATACAACTCCCGGACAGAATCGAGACGAAGAATTAGAAGGAGAGGAAATACCGTTTGCTCTTACCGCTGCCGTGCTCACCAATGTTGATGCAAAAGTATCTTCCCCAGAGGCCCACAGGGGCATCCTGGAACAATCTCGTGATAAGTGGATACAACAGCAACAAGAAGATGAAGAAGTTGGACTTCTCCGGACATGGGTCGCCGCTGGTCAATTACCCACTGATACTCAACGACAAGCTTTGACCCAAGACCTGTCGCTGATGGTGCGACAATGGGAGAGACTGATTATCCGAAAGGGATTACTGTACTGTAAAATCACTTCGCAAACACCCTCAACGACTGTTTGGCAGGTGGTTACGCCCGGAGCACAACTACACGTACTGGCTCGAGAGGCTCACGAAAAAGGGGCCCACTTTGGAGTCAAAAAGACTTTGCAATGGTTACAACAGAAAGTTTATCACCCACGCTTGTCGGCTGTTGTGGACGAAGTTTGCCGTACTTGTCGCTTATGTGAATTGGCCAAACCGCCTGCTCAGAGGGCCGCAACACAGACGATTGTGACTTCAGAACCCTTGGAGCTCCTGACGGTGGATTATCTGCACATTGGTCCCGCATTCCAGGGATACGAACACTGCCTCATCATGGTCGATCATTTCACCAAATTCGCTGTGGTCACCCCTACTCGAGACCAGACCGCGGAGTCAGCCGCCTCCGCAATTTGCAGAAACTTTATACAAGTGTACGGCTGTCCTCAACGTATACATTCCGACCAGGGAGCATGTTTTTTGGGGAAAGTTATGGAGGAACTACATCATCTTTATGGGATTGATAAATCCCGGACTACACCATATCACCCACAAGGGAATGGGGCTTGTGAGCGATTTAATCGGACATTGATTTAAATGCTACGCACTCTGGAGAGTGACAAGAAAGCTCGTTTGCCTGAATATGTTTCTGAATTAGTGTGGGTTTATAATAATCGGGTACATCGAGTAACGGGCTATACCCCTTATCTCCTGCTGTTCGGACGAGAGGGTAAAGGGATCACGGAGGTAGAGTTGGACCCCGAAGAGCCTCGGCCCTGGACTGGAGTGTCATCTTGGGTCCGAAATCATCGCCACAGGTTGCAAACTCTTCACCGAATTGTTCATACCGAACTTCAAGACTGGGAACACCCAGGGAAGAATACAACCTCCCCTCCCCATCTCCAAAGCGGGGACCGTGTGCTTGTACTAGATCAACGCCCCCAGAATAAACTGGAGTCACGTTGGGAAGAGAGTCCTTATCGAGTACTACGCCGTATCCATCCAGAAGGACCTGTGTACGAAATACGGCCCGAGCAGGATGAAACACTGCCCACCCGCATTGTGCATCGTAATATGTTACGCCTGTGTATTTCCACCGACCCGAAGCAACTGGAACCCGTCCCGAAGACATCCGAACCGGAGTCCATATGCTGGGACTCGGACGACGAGGATTTCCCTCCAGTTCCCAAGGGCCCTCCACCCAATAATGAGCCAGTTGACACAATTAACCCACCGGCATCTTGCAGCCCACCGACGTCCACCACCCCAGAAGATTCCACCCCAGTCGAACTTAGACGCTCCGAGCGGTCAACAGCCGGCAAACCCCCCGAACGGTATGAACAAGACCAGTTCGTTTGGCAACAAATATTGACACCTTTACTGGCCAATCTCAATAGACTAACACCCTCGCCCGAGGACTGGCGAGCTTACAGGGTGGGGGAATGTGGGGAGGAGGACCCCTATATAGTGATTGGGCCGGAACCAGGGGGACCGCCATCAGGGTTATTGAAGAAACCACATCAGGGGGATTGCAAAGGGAGACATGCGATTGAAGTTGTCAGGGCAACTGGGGGCGGGGCGAGGGTAAAAGGAGCAGGGGGCGCGCTGAGGTGGCAGTTGGAAGAGAGCCTGACTAGGAAGAGAGAGCCGTGTGGCAGAGGGAGGACTGTGGCAACTGACGGTGTGGGGAAGAGAGACAGGCAGGAGACTGTCAAAGGAAAATTTGAGACTGACCGAAGAGCGACGCGTAAGAGACTCTCCCCGGGAGTCCCTCCCCGCATACATTCAGATAAAGTGACGCCCGCTGATTCCCTCCGTGGTGTGACAGGACCGGGATCTCAGGTGACCGCTGCGACGAGACAGCAATCCGGTACAGTGACCAGGACACTGCCCCCCTGTCTTCTCCCACAGCTGCGGCCCCGTCATCACCGACCTCAGAGGACGCCACCTCGCTATAGGCGGCCGGAGAGACCCGTCCCGGTTACTGAGGGGACACTGAGCAGAGTTTGTTAACGTTTATGTTTTTGAAACTGCGTCATGACCTGGCTGGGGAACGAGCGCCTCTAAACGGACGCCTGGGAGATTTACCCCCCGAACAGTCTCTTCAGGGCCTGTTGTGCCCCACCGTTCCCATTTCTTCAGGGCCTGTTGTGCCCCACCGTTCCAGCTTCTTCAGAGCCCGTTGTGCCCCACCGACCCCATTTCTTCAGGGCCTGTTGCGCCCCACCGTTCCAGCTTCTTCAGGGCCCGTTGCGCCCCACCGTTCCAGTTTCTTCAGGGCCGGTTGCGCCCCACTGTTCCAGCTTCTTCAGGGCCCGTTGCACCCCACCGTCCAGTTTCTTCAGGGCCTGTTGCGTCCCATCGTTCCAGTTTCTTCAGGGCCTGTTGCGCCCCATCGTTCCGGTTTCTTCAGGGCCCGTTGCGCCCCACCGTCCAGTTTCTTCAGGGCCTGCTGCGCCCCATCGTTCTGGTTTCTTCAGGGCTGGATGAGCACAAGTCCTTCCGGGAAATCGTGGATTACAAGGCAGCCACATCTGCAACCCCTGAGTGGTCGTGAACTCGAGCGACGCCCGGAAGGCTAAGTGCATTATAGAAAAATAAGGACCCTTTTTGTTTTAATGTTGTTTTACGAGTCCCTGCGAGGACAAATAGATGTTTCCCCTTTGTTTGATTGAAGCAGTTAGCCCTTGCGGCTTTAAACTTATAAAAGTTTATTTCACCCCACATTCAGTCTCGTGTCTCGTCACTGCATCCTGTGAGCCAGCCTGCTCGAACCCTACACAGCAGCGCTGGTTATTAGGCTGCCTGATTGCTGCATTGCTCTGTGCACACTACTGTGCAGACTGCTTTTTGCACAGCACTCATATTTTTATTCTTTTTTTCTGCACAGTTACCGAGCGTTCACTTTTTCACACACCATATACAGCTGTACGCTCCTCACACACTACCGTGTACTGGCTGGTATCACGGACAAATACATGCTGACTATCTGTGTGTGCCTCTGGAAATAAATATACGGAGATTGAAATTTTCCCTTACACTGTATTCAGCTGTCCACTTTTGAAACTGTACTGCATATCTGCTGTTTGGATTACGGTCAAATCCATACTGAGATAGTGTCTGTGTGTGACTCCAGAAATAAATATACGGAGATTTTAAATTTCCCCTACACCGTATTCAGCTGTCCGCGTCTGATACAGTACCATATATCTGCTGTTTGGATTTCGGTCAAATCCATACTGAGACAGCGTCTGTGTGTGACTCCGGAAATAAATATATGGAGATTTAAAATTTCCCCTACACCGTATTCTGCTCGCCGTTTCTGATACAGTACTGTATATTTGCTGTTTGGATTATGGTCAAATGCATACTGAGACAACGTCTGTGTGTGACTCCGGAAATGTATACGGAGATTTAAATTTTTCCATACACCATATAGAGCTGTACGCTCCTCACACACTACCGTGTACTGGCTGGTATCACGGACAAATACATGCTGACTATCTGTGTGCCTCCGGAAATAAATATACGGAGATTGAAATTTTCCCCTACACCGTATTCAGCTGTCCGCTTCTGATACAGTACCGTATATCTGCTGTTTGGATTACGGTCGAATCCATACTAGACAGCGTCTGTGTGTGACTCTGGAAATAAATATACAGAGATTTAAAATTTCCACTACACTGTATTCAGCGGTCCACTTCTGATACAGTACCGTATATCTGCTGTTTGGATTACGGTCAAATCCATACTGAGACAGCGTCTGTGTGTGACAACGGAAATAAATATATGGAGATTTAAAATTTCCCCTACACCATATTCAGCTCTTCGCTTCTGATACAGTACCGTATATCTGCTGTTTGGATTACAGTCAAATCCATACTGAGACAGCATCTGTGTGTGACTCCGGAAATGTATACGAAGATTTAAATTTTTCCATACACCCTATAGAGCTGTACGCTCCTCACACACTACTGTGTACCGGATGGTATCAAGGACCAATATACTGACTATCTGTGTGTGACTCCGGAAACAAATATATGGAAATTGAAATTTTCCCCTACACCGTATTGAGCTGTCCGCTTCTGATACAGTACCATATATCTGCTGTTTGGATTACTGTCAAATACATACTGGGAGAGCGCCTGGGTGTGACTAAGGGAATATATAAAAGGAGATTTAAATTTTCCCCTACACTTTATACAGCTGTACGTTTCTGATACAGTACCATATATCTGCTGTTTGGATTACGGTCAAATACATACTGGGAGAGCATCTGGGTGTGACTAAGGGAATATATAAAAGGAGATTTAAATTTTCCCCTACACTTTATACAGCTGTACGTTTCTGATACAGTACCGTATATATCTGCTGTTTGGATTACGGTCAAATACATACTGGGACAGCGTCTGGGTGTGACTAAGGGAATATATGAAAGGAGATTTAAATTTTCCCCTACACTTTATACAGCTGTACGTTTCTGATACAGTACCTTATATATCTGCTGTTTGGATTACGGTCAAATACATACTGGGACAGCGTCTGGGTGTGACTAAGGGAATATATAAAAGGAGGTTTAAATTTTCCCCTACACTTTATACAGCTGTTTGGATTACAGTCAAATAAATACTGGGAGGGCGTCTGGGTGTGACTAAGGGAATATATAAAAGGAGATTAAATCTTCCTCTACACTTTATACAGCTGTATATTTCTGATACAGTACCGTATATCTGCTGTTTGGATTATGGTCAAATAAATACTGGGAGGGCGTCTGGGTGTGACTAAGGGAATATATAAAAGGAGATTTAAATTTTCCTCTACACTTTATATAGCTGTACGTTTCTTATACAGTACTGTATATCTGCTGTTTGGATTAAGGTCAAATGCATTCTGGGAGCGCATCTGGGTGTGACTACGGAAATAAATACCGAGATTTAAATTTTCCCCTACACTGTATACAGCTGTATGCTCTTCCTACAGTACTATATGTCTGCTGGTATTTTTGGTACATTTTCCCAAACATGAGGAAGTTTGGTGGAAGAGGCCGCGGACGTGGGCGGGGGGGCAGCTGGTACTGATGGTGGTGACTGTGCATCTGCTGGTTATGCCAAAAGCACAACAGCAGCTAAGACAGGAGGTGTTGATACTGCGTCATCCTCTGGCTCAAGAAGGCCTGGAAGGTGTCCTTTTCTGGGAGTAGGTAAACCGCTTTTAAAGCCAGAGCATCAGGAACAGGTTTTGGCTTGCATTGCAGAAACAGCCTCCAGCTCTTTCGCCTCTTCTTCTGAAGTGTCCAAAAATGCAAGCACCGAGTCGTCAGTGCAGGCTTCTGGTCAGGAACAACACCTTTCCATGTGTCCTTCATCCCCACCAAAAGTGAAGGATGCGGCAGGCCACACTTCTGATTACTCCATGGAACTCTTTTCACATACCATGCCTGGGTTACCAAGTCCAATCCTGAATTCCCCAGTCCAAGATGAATTTGACATGGAGTGCACTGATGCACAGCCACTGCTAGATGATTCTGCTGGTACATTGACCCAGAGCACTACATTGACCTCGCAGTCTACTGAGCCAGAATCTGACCCTGATGAAACTCAGGTGCCCCTTCCCGCATACTATACCACCTTACACGGTGACACAGAGGAAGTTGCAGCTGAAATTGAAGAGGAGGTGATGGATGACCCAGTTGTTGACCCGGATTGGCATCCATTGGGGGAAGAGGGTGCCGCTGGCAATAGCTCAGAAGAGGAGAAGGATCCACAGCAGACATCGACATTGCAGCAGCGGTTATCTGGCAGGCCCATAGCTGTCCAAAAACCTGGTAAAAAAACAAGAAGAGTTGCAGGACAGCTTGCCCAGACGGTCAAATTAGCACAGCGAGCAAGTTCTGAAAATTTATACCATAGTAGGAAGTGTGGCACTTTTTTGACCAAAATCCTATTGATGAGGCAAAGGTTTTCTGTAAGAAGTGCGGAAGGACCTTTAGCCGAGGGAAAAATCTCCGAAATTTGAATACCAGTTGCATGCTTAGACATTTAATCACCATGCAGTTGCAAGCGTGGACGAACTACAAAACCTCAGGTAGCACATGTGCACATGCTCCGACTGAAGGTAGCCAGCAATGCTCCATCGCTTCCCTCACTGTAAGCCGACCAGTAAGCACACCACCAGCAAGAAATGTTGAGGTGTTGTCGAAAGTCCAAAGCAGTCAGGGAATAACAATGTTTTTGCAATGAAAGACTGAATCTAGGCCATCACCACCAGCACCACCACCATCACCATCACCAACCCCCTCTCAGTCTGTCAGGTCCACCACTAGTTCCCCCATATGCAGCTCTCATATCCAGCTCACCCTAGCAGACCCTCTGAGTAGGACAAGAAAGTACTCATCCTCTCATCCGCCTACACTGGCTTTAAACGCCTACATTGCCAAACTGATCTCATTAGAGATGATGCCCTTCCGTTTGGTTGAAAGGCAGCACTCTGAGAGCTCATGGCCTACGCTGTCCCACGCTATGACCTACCCAGTCGGCATTTCTTTTCTAGAAAAGCCATCCCTGCCCTTCACCTGTATGTGAAAGACCGCATTGTCCATGCACTCAAACAATCACTGGCACGCACTCAAACAATCAGTGAGTGGAAAGGTGAACCTCACAACAGATGCATGGGCCAGTAGGCATGGCCAGGGCTGTTACGTGTCCATCACTGCGCACTGGGTTAATATGGAGGATGCAGGCTCCACAGGGGACAGCGACGGTGGAACAATGCTGCTTAGCCTATGGTATAGGAAACGGCTGTAGGCGTTTGACCCTCCTCCTCCAGAAGGGAAAGCTCATCGACAGAGCACAGTCGCCGGGCGCTTGGCATCGCTGTGCTGATCGCTGGTGAAACTGTCTGTGTGACAGCTCACCAGCGATCACATAGCGACTTACCAGCGATCCTGACACTTTGATATCGGTGTCGGTATCGCTGGTAAGTCGCTATGTGTGACTCCAGCTTTAGTGACTCTGCCTAATTTGAAGTGGGTTTCTTGTAGGAAAAGAATTTGTGCAGTCTGTTTTTTTAAAAGATTAAGAACTTGGTTGCGTTTAGGGGGTGAGTTCAGTCATTTGACATTAAACGACGCCACTGTGACAGAGCCCGGGCTCACCTGACTACTCATGGTTAGTGAATCTCATAGGGAATTCTGTCTCATTTGAAAACCTGAAAAATAAGAACATCTTGAACAGTAAACTTTTTACAAACAATGACTCGCCTACCATAGGGGGGTACAATAACCCCAACATAGGCGAGGTAGTCCAAGTTGTGAGCTAGATTAGAGCTTGAGGGGAAAAAAAAAGTATATAACGCAGACAACATAAAGTAGAAGAAGAGCTAGGTCAAAAGGAGTTGCATTAATGAGAAATTCCAAGACATTGACAAAGTAATATCATGACAGGAGAATAGATGAGAATAATGTAGACTCAGGGGTTTCTGCAGTTCAAGGTGGGTGTTTCTTGGGATCTTGCTTCTTGGTTTTAGCAGAAGTATGTTTCTTTTTCACCCGCCATTCTTGCGATCTAGTAAGGGGAGGAAGATTCCAATTGTTGTCTATCAGCATCCATGAAGGTAAATCCATTGGTGAAATGCCCAGAGAGTCCCAAGCTTTGTGTAGGTCTTCCGGGGAACGTATCGAGATTTGTCTGCCTCCTGCATTTATTGCAAGGCCAAAGGGGTGCAGCCATTTGTAGTTGAGATTTTTGGCTCTCAAAGCTGAAAGGAGTGGTCTGAGAATCCTTCTCTTAGCTAGGGTCGATGGCGCAAGGTCCTGAAAGAGTTGCAGGTGAGACTTCTCATACAGGATTTTGTCCTAGCGTTTGCTAGGATGTCTGCAGTGTCCACATAACTAAGGAGGCCACAGATAACATCTCATGGTGGTTCGTCCTGCTTTGGTTTAGGTCTCAGAGCACGATGTACTCGTTCAATTGTGATTGAGGCGGCTCTGTCCTGACCGAGAATACTGGCAAAGATTTATCTGGATACTTTTCCCAAGGTATCATGTGCAAAAGATTCAGGAATGCCTCTTATACGGATATTCTTTCGTCTGCTCCTATTTTCCTGGTCTTCTGCTGCTAATAGAGCTACCTTGAGTTGTTGTTGTTGTTTGAGGACTTGCTCGTTCAGACAGTTAAGAGCGTCTATTTGCTCTGAGTTTGCAGACTCTAAGGCCTCAACCCTTTGCCCCAGATGTTGGAGATCTGAATGCATGCCGGATAACTCCTCCAGGATGGGTTTCATATTTTGAGCTGTTTTTTCATGAACGCTCTAGAGATAGGAGCGGCGTCTTCCAACATAGCGTCACTGTCGAAGTCATCACCGCTAGAGTCAGAATCGTCTAAATTCTCGAAAGAAGTTGAGTTTTTGAGTGACCTTCTTGCAGAAGTTTGGGAGGTTGTACCCTGACGAAGGTTATATCCAAAACACAAGTCGGGCTGCGTCCCTGCAATCACTTGCTTTACTACACCCAGGTAATTTATATTTGACCATGTTAAATCTATGATTTAATAAGTGATCTTTACACATTTGTGAATATCTCTGGTGACCTTGGGCAATAAAGCACTTTATATAGCACTTTTGTACACTATTTGCACTTTATTTGCCTTAGGCACATTAACCCTTACGGGTGTTCCTGTGTGTTTCCTGTATATGTAATTTATATTGGCACTATTATATTATTCTTTTACGCTTTATATGTTTGTACCATTTTATATTGTGAGCACTATACACATTAACATTAATATTTTTTTTCTATAGTATAAAATTGTTTTTTATTGTCACTATGTTCTGTGCATAATGTATTGCTCATTTTTTACCTTAGTCTTAATATGGCATTTTTGCCCTAGTGATTGCAAGTACTATTTGTGTGCCATTTTGCACTATCAATTTGTTTTTATATTTATGTATTCATAAAAAATTTATCATTTTAAACTTCATATCTTTTGTCCCTAATTACTTATTAATATTTATTTTTAATTAACTCTTCATTTTCTTCTCATGACCTTTATGTTTTTTCCCTGGTTGGTTTTATATACGTTTGCCTCTTGTTCCTTTGTGTGTTTTTAATAACATTATATTGAATCTGCCAAGCAGTTGACACCTAGACAGGCCCGATGGTCTTTGTTTATTTCAAGGCTCAATTTTTCTATTACGTTCAGACCAGGGTCTAAAGCTGGAGTCACACATAGCAACTTACCAGTGATCCCGACAACGATATCAACGTTGTCAGGATCGCTGGTAAGTCACTATATGATCGCTGGTGAGCTGTCAAACAGACAGCTTCACTAGCGATTAGCACAGCGATGCCGAGCGCGCGGCATCGCTGTGTTCGTTAGTGCTGATGCCATGGATCCATGTAAAAAATAGAATTAAAATAAAAAATATTGTTATTCTCACCTTCCGACGTCCCGCGCAGCATTCCGGCCTCTCTCCACGCTCCGGTCCCAGTAATCCTTTGCGAGAATTACCGCGATGACGTCCGTTCTCGCGGGATCGCGAAGTCTCGCGGTCATTCTTGCAAAGGATTACTAGGGCCGGGAGCGTGGAGAGAGGTGGGAAGACTGCGCGGGACGCTGGAAGGTGAGAATAACAATATTTTTTATTTTTTTATTATTTTACAGCTGATCGCTGGTCTCCCGCCTGTCACACGCCTGGGGTCACTGCCACCCAGAAGGAAGTTACAAGACTCTTTTGGTGGTCCGCTGTGCATAAGGACTGCTATATATTTATACTACTTACTGTAAGTAAAGGTAGGTCAAACAATCCAAGGTCACGTCCAGGAAATGGCGGAGTATGACAAAAGGAAATCAGAGACGAAGTCCAATACACGAGCCAAGGTCTGAAAAGCCAGAGAGACAAAAGCAGAGGAGGCGGGGTGAAGATGACAGAACAGGGGGAATAAATTCCTTCAACAATGACTTGTGGAACAAATTAGAAATACGAAAAGGCAACTGGATTGACCACCTCCAGAATTTCATGCGGACCATTGAATCTAGGACCCAACTTTAGCGAGGGCACCTTCAACTTAATATTCTTAGAGGAAAGCCATACCTCCTCTCCTACTTTGAAGGAGACCCCTGACGAGCGCCTCCTATCGGCCTTCCTCTGTCCACCCCAGGACACCCAGAACTTATCCTGAAGAACTCACCAAAATGAGGATTAAACCCATAATTACAGAAAAATGGTGAAGTCCCCGTTGACTGATTAACCCAACTGTTGAAGGCAAACTCAGCCGGTGGAAGAAACGATGACCAATTCTCCTTTTGGTTGGCAACAGAACATCTTAAAATTTGCTCCAAAGACTGATTTGTTCTCTCTGTCTGACCGTTAATCTCAGGATGATAGACAGAGGAAAAGGACAAATCAGTCACCAGTTTGCTGCAGAAAGCCCTCCAAAATCTAGAGACGAATTGTACACCCCTATCAGATACAATATTTAGAAGAATCCCATGCAATTGTACCACATGAATATAATAAACAGTATGGAGAGAGTTTCAGCACTGAGTAATCCAGATAATGGGACAAAGTCAGCTTGTTTGCTGAAGCAATCAACTACCACCCATATATCAGATTTGTGAATTTCCCCCCTTCAAATCCTAAGAGTAGTCTGTGGAGCCTCCAAAAAAACCTACACTTTCATGCAGAGTTTAAATGATTGAGTGCAACACTTTTGCTGTTCAAAACTATTTCTATAATAAAAGCCTAAAAATCAAGTAAAGTAAGCTTTAGTTCAGATATGAGGTCACCTTATGTACTTGTCTTTTAGGAATTGACAATAGCAAAACATATGTTTCTTTTCCAATTATAGATTATACAAGAAAACACTTAAAATGACATTGGGTGTGTCATAATACTTGACAGTAAATATAAGGAATGTCTCGTTTGTATTTTATGTGTATCATGATGGTGTATTTTTTGGTAAGAACTTGATGGTTCATTTCTTTAGAAGGTTGGCAACTTCTTGTAAATGACTATATAGGAACATGTGATTCACTAAAAACTGCTGACGCTAACATGGTAGTTCTTTCTCATACATAATTGTGTGGCGGACTGTGGATTATTTGCATAAGAAAACCACTAACAGGTATTAAAAAATATTTTCCATCTCATGAGCAAAGGAATAAAACTAAAAGCACAGCAGTTCTTATTGATGAAGGTCACTTGTATTAATCATATTAATCATTTTGATCACGACATCCTAATTTTGACTTAACCTACATTTCTTATGCAACAAGCATATCTATAATAATAAATGCCCTAAGCAGCTTCCGGTTGTAACAACTTCCGTCCAGTTGTAACCGGTGACGTCACCACACACACGCACATGTTAACCCTCAACACACCACACCGCCTCAACACACACTCCTCTCACCTTTCACCTCCACTCATGTCCACTCACTCTTTCACTCCACATACGTTCCTTTCTCTCACTCCGTTTCTCATACTCACACCGTCATCGTCGCTGCCCCAACATCTTCCTCCGCCGCGATCCAGGATCCAGACGTTCTCCAGGCCGCCGACATGTTCTTGCGGGACGCCATCATGGATGTCGTGAAATCCCGCGAGATTCAAGATGGCGTCGCCGCAAGAACATGTCGCTGGCGTGGGCGACATCGGGATCCAAAATGGCGTCGGCGTAATCTCGCGAGATTTCGCCGACGCCATCTTTTTGGATCCCGATGTCGTTCACGCCAGCGACATGTTGTTGCGGCCACGCTATCTTGAATATCGCGGGTTTTCACGAAATCCAAGATGGCGTCCAGCAAGAATATGTCACTGGCGTGGGCGACATCGGGATCCAAAATGGCGTCGGCGTAATCTCGCGAGATTTCGCCGACGCCATCTTTTTGGATCCCGATGTCGTTCACGCCAGCGACATGTTGTTGCGGCCACGCTATCTTGAATATCGCGGGTTTTCACGAAATCCAAGATGGCGTCCAGCAAGAACATGTCGGCGGTCTGGAGAACGTCTGGATCCTGGATCGCGGCGGCGGAGGAAGATGTCGGGGCAGCGACGATGATGGTGTGAGTATGAGAAACGGAGTGAGAGAAAGGAACGTATGTGGAGTGAAAGAGTGAGTGGACATGAGTGGAGGTGAAAGTTGAGAGGAGTGTGTGTTGAGGCGGTGTGGTGTGTTGAGGGTTAACATGGCAAGAGGTGTTAACGACGTCGGCGAAATCTCGCGAGATTTCGCCGACGCCATCTTGCATTCGTGAAATTGCGTCATTTACCTCACGCCGACTTGCTGTGCGGACGCTTGGCATTGCCTGTACCACCATAACTACTGCTGCCTTGGTCCTATGCCTGTTTACTGCCGGTGTCTAATTACTGGACCAATTTGCCTGTACTGCCATAACTACTGCTGCCTTGCTCCTCTGCCGGTGTCTAATTACAGGACCAATTTGCCTATACCGCCATAACTTCTGCCTTTGTCCTCTGCCGGTGTCTAATTACAGGGCCAATTTTCCTATACTGCCATAACTACTGCTGCATTGCTCCTCTGCCGGTGTCTAATTACAGGGCTAATTTGCCTCTACCGCCATAACTACTACTGCCTTGCTCCTCTGCCGGTGTCTAATTACAGGGCTAATTTGCCTCTACCGCCATAACTACTGCTGCCTTGCTCCTCTGCCGGTGTCTAATTACAGGGCTAATTTGCCTATACCGCCATAACTAATGCCTTTGTCCTCTGCCGGTGTCTAATTACAGGGCCAATTTGCCTATACTGCCATAACTACTGCTGCCTTGCTCCTCTGCCGGTGTCTAATTACAGGGCTAATTTGCCTCTACCGCCATAACTACTGCTGCCTTGCTCCTCTGCCGGTGTCTAATTACAGGGCTAATTTGCCTCTACCGCCATAACTACTGCTGCCTTGCTCCTCTGCCGGTGTCTAATTACAGGGCCAATTTGCCTATACCGCCATAACTACTGCTGCCTTGCTCCTCTGCCGGTGTCTAATTACAGGGCTAATTTGCCTCTACCGCCATAACTACTGCTGCCTTGCTCCTCTGCCGGTGTCTAATTACAGGGCTAATTTGCCTCTACCGCCATAACTACTGCTGCCTTGCTCCTCTGCCGGTGTCTAATTACAGGGCTAATTTGCCTCTACCGCCATAACTACTGCTGCCTTGCTCCTCTGCCGGTGTCTAATTACAGGGCTAATTTGCCTCTACCGCCATAACTACTGCTGCCTTGCTCCTCTGCCGGTGTCTAATTACAGGGCCAATTTGCCTATACCGCCATAACTACTGCTGCCTTGCTCCTCTGCCGGTGTCTAATTACAGGGCTAATTTGCCTCTACCACCATAACTACTGCTGCCTTGCTCCTCTGCCGGTGTCTAATTACAGGGCCAATTTGCCTCTACCTCCATAACTACTGCTGCCTTGCTCCTCTGCCGGTGTCTAATTACAGGGCCAATTTGCCTCTACCGCCATAACTACTGCTGCCTTGCTCCTCTGCCGGTGTCTAATTTACAGGGCCAATTTGCCTCTACCGCCATAACTACTGCTGCCTTGCTCCTCTGCCGGTGTCTAATTCAGGATCAATTTGCCTCTACCACCATAACTACTGCTGCATTGCTCCTCTGCCGGTGTCTAATTTACAGGGCCAATTTGCCTCTACCGCCATAACTACTGCTGCCTTGCTCCTCTGCCGGTGTCTAATTCAGGATCAATTTGCCTCTACCACCATAACTACTGCTGCATTGCTCCTCTGCTGGTGTCTAATTACAGGGCCAATTTGCCAATACCGCCATAACTACTGCTGCCTTGCTCCTCTGCCGGTGTCTAATTACAGGGCCAATTTGCCTCTACCGCCATAACTACTGCTGCCTTGCTCCTCTGCCGGTGTCTAACTACAGGGCCAATTTGCCACTACCACTTCATAACTACTGCTGGGCAATTACAGGGTCAATTAGTATCTGTTTACTCTACAATACTCCAGGACGCCTTCTTCACTGCCAGATAACTGCCAAATAGACTCCTTTACCTGTGCCAACATGAGTCATACAAAAAGTATGCCAATGCCAGTGAAAGGAAAGCAGCTTTAGCACTACGACAAAAACAACGCCGTGCTAATGAGACTCCTGAGGAAAAACACCATTGCCTTGAGAAGATTAAGGCTTATAAATGCCGTCGCCTCACACACGAATCCCCTAACTCTAAATCCATAAGATTGGCTGAAGAAGCCACTGCACGCCGTCACCGCCGACAACAGACGGCCTCTTCCTCATCATTATTATTAGACTCACAACAGGATGCTTCCACATCAGCATGTGGAACAATTTACTGCTACACTTCATCCCATATGCCGTTCACTGACATAACTAATCAGCAATCTGTTTCTGCCCTATCAATACCACCATTCAATACCGATGCACAGTATGCCAATGCCAGTGAAAGGAAAGCAGCTTTAGCACTACGACAAAAACAACGCCGTGCTAATGAGACTCCTGAGGAAAAACAGCATCGACTTGACAAGATTAAGGCTTATAAACGCCGATGTCTCACACACGAATCCCCTAACTCTAAATCTATTACATTGACTGAAGAAGCCTCTACACGCCATCACCGCCAACAACAGACGGCTTCTTCCTCATCATCTATAATAATAAATGCCCTAACCAGCTTCTGGTTGTAACAACTTCCGTCCAGTTGTAACCGGTGACGTCACCACACACACACGCACGTTAACCCTCAACACACCACACCGCCTCAACACACACTCCTCTCACCTTTCACCTCCACTCACGTCCACTCACTCTTTCACTCCACATACGTTCCTTTCTCTCACTCCGTTTCTCATACTCACACCGTCATCGTCGCTGCCCCGACATCTTCCTCCGCCGCCGCGATCCAGGATCCAGACGTTCTCCAGGCCGCCGACATGTTCTTGCGGGACGCCATCTTGGATTTTGTGAAATCCCGCGAGATTCAAGATGGCGTCGCCGCAAGAACATGTCGCTGGCGTGGACGACTCGGGATCCAAAAAGATGGCGTCGGCGAAATCTCGCGAGATTACGCCGACGCCATTTTGGATCCCGATGTCGTCCACGCCGGCGACATGTTCTTGCGGCGACGCCATTTTGGATCGGCGAAATCCCGCGATAGTCAAGATGGCGTCGCCACAAGAACATGTCGCCGGCGAGGACGACGTCGGGATCCAAAATGGCGTCGGCGAAAACTCGCGAGATTTCGCCGACGCCATTTTGGATCCCGACGTCGTCCACGCCGGCGAAATGTTCTTCCGGCGACGCTATCTTGACTATCGCGGGATTTCACGATACTCAAGATGGCGTCGCCGCAAGAACATGTCGCCGGCGTGGACAACGTCTGGATCCAGGATGGCGCCGGCGGAAGAAGATGTCGGGGATCGTGGAGCAGCGGCGATGACGGCGTGAGTATGAGAGACGGAGTGAGAGAAGGGGTCGTATGTGGAGTGAAAGAGTGAGTGGAGATGGTGAAAGGTGAGAGGAGTGTGTGTTGAGGAGTGTGTGTGTTGAGGGTTAACATGGCAAGAGGTGTGATGCTATCGCATCCTCGCGATGCGATAGCATCGGGCCATAATCTAGTACCCAATAAGGACATAAAATTATGTATATATATATTTTTTCATGTAGCTTAAAACTTAATGCTTTTGTTTAAATGAATGGTGGAAATGAAAAACCATCTCTCAGAGAAGGCTACAGTTCTATGTTATGAAAACTGATTGACTTTTATTTCTTGAATCTTTACTAAAAGTCATCGGCATAAAGTGGTATTTGACTCCAACTGGCTGTCATCTACCGCCCCCCAGGGCCAGCCACCACCTTCTTTGACCACTTCACCACCTGGCTACTTCATTTCCTTTCCGCGGACATCCCTACTATCATCATGGGCGACTTCAACATCCCCATTGACACTTCCCTCTCAGCTGCCACTAAACTTCTATCTCTCACTTCCTCCTTCGGCCTCACTCAATGGTCTTCTACAGCCACCCACAAAGATGGCCACACACTGGACCTCATCTTCACCCGCCTCTGCTCCCTATCTAACCTCTCTAACTCACCTCTTCCTCTCTCTGACCACAACCTGCTCACATTCTCTTCCCTCTTCACTCCATGTCTACAATCCCCACCCCACAAACTTTCACACCCTCGCAGGAATCTTAAACACCTTGACCTACACTCATTCTCCGAATCCCTCCTCCCTCTTACAGATATAAGTTCCTTACACAATGCGGATGACGCTGCCGCTCTATATAACACCACAATAGCTGTAGCTTTGGAATCCGCTGCCCCACTTACACATACCAAAACTCGCAAAATCAACAGACAGCCCTGGCACACCAGCCTGACCAAAGAGCTGAGGCGAGCTTCCAGGGCTGCTGAGCGCAGATGGAAAAGATCCCACTCCAACGAGCATTTCATCGCATTCAAACAGTCCCTCACTACTTTCAAGACCACACTCGCCACAGCTAAACAAACCTACTTCTCATCTCTCATATCCTCCCTGTCTCACAACCCTAAACAGTTATTCAACACCTTCAATTCTCTCCTCCGCCCCCCAGCACCTCCTCCCTCCCCACTCATCTCAGCTGAAGACTTTGCCTCATTTTTCAAGCAGAAAATTGATAACATCAGGGACAGTTTTGGTCAACAACCCCCAGAGCCCTTCCTCCCGACTTCCCAGCCCTCCACCTTCAAAACCAACTTCTCCACCATTACAGAAGATCGACTCTCCACTCTACTCTCAAGATCACATCTCACCACCTGTGCACTCGACCCGATCCCATCCCACTTCATCCCAAACCTCACCACAGTCTTCATCCCAACCCTAACCCATCTCTTCAACCTATCACTAACAACTGGTGTTTTCCCCTCAAGCTTTAAACATGCCTCCATCACACCTATCCTCAAAAGGCCCTCTCTTGACCCATCCTCTGTATCTAGCTATCGCCCTATATCACTTCTCCCATACGCCTCCAAGCTACTGGAACAACACGTCTACCTTGAACTGTCCTCCCATCTCTCTTCTTGCTCCCTCTTCGACCGCTTACAATCTGGCTTCCGGTCACACCACTCCACTGAAACTGCCCTTACTAAGGTCACCAATGACCTCTTAACTGCCAAGAGCAAGCGACACTACTCTGTCCTCCTCCTCCTGGACCTGTCGGCTGCCTTTGACACAGTGGACCATTCCCTATTATTACAGACCCTCTCATCCCTCGGCATCACAGACTTGGCCCTCTCCTGGATCTCATCATACCTAACAGACCGGACATTCAGCGTCTCCCACTCACACACCACCTCCTCACCTCGCCCCCTATCTGTCGGAGTCCCACAAGGTTCAGTCCTAGGGCCCCTGCTGTTCTCTATTTACACCTTTGGCCTGGGACAGCTCATAGAATCTCATGGCTTTCAGTATCATCTTTATGCTGATGACACACAGATCTACATCTCTGGACCAGATATCACCTCCCTACTAACCAGAATCCCTCAATGTCTGTCCACTATTTCATCCTTCTTCTCCACTAGATATCTGAAACTCAACATGGACAAAACAGAATTCATCATCTTTCCCCCATCTCACGTGACCCCCCCTACGAACCTATCAATTACAGTAAATGACTGCCCACTCTCCCCAGTCCCACAAGCTCGCTGCCTCGGAGTAATCCTTGATGCTGATCTCTCCTTCAAACCACATATCCAAACCCTTTCCACTTCCTGCCGACTTCAACTCAAAAATATTTCACGCATCCGTTCATTCCTCACCCAAGAATCTGCAAAAACCCTAGTCCATGCCCTCATCATCTCTCGCCTTGACTACTGCAACCTCATGCTCTGCGGCCTCCCCTCAAACACTCTCGCACCCCTCCAATCTATTCTAAACTCTGCTGCCCGACTAATCCACCTGTCCCCCCGCTATTCCCCAGCTTCTCCCCTCTGTCAATCCCTTCACTGGCTCCCAATTGCCCAGAGACTCCATTACAAAACCCTAACCATGACATACAAAGCCATCCACAACTTGTCTCCTCCATACATCTGTGACCTCGTCTCCCGGTACTTTCCTGCACGCAACCTCCGATCCTCACAAGATCTCCTTCTCTACTCCCCTCTTATCTCCTCTTCCCACAATCGCATACAAGATTTCTCTCGCGCATCACCCCTACTCTGGAACTCTCTACCACAACATATCAGACTCTCACCTACCATCGAAACCTTCAAAAAGAGCCTGAAGACCCACCTCTTCCGACAAGCCTATAACCTGCAGTAACCACCGATCGACCAAACCGCTGCACGACCAGCTCTACCCTCGCCTACTGTATTATCACCCATCCCTTGAAGATTGTGAGCCCTCGCGGGCAGGGTCCTCTCTCCTCCTGTACCAGTTATGACTTGTATTGTTTAAGATTATTGTACTTGTTTTTATGTATACCCCCCTCACATGTAAAGCGCCATGGAATAAATGGCGCTATAACAATAAATAATAATAATAATAATAATAATAATTTGACAAAACAGTGTCTTGAATGAGTCGGTGATTTGCCGCTCACTATTATGAAAGTGGGAATAATCAGATCTTGCAATTTAATTGGATTTTGAAAATGAAATTAACAAGCAGATACAATGGGGATGTCTTTAATAAATAAATTATTATTTAAAAATGATGAGTCAGCAAAAAAACATGTGTTATAAGGATATTATTATGAAAAATTAGAAATGTGGACCGGCCAATATCAAGTAGGAATGCAGCAAACATGCCTCAAAGTATATATAGACACCTGAAACTGAAGAGACACAACTAAAAACTAGAGATGAGCGAACATGTTTGAAAAACATTCACCAATCTTAACCCCTTCATGACTCAGCCTATTTTTACCTTAATGACCTGGCCATTTTTTCAATTCTGACCAGTGTGCCTTTATGAGGTAATAACTCAGGAACGCTTCAACGGATCCTAGCAATTCTGAGATTATTTTTTCGTGACATATTGGGCTTCATGTTAGTGGTGAATGTAGGTTGATAATTAATTTTTGAGTTTATTTGTGAAAAAAATGGAAATTTGGCGAATATTTTGCAATTTTCAAATTTTGAATTTTTATTCTGTTAAACCAGAGAGTTATGTGACACAAAATAATTAATAAATAAAACTTCACACATGTCTACTTTACATCAGATCAATTTTGGAAACAAAATTTTTTTAGTTAGGAAGATATAAGGGTTAAAAGTTGACCAACGATTTCTCATTTTTACAACAAAATTTACAAAACCTTTCTTTTAGGGACCACCTCACATTTGAAGTCACTTTAAGGGGTCTACATGGCAGAAAATGCCCAAAAGTGACACCATTCTAAAAACTGAACTCCTCAAGCTACTCAAAATTACATTCAAGAAGATTATTAACCCTTCAGGTGCTTCATAGGAACTAAAGAAATGTGGAAGGAGAAAATGGACATTTTAATTTTTCCAACAAAAATTTTCTTTTAGCATCAATTTTTTCATTTTTGCATGGGCAACCGGATAAAATGGATCCTAAAATTTGTTGGGCAATTTCTCCTGAGTTCACTGATACTTCTAATGTGGTCATAAACCACTATTTGGGCACACGGCAGGGCTCAGAAGGGAAGGAGCGCCATTTGACTTTTTGAATGGAAAATAAGCTGGAACATTTAGCGGTTGCCATGTGGTGTTTGGAGAGCTCCTGTGTGCCTAAACATTGGAGTTCCCCCACAAGTGACCCCATTTTGGAAAATAGACCCCCCAAGGAACTTATCTAGATGAATAGTGAGCACTTTAATCTCCCAGGTGCTTCACAAATTGATCCATAAAAAAAGTACCTTTTTTTCACCCAAAAAATTTTTAGCCTCAGTTTTTTCATTTTCACATGGGCAGCAGGATAAAATTGATCCTAAAATTTGTTGGGCAATTTCTCCTGAGTACACCGATACCTCATATATGGTCATAAACCACTATTTGGGTGCACGGCAGGGCCCGGAAGGGAAGGAGCGCCATTTGACTTTTTGAATGGAAAATTAGCTCAAATTGTTAGCGGGCACCATGTCGTGTTTGGAGAGCCCCTGTGTGCCTAAACAGTGAAAAACCCCCAGAAGTGACACCATTTTGGAATCTAGACCCCTTAAGTAACTTATATAGATGTGTGGTGAGCACTTTGAACCCCCAAGTGCTTCACAGAAGTTTATAACGCAGAGCAGTGAAAATAAAAAAATCATTCTTTTTCCTCAAAAATTACTTTTTAGCCCGCTATTTTTTATTTTCACAAGGCTAACAGGAGAAATTGGACCACAAAAGTTGTTGTGCAATTTGTCCTGAGTACACCAGTATCCCATATGTGGGGGGGACCACTGGGCGCTTGGGAGAGCTCCGAAGGTAAGGAGCACCATTTTGGATTGCAGACTTTGATGGAATGCTCTGCCGGTGTTATGTTGCGTTTGCAGAGCCCCTGATGTGCCTAAACAGTAGGAAACCCCCACAAGTGACCCCATTTTGGAAACTAGAACTCCCAAGGAACTTATCTAGATGTGTGGTGAGCACTTTAAACCCCCAAATGCTTCACAGAAGTTTATAATGCAGAGCCGTGAAAATAAAAAAAAACATTTTTTTCCTCAAAAAATGATTTTTTAGCCCGCAATTTTTTATTTTCACAAGGGTAACTGAAGAAATTGGACCCCAAAAGTTGTTGTCCAGTTTGTTCTGAGTATGCTGGTACCCCATATGTGGAGGGAAACCACTGTTTAGGCACACGTCGGGGTTCTGAAGGGAAGTAATGACGTTTTGAAATGCCGACTTGATGGAATGGTCTGCGGGCGTCATGTTACGTTTGCAGAGCCCCTGATGTGCCTAAACAGTAGAAACCCCCCACAAGTGACCCCATTTTGGAAACTAGATCCCCCAAGGAGCTCATCTAAATGTGTGGTGAGCACTTTGAATCCCCAAGTTCTTCACAGAAGTTTATAATGCAGAGCCGTGAAAATAAAAAATCATTTTTTGCTCACAAAAATAATTTTTAGCCCTCAATTTTTTATTTTCTCAAGTGTAACAGGAGAAATTAGACCCCCAAAATTGTTGTGCAATTTTTCCTGAGTACGCTGATACCCCATATGTGGGAGTAAACCACTGTTTTCGCACACGTCGGGGCTCGGAATGGAGGGAGCACTGTTTGACGTTTTGAAAGCAAAATTGGCTGGAATAAATGGTGGCACCATGTAGCATTTAGAGACCCCTTGATGCGCCTAAATAGTGGAAACCCCTCAATTCTAACTCCAACCCTAACCCCAACACACCCCTAACCCTATCCCAACCCTAACCATAACCCTAACCACAACCCTAACCCCAACACATCCCTAACCCTAATCCCAACTTTAACCCTAACCACAAGCCTAACCATAATTACAACCCACCCCTAACCCTAATCTTAACCGTAATTCCAACCCTAACCCTAATTCCATCCCTAACCTTAATTCCAACCCTAACTCTAACCTTAATTCCAACCCTAACCCTAATTCTAACCCTAACCCTAATGGAAAAATAAAAATATTTTCTTTATTTTATTATTTGTCCTTACCTAAGGGGGTGATAAAGGGGGGTTAGTTACTTTTTTTTTAATTTGATCACTGTGAGAGTTCATCACAGTGATCAAAATGAGTGAATGAATCTGCCGGCCGGCAAATTCAACAGGCGCACTGCATTTTGCAAGATGGGGCACCCATGAAGGATCCGGAGGGACACTGGGATGGCCACAGGGACATAGGAGGTACCGGGGGGGTGAGGGGGGTATCGGAAGGTGGGGGGAGCAGAGGGAAGGGGAGGGGAAGCTGATGGTGATGCGCCGGCAGATCGGTGGTGGGGACCGATTGCCCCCATCAATCGGTGTGGGGGGGTCGGATCTAGGTCTCCAGCCATGGCCAATGCTATTGCAGCATCGGCCATGGCTGGATTGTAATATTTCACCAAATTTCATTGGTGAAATATTACAAATAGCTCTGATTGGCTGTTTCACTTTTAACAGCTAATCAGAGTTATCATAGCCACAGCAGGGCTAATCCACCCCCCTGGGGTGAAGCACAAAGGGTCCTGTATGTGCAGGTCGGGTGACCTTTCAGTGACCCCGGTCACCCGACCCGCAGAAAGGCTATCAATTCATGGTGCCACATAGGCGTCATGGGTCAGATTGGCACCAACTTTCATGATGCCTACGTGGAGTCAAAGGTCGGGAAGGGGTTAAAGTCAGGACGAACATAGCACATTCGGATTTGTGTTAACTTTTGCGAGCATGTTTACTCAAAGTCAGCAAAAGTCAGTATCAGTTCGGTAAATCATTGTGTTTCCACTAATGCTTTTGTATCACATTGCCTAGGATGGTGGTGCTGTATGATGATCAGGGTGGAAGGGGGGACGTTTTTAATGAGCGGAGGGAGTGTGGAGGAGTTAAAGGAGCATCTGAAGAGATTACAGGAGCAGCACATGCTTTTTTTCTCTTAACTTTAAGTCTGTTGATTCGTGCAGCCAATCAGGGCGAAGAAACCATCCACAATGTCATGACACAAGGTCTTCTGTGATTAGTTGCCGAAGTCACATGTTCCTGGTCATATAAAAAGTAGACATCTTGTTTTGCTAGCGCCATTTTCTCAGTGTCACAGTGCAGAGAGGTCGCCCCTGTGCCAGAGCTGTTGCTGCTGAAAATGAACTTGTCCTGTGTGAAATCGATCTCCCAGCATCGAAGTAGATTGTACAAATATTCTGTGGCAGTCTCTTGAAGCCCCATTTACTACTCCAAATAGTTTGTGCTAAAACTAGATGTTCAGTGGCAAATCAGAAGGCCAGATTTACAATTAAAAATTGTTAGGCCTAATAGTGTGTTGTAGTCATTAGGCGCAATTAGCTACTCCAAATACTCCAAATCATTTATGCTAAAACTGATTCAGTGGCAAATCAGAAGGACAGATTTCCACTTAAAAATCATTAGGCCTAATATGATGGTGCAGCCACGAGGCAACATTTGCCACTACAAAGAATTTATCCTAAAACTGTGTTTCAGTGGCAAATCAGTAGGCCAGATTTCTACTTAAAAATTGTAAAGCCTAATATGGTGTTGCTGCCTTTAGGGGCAATTAGCTACTCCAAATACTACAAAAAATGTATGCTATAACTGTGATTCAGTGTAAATTCAGAAGGACAGATTTCCACTTAAAAATTGTTAGGCCTAACATAGTGTTGCAACCATGAGACCCAATTAGCTACTGTGTTATAGTGCCAAATCAGAAGGCCAGATTTCCACCTAAAAATAAAAATTGCTTGGCCTAATATAGAGGTGCAACCACTAGGAGCAAATCAGAATACCAAATTTCCGCTAAAAAATTGATAGGCCTAATATAGTGTTGCAGCCACAAGGCCCAATTAGCTACTCCAAATCGTTTGTGCTAAAACTGTGTTTCAGTGGAAATCAGAAGACCAGATTTCCACATAAGAGTCAATAGACCTACTATAGTGTTGTAGCTACAAGACACAATTAACTACTCCTAATCATTTCTGCTAAAACTGTGTTTCAGGGGCAAATCAGAAGGCCAGATTTCCATGTATAAACTGTTAGGTCTAATATAGTGGTGCAGCCAGGAGGACAATTAGCAACTTCAAATCGTTTTTGCTAAGACTGTGTTTCAGTGGCAAATCAAGAAGTTATCTTTCCACTTAAAAATCATTAGGCATAACAATGTTGTTCAACTTTGTAGCAAAGTCACAGAAGAGGACTAAAACTCCTCCAAAAATTCAAAAATACAGCTGAAAAGGTGCTGCCTTTTTCAGCTGTATTTTAGAATTTTTGGAGGATTTTTAGTCCTCTTCTGTGGCTTTGCTACTTAGTTTAGTGTTAGGACTCGCAAACCTTGACGTTGGGTTGTGAGCTTGCATATCTTGGCCAAAATATCAACCATTACCTCACATATTTATATGTATTTTGTGCACTATATATTTCAGGGTGCAACCAAACCCAGCACGTTAGGTCTTGTATACAGGAGTATCCACATGGCATGCATTTAGAGAGAGTGGACATGTGAACAGCACCCTATACAGGCCTGTATTGTGCAAATGTATACTAAGCAGTTACCCCTTCCATGAACTGGTAGGTTGTGAGTGGCTGTCTATTTAGTATTTTGCACCTGTGTTTTGCAACAACTTTGCTATATCGGTTGGCTGTATCCTGTAGTGCATTTGTTCAGAGACCTGGGCAGATAAGCAGTACTGCCCTTTTTCAGCTATAACAGTGCTGTTCAGGCACACTATCTAGAAAATAAAGAGTGACTGTTCATTTAGTGACAGGTGACTAACGGCTGTGGGCCTAAGGTTGTGAAACAGCAGGGTACAAGAGGGGAAGACTACTTACCACATGAGTGGGAAAAAGCGAGTCCGTGGTGGAATGGGGAATAGGCTTGGTGTTCGACTCAACAAACACTGTCTCGTCCTATCGAAAGACCATTAAAACCAACAATCCGTGCCCATGTTCACTAGGGGACAGCAGTGAGCTATACGCTATGTGCAAACTATACATGTATACACATATGTAATCTGATAAACACCTCTCAATTGAAGAATACCATACACTTAACTTCTATGTGCAAACTATACATGTGTACACATATACACATACATAATCTAATAAACACCTCTCAATTGAAATTATACCATATAGCTATACATGAATACAGACAGATGGTTGTCGAGGGCATCCCCAGAGACAGCAACACATCAATTTAAGAGGGAGTAATGTCTATAAGAGCACTAAATGGTCCCCTACCCTAATTCTCACTAGCAGACAGAAAACGGCTAAAATAGCCGGAAAATATGTAGAAGGTATAGAATGTAGCTGTATGCAGGAGAATCCCCCCAGAAAATGTCCCAAGTGGGACAAGAAGATAGCAGCACAAGGATATGATTAACCCCGCGCAGCCAAGGCTAAAAATAATGGAGGAAAAACTCCCATTTGAGTTAAGAGTCCTGGATGGGATTACCGAAGTGAAGTTATGACTTGGAAGTACCGCCCAGTGGGGGGACGGGAAGTGGAGGAACAGGGCACAGGAGAGCCCCACGCGTATCACTGCCGCACTGCAGCTTCGTCAGGGGAAGTAAGGATGCGTCCATATTGTGATCTATAAATAGTAGCTCAGTCTGACCAGAGATGACTCACCGGCATGTGGGACCTGCTAGGGGAGGCGGCCTCTTTCCTGATAGCATTGTGCAGCTGGGGCACACTGAGTGGTTTAATCAGTGCAGCACCTGACCAATATCAGAGTGCAGAGTTTGTTCCCCTACTATCACCTCTGTTAAGGATGGTCAAAACACATAGAGGACAGAATCAGCCATCTATGCAGAATTTTGCAGCATACTTAGTTTTGTATTTGTTATTTTTTATATTACTATTAACGTGCTGACAAGACAGGTTGTGTCCAGATGGATAAACGAGTAAAGGCGCATGCGAGATGTGCGGCCGCACAGGGAAGGGAAAGAGATAGTCCATTTATAAGAGTAGCAGTAGATTTAGAGAACACAAAGATGCTGGTGTACTCAGGGGAAGGGGGCAAACCAGCTGACATGACCCAGGACAAATTATATTAAGGGTTACAAATCTGTATAGATGAAAGTAAAAGGAGAAGGGGGAGAGCATGGAAAACACTGGCCTCCAAACATATATGATAAGACAGGTGTGACCAATCAAACTGGTTCACACAAAGCAGATTATATGTACGTGTGACATATGCATAATTAAGACAGGATGGGGAAATATATGTACAGACATGAGTACAGAAGCTAATAAACCACAGAAGAGGGGGAAATATTTTAGGAATTAATCATTTAACAAATGATAAACAAATGAAGAAACAATGATGAAAAAAATATACATCTAAAGTAAAGAAAAAGAAGAAAAAAATATATATAAGAAAAAATATATAAAATAGAAAAAATGAGAAAATAATAATATTAAATGAGTAAAGAAAGCAAATCCATAAGGAAAAACATACATAAAAAAATAAAAAAAATTATAAAGGAGAGGAATGAAAAAATTATAGTAGAAAAAATAAAATAAAATACAAAAAATAATAAGAAGAAGAAATGAAAAAGTGTGCAATCAAATAATAAAGGGAATAAAAAAAATGTGATCTATGCATATCAAAATTGCAATAAAATAAATAGAAATAGCTGTAGAAAAAATAAGAATAAAATGGGGATAGAAAAAAATGAAAAATGAATTAAAATAAAATGAAGGATGTAAGAAAAATATAAAATAAATGAAAAATAAAAAATATATAAAAATAAAAATGAAAATCAATAATGATGAATGGTAATTATCAAAAACCAAATAAATAACAGCAGCAATGAAGAAAAAAAAAGAAAAATTATTAAATGAGAAAATCCCAATATCCTGCTGCTTCAAAGAGTTTATTTCATAACCAAGAATAATTGTGCAAAGTCTTATAAAAAAATGTCTCCAAGTACAAAAGCTTATTTGGAATATGTTGGACAACCCTCCATAACACTGATCCCAACCAAATCGCTAGTTGGACCCCTTTAACACATATAAACAGTATCCATTTCCACTCTGAAGACCTAAGGGACCCAATTAAGTAATGCCAGCCCAATTTCTGTTGTACCAGGGTCCTATGGCGAATACAGGTCCATCCATCAGATAGTTGCAGCTTGATAAGTCTTAATATTAGCCAAGGAAGCCAGTGAACAGGGGCTCTTCATTAAGCCCGGACGGTGTGACAGAATTTAGTTGAAAGGTCCATCTTGATTCTTTCTGTAGCAGAATCTTGCGGCGATCACCACCACTTTCATTACCCGTTATTTTCTGTAAACCAAAAAATCTCAGATTATCTGGTCTTCCTCTGTGTACGTCAAGGAAATGGGATGCGATACATGTTAAGGCCTTACCCTTTTGAAAGTCAGAACGCGCCAGATTAATAGTTGAGATGTGCTTCTGTGCCTGTTTCCTTAGCTCTTGCGATGGACAAACAAGGGCATAAATGACATGCATGGTTTTACAATTGACGTAATGGTTAAGCCGATAACTGCGTCCATCAAGTGGATTATTAAAAAGATTCCTGGTCGGGTACTTGAATGGACAGATATTACAGTTACCACATGAAAAGGAGCCCCTGAGGCGAATACCCCGCTGAAGTCTAACAACCGGGTGGGAAAAATGACTTGTGGTGAGAATATCCTGTAAATTGGGTGCCCTTCTTGCAGTCATGAGAGGCCTGGCACTAACGCAGACTGAAGTCTGCATATCTGATGTCAAGATATCCCAGTGGTTCTCAAGAATTCTCCTTACCTGACTCCAGCCCGTGTTATACTCCATAATGAATCTGAGGGTACAGTCTTGCTGGCACGGTCTTGTCTGGAGGAGAGCATCCTGGTTCATGGCCCTGGCATGTTGGTATGCTCTTGAGATCGTCTTTCTGGGATAACCTCTCTGGCGGAATCGAGAGGTCAGCGATCTGGCTTGCTTGCTGAAATCTCAATCAGAGGTTCAATTACGACGGACACGCAGGAACTGTCCTACTGGCATACCCGTACGTGTGTGTAACGGGTGGAAGCTCTGGTATTGAAGCAGGGAATTGGTGACAGTAGGCTTACGATGGAGATCAGTTGTGAGACAATCACCCTCAATAGTGACTTTAAAATGCAGAAAAGTCACAGACTCTAATGATATATAATGGGTCAGAAATATATTGAGGGAACTGTTGTTCAGTTCGCTTAGGAATTGTGTGTATTCATCTATGGCGGTGCCTGTCCAGATGAAGAAAATATGATCTAGAAATCGGTGCCAATTCCTGACATGTTCGATGTATCCATGGGAACGGTAAACCACGGTCTCCTTCCACCAACCGAGGAAGAGCCTTCAGGTGGAGGCACTTGGCTAATGCTCACCAGGCCAAAACTGCCACTTACTTTCGAAACCAAGGTCCCCCAGAGGCTGCCACAAAATAATACAAAATAGGGGAAAATAGCATAGCAGCAAAACAGGGACCGGAAATCACATATCGCAACCTATGCATACTAAAATAGTACACAAATAAGTGCACAGATGAGCGGCACCTGAAAAACAGGAATTTATATATAAGGTATACTACCCTAAGAACACAAATAAATAAGTACAGTAATACAGCCGGAAATAACATATCCTGGCAGATAATTAGCATAAGTGCCTGTGTACACAGACTAAAAAACGCATAATTAACCCATATAATAGCTTCACAAAATTGCATAACAGCGGTAATACGCCACTGGCCTGCAAATCGGAGGCAAAAGAGACCAGGTCGAGACTCATGAAATATAATATACAATTAAATATATACAATATATATAGGGCAAGGAATACACAAGAAATAGAATACATCAATATGAATATATATAGACACATAATGTAAGTGAAATAATTAATAAAATTATATAAACAAATAATAACATAAAAAGTGAATAGTGTAGTGCAACACATGTGCGCTCGAGTGAACACTAGTGAATACAAGTAATAATATTATAATTCATAAATAAAATATCATATAAAGAATAAAGTGCATAAGTGCAGTGTCATGGAAGATGTATTCTTTTTCAAAAACATCCAAGGGCCGGGTACAAGCTAAAAGCAGAAGAAAAAAGAGAAGAAAAACAGAATAAAAAAAAGAAATATTAAAACAGATATTATAAAAATGCGTTAAAAGATAATTGTTCATTGAGACTCTTAGGTGCAATCATATGCAATCTAAATATCCATTTGGCTTCTATTTGTGCAAGGCGTTTCTTGATGTCCCCTCCTCTAGTGTTTAATGTGATATGATCAATCCCCCTCACTTTTAGCAGAGAATCATTGCATTGATGAAATAATTTAAAATGCCTTGGCAGTGTTTGGAGAGAATCAATGTCAGAGGCATCCTGTGCTGCTCTGATATCTAAGACATGTTCCCTTACTCTACGTCTGAATTCCCTTGATGTAAGACCGACATATTTCAAATTACAGGGGCAACTGGCACAATAAATGACTGCCGTAGTGGTACATGTTATATGGTAGAGTATTTTGAATGTTTTACTCTCATTAGCATTTGAGAAATCGTCACATCTCTCTACATTAGGGCATGCTACACATGATCCACACGGTCGACAACCCCATTTTGGGCCCCGTGATCCAAACACGTTATCCTTTTTCTTTTTGTAGTGACTATGCACTAAGATGTCACAAATGTTTTTTGATCTCCTATATGTGATGGCAGGCCTAGGCGGTAGATATTGTGACAAAATAGGGTCTATCTGTAGGATCTTCCAATGTTTGGTCAGAATTGTGCCATTTACAATTAAAATTTTGAATGTAGCGTACCGTATCAGAGAATTGTGCATCAGATCTACGTTTGTGTAGTGCCTGCAAGTGGTCTGTTTTTTCCGCACGCCAATATCCACGTTTTATACATGAAGAGGGATATTGTTATGAATGGGTCACCAAGGAGGAAAAAACCTAAACAAGCTAAGCCCCAGAAAAACCAGAGAGGTTGGTAACTATGCAGATTGCAGATCCCTGATCCTAACCAAACAACTAGCAGCAGCCGTGGAGCGTACCTACGATGAACCTAGACGCCTCGTCAAGGCTGGAGGACTAAATAATCCTAAAGCAAGAAAAGGGGAAAACTAACTGCCCCAGAGCAGACCCCAAAGGAATAGACAGCCCCCACACATGTATTGACGGTGAAACAAGATGAAAACACAAACACAGGCAGGAAAATAGGCTGAGCAAATGATAGGGCCCAAACTAACTAGAAAGGAAAGGAAAGACACTCTCTGCAATCTGCCCAAAACCCTACAAAATAATGTCCAACACTTCTGATAACAAAATTAACCCTGAAGTCACTAAACTTCTCCCACTATATCAGCACTCTGAAATATTCTGAGACAGAGCAAAAAGAGGCCAAACTAATAAGGGACAAAAAGCAAATTGGCAAATACAGATAAATAAGAGTGTAAATTCAGCACAGCCCCAGCCGGGGATGGCTGACCACACAAAAAACTGAATAGAACAACAAAATCAAGTGTGAACATTAGCAGAAAAACTTAGCTTGAGCTGACTGGAACAGAGCTGAGAACCAAGACCTGACAAGCAGAAGGAATCACCAGCACCAGAGTAGGGCGTCGGCTGTCTTAAATCCAATCTGAGATTCCTGAGGTCCAATCGTCATCCTCATTATCAGGTGGCAGATCTCTACTGATTAAATCAGCCTCACTACCTCCTGTTACCACCAGAGGGAGCCTGGAAGGAGAACTCACAACTGGTAGACCAGAAAATGAACTCACCACAGGATATCCACGTTCTTGGAATCTAACACTCAAGTCTCTACTCTGTTTTTCAAATAATTCCTCTTTTGAGCAAATGCGTCACATCCGTAAAAATTGTCCCACAGGTATGCCATGAATAAGACTTTGTTGATGGGATGCTGAAAAATGTAAAAGGCTGTTCGTTGAGGATGGCTTACGGAAAACATCAGTATATACAAAACCAGCATCATCAACTTGAAGCAAGACATCCAGGAATTCTATATTTGATCTCCCCGCCTTATATGTCAAACGTAGATTAAGCTCGTTTTCATTCAGATGGCTCTTAAAGGTGTGAAGCTCGTCCATGGAACCCTGCCAAATACACAGAATATCATCAATGTATCTCCCCCAGTATTGCACTCTATCAAACTAATGGTGTGGAATCAGTTGTAAAAATATTTCTCTCCCACAGCCCCAGGAACAGATGTGCATATGAGGGCGCAAAGGCCGCCCCCATAGCTGTACCCTGGAGCTGTAGGAAAAACTTATCTGAAAACATAAAGAAATTATGAGTGAGTGCAAACTGGAGGAAATCCACAGTGAACTCACAAAATTCACCATCTTCATTGGACATCATCAAAAACTGCTTGACAGCAAAGAGGCCATCCTCATGTCTTATAGACGTGTAGAGGGATTCGATATCACAAGTCACAAGGATTATATTCTCCTCCAATTGTAGCCCATCCATCTTACGTAAAACATTGTTTGTATCCTTGAGGTAAGACGGTAAGGTTTCTACCATGGGGTGAAGAACATAATCAATCAACCTACAGATGGGTTCAAAAAAGCTGTTATTACCTGCCACAATGGGGCAGCCTGGTGGACAAGATACATTTTTGTGTACCTTTGGGAGTAGGTAAAACGTTGCAATGGTAGGACAGTCCACAGTTAAATATTCCATCTGTTTTTGGTTAATAATCGAAGACTCAACAGCTCCTGTCAGTATAGTCTTCAACTGTGAACAAAAAGACGTTAAAAGTAAGCCTCCTATAGCACTTGGTATCTTTTAATAATTAATACACCTCTTTCTCGTACATATTACAAGGCCAAATCACTGTGTCACACCCCTTATCGGATGGTTTTATTTCCACATCTGTTCAAGCAGAGAGTTCTTTAATGGCTTCTGTTTGAGACCATAGATGCACTTCTCATTCTGTTTTGTATTGGAGGGAGTTTCCATTTATAAATCCTGTTATTCTCCATATCAGATAAATCCCTAGTGTATTTTTTTGTTTTAACCTCCTTAATTTGTTTTTCCCAGGATAAATGTACAATTCCTTTTTAAATTTTTCCATCTCCCCTGGTGTAATAAATTTAATGAGATCTTTATTGAGATCCTCGACCTCATCTATATCCATGGAAGCTTCTAGTTCCGGCTTTAGGAGAACATATAACACTAGGACACGCAAACGTAAGAACAATCCAGGACAGACATCTCCTAGGAGAAAGAAGGATGCTCTGGGTCCCAGTGGCCTACCATCTAATAAGGTAATTAACTTATCAGATGTCGATCTGACACCTCAGCAAAAGGAGATCCTTGAACTGTACTACTGTACTTATTTATTTGTGTTCTTAGGGTGGTAAGGCCCTTTTACATTTAGCGATGCACCAGCGATCCGACCAGCGATCCGACCCGGTCAGGATCGCTGGTGCATCGCTAAATGATTGCTAGTGAGCTTTCACACAGAAAGATCTCACAGCGATGCAGCAGCGACGCAGCGCACGATACTCACCTTTCACACACACAGCGATGAAGACGTCCTCCCGCCCGCCTCCACGCGTCGCTCGTCGTCACAGCAGGAAGCGCCCGACAAGAAATGGAGCTGGACATTCTCGCGCCATCAGCGATGGATAGCGGGGGAGCCGGTCGGAGGTAAGTATCACACATAGCGATATCGCTAGCAATATCACTATAACGTCACAAAATCGGTGACGTTATAGTGATATCGCTAGCGATATCGCTATGTGTAAAACCCCCTGTATGCCTTATATATAAATTCCTGTTTTTCAGGCGCCCCTCACCACATCACCACACATAATCCCGCCCCCACCCCATTACCACACACAATCTCGCCCCCCTACCACAATACCACACACAATCCTACCCCCCACCACATCACCACACACAATTCGGCCCCCACACCACATCACCACACACAATCCCGTCCCCCCACCAAATCACCACACATAATCCCGCCCCCCCACCACATCACCACACATAATCCCACCCCCACACCACATCACCATACATAATCCCACCCTCCACCACATCACCACACACAATCCTGCCCCCCACCACATCACCACACATAATCCCGCCCCCCACTACATCACCACACATAATCCCGTCCCCCACCACATCGCCACACATAATCCCTCCCCCCCACCACATCACCACATTCAATAAGATTGGCGTTCTCCTGCCTGATCCTGTATTCACATATGGTCAATTATACATTGCATTCTCTAGAGTAACAAGTTGTAAAGGTCTTTCAGTTCAAATTGTAACTGAAAGAAAACAATTCAACACACACACTGATATCATACCTTTAGTAATTTATATCTATGGAAAAATATCCAATAATTATATTATAATAATGGACTAATAGGGACTGATCGTGAATAAGGATAAACACAAAGCAAAAAGAACGATCCAAAAGTCCAGCAATTGATGTGGAAAATGTATAAAATGTTCTTTATTATAATAGGAACATAAGGGAAAGGCTTAAAACACCACAAAGTGATTATAGCTGACAAACTAATGACGCTGACTCATCCCGCAAAATTCTCATATATAAAACCAATAGAAGCCCAATAGCATTACATATAAAGACAAAGTAATCTCTCCTGAGCCTATTATCATATCATGTGCCAAAATGTATGTGCCTAAAACAGAAAGCACTCATGTTAGCATAGAAAGTGAACAATTCATGAAATAAACATACCTAAGGTATCCACTAATTGCAAAAGTGGCAGCAGGAGAGGAGAGGTAGAAGCGGTCAGAGTACAAGCGTCTCCCTGACTCGCATTTCGGAGCGCTATGCTCCTTCTTCAGGGGTTGTGGTTAAAGGCACAACAGGTGGAACTAAATAGTGCACACACCGGAAGTCCCATGAGCTCTCCCGCTGTCCATCAAGCGTGGGCCACGCCTCCACTCCAACGAACACCAGAAACATGCGGGCCCCACATGATCAGGTGTCATTAGGAGGTGGAGAACACAGTCCAAGCGATGCACAGCGCGGGCACACAAGGGGATTCCTAGGAAGCCATATTAAAAAAGGGCAAATGGTAGGGAAGACTTACATATATAAAATAGTAGCGACAGTGCAATAGAGCAGGAAAATAACGTCCTGCTTACACAGCCTAAAGGCGCAAACTAGATATAAAAATCTCAAACAAAACTGTCGCTAAACATGTAACAAAAACAATCAGGAATTATAACTAAACATATAAACCCTATACAGCCCTAGTCCTGACAACCCAAAAGGGAACGTGTTCATATAGAGTGACCAATTATATAGATCTCAAAATGTATATCATACTAGTGCATAATGATATATATCTCTCACACATATATTAAAGCGACAAATAAGTTTCTTGACTAATGTACATATATATTATTATAAATCTTTCTTGTCGTTCCAACAGGCAGAGCTACACATACATGCATATACATGATGAACCACACAAATGTCAGTTATCAACAGTCGTTATTACATACAGAGAGATTACATACATGACAAAGTCATGTAAATATATAACAGAAGTGCTCAATAATTAACAGGTTCCATCATTGTTTCAACACTCCACGTGCGGTCGGCAGAACTATCATGATGCAGGATGTTAGGACTCCATAGAATAGGGGATAACCACATATAAAACGGAAGAGACTCCAAAAGACACACCTAGGATAACAAATAAATATAAAACATAATTAAAAACAAAGCTATTAATCACAGATAGAAATTGACTCTAAAGCCGCCATATATAATCACAGAAATGGAGCGAAACTATTATGCTTGTTTAATCCATGTGGATGAAGCGTGTTGAGGGTCCAGATCCAGCGGGATTCTAACTGGGCCAGCCTCCGCGACGTCCCACCACCCCTAGGACTGGCATCAATACAATCAATGCCCCTAACACGGAGAAGGGAGGCATCGCAGGAATGACACAGCCAAAAGTGCCGCGGTATAGTTTTTAGGGAGGATGCATCCCTGTGGTCGACTGCCGCCATAATACCCAAGACGTGTTCTCTCACGCGAACCTTGAAGGGACGCGTGGTTAGACCAACATAAACAAGTCCACATGGACATGTGGCAAAATAAATGACATTACGAGTACCACACGTAATACTCTTCCTAATGTCATATGTCCTTGATCTATCAGCATTAAAAAACGTATTACATCTTTCTATATTGGGGCATGCAACACATCGACCACAAGGAAAACACCCTCCCCTAGGACCTGTACCACCATCCAAAAAGGTTAGTTTGGGATTGCCAATGTAGTGACTTCTAACAGGAAATCACGCAAATTCTTAGCGCATCTGGTGGAAATGGTTGGTCTTTCAGAAATATACTTAGACAGAACCGGATCGGCTCTTAGTATGGGCCATAACTTGGTAAGAACATCCCTCACCCGAGCCGATTGGGCATGGTAATCCGTGACAAACCTCACTTTGTTATCAGCTTGACGTACTGTAGATTTATACAATAACTCATGTCGTGAGGAATGTTTAGCGCGATTATAAGCATGTTTCACCATGTGACGGCTGTAGCCCCGTTCATAAAATCTCTTCTTTAGATCCTCAGCTTGAAGTTCAAAATCAATATTAGTCGAACAAATTCTGTGAAGACGCAATGGACTACAAAGCCAAAGAAAAAACTTGGCAGAACCAACTTGAACAAGTGTTTGGTGTAAATACCACTGACTCCCAGCCGTCTAATAATTCTAATTGGGACAGCCAATTCTCGGTTCTGAAAAATAATTTAGTGAAGAGAACAAAAATTTGGTGGAATCAATCATTACTGGAAAAATATAAATCTTTAAAATATATACCTAGTGGTTTGCGCATTCGCACCATTCCAGCCTTCCCTGTGGAAGACAAATCCTTTGTCTTGCAGTGGGAGGAGGCATGCAACAATTGTTCTTTTACAATGATGCAGCTCTTGATTAATTTGAATTCTAGTTATATTTCGTCATTGGATTCTTCCATTGATTCCTCCATAGCTGAGTTGAGGACTCAATGCCCTTCTGAAATATTTAAGAATTATGAAGGACAATTGGAAACAACTTTAGATGCAGTAGTTAAGAAGATTAATGAAACTCAAACATCTAAACTTAATCATGATATAAGAGACTACCAGTTAATATATATTTCTGGAAAAAATCTATACCGTCACATATCAAACGTACTCCATCTATAACATCAGCGGGAGCTACCAGTGATATATCCGATTCAACATCTATGTCTATGATGACAAGGTCTGGTGCTAATTATAGGAGGACACGTGAGAGGAATTTTCATCCATATAGGGGATACGGGCGTAGGTCACCCGAGAATCTTAAAAAAGATAATAAGGTAACTATAAATGACAACAGAGTTATTAATTTGAGTGACCATGTTTTTTCCAATGATGATCTGCCCTTGTTAGGTAAGGGCTTATCCTTTTCACCATCTGCTAAATTTGACACATTTTCTGTCAAATTCTGTTTTTGTTACATGTTTAGCGACAGTTTTGTTTGAGATTTTTATATCTAGTTTGCGCCTTTAGGCTGTGTAAGCAGGACGTTATTTTCCTGCTCTATTGCACTGTCGCTATTATTTTATATATGTAAGTCTTCCCTACCATTTGCCCTTTTCTAATATGGCTTCCTAGGAATCCCTTTGTTGTGTGCACGTGCTGTGCATCGCTTGGACTGTGTTCTCCACCTCCTAATGACACCTGATCATGTGGGGCCCGCATGTTTCTGGTGTTCGTTGGAGTGGAGGCGCGGCCCACGCTTGATGGACAGCGGGAGTGCTCATGGGACTTCCGGTGTGTGCACTATTTAGTTCCACCTGTTGTGCCTTTAACCACGCCCTCTGAAGAAGGAGCATAGCGCTCCGAAACACGCGTCGGGGAGACGCTTGTACTTTGACCGCTTCTACCTCTCCTCTCCTGCTGACGCTTTTGCAATTAGTGGATACCTTAGGTATGTTTATTTCATGGATTGTTCACTTTCTATGCTAACATGAGTGCTTTCTGTTTTAGGCACATACACTTTGGCACATGATATGTTAATAGGCTCAGGAGAGATTACTTTGTCTTTATATGTAATGCTATTGGGCTTCTACAAATTGTAACTGGTAGAAGTCAAGGAAAGATCTTTGAAAATGACGAAAATGACTATACATTTAATTATGTTTACAGAGAAATTTTAACTTAATTTATGCTTCGTTATGAAATTTGTTTAGATGCTGGAATGAATAAAAAACGCACATCTTACTGAATCCAGTTTGTTTTTGATTTTACACTGTGAATAAAATGTATCATTAGTATTATTCAGATTTTTAATGATTATTATTGTTATTAACTTCATTTTAATTTAATTTACCACATGCGTAAGCGCTATTGAATGTTGTCATTATTTACATTAGTTTAATCACCAGCAGCATTAATTAGATAGCAATGAGCGTGCCGAGTGTTAGCTGGCTGGAAACAGCTAGTTCAATATATATTTTGTCTTTAGTTTGATTGTGTTATTCTTTATTAGGGCAATGTATGTTAAATTTGGGATCCTATTATTAGTATTCTGGATGACTAGATTAATTAATCAAGCACATAGGAACCACTATTGTCATTGGTCCGGGTAACATATAAATAGTTCCCCAAATTCATTGTTACTTTGGACTGGAAATCTGTGTCTGTTGTGAGTTGGGGTTGTCGGTGTGCCCTTAGTGAGGCTCCAGTTTTTTCCACCTCTCCTCAGTCGCATGATGTTCCTGACTATTTGGCGGACTTTTATGATGTATTTAGTGAGACTGAGTCTGCGTCTTTGCCTCCTCATAGGAGTTATGACTGTGCAATTGAACTGAGCCCGGGGTGTAAATTTCCCAAGGGTCGGCTCTTCAATTTATCTGTACCCGAGCACGAGGCTATGTGATCCTATATTAAGGAGGCGTTGGAGAAGGGTCATATTAGACCATCCTCTTCACCATTAGGTGCTGTTTTTTTTTTCGTGGCCAAAAAGGATGGTTCATTAAGGCCTTGTATTGATTATCGTGCCCTCAACAAAATTACTATTAGGCTACTTTCACACATCAGGTTTTCGGCGTCAGGCGCGATCCGGCGTCGTGCCGGAATGCCGGATCCGGCAAATGTTTTGTAAAACCTGAAGTGCCGGATCCGGTTTTCTGCCGGATCCGTCTTGTTCTTGACAGACAAAACCGGATCCGTCTCATCCGGTTCATCCGTTTTTCTATCCGTTTTTCGACGGATTACGCCAGATCCGGATTTTAAAATTGACCCTTGTGGCCTTCCGAACGGGATTGGCTACTGGAAAACTAGATATAGCATGTTCCTACAGCCCTTCTTTGACAGGTTGTAGAGAAGAAAGTGCAGGTTGGAGAGAAGAGCAAGTTACTGGCGAAGATGGATGTTGTCATTGGAAATATTACCACTAGAAGTTCTGTGACGGTTTCAGGGACAATTTTCCACTATACTTTATGTCACCTCAAGGCAGAGTACACTGGGATGACAGAGTGTGAGAGATTTTTGCCCTAAACTTGTGTACCTTCTGGACCAACAGTATATACCTTTGCCAACCAAAGTTGGCTATCTTGTCATGGTCTTACTATTTTTACCTTTAGGCCACAGGTGTGTACCTGGTTGTGTTTTATGCAAAGTATTTCACCTTTTAACAAAAGTTGTGTACATTGGTAGGAAATCACCAACAATAAACACAACTTTTTCGGTGAAATACTTTGCTTCAAACACAACCAGGAACACAACTGTGGCAAAAAGCTAAAATTTACCCACAGTTATACCTGGTTTTGAATACCTTTTTACCTTTGAAATACCCTGTATTTAACCTTTTTTTAAAACATAGTTCGCCGCAGAAAGAAATGACAGACAACCATTGTGAAACGATAATTTAACTTTTATTTAAAATTTTTTTTTTTTTGTAAAATGTTTTTAAAGTGCAAAAAACTTTTTTAATAAAGGTTTTAAACCCAATGGGCATTTTTATTACAAAAAACACACATTACAATTCTGTGTACTGTGGGGTGGAAATACTGCTGGAGGGGCTGCGGGACACTTCGACACTGGGTGTGTGGAGAGAGGACTGGGATCGTGGTGGGGAAGGAACAGTTAGAGGTGAAGGTGTGGAAAAAACTACAGAATGGGTGGACATGTGGGAAGCAGAAGAGGTGGTGGGTGGTGGAGTGGAGGGTTGGGCAGGGACTGTAGGAGCAGATGATGTTGATGGAAAGTTGTATGGGGAAGGAGTTTGGTACGGGGAAGGAGTTTGGTACGGGGAAGGAGTTTGGTACGGGGCAGGTTGCTGGAAGTGGGGAGATGACTGGTACTGGGGAGGTTGCTGGTACTGGGCAGGTTGCTGGTATGTAGTAGGAGGGGGAGGATGGAAAGTGGCTGGAGGGGGTGCAGATGTAATAGGAGGGGGAGGATGGAAAGTGGCTGGAGGGGGTGCAGGTGGAGGAACTACAGTGGTGGGAGGTGGAGGTTGGGAGGTAACCTGCTGTAGAGCACCGTGGCACGAATGCATTACATGCATCTGCTGGGTAGGAGATAGTGTTGCCATGCGCTCCACAACAGACCTGAAAAAGGTGTGGTTTGGCGAAGATCTTGCTTCTGAATGCATGGTTTGCAGAAGTGTCTTCACCTCCAGAATGCTGGAGTTGATCTGCTGAAAGCCTGCGGAGATTTGCTCTGACAAGACTTTGAGACAGTTCTGGAAAGATGCATTCAGATGCAATAACTCTTGCGCATAACTCTTTTCCTGACCCCTCTGCCGCTGCCGCCCAGTACCCGCAGGTGTACTAGAGGCGGCAGGGGCAGAAGGGTGGGGTAAAGGGAAAGCGATCTCCTCACCAGCAGCTTCATGTAATGTAGGCGGCCACGATGCTCCTGTGCTGGTGGATGGGACAGATGGGTCGAATGTGTGGGAAGGCTGGGAAGGTGCAGATGTACCGGGGCGGTCGAAGTGTCCCTCGGTGCCGGTCTCCTCAGGGATCGCCTCAGAAGGGTCCAATCGTGCAGGCTCCCGAGTGCTGCTCACCGTGCTGTGTAATAAAGAGAAAAAAAAACAATTAAAATACTGACATGGTATGGCCCTGGCTGAAAAAAAAAAGTTACATCTAACATTTTTTTTCACATGTGGTGTGTAATATTTACCTTCTGGTGAGCATTGTTTCCCGGAGGAACGACAGGGCTTGTGCGTACTTGTACTTGCTCCTGCGTCCTCCAGATCCACTCGGGGCCCGCATCTCTTTATTGAACTCCTTCTTGAAACGATCCCTCACAGACCGCCACCGATTCACAATTCTGTTCCCTGAAACGAGAAAGGAGTGGTTAGTATACAACATCAGTGTTTCACAAACTCCAGTCCTCATGGTCCCCAGGGGTCATGTTTTCAGGATTTCCATAGTAAATAGAAATCCTGAACACATGATCCGTGGGGACCACGAGGACTGGAGTTCGGGAAACACTGGTTTACATCAAGCAACCGTTACTGTATATACTTACGCTCTTTAATTTGGGCCCGAGCTTCGAGGTCCTCCCAGCGGCCCACAAGGAGAGAACAGATTTCCTCCCAGAGTCATCGGGTAATGATCAGGTCAGCGTGGCGGCGGTCAGCCATATTCCAGAGCGGCTCCCTTTCTCTGACGAGATCGATGAGGCGGTCCACATCAATCCCTCCATCCTCACCGTCAGAGTCGGGAGCACACTGTGAAGGCTGTTAAAGAAAAAGACAAAAATAACATAATTAGCCTCCACAAAAGAAATGAAATAAAAAGTGCAAAAAAACAAAGCAAAAATATTTATACTTACACGCTGGTGACCGCCGCGTTGCTGTCGCCGACGACCCTGGGAGGCACTGCGAGGACCTCTTGGCCGAGCACCAGATTGGGAAGACTAGAGAAGAAAACAAAAAATGTTATGTCTTTGGATGTAGGCATTTGTTTGCTGTGTGTGGTCTGCAGAACATTGTTTTCTATGTGTTGTGTGTAGTGTGATGTTGTGTTTCTGCGTTTGATGCAAAAAACTTACGAATTGTGAGCCCACTCCAGGTGTCTGTCCACCCCTTCCTTCTTCTTCTGGGAGCTCCTCTTCATCTTGTGATTCCTGTTTTGAAATAAAAGGCAATGAATAGACATATATTACAGAGATGATGGATTTTGGAAATAAAAACTTACCGTCAAACGCTGACGATGCGAGGGAGGGCTCCCAGAAGAAGATGTGCTGTCCTGTTGATGGCCAGACTCCATGGCTGTGGGTATTGCTGCTGCCAGTGATGCCATTTCTGCTGCTGCTGCTGCTGCATCTCTTTGGCGGCTGTTGAATAAAGAGAAACAAAGGGCCAATGAATATCTTGATATTCCATGGCCCTAGTTTGGAGGAATGGGGGATTTGATAATTACCGTCTCTCATCTGCTTCTGGACTCCCCTCCCGTTCAGCATGCTGCTCCATTTGGGGTGGTGCTGATGGTGCTGCTGCTGCAGATGTCTGCTGCCTTCTCCTGCTCCTGGTTCTTGGCTTGGGTGGCATGTTGGGTGTGGCTGAGGGTCCCATTGTCTTGCTTTTATATATCTCCTGTGGGCAGAGCTACTGAGCATGCTCAGACCAAAAAAACCTGGCGCATTGCGGCGCTCATAGGCTTTCATTGTGTGAAAAAGCCGGACGCGCCAGATCCGGCGGGTACGGCTTTTTCGCCGGAGACAAAAAACATTACAGTAGACGTTTTTTCCAGACGCCGGATCGCGACACATTGCGACACATTGCCGGATCCGGCGAAAACCGGATGAAACGCATGGCCATCCGGCGCGATCCGGCGAAAATGCAAGTCAATGGGGGGGAAACCGGATCCGGCATTGCATTTCACCGGATCCGGTTTCTGTCAAAAGCGCCGGATCACGCCTGACGGCGAAAACCTGATGTGTGAAAGAGGCCTTAAATATCAGTATCCGTTACCCCTGATTTCGGATCTATTCTCCAAAGTTAAAGGTGCATGCTGGTTTACCAAGCTTGACCTCAGGGGGGCGTATAATCTTATTCGCATTAAGCATGGGGATGAATGGAAGACAGCGTTTAATACTCCAGAGGGACATTTTGAGTACCTGGTGATGCCTTTTGGGCTCACTAATGCCCCTTCTGTCTTCCAGTGCTTCATGAACGACATTTTCCGAAACTTTGTGGATACATTTTTGATTATCTATCTGGATGATATTTTGATCTTCTCCAAGGATTGGGATTCTCATGTGGAACATGTTTGGACGGTGTTCCGGATCTTGAGGGAGAATTCCCTGTATGTCAAAGGATCGAAATGCCTTTTTGTTGTACACAGGATTTCATTTTTGGGATTTATTTTGTCTCCGTCAACTATTGAAATGGATCCGGCCAAGGTACAGGCCATTTATGATTAGGTTCAGCCCACTTCTTTGAAGGCCCTTCAGAAGTTTTTGGGTTTTGCTAATTTTTATCGGAAATTTATAGCAAAATTTTCTAGTATTGCCAAGCCATTGACTGATCTGACTAAGAAGGGTGCTGATGTGTTGAATTGGTCTCCGGAGGCTGTTTCTTCCTTTCAGGAGCTGAAGTGAAGATTCACTTCTGCCCCGGTTTTGCGGCAACCTGATGTCTCACTCCCGTTCCAGGTAGAGGTGGACGCTTCTGAGATTGGTGCAGGAGCTGTTTTGTCCCAAAAGGATCCTGTAACATCTAAAATGAATCCCTGTGCTTTCTTTTCCCAAAAGTTCTCCCCATCTGAACGTAACTATGATGTGGGGAATCGGGAACTGTTGGCCATGAAATGGGCATTTGAGGAGTGGAGACATTGGTTGGAGGGAGCTAAACATCAAGTCGTGGTCCTCACTGACCACAAGAATTTGATTTACCTGGAGTCGGCCAAAAGCTTGAACCCTAGACAGGCTAGATGGGCCTTGTTTTTTACACGTTTTGATTTTGTGGTCTCTTTTCTTCCTGGCACTAAGAATGTCAAGGCTGATGCTCTTTCTAGGAGCTTCTTTGCTGATTCTCCTGTGGTGACCAAGCCTGCTACCATCTTAGGCGAAGGGGTAGTTCTTTCTGCCATCTCACCCGATTTGAGACGTGCTCTGGAAGAGTTCCAGGAGGACAAACCTGAGCGTTCTCCCAGTGGAAAGTTGTATGTTCCTGACCAGTGGAAGAAGAGAGTGATGTCTGAAGTTCATTGCTCTGAATTGGCTGGTCATCCAGGTATTTTTGGTACTAGAGATCTGGTGAGTCGGTCTTTTTGGTGGCCCGCCTTGTCTCGTGATGTCAGGAATTTTGTGCAGTCCTGTGGGACTTGATCCCGGTCTAAACCTTGTTCTCGCTCTAGTGGGTTGTTGATGCCTTTGCCGTCCCCAGGAGGCCAAGGACCCATATTTCAATGGATTTCATCTCTGATATGCCTGTCTCTCAGAGAATGACTGTTATTTGGGTGATTTGTGATAGGTTCTCTAAGATGGTTCATCTTGTACCACTTCCTAAGTTGCCATCTTCTTCTGAGTTGGTGCCCCTGTTTTTGCAACAGGTGGTTCGCTTGCACGGGATTCCTGAGAACATTGTATCTGACAGAGGAGTTCAGTTTGTGTCTAGATTTTGGAGGACGTTCTGTTCCAAGCTGGGAATCCAGTTGTCCTTCTCCTCTGTGTTTCACCCTCAGACCAATGGGCAGACGGAGAGAACAAACCAGACCTTGGAGTCGTATTTGAGATGTTTTATTTCCGCTGATCAGGATGATTGGGTTTCATTTTTGCCCTTCGCCGAATTTGCTTTAAATAATAGAGCTAGTTCTGCCACTTTGATGTCACCTTTTTTTTGTAACTTTGGGTTTCATCCTCGATTTTCTTCAGGGCAGGTGGAGCCTTCTGCCTGCCCAGGTGTTGACACTGTGGTGGAGAGATTGCACCGGATCTGGGACCAAGTGGTGGATAAGTTATCTCTCTCCCAGGAAAAGGCCCAGCGGTTTTCCAACCGACATAGGACCATTGGTCCCCAGTTTAAGGTGGGTGATATGGTTTGGTTATCATCAAAAAATATCGCTATGAAGGTGGCTTCTCCTAAGTTTAAGCCTAGATTTATTGGGCCTTACAAGATTTCGGAGATCATTAATCCGGTCTCTTTTCGGTTGGCTCTTCCTGTCACATTTAAAATCCATAATGTGTTTCATAAGTCCTTGTTGAAGAGGTTTGTTGAACCAGTTGTTCCTGGGGTGGCACCTCCGGACCCTGTATTGGTTGAAGGTAACATGGAATATGAGGTAGAGAAGATACTGGATTCCCGTCTGGCTAGACGGAGACTCCAGCATTTGGTTAAGTGGAAGGGTTATGGTCAGGAGGATAATTCCTGGGTCTCTGCCTCTGATATTCATGCCAAAAGATTGGTGCATGCCTTTCATGGGGCTCACCCTGATCGCCCTGGTGACGTGGATGAGGGTTCGGTGACCCCTCCTCAAGGGGGAGGTACTGTTATGAGTTCATTTTCCCCTTCACCATTGAGGTCTGATGAACTCCCTCTTCTGGTGAAGGAAGGTAGTGAGGCTGATTACCAAGCACCTGAGCTGGGAGAGGATGACTGGGTGACGGGGATCTCTGACTGGATATAAGGCAGCCGACGCCCTTCTGCCTCGCTGGTGATTTCTCTGTGGAATTCTAGGAGACCAGTCTGATTCCTGCTCCTCAAAAGCTAAGTTTTCTGCTTTGCCTTTTTGCATTTGTGTTTTGGTTTTAGTTTGCCTTGCTTTTCTGGATTCTGCCATTCCCTGCTGGGGTGAGCTAAATTCCTTTTTGTCAGTTTGCTCTGTCTTCAGAAAATACCTGTGTACTGACATAGTCTTTTTGAAGCCTAGTGTTTTCAGGGCCTTTTTCCCTGTCAGTCTGTTGGCTCTTATTTTGATAGGGTTTTTTGCAGATTGCAGACAGCAGCCTTCCTATCCTGTCCTATCTAGTTAGCTTGGGCCCCATCATTTGCTCAGTCTATCTTTCTATCTGTGTTAGTGTTTTTTCTTCTTGCTTCACCGTCATTATATGTTGGGGGCTGCCTATTGCTTTGGGGTCTACTCTGGGGCAGTTTAGATTTCCCTTTCTGTCTTTAGGCTAGGCAGTTCCCACGGCTGTGATTGTGGGGTCTAGGGCATCGTAGGAATCCCCCACGGCTACTTGGCTACTGCTAGTTGTTGTTGATAGGTTCAGGGGTCTGCAATCCGATAGCTGCCAACTTCTCTGGTTTTCTGGACTTAGCTAGCATTTCTGTTTTTGCCTCCTACGGTGACTCATTCATAACATACTCTGCAATAAAAAATGGCAATAATCAGCAAGTGCTGGATAACAAATACAGGGTATTTAGTCAATACTTTTTTTGCGCAAAAAAATGTACACCAAGCTGCTCCACCACATCAAGGTAACCCCTATCAAAGCAGTCCCTATCTAATGTATTAAAAACCTGAACATGTGAACAGTGTCTAATATGAACAGGATTCAGACAGGCCGCTCCCTAGTATGGGCTTGTAGTCTGAGACAGCTCTTATGTGCACGTCATACAAGAGAGGGGTGGGGTCTCCCAAACCATGCTAAGCAAGGAAAAAAACCAGATTAAAAACACACATGTGACATGCACAAATGTGAACACGTCGATCAGACAATGCTCACACCACCCACTAACTGAGATACAACAAAAAAACACAGAATGACAGATTTTCAAAAATACTCTGCAATAAAAAATGGCAGTAATCAGCAAGTGCTGGATAACAAATACAGGGTATTTAGTCGATACTTTTTTTGCGCCAAAAAATGTACACCAAGCTGCTCCACCACATCAAGGTAACCCCTATCAAAGCAGTCCCTATCTAATGTATTAAAAACCTGAACATGTGAACAGTGTCTAATATGAACAGGATTCAGACAGGCCGCTCCCTAGTATGGGCTTGTGGTCTGAGACAGCTCTTATGTGCACGTCATACAAGAGAGGGGTGGGGTCTCCCAAACCATGCTAAGCAAGGAAAAAAAACAGATTAAAAACACACATGTGACATGCACAAATGTGAACACGTCGATCAGACAATGCTCACACCACCCACCAACTGAGATACAACAAAAAAACACAGAATGACAGATTTGCAAAAATACTCTGCAATAAAAAATGGCAGTAATCAGCAAGTGCTGGATAACAAATACAGGGTATTTAGTTGATGCGTTTTTTTGCGCAAAATAATGTACACCAAGCTGCTCCACCACGTCAACGTAACCCCTATCGAAGCAGTCCCTATCTAATGTATTAAAAGCCTGAACACGTGAACACTGTATGTGATGTGCACATAATAGCTGTCTCAGACCACAAGCCCATACTAGGGAGCGGCCTGTCTGAATCCTGTTCATATTAGACACTGTTCACATGTTCAGGTTTTTAATACATTAGATAGGGACTGCTTCGATAGGGGTTACCTTGATGTGGTGGAGCAGCTTGGTGTACATTTTTTTGCGCAAAAAAGTATCAACTAAATACCCTGTATTTGTTATCCAGCACCTGCTGATTACTGCCATTTTTTATTGCAGAGTATTTTTGCAAATCTGTCATTCTGTGTTTTATTGTTGTATCTCAGTTAGTGGGTGGTGTGAGCATTGTCTGGTCGATGTGTTCACATTTGTGCATGTCACATGTATGTTTTTAATCCATTTTTTTCCTTGCTTAGCATGGTTTGGGAGACCCCACCCCTCTCTTATGTGACGTGCACATAAGAGCTGTCTCAGACCACAAGACCATACTAGGGAGCGGCCTGTCTGAATACTGTTCATATTAGACACTGTTCACATCTTCAGGTTTTTAATACATTAGATAGGGACTGTTTTGATAGGGGTTACCTTGACGTGGTGGAGCAGCTTGGTGTACATTTTTTTGCGCAAAAAAGTATCTACTAAATACCCTGTATTTGTTATCAGCACTTGCTGATTTCTGCCATTTTTTATTGCAAAGTATTTTGAAAATCTGTCATTCTGTGTTTTCTTGTTGTATCTCATTTTGAGTCCTGCATTTTGTAAAGCCTGACAAACATTTTCAAGGGTCTCTTTGTGTTCACATTCATGGACAGTTTGAATCAATAAATCATCCACATACTGTAAGATTTTGTCTCCGTAGTGAAGGGGTTCTAACACTTGAGCCAATGCCTGATGGAAATACACAGGAGAACTGTGAAATCCCATGGGCAACCACGTGAACAAGTATTGCACATTCTCAAAAGTGAATGCAAAGCTGAGGGCAGATTCAGGTGTTAGGGGTACTGAGAAAAAGCCATTTGCAATGTCCAAGCAAGAAAACACTTTATAATCACTCCTCAGCTGTGACATAACTTCAGGGACAGATGCCACAAGGTGAGGTGCTGAGGGAGTGTACTTATTTACAAGTCTCAGGTCTACCACCATTCGAAAACTGCCATCTTCCTTTTTTACAGGTAGAATAGGACTGTTACATGGGGATTTACCTTTCACAACAACACCTTGCTTTTCCAATTCACTGACTGCAACCCTTATGTAGGGGATTGCGTCCTCCGGAATACGGTACTGACGCTGGAAAGGTGGCAGTTTTTCACCATCAATTTTAACCTGAGTTTGCATTAACCCACAATCAGTTTTCTTTGAGATCCACAATTCAGGGAACTTTTGCTTCAATTCATTTTTCAAAGCATCATTTTCAACATTTTCAACATTTTCATCAGTACATAATCCTAAACTAGCAATGGGTAATTTGTGACTCTCCTCATCCTCCTCCACAGGTACAATTACAGAACAGATATTGGCTTCTTTGTTCCGCCACAAGATTTTGTTACATAAATCAACAACAATTCCCATTGCTCCCAAAACATCAGTTCCCAAAATAGTGGACTGTAACTGTGGGTTTACCCAAAAAGCGCAACGAAGACCCCTTTGCTTCGATCCCCCTGTGTCCTGAAATCTCAGGTTTACTGGATGACTTTTTATTGCTTGAATACAGGAGCCCTCAAATCCTACCAAAGTGGTAGTTTCAGGCAGTCCAGGGGTGACTGGAATTTGTGTCTTGTTACTGAAACTGAGTCCCCTGTATCGATGAGGATGTCTTCCCACGGCAGCCCCCCCATTCTCGCCTTGACATAAGGTCTACCGTCCTTGCCCAGGGAAAGGGGGGCAAGGAGTGCAAGGGGAATAGGGGGAGCACTCCATCAATCAGTGTTACCTGCCATGGGAAGCCCGAAAAATCCGTCATCCCCATCTGGACACGGCTTCCATCCAACAGCTGCCACCCCCGCTCCAAAGAGATCCTCAGTCAGGGTCCGGTCCTCATGTTCCCGCAGGTCCTTGATCAAGGGAGCATAGGGACGAGGGAGAGTGACCCCTCCCTGAATAGCATGGACCTCCGGGCGCGGATGAGTGAAAGCTATTGGGGAAGGAGCAGGAGCAGAAGGCTCCTGTGAGACTGGGTTAACCATTTGAAGACCATTATACTGCGGATACTGCCTAGGGTCATTCACTGCTGGATACGGAGGTCTAACTCCGAAAGGTGGTCTAGAGAACTCCCGGGGCCATTGGGGGTTAAATGGCTCCCGGGGTTCTCAGGGTACAGTCCCTGGCAAAAGGTTGGGACAAAAATGTCTAACATGTCCTAGATGTCCACAAAAGTAACACAAGGGAGGACCCCTCATGGGATCCCGTGGGGGCTCTGCCGAACGGGACCTACCCATTCCGATTCTTGGCAGCTGGCTGTACCCCCCCGGAATTCCTGGCCTCCCCGAACCAGCAGATACACCACGAGGTGAATGGTATGCAAAAACATGGGATTCATCACCCTTCACCTCGGACTGCATCGTCCTAACAAAACACTCCCTTACTTTCCTCCCAATTAGGCAAAAATTTATTTATTTTTTTACAAATTTAAGATGGACCAGGGACATTTGGTCAGGGATTTTTTTCCTCAGGGTTGAAGCAGCATCACACTTAACCTAGGGTCTGCATGTGCTGAAGCTGTTGGGAAAATATATCTTTCCTCAACTGTGTCTGCATAAGCTGGAGCTGTTGGGACACTATATCTTGTTATGGTACTACTTCACCCATTCTCCTAACTCTCTTCTACAGTCTACAACTGTATGTACATCAGCACTGTGTCTCGAAGCTGCAGAGTCCATCTGTGACATAACTGCTCTCAGCTGCTGCTGCTTGCACCCCTCCTCTCTGTTCTTCCATGCTAGCTCCAGCATCTCACTCAGTTTTTCTAATCTCTCCCTATACGCTGCCCCTCCCCGGGTGATCATGTTAACATATTGTTGTGTAAGCTGCCTATCAAGAGCCTGATCAAAAGTTATGACTGTCTTACACAAAGCCGCTACTCAGCTATTAGTCTTTCCTTGCGAACTTTTTCTATCTAACTCCCTGTTCTATTTGGTAAACCAACGCATACAATATAGCCATGTGGTTTCCACATTAACCCCCTCCAGCTGGGGTGTGCCAGCATATTTCTCTGCATGCTTCCGTAACCACTCCATATTTACAGTGGCCTACAAGGACTAATTTTACTCTGTTCTAGTATCAACAAATGCAATTTAAGCAAAGTTAGATACTCACACCTCTCTCGGATGGATGACCTGCTGCAGCTTTGGGCCGACCAGAAATGTCAAAAGAGGTGCAGCCGTGATTACAGCCTCACTCGTTACGCTTGCCAAGCGTCTCCCCACACCCTTTAAAAGCTTCTTTGTTGTGAGTTCATTTTCCCCTTCACCATTGAGGTCTGATGAACTCTCTCTTCTGGTGAAGGAAGGTAGTGAGGCTGATTACCAAGCACCTGTGCAGGATGATGATGACTGGGTGACTGGAATTGCTGACTGGATATAAGGCAGCCGATGCCCTTCTGTCTTGCGGGTGATTTCTCTGAGGGATTCTAGGAGACCAGTCTGATTCCTGCTCCTCAAAAGCTAAGTTTTCTGCTCTGCTTTTTGCATTTGTGTTTTCGTTTTGTTTTGCCTTGTTTTTCTGGATTTCTGCCATTCCCTGCTGGGGTGAGCTGAATTCCTTTTTGCTCTGTCTTCAGAAAATACCTGAGTACTGATATAGACTTTTTGAAGCCTAGCGTCTTCAGGGCTTTTTTCCCTATCAGTCTGTTGGCTCTTGTTTTGATAGGGTTTTGGGCAGATTGCAGACAGCAGATTTTCTATCCTGTCCTATTTAGTTAGCTTGGGCCCCATCATTTGCTCAGCCTATCTTTCTATCTGTGTGAGTGTTTTTTCATCTTGCTTCACCATCATTATATGCTGGGGGCTGGCTTTGCTTTGGGGTCTGCTCTGGGGCAGTTTAGATTTCCCTTTCTGTCTTTAGGCTATTTAGTTCTCCGGCTGTGATCGAGGGGTCTAGGAAACCGTAGGAACCCCCGACGGCTACTGCTAGTTGCTGTTGATAGATTCAGGGGTCTGCAATCCGATAGCTGCCAACTTCTCTGGTTTTCTGGACTTAGCTAGTATTTCTGTTTTTGCCTCCTACGGTGACTCATTCATAACAGAATCACCCGCCATACCACAGATCCTAGGGTACTCAATAGCAGGAAAGAATTGTAAAAAAAAAAAAAAAAAGATACTTTTTCCTCTATATCTCTGAGGCCATAGGGGGAATTTTTTTTTTCTCTCAATGGAGATAAAGCAATTGTCTGATCGTGTGGAGCAGCTCGCTGCGGAAGTGCAGGGAATTTCCGCCTACCTTGCTCATTCACATGCTGCTGAACAAAAGGTCCTTACTCCTGATGTGTTTTTTGGGGATCTGTCTAAATTTTTGAATTTCAAAACAAATTATAAATTATTTTTTGCCTTGAAGCCTAACTCGTCAGGGAGCTCCGTGCAGCAGGTTAAAATTGTCATCTCTTTGCTGCGCGGCGATCCCCAGGATTGGGCGTTTTCTTTGAAACCAGATGATCCTATTCTGACTAATGTGAACGCATTTTTTCAAGCCTTGGGGTTGTTGTATGATGAACCTAATGCTATTGATCAGGCTGAAAAGACCCTGATGGCATTGAGCCAGGGTCGAGATTCTGCAGAATTGTACTGTAAAATATTCCGAAAGTGGGCGGTCCTTACCACCTGGAATGATAATGCCTTGGCAGCTCTCTTTCAGAAGGTTTTGTCAGAAGCCGTAAAAGATACTATGGTGGGATTTCCTGTTCCCTCTGGTCTTGACGATTCTATGTCATTAGCCATTCAGGTTGATCGGCGTTTACGTGAATGCAGGACTGCACGAGAGGTGTTGCCACCTGTTGAACAAGAGTCTGAACCTATGCAATGTGATAGAGTTTTGTCCAGGGAGCAACGTCAGGAGTTCAGAAGGCGTAATAAGCTGTGTTTTTTTTGTGGAGATGCCTCGCATATTATTTCTGTCTGTCCTAAACGAGAGAAACGTTTTGCACACATGTTTTCTGTGGGTGGTGTTCAACTTAAGTTTCTTCTGGCAATTACTCTGATCTGCTCCCTATCCACATTTTCTGCCAAGGCTTTTGTGGATTCGGGAGCAGCCCTGAACCTAATGGACTTGGATTTTGCTAAACGTTGTGGATTTCCGATGACGCCTCTGCGGACACCTATCCCTTTGAGGGGGATTGATGCTACTCCTTTGGTGAAAAATAAGCCTCAGTTTTGGACCCAGGTGGTAATGCGGGTCGCCCCAGACCATCAAGAAAATTGCAGATTTTTGGTGTTGCATAATCTGCATGATACCATTGTTCTGGGGTTTCCCTGGTTGCAAATTCATAATCCAGTTTTGGATTGGAAATCTGTGTCTGTGGAGCGTTGGGGTTGTCGGTGTGCCCTTTGTGAGGCTCCGGTTTTTTCCACCTCTCCTCAGTCGCATGATGTTCCTGACTATTTGGCGGACTTTTATGATGTATTTAGTGAGAATGAGTCTGCGTCTTTGCCTCCTCATAGGAGTTATGACTGTGCAATTGAGCTGAGCCCGGGGTGTAAATTTCCCAAGGGTCGGCTCTTCAATTTATCTGTACCCAAGCACGAGGCTATGCGATCCTATATTAAGGAGGCATTGGAGAAGGGTCATATTAGACCATCCTCTTCAACCTTAGGTGCCGTTTTTTTTTTCGTGGCCAAAAAGGATGGTTCATTAAGGCCTTGTATTTATTATCGTGCCCTCAACAAAATTACTATTAAATATCAGTATCCGTTACCCCTGATCTTGGATATATTCTCCAGAGTTAAAGGTGCTTGCTGGTTTTACCAAGCTTGACCTCAGGGGGGCGTATAATCTTATCCGCATTAAGCATGGGGATGAATGGAAGACGGCGTTTAATACTCCAGAGGGACATTTTGAGTACCTGGTGATGCCTTTTGGGCTCACTAATGCCCCTTCTGTCTTCCAGTACTTCATGAACGACATTTTCCGAGACTTTGTGGATAAATTTTTGATTATCTATCTGGATGATATTTTGATCTTCTCCAAGGATTGGGATTCTCATGTGGAACATGTTCGGACTGTGTTCCGGATCTTGAGGGAGAATTCCCTGTATGTCAAAGGATCAAAATGCCTTTTTGGGGTACAGAGGATTTCATTTTTGGGATTTATTTTGTCTCCGTCAACTATTGAAATGGACCCGGCCAAGGTACAGGCCATTTATGATTGGGTTCAGCCCACTTCTTTGAAGGCCCTCCAGAAGTTTTTGGGTTTTGCTAATTTTTATCGGAAATTTATAGCAAAATTTTCTAGTATTGCCAAGCCATTGACTGATCTGACTAAGAAGGGTGCTGATGTGTTGAATTGGTCTCCGGAGGCTGTTTCTTCCTTTCAGGAGCTGAAGCGAAGATTCACTTCTGCCCCGGTTTTGCGGCAACCTGATGTCTCACTCCCGTTCCAGGTAGAGGTGGACGCTTCAGAGATTTGTGCAGGAGCTGTTTTGTCCCAAAAGGATCCTGTAACATCTAAAATTAATCCCTGTGCTTTCTTTTCCCGAAAGTTCTCTCCATCTGAACGTAACTATGATGTGGGGAATCGGGAACTGTTAGCCATGAAATGGGCATTTGAGGAGTGGAGACATTGGTTGGAGGGAGCTAAACATCAAGTCGTGGTCCTCACTGACCACAAGAATTTGATTTACCTGGAGTCGGCCAAACGCTTGAACCCTAGACAGGCTAGGTGGGCCTTGTTTTTCACACGTTTTGATTTTGTGGTCTCTTTTCTTCCTGGCACTAAGAATGTCAAGGCTGACGCTCTCTCTAGGAGCTTCTTTGCTGATTCTCCTGTGGTGACCAAGCCTGCTACCATCTTAGGCGAAGGGGTAGTTCTTTTTGTCATCTCGCCCGATTTGAGACGTGCTCTGGAGGAGTTCCAGGAGGACAAACCTGAGCGTTGTCCCAGTGGAAAGTTGTATGTTCCTGACCAGTGAAAGAAGAGAGTGATGTCTGAAGTTCATTGCTCTGCATTGGCTGGTCATCCAGGTATTTTTGGTACTAGAGATCTGGTGAGTCGGTCTTTTTAGTGGCCTGCCTTGTCTCGTGATGTCTGGAATTTTGTGCAGTCCTGTGGGACTTGCTCCCGGTCAAAACCTTGCTCTCGCTCTAGTGGGTTGTTGATGCCTTTGCCGATCCCCAGGAGGCCATGGACCCATATTTCAATGGATTTCATCTCTGATATGCCTGTCTCTCAGAGAATGACTGTTATTTGGGTGATTTGTGATAGGTTCTCTAAGATGGTTCATCTTGTACCACTCCCTAAGTTGCCATCTTCCTCTGAGTTGGTGCCCCTGTTTTTGCAACAGGTGGTTCGCTTGCACGGGATTCCTGAGAACATTGTATCTGACAGAGGAGTTCAGTTTGTGTCTAGATTTTGGAGGACTTTCTGTTCCAAGCTGGGAATTCAGTTGTCCTTCTCCTCTGCTTTTCACCCTCAGACCAATGGGCAGACAGAGAGAACAAACTAGACCTTCGAGTCGTATTTGAGATGTTTTATTTCCGCTGATCAGGATGATTGGGTTTCATTTTTGCCCTAGGCCGAATTTGCTTTAAATAATAGAGCTAGTTCTGCCACTTTGATGTCACCTTTTTTTTGTAACTTTGGGTTTCATCCTCGATTTTCTTCAGGGCAGGTGGAGCCTTCTGCCTGCCCAGGTGTTGACACTGTGGTGGAGAGAATGCACCAGATCTGGGACCAAGTGGTGGATAAGTTATCTCTCTCCCAGGAAAAGGCCCAGCGGTTTTTCAACCGACATAGGACCATTGGTCCCCAGTTTAAGGTTGATGATATGGTTTGGTTATCATCAAAAAATATCGCTATGAAGGTGGCTTCTCCTAAGTTTAAGCCTAGATTTATTGGACCTTACAAGATTTTGGAGATTATTAATCCGGTCTCTTTTCGTTTGGCTCTTCCTGTCACGTTTAAAATCCATAATGTGTTTCATAAGTTCTTGTTGAAGAGGTTTGTTGAACCAGTTGTTCCTGGGGTGGCACCTCCGGACCCTGTATTGGTTGAAGGTAACATGGAATATGAGGTAGAGAAGATACTGGATTCCCGTCTGGCTAGACTCCAGTATTTGGTTAAGTGGAAGGGTTATGGTCAGGAGGATAATTCCTGGGTCTCTGCCTCTGATATTCATGCCAAAAGATTGGTGCGTGCCTTTCATCTGGCTCACCCTGATCACCCTGGTGGCGTGGATGAGGGTTCGGTGTCCCCTCCTCAAGGGGGAGGTACTGTTGTGAGTTCATTTTCCCCTTCACCATTGAGGTCTGATGAACTCCCTCTTCTGGTGAAGGAAGGTAGTGAGGCTGATTACCAAGCACCAGTGCATGATGATGATGACTGGGTGACTGGAATTGCTGACTGGATATAAGGCAGCCGACGCCCTTCTGCCTTGCGGGTGATTTCTCTGAGGGATTCTAGGAGACCAGTCTGATTCCTGCTCCTCAAAAGCTAAGTTTTCTGCTCTGCTTATTGCATTTGTGTTTTGGTTTTGTTTTGCCTTGTTTTTCTGGATTTCTGCCATTCCCTGCTGGGGTGAGCTGAATTCCTTTTTGCTCTGTCTTCAGAAAATACCTGAGTACTGATATAGACTTTTTGAAGCCTAGCGTCTTCAGGGCTTTTTTCCCTATCAGTCTGTTGGCTCTTGTTTTGATAGGGTTTTGGGCGGATTGCAGACGGCAGCTTTTCTATCCTGTCCTATTTAGTTAGCTTGGGCCCCATCATTTGTTCAGCCTATTTTTCTATCTGTGTGAGTGTTTTTTCATCTTGATTCACCGTCATTATATGTTGGGGGTTGCCTATTGCTTTGGGGTCTGCTCTGGGGCAGTTTAGATTTCCCTTTCTATCTTTAGGCTATTTAGTTCTCCGGCTGTGATCGAGTTTCATTTTCATTTTTATATATTTTTTATTTTTAATTTATTTTATATTTTTCATTCTTCATTTATTTTATATTTTTCTTACATCCTTCATTTTTATTTTTATTCATTTTTCATTTATTTCTAGCCCCCATTTTATTCTTATTTTTTCTACAGCTATTTCTATTTATTTTATTGCTATTTTTAATATGTATATATCACATTTTTTTCCATTCCTTTTATTATTTGATTGCACACTTTTTTATTTCTTATTATTATTATTTTTTTTATTTTATTTTATTTTATTTTTTCTACTATAATTTTTTCATTCATCTCCTTTTTGTTTTTTTTGATTTTTGATGTTTTTCCTTATGGATTTGCTTTCTTTACTCATTTTTATTATTATTATTTTCTCATTTTTTCTATTTTATACATTTTTTCTTATATATATTTTTTTCATTTTTTTTCTTCTTTTTCGTTACTTTAGATATATATTTTTTCATCATTTTTTCTTCATTTGTTTATCATTTCCTAAATGATTAATTCCTAAAATATTTCCCCCTCTTCTGTGGTTTATTAGCTTCTGTACTCATATCTGTACATATATCTCCCCATCTTGTTGTAATTATGCATAGGTCACACGTACATATAACCTGCTTTGTGTGAACCAGTTTGATTGGTCACACCTGTCTTATCGTATACGTTTGGAGGCCAGTGTTTTCCATGCTCTCCCCCTTCTCCTTATACTTTCATCTATACAGATTTGTACCCCTTAATATAATTTGTCCTGGGTCATGTCAGCTGGTTTGCCCCCTTCCCCCGAGTACACCAGCATCTTTGTGTTCTTTAAATCTACTGATACTCTTATAAATAAATGGGCTCTCTCTTTCCCTTCCCTGTGCGGCCGCACATCGCGCATATGCCTTTACTCGTATGTCCATCTGGACACAACCTGTCTTGTCAGCATGTTAATAATAATATAAAAAAATAACAAATACAAAACTAAGTATTGTCATGGTCATTGTCATGATTTTCTGGTTGAGCCAGAGGGAAGGCCCCAGACCCTGATTACTGCTGCTGGAACTGCTTCTACACCATGCAGGTCCTCACTCACCTCAGTGACGCCCAGCAGCACTTGCTCACAGGTCTCCACATGGCCAAGGCTAACCAGAAAAAAAAATGTATGGTTGGTGATTCTGTCACGGTCACGCATGGCTGGACACAGCGCCCCCAGCAGGGCGGATTTAGATGACACGCGTGACCCTGGATACACCGCCTCCAGTTGGGCGAATTTAAATAATAAAACGTGCAGCTGGATACGCTGCCTCCAACAGGCGAATTTCGGAAATACACGTAAGTCTTTAAACCCCGCCTCCAGTAAGGCAAATTTAAACAATAAAGGGGAAACCTGGGTAACAATAACAATAGTGGCCCTGTGATAGGGAAACGGGGAAGTGGAGACCTCCTGCACTCCCCTGAGTCAGTGTCTCTACACTCCTAACGCTCCCTTGGCCGGTTCCGCACCAGGCGCCGCTCAGGATACCTTTAAACCCTAGCTCGCCCTCCACCTTATCCCTCACTAGTGAAGTGGACGGTGCAGAAACTAATCCCACCACTGCACTAAACATACATAAGGAAAAGAGATAAAGCAGGGGAACACCACTTAGCTTTGCTCTGTTGCTTATGCTCCCAGCAACAGAGTCCACCACCTGCGCGCATCTTTTCCTCCGACCGGGTCCAACACCATAGTGCAGCTTTGGAGCAAACAGAGTCCACCACCTGCGTGCAGCTGTCCAGAAACCAGAGTCCAGCATATAAGTCCAGCTTTTCCGCAAAAGATTCCAGCATCTTGAGTCCAGCTTTTCAGCAACCGAATCCAGCATCATGAGTGCAGCTCTACACCAAAGCTACCACTCCACCAAGCCATGCAAGAACTCCTTGCTGACACCATAGCTGCAACTCCACCAAGCCATGCCAGCCCTCCTCGCAGACACCATAGCTGACACTCCAGGACTCTCACTGAGCTGCCTGGGACTCTCTTTCAGCTCTATCCTTCACCCAGGCTTGCTTGTAACTGAGGACTAATCACCAACAGTGATTGACACACCTGGCACTCTTATAGAGCAATCACGCCTGTTACATAATTGCGTGCACAAACTAAAGTAGCCAAGTGCAATGACGCTCACCACCACCGGGGGGCAAATTTAGAACAAAAGACACCACAGTGCAGTAATCCTAATGGCCACTTGGGGGCAAAAACCAAGCCTTGACACACAGCCAAAGGAAAAAAAAGGTTACTTTGTGCATTTATCTGTCAGATCCAACCTGGATCATGACAAGTATGCTGCAAAATTCTGCATAGATGGCTGATTCTGCCCTCTATGTGTTTTGACCATCCTTAACAGAGGTGATAGTAGGGGAACAAACTCTGCACTCTGATACTGGGAAGGTGCTGCACTGATTAAACCACTCAGCGTGCCCCAGCAGCACAATGCTATCAGGAAAGAGGCTGGCTCCCATAGCAGGGCCCACATGCCGGTGAGTCATCTCTGGTCAGACTGAACTACTATTTATAGATCACAATATGGACGCATCCTTACTTCCCCTGACGAAGCTGCAGTGCGGCAATGATACGCGTGGGGCTCTCCTGTGCCCTGTTCCTCCACTTCCCGTCCCCCCACCGGGTGGTACTTCCAAGCGATAACTTCACTTTGGTAATCCCATTCAGGATTCTTTACTCATATGGGAGTTTTTCCTCCATTATTTTTAGCCTTGGCTGCGCGGGGTTTATCATATCCTTGTGCTGCTATCTATCTTCTTGTCCCACTTGGGACATTTCCTAGGGGGATTCTCCTGCATACAGCTACATTCTATACCTTCTACATATTTTCCGGCGATTTTAGCCGTTTTCTGTCTGCTAGTGAGAATTAGGGTAGGGGACCATTTAGTGTTCTTATAGACATTACTTCCTCTTTAATTGATGTGTGGCTGTTTCTGGAGACGCCCTCGACAGCCATCTGTCTATATTCATGTATAGCTATATGGTATAATTTTTCAATTGAGAGGTGTTTATTAGATTAAAGTATGTGTACACATGTATAGTTTGCACATAGAAGTTAAGTGTATGGTATTCTTCAATTGAGAGGTGTTCATCAGATTATGTATGTGTATGCATGTATAGTTTGCACATAGAGTATAGCTCATGGCTGTCCCCTAGTGGACATAGGCTCGGATTGTTGGTTTTAATTGTTTTTAACCCTTGAGTGTTTTTTGTGATGTTAATAAAACTATACGCTTATGGATATTTATGTGTGCATTGATTATATGTCATGGTCTTTTTTGCATATGTTCCCCAAGTTTGTTTCCATGCATTTGGTGGCACCTTGTAAATTTTAGTGATCATATTGTAGTGCATCCAACATCCTTTGTTAGCTCCCTATCCAAAGACCACAGACAACATATGTTACTGACTGACCTACTCGACTCCACACAGCCATACACCTTGTAGATGAGGCTCAGAAAGAGCATGTACTCGATTGGATGGCAAGCAATGCATATAGTAACCTCTCCTCCTCTTCCTCCACCTTAACATCACCCACAGTGCAATCCTTAGAGGTGACACCCCAATCACCCTTGTTACCCCCGTGTTAAAAATTTCCAAATGCTCAACTGACTGTGGGGAACCTCAGATGGACCTTTCTGAAGAGCTGTTCATAAACTGTATTCCATAGGCATCAGAGTTCTGCTCCGAAGAATCTGAGAATCCAGATGAGGAAAGCATCTGCAATGATGCCCAAAAGTTTTTATGGTGGATCTCTGGCCATATGAAGTAGGGTCCTAGAAGAATCCAGGCCCTCATAACCAGACATTAACCACAAAGGGAAGATCCTGATGAGACTAAGATACCACAGGAGCATGCGGATTGTACTGTGGTGTCAGGGCAGGAAGAGGAGGAGGGTGACTCTTAGGGTGACGGGTGTGAGAACAGAGAGGATGAAAATGAGGTTCTAGATCCAATTTGGTGTGAACCCAGAGGTATGCAGTTGAGTAGCTCAGTAGGGGATGTGGAGGAGGAGGAAGATGAGGAGGTTACTTTGCGGCTTCACACACAGACATAAAGTGAGGCAAACACGACAAGCACTGTATCCTCAGCCCCAACTCTGCCTGTGGCCAGCACCAGTTGCGAGTATGCAGTTCGCAGGGGTGGCAAGAGTTGCCTAGCCTGGGCATTTTTGAGTCCACAAAGGATGACCCAACACATATTATCTGTCACATTTTCAGAAAAAAACTGAGTATAAGAAAAAATTGCAATAGTTTGACAGCTACATGCATGAACCGATACATGCGCGATCAACATGCCTTAGTGTGGGAATCACCGCACTAAATTGCAGACTAGCGAGTCTCGCCAAACCACCAACTATCCCATCAACCCAATATGCTGCTGCTTCTTCCTCCTTCATCACCATTCCAAGTGTTCATACACAGTTCTCTGGCAGCAGAAGCTACAATTGTATATCCACCACACTCAGGGTGAGTGAGCTGTTACAGAAGTAAACATGACTGCTGCTTTTGTGTCACCCAGCACAAAACATCTTTCTCAATCCACTCTAATATCTCTGCCTGCACCTCACTCACAGTCTATAAGTTTGTCCTGTTCTCCATACTCCGCCTTCTGTCAGTACAGCAGCCAGCTCCTACAGTTGTGGTTTAGCACTAGAACTACTGTACTCGTGACACCTACTAGAACTACTGAATGTAGTCATTTTGACTACTGACTTGTTTTCGTTTATTATTAGAGTTTCATTTGTGGTTATTTATTAATGATTATATTTTTTTAATGTATTATTATTGCGAGATTCAACAGTAATGCTTTGGAATGTTTTTTCTCTGATTTTTTTTCATATTTTTCTACAGGAAATAACAAAAGTAAACTGAGTAAAACAATAATAATAGACGTTTTAAAATAATTTATTATTAAAGTGCACACATATAAACAACTCAAGAACAACAAGCAGAGAAAATGTTAGTGAAGGAGAAGAAAAATGAAAATATGGCGCAGAATCTCAATAAAACCGACCAACCGTTATTATGAAGTACAACCGGTAACTTTCTAAACATTTGTTGATTCGCATTTCAGGCATCGTCTTTCAATTACAGCGGTACGTTGCCCACACAAAGACTTATGGCAAGTCATACAATTTCCAACAGATCGATTATTTTTGCATTTTGCTTTTATCTGGCAAAATTTTTTTTGAGACATCACATCTGAAGATGTAGCAACTTGGGACATGCCACCCTTTCCCCTAGATACAACATACGGACCACGCAACTCTGTGACAAGCTTTTGCAAAAATGCCTTGCGTGACATTTGTCCGGTGGTCATCTCCTTGTATAATATCCAAGCATTTATATCCGCTAAGCCTAAGGTATTTTCAAATGCGTGAACAGGCCATCTCCTAGTACCTGTTTTTGTGCTGTATTTGCGTGCCATCTGATCTACTACATCTACTCCATATTTTGTTTCATTATAAAACTTTACAGTTTCTGCAGGTTTTTTTGGAGATTCAGAAGCAACAAGAACATCGGGATGGACGGAACTCAGAATTATCACATTTTTGGTTGGCTTACCTTGATACACGGTAAGTGTAAAATTATCCTCATTTTTATAGACTTTAGTGCTGTACAACTTTTCTTTCATTGTTTTTATTTCTTTAGGCACTTCTCGTCTTATCTTATTTAGCGTTCCCACGATAGTCGTTCCCTGGCTTTTTAGCTGTTTGGCAAGTTTTACTGATGTAAAATAATTATCAGTGGTTACATTTCGACCTTTTTTCAAAAACGGCTGCAATAGTTTCATGACTACGTGGTCAGCTAAACAGTCATCAGCACGGCGTGAATCATCTTTACCCAGATAAGGGAAGCCATTAACAACATATTTACTATCCTTATCTACAGCTAGCCAAAATTTATGGCCATATTTATCTGGCTTGGAAGGTATATACTGTGTGAAAGGACACCTGGTTTTGCTTGGGAAAAGTTGTTCATCAACCGTAATGTATGGGCCAGGTTTGTAACAAGCAATGCAATTGGCAATAAACCTGTCCCACACAATAGAAAAGAGAGCAAATTTGTCGGTTTGCAGTCTCTGCGATCGATTGGACTTCTCATCAAATCTGAGGTAATGCATAATTTCTACAAAACGGTCCCTAGACATTATCGCTTTGCATAACAGTATTCCCCAGTCATAATACAACCAGGTAACACAATGAAAATGTGAAAAGTTGACATCTGAATTGAACTACATCTATATGAACATCAGGGTAAATAAGATACAGTGAAAAAATTATGCACAAAACTTTACAGCAACTTTTAGTGACAAAAGGACAGCAAAATATAGCAGGTAGTCAAAATGACTACCTTTAGTAGTTATAGGTGAATGTTGAAATAAATGCGCAATTTTTGCACCTAAATTATTTATTGCCACAAAATCTTTTTTAACATCCTATTTGAGGAAAAGTCACCGAGTCTCAAGCCGGAATTCCAACAAATGTAGTCACAGAGGAGAAATACATAGTGCGAAGTAGTCAAAATGACTACCTCAGTAGTTCTAGTGTTAGTAAATGAAAGTTTCCTCCTACAAACAGCAACGATAAGAGCTTGAACTCCTCCAACTACAATATAGTTGGAGGAGGAAAAGGGTTTTTTCTGCGTGGTGGATACAGATTCTGAAAGTTAATGGCCATTGCAGTCCCCCAGTATCAGTTGCCCAGTTTCCATTACTTCTCAAAGAAAGCTATGCCTGCGCTACACCAGCATGTCGCCGACACCTGGATGAGCAAGCAAGGGCAGGGGCATCTCGCTGACTGGGCATTGGGTGACTCTGGTGGTTGTGGAGGCAGGTGGCCAAGGGTCTGCTCCACAAATATTTGAATGAAGGAGAGAATGTCTAATGAAATCAATTATTAACCTTACATAAGCTAGTTCAAATGTGGTGTGGCAAGATGGTGTCTGAATCCTGGAACTATGTCCTGGATGGAATTTTTGGAATGTGAAGTGGATATATTGAAGACTATATATGGAATAGACCTAGCATGGACCTATCACTGACTGACATGATGACTGTTCAGAAGCTGTGCGACACCCTCTTCCTGCCTGCTACATGATCTTTTGCTTTGTACTAATAAAATCAGTGCTGTGCCAGCGCTCAATGAGAGATGACCACATATCCAACTTTGTGTTCGATGTAATTCTTCTATGCATGCTCTCGGCTCATATTTATCAGGTCAGGGACAGGCAATCACTAAGATCCCACCTTAAGAGATCATCCCGACATTTGAATCACCAAGGCTTGTGGGATAAACCTCTGTATCTAGCAGTTCCTCCACTGCTTCTGCCTCCTCCACCTCCTCTAGGGCCTCCACCTGTGCCCCCAACCTCTCCCTTTATCAGACATGTGTTCCAACAGTGCAGATATAATCTCCCCCACCTCCGTTCTTCACAGTCAAGGCTCACCGCAAACAGGCAGTGTTTAAATTAATATGCCTTGGAGATCGCAGTCACACAGCTCAAGAGTTGTGGACACATATGAGTCAGCGCAACGTCTGTCTCCACTAAACCTGGAGCCAGGGAAGGTTGTGTGCGATAATGGAGCAAACCTAGTGGCAGCTCTACACCGTGGCAAACTAACAAATGTGCCTTGTATGTAAAGATGAACAAATATTTGAATGTTTGGTTTGGATTCCAATTGACGAATTTATAATATTCGGTGATTTGTTCGTTGAATATTCACCGAACATAGCTGAATGCCATTCAAGTCAATGAGAAGCAAAAACAAACGCATGCACAGCACCTTTTTAACGGCCTCAAAATATGCCAAAACACATCAAATGAGGGACAGACAGGAAAGTGGCCTCAAATCACCCACAGTACAAAATGTAGCATGGCACAGCAGCAATAAGCCATGCATGAGGTATCGTAGTCCGGGCCAGCATTTACAGCTTTCAACTGAACGTGAAAGTAAGACAAGGTGGGTGAGGGATCCGTGTAGGTCTGGTGTGCTGGGAGCCCTGATACCCTGATACCCTGATACCACAAACAACAGTTCAACCTGCTTTCATGCTGAGCCACACTTAGGTGGCACAAATATCAGTTTCGTAGAATACCTTTGTCAGAAAAATCTAAGGATAGTAGTAACATGGGTAGTTAACTCCCATGAAGTGGATGAATGATGGTCTCGGAGAACTACTTCAGCCAGCCAGGAGTCTACACATTTACAAAAATTGACAGACACCACCAAAGTGGCATCAAATTCACCACAGTATAAATAGTATAATATGGCCCAACAGGTCTTCTGCTACACCCAACCCAAAAGATGGACACCCATCCAGGAGTGTTCACATTTCCAAAAATTATTGGCAGACACCACCAAAATGGCATCAATTTCACCACAGTATAAATAATATAATTTGGCCACTACACCCAACCCAGCAGATGGACATCCAACCAGTAGTTTTCAAATTTCAAAAATTGAGGGCCTGACACCAAAGAAGTGGCATAAATTTCACGAGAGCAGAAATAGTGAAGTACAGTCGACCTATCAGATGTACATCAACCATGACTGTTCACATTTCCACAAATTTGTTTTAACATCTGCAGCAGCAGCAACAGCAGTCACAGAAGCCACACTAAACATATCACAGAGTGCAGTTACGCAAGATTAATGCAGCACACTAAAAAATGCATCATCACCTAGTCTATACAGTCTGAGATTTGGGTGCAAAAATATGAAAATAACAAACAAACAATATACTCCCTGATCCACAGAAATCCACGCGTGTCCCACGCCGATCTCCCGTGGAGAACAGCAGCATCAGCATCTATAGATAGATAGATCTATAGTTAGATAGATATACAATATCAATAAATAAATATATCTATAAATAGATAGATCACACATGAGAGGAACTTGGACGAGTCTCTCATCTTGAGGCCGCATTCACACTATCAGTATTTGGTCAGTATTTTACATCAGTATTGGTAAGCCAAAACCTGGAGTGGAACAATCAGAGGAAAAGTATAGTAGAAACATGTCACCACTTCTGTATTTATCACCCACTCCTGGTTTTGGCTTACAAATACTGAGGTAAAATACTGACCAAATACTGAAGGTGTGACTGTGGCCTAATACCCGGCACTGCCCCCGCCACTCTGGAGCGGGTATTAAGATGCGAAACTCATCTGAGTTTATCACATGTGTGATCCCGGCCTTAAATAAAGACGCACACACACGAAATCTGCATTAGGCCGAATCACACTTGCAAGAAACTTACATGAGTCTCGCACCTCAATACCCGGCACTGCCGCCAGCACTCAGGACCGGAGTGTGCGGCTGCATGTATTTCTATGCAGCTGAACGCTCCGGTCTGAGTGCCTGTGGCAGTGCCGGGTATTGAGGTGCAAGACTTGTGCGAGATTCTTGCCTTAAATGCAATATCTGTTTAATTACAAAGAAAAATGGCGTCGGCTCCCACCAATTTTCTGCACCAGACAGGGAAAGTCAGCAATTGGGGGCCGATGTTTAAAGCCTGGGAAGCAGGTAATACCCATGCATCTTCCTAGGCAATGAATATCAGCCTGCAGCTGTCTGCATAGCCTTCACTGGCTATTAAAATAGGGCCCCCCCAAAAAAAATGACATGGGAACCCCCTAGCCATAAAAGGCTATGCAGGCAGCTTGCGGGCTGATATTCATAGCCTAGGAAGGGGCCATGGATATTGGCCTCCCCCTGGCTACAAACACCAGCCCGCAGCCTCCCCAGAATCTAAGATGCGCCAATTCTGGTGCTTAGCCTCTCTCTTCCCACTGCCATGTAGCGGTGGCATATGGGGTAATAAGGGGTTAATGTCACCTTTGTATTGTAAGGTGACATTAAGCCCAGTTAGTAATGGAGAGGCGTCAGTAAGACACCTATCCATTACTAATCCTAAAGTTTGTAAAGGGTTAAATAAACACACATAATAGGAATAGTAATTTAATGAAACACCACACAGTTTTCCCATTTTATTATACTACTAATCCATGCAAAGCCCTCAATCTCCTGAAAAAAACACAAATACTTCCTGTTCCGACATAGTACAATTAATAACGAGTGTCCCACGACTAGTCCAGCCCTGCTACATCTGGATGCATGATACCAAGACATAGCAGAGCTTGTAGATGACCAATGGAGATCTCCGGAGATCACCTGCACTCTAGTGATCGTGGGCAGTTGACCGTGAGAACTAGCCTAGTGTGATCGGAAATAGCTCCCGATCACGTGCATGGCAGTTCTTGCGGCAAGCAAAGTTATCACAAGAATTGCAGTGGATGTGGACTTCCAGGGGTGGGACAGGTAAGAACTTATTTAAATTAGTAGACATGCATAGTAAGCTGTGTTTAAGCAGTTATTACGCATGTGACTAATCATTAGATGCAGTTGGTTTCAAAATACTATTATATAATATGAGCTGAAGAGCCCGGCGTTGCCCGGGCATAGTAACTAACTGTGGCTAGTTATAACAAATTATATTTCCCCCTCACATCTCTCATTTTCCCCCTCACTCCTCTCATTTCCCTCTCACTCCTCTCATTTCCCCCATCACACCTCTCATTTTCCCCTCACTCCTCTTATTTCCCCCATCACACCTCTCATTTTCCCCTCACTCCTCTTATTTCCCCCATCACACCTCTCATTTTCCCCTCACTCCTCTTATTTCCCCCATCACACCTCTCATTTTCACCTCACACCTCTCATTTTCTGATCACTCCACTATTTTCCCCTCTCTCCTCTCATTTTCCACTCACGCCTCTCATTTTCCTCTCACTCCTCTCATTTTCCCCTCACTCCTTTCATTTTCACCTCCCTCCTCTCTTAGGCCTCTTTCACACTTCCGTTTTTTACAATCAGTCACAATCCGCCAGGTTTTGAAAAAAACGGATCCTCAAATTTTTTTTGAGGATCCGTTTTTTTCCCCATTGACTTGCATTAATGGCGGATTGTGACGGATTGCTGTCCGTTGCATCCGTTTTTTTTGAGGATCCGCCAAAAATTGCTGTCCGTCACCATCCTCAAAGATTTCAAAACGGAGCTTGTAACGTTTTTTTCAGTGGCGGATCCTCCAGACACTCATTTAACCCGAAATTCTTTCTGGGTGCCGGACAAAAAAAAAAAAATTCTCTCTCTCTCTCTCTCTCTCTCTCTCTCCTTCCCGGCCAGCATTTCCTTTAAATTTCCGCATTTTCAGGATCCGTCTAAAAACGGATCCTGTGCCATCCGTTCACATCAGTTAACAACGGATCCGCTTGAATGACTTTTTGGCGGATTTGAACTGATGCAAAAAAACTGAAGTGTGAAAGAGGCCTTACACTCACACCTGCACAGCAACTTCCCTGTTATGAGCACAGTGGTGTAATCCATAAGGCTCCTCCCTTTCCCTTGATGTTATGCGTCACAGGAGCAACTCCATTCTAGACACGACAGAGCTAGATGTGGCCTGTGCATGCCGCGCACTGATGCTCTGAAGGCGGCGGCCCTGACTGTAGCTCGCAGCAGCTGGGACATTGCAGGCGGTGAGTTTTGCAGGGTGGCTTTCAAGGTGAATGTGTCTCCACCCGTGTGCACTAACAAAGTGGGTCATGTGGACGAGGCTTTGCATGTGGAGTGAATGTGGCTATGCAAAGTGGGTGGGGCTATGTGGAGTGGGTATGGCTTTATACATACACACAAATATACATTCACTCAGCTTTATATATATAAATATATATATATATATACATCTTTTTGAATTCATTCCCTTTTATGGACCTCATATTATGTTGGACTGCTGTATATTTAGCCCAAAAGGCTACTATTGTACTATGCATTTTTTTCAGTTATTAATATGAATTTCTAGCATGGATTTATTGTCTTGGTCTGCTATATATATTTAAGCTAAATATTTGCCTTATATTGATATATTACCATAACCAAGGCACTATTGGTATTTACATTAATTAATTACTGCACTACACAGTTTTTATTATTATTAGGCTGTGTGCCCACGTAGCGTTTTTAAGCGTTTCTGCAGCGCTTTTAGACAAGCGATTCTGCTGCAGAAATGCTTAAGAAAAGCATGCAATTGATTTTTAATGAAAAACGCACATGTTTTTCCAATGGTGCGTTTTTAACCGCTGCGGAAACGTTTAGCGATTAAAAATGCAGCATGTTCATTAATTTTGCGGAATCTCACGCGATTCCGCATACCATCAATTGTATGGGCAAAAACGCTTAGGAAAACGCATGCAAAAACGCTTGACAAACACTTACAAAAGCGCGTCCATAAATGCATGCGTTTTCCCGGGAGCAGGGTGTGCGATTCTGCTCAGGTTTATTCTGCTTCAGAATCGCTACGTGGTCACATAGCCTTAATGTATTTTTTCTACTAGTAGTTATTTGCTAATAATTAACCAACAATTGTGTTTACTAATAATTAACTAATAATTGTATTTACTATCATGGATGTTTCATTGTCTTTATAAATATTTTGTGAATTGCCAATTCAGTAGACATAGCCTGCCCCCTGCATACATTATTGTTTTACATTTCGTTTTTTAACCCCTTCCTTTTTCTTGTGTAATTATTCTTTTTAATTGTTGTGTAATCATGTTTTAATATTGATCGATATTGTCTATATATATTTCTTTGAATACTTCTTTTTGATTTATGAAGCTCCACTATTGTCTGCTGTTGCTTGCACAGTCTCTTCAGCATATATAAGTTGCATATCAGCTGATGAGCAAGAAGGTAGAAGTGATGCAGCAGCACAGACAGGCGAGCAACAGCAGATTTAGAACAGTGAAAGCATGCACACACTGATCGAACGTTCAGCAGCAGCTCGGACATATGTGCATAGTTTTTCAGCAAGTTCTGCATCACCAAATTCAACACATGTACCAGGCAGGCCCAGATTGATAATTTGCCCAAGTGGGCATTTTCCCGCTGGGCCGCGTTGCCTTTTTATTATGTTGGCCAGTGGTCGCTGGCTTGCGGCGTCCGCTCATCTGGCCGCTTGCCCACTGATGCAGCCAATGGCCCGTTTTTCCTGCCACCGGCCCTTTAAAATTTGCGGGCACGACGGTATTCCAGGTGCGCGTGCGCAAACATCAGTTGGTGCTTGCGATGCACATAGGGGATAAGAACGCACTGATGTTACATGTCAGGATGTTCTTTGTGTACGGAGAGAGTGTGCTTTGCTCTCCCGCCCCTGGCTGCAGACCTGCAGAGGTTGGTCAAGCCTGCAGCCGCCCTCAACATATCAGGCATCAGGGAGTCCAGGGACACAAGCGCCTACCTATGCGCGCCTGCAATTGTGTATCAGTAACGGTCTCTGGGTGAGTGAGGATTGGAAATGAGTGTAATAATCCCAGGCCAGCTCAGAAACATGTTTAAATTAAAATGCTTCAGCCCCAGCACCTGTAATACAATGGGGTTGATGTATATACAGGTGCTGTGCTGGGGCTGGTGAGTGATGATGTATATAGAGGTGATGGGCTGGGGCTGGTGATGTATATACAGGTGCTGGGCTAGGGCTGGTGATGTATATGCAGGTGTTGGGCTGGTGAATGGTGACATATATACAGGTGCTGGGCTGGGGCAGGTGATGTATATACAGGTGCTGGGCTGGGGCTGGGGATGTATATACATGTGCTGTGCTTGGGCTGAAGTATACTCAGGTTCTGGGCTAGGGCTGGTGATTAGAGTTGAGCAACTTTTGCTTTTTTAGGGTCGCGTTTCGTTTCGTGAAACCCGACTTTTCCAAAAGTCGGGTCGAGCAAGATCGTCCGATTATAGGGAAAAGTCGGGGTCGTCCCGAAACACGAAACCCAATGTAAGTCAATGGGGAATAAAAGTCGGCAGTGAGAGGAGGACAGGAAACACACCTACAGTGCCCATTTGAATGCCAAAAGCATCAATTCTTCTTACTTAAGCTTGTCAACCTTAATTAACTTCATAATACAAGTTACGCACTGAAAAATGGGGGTTATTTGGCTAAATTTGTGGGGGGGAGGGCTGGCTGCAGGTTTTCATGTGCCCTGGGCGAAAGAGCGCCCCTTTAACACATACCACAACTCATCATGCTCCGATACGGCAGAGAAATAGCGGTATAGTACAATGAAAAATACCTCACTTTTTACATCTCATGACGAGGCCCATCTATTTCTCCATACAAAATTATTGGTCCCATATAATGTTTGAAACAGTATATGATGAGCTCCACATAATGCTACAGTATATGTTGGTCCCCATGGATGAAGCTCCACTGTCTTATGGGCCCAAATAATGCTCCAAACATAATGGGCCCCATTTCTAATGCTCTAGTGTATAATGGGCCCTGTAAATGCTGCTCCAGTGTCTGATGTCCACCTTTGGAATGTTCCAGTGTATGGTGGGCCCCATCTATCATTCTCCAGAGTATAGTGCTCCCCAAAAATTGCTGTCCCAACATAGAAAACAATCAAATAAGTCTCCTCGCTAGGGAATCCCTGTACTTGTCTGGACAGGTGCTTTAGCTTGCTTAACAGCTCGCCAGCCATTCTCACGCCCAGTATGGATTGCACGTGATTGCACAAAGGTTAGAAAGGGTACCGTATCCCTGGATAACATGTATGGATAGCGTACACATTCAAAATATATGTCTATACAGCATGAGGCAGGCTCAGACGGTGTTAGGCCCAGTATGGATTGCACGTCATTGCACAAAGGTTAGAAGGGGTACCGTATCCCCGGATAACATGTATGGATAGCGTACACATTCAAAATATATGTCTATACAGCATGAGGCAGGCTCAGACGGTGTTAGGCCCAGTATGGATTGCACGTCATTGCACAAAGGTTAGAAGGGGTACCGTATCCCCGGATAACATGTATGGATAGCGTACACATTCAAAATATATGTCTATACAGCATGAGGCAGGCTCAGACGGTGTTAGGCCCAGTATGGATTGCACGTCATTGCACAAAGGTTAGAAGGGGTACCGTATCCCCGGATAACATGTATGGATAGCGTACACATTCAAAATATATGTCTATACAGCATGAGGCAGGCTCAGATGGTGTTAGGCCCAGTATGGATTGCACGTCATTGCACAAAGGTTAGAAAGGGTACCGTATCCCTGGATAACATGTATGGATAGCGTACACATTCAAAATATATGTCTATACAGCATGAGGCAGGCTCAGACGGTGTTAGGCCCAGTATGGATTGCACGTCATTGCACAAAGGTTAGAAGGGGTACCGTATCCCCGGATAACATGTATGGATAGCGTACACATTCAAAATATATGTCTATACAGCATGAGGCAGGCTCAGACGGTGTTAGGCCCAGTATGGATTGCACGTCATTGCACAAAGGTTAGAAGGGGTACCGTATCCCCGGATAACATGTATGGATAGCGTACACATTCAAAATATATGTCTATACAGCATGAGGCAGGCTCAGACGGTGTTAGGCCCAGTATGGATTGCACGTCATTGCACAAAGGTTAGAAGGGGTACCGTATCCCCGGATAACATGTATGGATAACGTACACATTCAAAATATATGTCTATACAGCATGAGGCAGGCTCAGACGGTGTTAGGCCCAGTATGGATTGCACGTCATTGCACAAAGGTTAGAAAGGGTACCGTATCCCTGGATAACATGTATGGATAGCGTACACATTCAAAATATATGTCTATACAGCATGAGGCAGGCTCAGACGGTGTTAGGCCCAGTATGGATTGCACGTCATTGCACAAAGGTTAGAAAGGGTACCGTATCCCCGGATAACATGTATGGATAGCGTACACATTCAAAATATATGTCTATACAGCATGAGGCAGGCTCAGACGGTGTTAGGCCCAGTATGGATTGCACGTCATTGCACAAAGGTTAGAAGGGGTACCGTATCCCCGGATAACATGTATGGATAGCGTACACATTCAAAATATATGTCTATACAGCATGAGGCAGGCTCAGACGGTGTTAGGCCCAGTATGGATTGCACGTCATTGCAGAAAGGTAAGAAGGGGTACCGTATCCCCGGATAACATGTATGGATAGCGTACACATTCAAAATATATGTCTATACAGCATGAGGCAGGCTCAGACGGTGTTAGGCCCAGTATGGATTGCACGTCATTGCACAAAGGTTAGAAGGGGTACCGTATCCCCGGATAACATGTATGGATAGCGTACACATTCAAAATATATGTCTATACAGCATGAGGCAGGCTCAGACGGTGTTAGGCCCAGTATGGATTGCACGTCATTGCACAAAGGTTAGAAAGGGTACCGTATCCCCGGATAACATGTATGGATAGCGTACACATTCAAAATATATGTCTATACAGCATGAGGCAGGCTCAGACGGTGTTAGGCCCAGTATGGATTGCACGTCATTCCACAAAGGTTAGAAAGGGTACCGTATCCCTGGATAACATGTATGGATAGCGTACACATTCAAAATATATGTCTATACAGCATGAGGCAGGCTCAGACGGTGTTAGGCCCAGTATGGATTGCACGTCATTGCACAAAGGTTAGAAGGGGTACCGTATCCCCGGATAACATGTATGGATAGCGTACACATTCAAAATATATGTCTATACAGCATGAGGCAGGCTCAGACGGTGTTATGCCCAGTATGGATTGCACGTCATTGCACAAAGGTTAGAAGGGGTACCGTATCCCCGGATAACATGTATGGATAGCGTACACATTCAAAATATATGTCTATACATCAGGAGGCAGGCTCAGACGGTGTCAGGCACAGTATGGATTTGACGGCCCAGATTACACAGCGGAGGAGCAGGGAGAGGTAAAGATTGCAAATGCTGGGGCCCTGGCCAAGCAAGGGGGGCACACTCGTGGGAGTCGGTACTGGCACTGGGCCCCTCATAGTACAGCGGTGTGTCTGACGGCGGGTGTGCACCACCACCGTCAGAGACACTTGATTGCACTATGAGGGACCCTGTGCCAGTGCCCGCGCCCAAGAGTCGGCCTACCCACCTGTCCAGGGCAACGGCACTCGCACGGTGTCGTGCGCTAGGTGGTGACCCTGGCCATGGGGGGGAGGCAGCACAGTTAGGGAGTTTTAGAAAGTGGCATATGTTGATGTTGGACATTCAACTGATGCAAAAGGCGAAATAGGTGAAGTACCAGGAAGAGGTGGACCAAAGCAAGCCATTTTTCTGTCACCCTATGTGTCATCAGGGGAAGGTGGGACAAAATCCTTGGAAACCCATGCGTGGTTCATTTTAATGAAGGTTAGATCATCCACATTTTGGGTAGACAGACGGGTCCTTTTTTCTGTCAGGATTGATCCAGCTGCACTGAAGACTCTTTCCGATAGCACACTTGCAGCTGGGCAAGCGAGCTCCTGTAAGGCATATTGGGCCAATTCAGGCCAGGTGTCCAGTTTAGCGGCCCAATAGTCAAAGGGGAATGACCTGTGTGGGAGAACATCGATATGGGAGGAAAAGTAGTTTGTAACCATAGTTGACAACTGCTGTCTCCTGTCACTTTCCATCGATGCAGTATTACCAGTTGTGTGAGCGGTATTTGAAAAATCAGTCCACAACATTGTCATGAAACCCCTGTCTCCAACGCCACTTCTGCTGTGTGCACCACGAACACCTCTGCCAAGCTGCCCCCGGCCCGTACGGCTCGTGTGAGAACCATCACCGCTGCTGTGTGCTGGGAATGCCTCAAGCAACCGATTTACCAGAGTTGCTTGTTTATTAGCCAATATTAGGTCAAGGTTCTCCTGTGGCATGATGTTTTGTAATTTGCCTTTATAGCGTGGATCCAGGATGCTGGCCAACCAGTAGTCGTCATCGTTCATCATTTTGGCAATGCGGGGGTCCCTTTTTAGGATCCGCAAGGCATAATCTGACATGTGGGCCAATGTTCCCGGTGTCAATGATGCACTGCGAGTGCTGGGTGGAGGAGCACTTTCTGGCAAATCCACATCCCTCCAGTCACGCACAAACCCTGTACCAGACCTTGCCACGCCAACATTTTCACTTGCCCCACGAGATGCATCCTCCTCCCCTAAGTAATCATCCCCATCATCCTCCTCCTCCTCCTCTTCTTCCTCCACCTCGTCCAGGAGAGGTCCCTGAGCAGACAATGGCTGAATGTCATCAAGGATTCCCTCCTCCTCTTCCTCCTCATCAACATTGGCTGCAGACGCCTGCTCCTTAAGGTGCGTCAAAGTTTGCATGAGCAGACGCATAAGTGGGATGCTCATGCTTAGGATGACGTCGTCTGCGCTTACCAGCCGTGTGCATTCCTCAAAACACTGAAGGACTTTACAAAGGTCTTTCAGCTTCGACCACTGCACGCCTGTCAACTCCATGTCTGCTCTCAAAGTGCCTGGCCGTGTATCCTCCCACAAATGCATTATGGCCTGCCTCTGCTCGCACAGCCGCTCCACCATGTGCAGGGTGGAGTTCCACCTTGTTGCAATGTCGATAATGAGGCGGTGTTTGGGAAGTTGGAGCAATCGCTGCAGCTTCTGCATACGAACGGAGTGTACAGGCGACCGGCGGATGTGCGCGCACAGTCTTCGCACCTTCTGGAGCAGGGCTGTTAACTCCGGATAATTTTTGAGGAAGCACTGCACCACCAGGTTCAAGGTGTGAGCCAAGCAAGGTATGTGGCTGAGTTTTGAAAGGGCTATGGCTGCCACAAAATTACGGCCGTTATCACTAACTACCTTGCCTGCCTCAAGATGTACACAGCCCAGCCATGACTCAGTTTGTCGCTTCAAGTACTCGGCCAGCACCTCGGCGGTGTGTCTGTCGCCCAAACACATCATCTGCAACACAGCCTGCTGACGCTTTCCACTAGCTGCTCGATAGGGGGACACATCGTGTGCAACAGTGGCAGCTGCAGATGGAGTGCTCGTACGACTGCGCTCTGTGGACGAGCTGTCGCTTCTGGAGGAGGAGGAGGAGGGTCGAACGCCTACAGCCAACTGTTTCCTAGACCGTGGGCTAGGCAGCACTGTCCCACCACCGCTGTCCCCTGTGGACCCTGCATCCACCACATTAACCCAGTGCGCAGTGATGGACACGTAATGGCCCTGGCCATGCCGACTGGACCATGCATCAGTTGTGAGGTGCACCTTTCCGCTCACTGACTGCTTGAGTGCATGGACAATGCGGTCGTTCACATGATGGTGGAGGGCTGGGATGGCTTTGCTAGAGAAGAAGTGGCGACTGGGTAGGTCATAGCGTGGTACTGCATAGGCCATGAGTTCGCAGAAAGCTGTGCTTTCCACCAACCGAAAGGGCATCATCTCAAACGAGATTAGTTTGGCAATGTGGGCATTCAAACCCAGTGTACACGGATGAGAGACTGAGTACTTTCTTGACCTACTCATAGTGTCTGGGAGGGTGAGCTGGACTTGAGAGCTGCATATGGTGGAAGTAGCGGTGGACAGGGCGGACTGAGAGAGGGTTGATGATGGTGATGGAGTTGGTGTTCTTTCTGATGGCCTAGAATCAGTCTTTCGTTGATATAACAGTGGGATTCCCTGACTGCTGTGGCCTTGCAACGACACCTCAACATTTGCTGCTGTGCTAACCGGTGTGCTTACAGTGGGGGAAACAATGTAGCATTGCTGACTACCTTCGTTGTGATCAGTTGCACATGTGGCACTTGAGGTTTGGTGTTGTGTCCACGCTTGCAAGTGCATGCTGGTTAAATGTCTAAGCATGCAACTGGTATTCAAATTTTTCAGATTTTTCCCTCGGCTAAAGGTCTTTGCGCACTTCTTACAGATAACCTTGGCCTGATCATGAGGATTTTGTTCAAAAAACTGCCACACTGCACTCTTCCTACTTTGGCAGACATTTTGCGGCCTAGCACGCTGTGATCTTTTGACCCTCTGGACAAGCTGTCCAGCAACTCTTTTGATGTTTGGAACCTGTCTTTGGAGTGCTCCGGGCCTGCCAGATAACAGCTGTTGCGATGTCGATGTCTGCTGTGGATGCTCCTCATCTGAGCTATTGGAAGCAGCACCCTCTTCCCCCAATGGATGCCAATCTGGGTCAAAAACTGGGTCCTCCATCACCTCCTCTTCTATGTCATGTGCACCTTTCTCTGTGTCACCGTGTATGGTGGTATAGTGTGCGGGAAGGGGCACCTGAGTCTCATCAGGGTCAAAATCTGGCTCTGTACACTGCGAGGACAATGTAGTGCTCTGAGTGAATGTACCAGCAGAATCATCCATCAGCGGCTGTGCATCAGTGCACTCCATGTCAGATTCATCTTGGCCAGGGTAATTCACCATTTGACTTGATAATCCAGGCATGGTATGTGAAAACAGCTCCATGGAGTAATCAGTAGTATGGCCTGCGTCATCCTTCAATCTTGGTTGGGGTGAAGCACACAAGGAAAGGTGTGGTTCATGAACATGAGCCTCCAATGACGACTCAGTGCTTTTACTTTTTACAACTGAAGAAGAGGAGGCGATAGAGCTGGAGGCTGAGTCAGCAATGTAAGACAAAACTTTTTCCTGATGCTCTGCCTTTAAAAGCGGTTTGCCAACTCCTAGAAAACTAAGCGTTCGAGGCCTTATGTAGACAGACGATGACGCAGGGTCAGCACCTCCTGCATTTGGTCCTATTTTGCTCTTGCCACTACCAGCAGATCCACCACCAACACCATCATTACCAGCTGCCAACCCCCGCCCAATTCCACGGCCTCTTCCACCAGCCTTCCTCATTTTTGGTAGAAATGTAGACAAAATCCAACAAACTATATAGTAATGTAAAACAAGGTACAAGGTGTCTATAGGACAGGGGAGTTTTAGAATTTCTGCACACACTTGTGGACAGTGGACACTTGTGGATTGTGTGCGGCCCACTGATATCTGAGCGCTATGTGACACGCTCGATGGCACAGCTGCCTGTGACCAAAGTGACGAGAGGATAATGGAGATTTTGAATCTCTGCGTACACTTGTGGACAGTGGACACTTGTGGATTGTGTGCGGCCCACTGATATCTGAGCGCTATGTGACACGCTCGATGGCACAGCTGCCTGTGACCAAAGTGACGAGGGGATAATGGAGATTTTGAATCTCTGCGTACACTTGTGGACAGTGGACACTTGTGGATTGTGTGCGGCCCACTGATATCTGAGCGCTATGTGACACTCTCGATGGCATAGCTGCCTGTGACCAAAGTGACGAGAGGATAATGGAGATTTTGAATCTCTGCGTACACTTTTGGACACTGGACACTTGTGGATTGTGTGCGGCCCACTGTTATCTGAGCGCTATGTGACACGCTCGATGGCACAGCTGCCTGTGACCAAAGTGACGAGAGGATAATGGAGATTTTGAATCTCTGCGTACACTTTTGGACACTGGACACTTGTGGATTGTGTGCGGCCCACTGATATCTGAGCGCTATGTGACACGCTCGATGGCACAGCTGCCTGTGACCAAAGTGACGAGAGGATAATGGAGATTTTGAATCTCTGCGTACACTTGTGGACAGTGGACACTTGTGGATTGTGTGCGGCCCACTGATATCTGAGCGCTATGTGACACGCTCGATGGCACAGCTGCCTGTGACCAAAGTGACGAGAGGATAATGGAGATTTTGAATCTCTGCGTACACTTGTGGACAGTGGACACTTGTGGATTGTGTGCGGCCCACTGATATCTGAGCGCTATGTGACACGCTCGATGGCACAGCTGCCTGTGACCAAAGTGACGAGAGGATAATGGAGATTTTGAATCTCTGCGTACACTTGTGGACAGTGGACACTTGTGGATTGTGTGCGGCCCACTGATATCTGAGCGCTATGTGACACGCTCGATGGCACAGCTGCCTGTGACCAAAGTGACGAGAGGATAATGGAGATTTTGAATCTCTGCGTACACTTGTGGACAGTGGACACTTGTGGATTGTGTGCGGCCCACTGATATCTGAGCGCTATGTGACACGCTCGATGGCACAGCTGCCTGTGACCAAAGTGACGAGAGGATAATGGAGATTTTGAATCTCTGCGTACACTTTTGGACACTGGACACTTGTGGATTGTGTGCGGCCCACTGATATCTGAGCGGTATGTGACACGCTCGATGGCACAGCTGCCTGTGACCAAAGTGACGAGAGGATAATGGAGATTTTGAATCTCAGCGTACACTTTTGGACACTGGACACTTGTGGATTGTGTGCGGCCCACTGATATCTGAGCGCTATGTGACACGCTCGATGGCACAGCTGCCTGTGACCAAAGTGACGAGAGGATAATGGAGATTTTGAATCTCTGCGTAAACTTTTGGACACTGGACACTTGTGGATTGTGTGCGGCCCACTGATATCTGAGCGCTATGTGACACGCTCGATGGCACAGCTGCCTGTGACCAAAGTGACGAGAGGATAATGGAGATTTTGAATCTCTGCGTACACTTGTGGACACTGGACACTTGTGGATTGTGTGCGGCCCACTGATATCTGAGCGCTATGTGACACGCTCGATGGCACAGCTGCCTGTGACCAAAGTGACGAGAGGATAATGGAGATTTTGAATCTCTGCGTACACTTGTGGACAGTGGACACTTGTGGATTGTGTGCGGCCCACTGATATCTGAGCGCTATGTGACACGCTCGATGGCACAGCTGCCTGTGACCAAAGTGACGAGAGGATAATGGAGATTTTGAATCTCTGCGTACACTTTTGGACACTGGACACTTGTGGATTGTGTGCGGCCCACTGATATCTGAGCGCTATGTGACACGCTCGATGGCACAGCTGCCTGTGACCAAAGTGACGAGAGGATAATGGAGATTTTGAATCTCTGCGTACACTTGTGGACAGTGGACACTTGTGGATTGTGTGCGGCCCACTGATATCTGAGCGCTATGTGACACGCTCGATGGCACAGCTGCCTGTGACCAAAGTGACGAGAGGATAATGGAGATTTTGAATCTCTGCGTACACTTGTGGACAGTGGACACTTGTGGATTGTGTGCGGCCTACTGATATCTGAGCGCTATGTGACACGCTCGATGGCACAGCTGCCTGTGACCAAAGTGACGAGAGGATAATGGAGATTTTGAATCTCTGCGTACACTTTTGGACACTGGACACTTGTGGATTGTGTGCGGCCCACTGATATCTGAGCGCTATGTGACACGCTCGATGGCACAGCTGCCTGTGACCAAAGTGACGAGAGGATAATGGAGATTTTGAATCTCTGCGTACACTTTTGGACACTGGACACTTGTGGATTGTGTGCGGCCCACTGATATCTGAGCGCTATGTGACACGCTCGATGGCACAGCTGCCTGTGACCAAAGTGACGAGAGGATAATGGAGATTTTGAATCTCTGCGTACACTTTTGGACACTGGACACTTGTGGATTGTGTGCGGCCCACTGATATCTGAGCGCTATGTGACACGCTCGATGGCACAGCTGCCTGTGACCAAAGTGACGAGAGGATAATGGAGATTTTGAATCTCTGCGTACACTTTTGGACACTGGACACTTGTGGATTGTGTGCGGCCCACTGATATCTGAGCGCTATGTGACACGCTCGATGGCACAGCTGCCTGTGACCAAAGTGACGAGAGGATAATGGAGATTTTGAATCTCTGCGTACACTTGTGGACACTGGACACTTGTGGATTGTGTGCGGCCCACTGATATCTGAGCGCTATGTGACACGCCCGATGGCACAGCTGCCTGTGACCAAAGTGACGAGAGGATAATGGAGATTTTGAATCTCTGCGTACACTTGTGGACACTGGACACTTGTGGATTGTGTGCGGCCCACTGATATCTGAGCGCTATGTGACACGCTCGATGGCACAGCTGCCTGTGACCAAAGTGACGAGAGGATAATGGAGATTTTGAATCTCTGCGTACACTTGTGGACAGTGGACACTTGTGGATTGTGTGCGGCCTACTGATATCTGAGCGCTATGTGACACGCTCGATGGCACAGCTGCCTGTGACCAAAGTGACGAGAGGATAATGGAGATTTTGAATCTCTGCGTACACTTTTGGACACTGGACACTTGTGGATTGTGTGCGGCCCACTGATATCTGAGCGCTATGTGACACGCTCAATGGCACAACTGCCTGTGACCAAAGTGACGAGAGGATAATGGAGATTTTGAATCTCTGCGTACACTTTTGGACACTGGACACTTGTGGATTGTGTGCGGCCCACTGATATCTGAGCGCTATGTGACACGCTCGATGGCACAGCTGCCTGTGACCAAAGTGACGAGAGGATAATGGAGATTTTGAATCTCTGCGTACACTTTTGGACACTGGACACTTGTGGATTGTGTGCGGCCCACTGATATCTGAGCGCTATGTGACACGCTCGATGGCACAGCTGCCTGTGACCAAAGTGACGAGAGGATAATGGAGATTTTGAATCTCTGCGTACACTTTTGGACACTGGACACTTGTGGATTGTGTGCGGCCCACTGATATCTGAGCGCTATGTGACACGCTCGATGGCACAGCTGCCTGTGACCAAAGTGACGAGAGGATAATGGAGATTTTGAATCTCTGCGTACACTTTTGGACACTGGACACTTGTGGATTGTTTGCGGCCCACTGATATCTGAGCGCTATGTGACACGCTCGATGGCACAGCTGCCTGTGACCAAAGTGACGAGAGGATAAGGGAGATTGGATTGCTTTTAAAAAAGCAGTTTGCGGAGCAGTGGGTAAACAGCAATGCCAGCGTGTCAGGAAGCCTTAGAAGGCAGCCCAACAACCAACACCACTGATACACCACAATATAGCCTCCCCTTGCACTGCACACACAGTGACTTGTGTGTTGTGCAGGCCAAATCGCTAGCAGCAGAAGCAGTTTTTTTGTCTTCTTCCCTGCCTAACGCTCTCCCTACAGAATCAGCAGCAACCTCTCCCTATACTAAGATCGGCAGAAGTAAGATGGCGGTCGGCGTGCACGCCCTTTTATACCCCCTGTGACGCCCACCAAAGCAAGCCAATCACTTGCATGCCCTTCTGAAAGATGGTGGTGACCCGTGCCTATGTCATCACGTTGCCCACAGTGTCCGTGGATCCTGATTGGCTGAAAAAGAGCGCAAAACAAACTTTTGAAACGCGACTTTGGCGCGTAAGTCGCCGACCTCGTGGCCGACCTCATCCTAGGGTCGGGTTTCGTTTCATGAAACCCGACTTTGCCAAAAGTCGGCGACTTTTGAATTTTTTCGACCCGTTTCGCTCAACTCTACTGGTGATGTATATATAGATGCTGGGCTGGGGCTGGTGATGCATATACAGGTGATGGGCTGGTGATGTATATACAGGTGCTGGGCGGGGGCTGGTGATGTATATACAGGTGCTGGGCTGGGGCTGGGGATGTATATACAGGTGCTGTGCTGGGGCTGAAGTATATTCAGGTTCTGGGCTAGGGCTGGTGATGCATATACAGGTGCTGGGCAGGGGCTGGGGATGCATATACAGGTGCTGGGCATGGTGATGCATATACAGGTGATGTGCTGGTGATGTATATACAGGTGCTGGACTGGGGCTGGTGATGTATATACAGGTGCTGGGCGGTGGCTGTAGTATATACAGGTGCTGGGCTAGGGCTGAAGTATATACAGGTGCTGGGCTGGGGCTGGTGATGTATGTACAGGTGCTGAGCTGGGGCTGGTGATGTATATACATGTGCTGAGCAGGGGGCTGAAGTATATTTAGCTGCTGGGCTCGGGCTGGTGATGTATATAAAAATGCTGGGCTGGGACTGGTGATGCATATACAGGTGCTGGGCTTGGACTGGTGATGTATATACAGGTGCTGAGCTGGGGCTGGTGATGTATATACAGGTGCTGGGCTGGGGCTGGTGATGTTTATACAGGTGCTTGTCTGGGGCTGGTGATGTACATATAGGTGCTGGGCTTGGGCTGGTGATGTATATACTGGTGCTGGGCTGGGGCAGGTGATGTATATACAAGTGCTGGGTTGGGGCTGGTGATGTTTATAGAGGTGCTGGGCTGTGGCTGGTGATGTATATACAGGTGCTTGGCTGGGACTGGTGATGTAAACACAGATGCTTGGCTGGGGCTGAAGTATATTCACGTGCTGGGCTGGGGCTGGTGATGTATATACAGATGCTGTTCTGGGGCTGGTGATGTACATACAGGAACTAGGCTGGGGCTGAAGTATATACAGGTGCTGGGCTGGTGATTGATGTATATACAGGTGTGCTGGGCTTGGGTAGGTGAGTGGTAATCACTGTATCACTTATAATGTATGTACAGCAGTCTAGCAGTCTATATATATACGGGTGCTGAGCTGGGGCTGGTGATGTATATACAGGTACTGGGCTGGGGCTGATGTATATACAGGTGCTGGGCTAGGGCTGAAATATATACAGGTGCTTGGCAGGGGCTGGTGATGTATATACAGGTGCTGGGCTGGGGCTGGTGATGTATATTGTCACGATAATGTGAATATGACCTATGATTTCCCTTATTAGCACACTTTCCAGAACTTTCTGCTACAGTCAAAGCTGCACAGAGACAAGTGACCCCCCTCCTCCCCCCTCAGCCCTCTCCACACACACTCATTGTAACGTGAGATTCCAGTGAGTGATCTTCCTCCTTCCAAAGGAATGTCTTTGTCCTCAACATGTGCTCTGACTGCTCATAGCATAGAGGTAGAATCTAATCATTTGGACATAATGCAACATACGTTTATGCTAGAAATATGAAAATTACATATCTGAGATGCGCATCGTCAGAGCTTCACTACAACACCTTTTTCTATACTCTAGCACCGACAGAACCCAAGAAATGGATTTCTCCTGAACAGAATTGAATAGACAGTCCGTGTTTAGAGTCATAGGAAAGTCATTTCAAGACAAGATGAGTGATGATTCTGCCAGGTTCTTCAGCCAAGTTATGATAATTATAAGTTTTCTTAGCAAATCTGTAACTCTGAGAAAAGGGGAGGGCGGTGGTAACTCAACCCCCTTTAGTGATGTTACAGCCTACAAGTATAAGCTACTGCCTGTCAGCCCAGCCCTCAGTCACTGCCTGGGAAGCTGTTGCAACAAGACCCTCCGATGCATTTTGATGTGTCGCCCCTCCCCCACCAGCATGGTTAGCCTGGAATAATCTAAGCAACATGTGAGTGTTTCTGTTTTAATCCTCTTTATTTTGTAATTGCCTTGTAGATACTTTAATTGTCTCATATTGTAAAATATTTTTATACCTTCTGTAAGCACTGACTACCTTTTGGAGTAAAATATAAAATTGCTAGTTTTCTCCGTGCTTTATACCAAATTTACATGTGCCTGAAGTTAATTACGCTACTAATTTGGGTTGGCTTCGTACCCCTTTATTAATTTGGGAATATTAATAGAGTAATCGGAGCTGGTGGTAGCGAAGTTTGTTCTGGGCTAGATGGGTAAGCTAGCAGTGATGGACCGGGTTTTATAAGCTATTGTCTGGCTGTGGCCAGAGAATTTATAATTCCCTCGCTGCAGTGTGCCTAATAGTCAGTCCACAGTGAAGCGGCCCGACCGGCGACTAATTATTCTAGGTGCAGTTCCCTGACTGACCTGAGGGTAAAGGGGTGCCGGAGAGCTGCAAGTTCCAAAGCGGAACTAGAAAGTGGGATAGACATAATTCCCAGTTGTTTGTGTCATATTGTGGTAGTAGTGGGAAAACTACAATATGCCCCTGTGGTAAATTGATATGTTAATAGCCTTGTTTGCTGTTTTCATCACATTGTTGGCAGCGGATGGATAACTAAGATAAGCCTCCCTGAACATGTGATATCCGTGTGCCGGCCAAAGGTCCCCTTTTCATTACATATATACAGGTGCTGGGTTGGGGCTGGTAATGTATATACAGGTGCTGGGCTGGGGCTGAAGTATATTCAGGTGCTAGGCTAAGGCTGTTGATGTATATACAGATGTTGGAATTGAAGTATATACAGGTGCTTGGCTGGGGCTGGTGATGTATATACAGGTGCTAGGCTGGGGCTGAAGTATATACAGGTGCTGGGCTGGGGCTGGTGATATATATACAGATGCTGGGCTGAGGCTGAAGTATACACAGGTGCTGAGCTGGGGCTGGTGACTGATGTATATAAAGGTGTGCTGGGCTAGGGTTGGTAAGTGGTAATTACTGTATCGCCTATAATGTATGTACAGCAGTCTATATACATTATATGATACCACTGTGTGTATGTGTACTGTGACCGCTGTGTATAGCCCATATACGCCAGCCACAGTGTATATATACAGTACGAACCAAAAGTTTGGACACACCTTCTCATTCAAAGAGTTTTCTTTATTTTCATGACTATGAAAATTGTAGATTCACTCTGTAGGCATCAAAACTCTGAATTAACACATGTGGAATTATATTATTAACAAAGTGTGAAACAACCTTGTAGGTGGCATACAAGGTCATTATTAAATATGTTAAAAGCCCAAAACTGACCCCTGTAGTACCCCACTGCTAACCGTGACCCAGTCCGAGTGTGCTCCATTAATAATCCTTTGTTTCCTATCCCTGAGCCAGCTCTTAACCCACCTACACATATTTTCCCCTATACCCATTGTTCTCAATTTATGTATCAACCTTTTGTGTGGCACCGTATCAAAAGCTTTTGAAAAGTCCATGTACACCACGTCCACTGCATTCCCTTGGTCCAGTCCTGAACTTACCTCTTCATAAAAGCTTATCAGATTAGTCTTACAGGAATGGTCCCTTGTAAACCCATGTTGATATTGGGTCATGAGGTAATTTTACCCACAGGATTTTACCAGGATTTTACCCACAGTTGAGGTTAAACTTACTATCCTATAATTTCCAAGTTCAGTTTTTGTCCCCTTTTTGAATATTGGCACCACATTTGCTATACACCAGTCCTGTGGTACAGACCCTTTAATTATGGAATCTTTAAAGATTAAAAATAATGGTCTATCTATGACTGTGCTTAATTCCTGCAGTACTCCGGGGTGTATCCCATCCGGGCCCCGGGGATTTGTCAATTTTAGTGATTTTTAGACGCCGCCGTACTTCCTGCTGGGTTAAGCAGGTGACATTTAATGGACAATTTTTATCCCTGATCACGTTATCCGTCATGGGATTTTCTTGTGTAAATACTGTTGAAAAAAAGTCTTTTAGCATATTGGCTTTTTCCTCATCCTCATCCACCATTTCACCCAGACTATTTTTAAGGGGGCCAACACTATCATTTTTTAGCTTCTCACTATTTATGTAGTTAAAGAATATTTTGGGATTATTTTTACTTTCTCTGGCAATGAGTCTCTCTGTCTCAATCTTTGCTGTCTTGATTTGCTTTTTACAGAATTTATTTAATCTTCTGTGTTTATTTAATGCCTCATCACTACCTACTTGCTTTAATTCTCTAAATGCTTTATTTTTATCTCTTATTGCACCCCTTACAGCTCTATTTAGCCATAGTGGTTTCCTCCTATTTCTAGCATGTTTATTCCCATACGGTATATATTGTGCACAGGTCCTATTCAGGATGCTGTCTTCCAGCAGGACAATGACCCAAAACACACTTCAAAAAGCACTAGAAAATGGTTTGAGAGAAAGCACTGGAGACTTCTAAGGTGGCCACTGGCCAGCAATGAATCCAGACCTGAATCCCATAGAACACCTGTGGAGAGATCTAAAAATGGCAATTTGGAGAAGGCACCCTTCTAATATCAGGGACCTGGAGCAGTTTGCCAAAGAAGAATGGTCTAAAATTCCAGCAGAGCACTGTAAGAATCTCATTGATGGTTACCGGAAGCGGTTGGTCGCAGTTATTTTGGCTAAAGGTTGTGCAACCAAATATTAGGCTGAAGGTGCCAATACTTTTGTCTGGCCCATTTTTGGAGTTTTGTGTGAAATGATCAATGTTTTGCTGTTTTGCTTCATACTCTTTTGTGTTTTTTCATTTAAGACAAATTAAATGAAGATAATAACAAAGAATTTGTGTTTGCAATCATTTTCAGGAAGAAACTGAGTATTATCTGACAGAATTGCAGTGGTGTCAATACTTTTGGCCACAACTGTATATAAAAGCAAAAACCAAAAAGCAGCACCAAAAAGACAGATAGGGTGCAAAAAATCCTTCCAGGCATATGTCAAACCTCATACTACTTTACTTTATGGAGTGGTGCCTCCATTTTTGGATCCTATATATATATATATGTATATATATATATATATACACACTGTATTTTGCGGATTATAAGACGCTCTGGATTAGAAGACACACGGGGGCTCTGGCCTTTCACAAAATGTCGACAGAGCCCCCGCAGCACCGATCACCCGCTTCGTGAGGACAAAGGAATATGTTTCTATTCTGAAATGCCTAGGATAGTGGCTCTCACAGCACCCCGTACTGCTCCTGGGTAGCGTCACGTGGCCAGACAGGTCATGTGCTTGTGACGTCACACAGGACCTGCGAGTCTGTGAAAGCTTCCGTTCTGTTACCGGTGTCTGTGCTCGCAGTCCCTAGCATAGTGAGCGCTGTTTCCGGCCAGAACAGCGCTTCTCATTGTCATGATCCAGGATGGGGTTTCGCTTTGGCCCGTCCTGATCACACTGGGGGTTAATTGTTCTGCCTCTCTCTGGCAGAGGGTAGCTATTTAATGCTCACTGGACCTAGGTCCGGTGTCAGTTATAGGCCGGGATCACACACAGCGAGATACGGCCGAGTCTCGCAGGTTAAAACCAAGCTCTGGCGCCGGCACTCCGGAGCGCAGCGTGCAGCTGCACAGCAATACATGGAGCTGCACGCTCCGCTCCGGAGTGCCGGTGCCAGAGCTTGGTTTTAACCTGCGAGACTCGGCCGTATCTCACTGTAGTGTGACTACGGCCATACTCCTGCCCTCGGCTGAGTTAATTGACCTTGTGCGTACGTGTGCCTTGTGCCTGATATCTTGCTTGCTTGTTTGATTTTGATCTGGTTCTGTCACTGTTACAAGTTCTGCCTGTCCCTCTTGTACTGCGCTACCTCTCGTGTATGACTCTCTGCTTGTGACCCAACTTCTCTCTGCTCGTCCCCTTGGTTCCACGTCGCCCTCTTGTGTATGACCTTTGGCTTTGTCTGACCACCCGTCTGTTTGTCCCTCCTGTGCCTCGTTTGCCCGTACTGTGTCTGACCTCCGTTTTGCCTGACTCTGAGTTGTTGTATGGTGTACTGTCATCTCTGAAAGCAGGACACTAAGCACCTCCCCCTTGCAGTCACATGACCATAGGTCCTGTGCCAGCTTGCTAACTTCTATGTCCTCAGGTCCTGTGCATCTTTACTTTCCGGCGCTGACAGGATCCTGACACCGATAGTTTGAAGCACGCATTGTCACCTCTGTTGCCCTGCTCCACAGGTATCTTTTAGCACTGTTTCTGTACTCTGGACACGCGCACTGGCTCAGTGAGAAGGTGTAGTGCGGTGTTCCTGACATTATAACTGACCATTACCATTTTTTTTTCTCTGCTCCCCTTTTGCTGTGTATGTGATGGATCCTATGCACGCTCTTTCTGAGCAGGTAAAGCAGCTGACTCAGATGTCTCAGAAACTCCTTGGAGAACAACGAGTCCTGGATCAGTCTCAGCAGCTGATAGCTGACACTGTGCAGGGGGTATTCTCATCGGGGGCTCGGGATGTTACATTAGTTTCCCCTGAGTCTCCGGTTAAGTTACCGGATACCTTTTCTGGAGATAAAAAGAAGTTCAGAGTTTTCAAGGAGGGCTGTAAGCTTTTTTTTTCATTGAGACCACACTCTTCTGGGGATGAAGGTCAGAGAGTGGGGGTCATTATGTCTCTATTAAGGGGAGCCCTCCAAAAGCTTGGGTTTTCTCCCTTTCGACCACGGCCCCTGAGCGTATGAATGTGGATGCATTTTTTTGAGGCCCTGGGGCATATTTATGATGAGCCTGATCAGATGCGTATGGCTGAGGACATGGTGATGAGTGTGTGCCAGGGGAAGCACTCAGCCGAGTGGTTTTGTTCAGAGTTCAGGCGCTGGGCTGCTGAGGTCTGCTGGAATGATGCCACCCTCCAGGGTTTATTCCGTAGAGGCCTGTCTGAACATCTGAAAGATGCCTTGGCTTTCTACCCTCCGCCTGATTCCTTGGAGGAGGCTATGACACAGGCCATCCGAATGGATCGCAGGCTATGGGTGAGGGGAGTGATGCAAATTGAGACCGTTATTCTCCCAAAGAAGGGGAGCCTGTCCTACATTGGAAACCATGGAGATGGGAACCATCGACCTCAAAGGGAAGGAAAGGAGACAACGGCGAGTGGGAAAATGTTGTTTTCACTGTGGCGATGCTGGACATTGGAACAAGGATTGCCTCTCCCGTCCACTGACCAGCAAGCGACTGAGCCAGGGTGATTGTCGTGGAGGTCACCCAGGCTCTCAGGTACCCTTTTATGCATATTCAAAAATGTTGTTGCAAGTGGAACTTTGTTGTGGGAGTGTCTCTACATCCACTTCTGCCTTCATGGATTGCGGATCATCATTGAACTTTATTGACTCTGACTTGGTGGCCAGGTGTAAGTTAGGGACAGTTAGGTTGGAGACTCCTATTCACATTGTTGCCATTGACAAAACACCACTGGTTAAGAATAACGTTATGTTTCGTACTGAAGAGTTTCTCCTTAAAGTGAGTTCCTTACACCAGGAACACATTTCATGTTTTGTGATGGACAACCTGCCTGCGGGACTGGTGTCAGGGTTCCCCTGGTTACAATTGCATAATCCTGTGATTAATTGGGAATCTCGGGACATTGTTAAATGGGGTCCCTATTGTTCTGAAAAATGTCTTGTTACGGTGTCTGTGTCGTCAGTGGGTCTGGAAGGTATTCCGGAGTGCCTGAAAGACTATATGGACGTTTTCTTCGAAAAAGGGGCTGAGGTTTTCCCACCACACCGCCCATTTGATTGTGCCATTGACCTGGTTCCAGGTGCTAAATTGCACAAAGCCCACTTGTATAACCTTTCGCGTCCAGAACAGGCTGTGATGAAAGAATATATTTCCGAGAGTCTCCGTAAGGGACACATTCGTCCTTCTGTTTCTCTCGTGGAGGCGGGGTTCTTTTTTGTAAAGAAAAAAGACAGTGGTTTACGCCCATGCCTCGATTTTCGTGAGTTAAATAAGATAACTGTCAGGAATACGTACTGTATCCCCTTCCACTTATTCCTGATTTATACAACCAGTTGTCCGGAGCTAAGTGGTTTTCAAAGTTAGATCTGCGGGGAGCGTATAACCCTATCCGAGTCCGGGACGGAGATGAGTGGAAAACCGCTTTTCTCACTACTGAAGGGTTGTTTGAAAATTTGGTCATGCCTTTCGGCCTGACCAATGCTCCAGCGGTTTTCCAAAATTTCATTAATCATGTGTTCTCTGATTTCATTGGACGTTTTATGGTGGTATATTTGGATGACATTTTGATCTATTCTCCTGATAAACAGGCTCACATTGGTAATGTTCGGGCAGTTCTCCAAAGGCTCCGGGAGAACTGTCTCTTTGCTAAATTAGAAAAATGCTTATTTTTCGTCCAAGAACTGTCTTTTCTGGGGTTCATTGTGTCTGCTGAAGGGTATCGCATGGATCCTAATAAGGTGCAGGCCATTGTTGAGTGGGTTCAACCTTGTGATTTGAAGGCTCTGCAGCGTTTCCTAGGATTCGCCAATTACTACCGTAAATTTATAAGAGGGTTCTCACAGGTGGTTAAACCTTTCACAGACATGACTCAAAAGGGGGCCGATATCAAGAATTGGTCAACCGCAGCGGTAGCGGCGTTTCAGTTTTTAAAAAAATGTTTCATGTCTGCCCCGGTTCTTATTCAACCGGACCCGTCTGAACCATTTATTGTTGAGGTAGACGCCTCAAAGGTGGGGGTGGGGGCGGTATTGTCCCAGGGACCCGCCACTTTGACCAATTTGAGACCTTGCACCTTTTTCTCAAAGAAGTTCTCCCCTGCGGAGAGAAACTATAATGTGGGGAATCGAGAACTTCTGGCCGTAAAGTTGGCCTTTGAAGAATGGAGGCATTTTTTGTAGGGGGCTGTCCATCCTATAACCGTAATTACGGACCACAAAAACCTAGCTTACATTGAGTCAGCCAAAAGGTTGACTCCCAGACAGGCTAGATGGTCACTTTTTTTTTCCCGATTCAACTTCTCGATCACTTTTTGGCCTGGATCTAAAAATGTCAGAGCGGATGCCTTGTCACGCAGTCTAGATCCGGTGTCCCCCCCGGAACCTCCATCCTCCATTCTTCAGCCTGGGGTGGTGGTGGCAGATATTTCTAATATGCTGGAACGGGAGATTCAGGAAGCTCAGTCTCTTGCACCTCCGACTAAGCCGGTGGATAAACTTTTCGTGCCAGCTCAGATTCGCCTCAAGGTCCTCCGGGAGTTCCATGTTCTGGGTGGACATCCAGGGATCTCGGCTACCCGGAAGGCCATTGCTAGAGTATTCTGGTGGTCTGCTTTAGCCTCTGATGTTGGGGAATATGTGTCTGCTTGTGATGTTTATGCCCGTGCAAAAACCCCCCATAACCAGCCGGCCGGGGAATTGGTACCACTGCCAATTCCTGAGAGACCATGGACTCATTTGTCCATGGATTTCATCACCAACCTTCCCCCCTCCAAGGGTAATACCGTCGTTTGGGTTGTGGTGGACAGGTTTAGTAAGCAGGCACATTTTGTACCTTTGGCAGCTCTACGTAATGCGGAAACATTGTCCAGATTGTTCGTTGAGCATGTGGTGTGGTTGCATGGGGGTACCCTTGAATGTGGTGTCTGATAGAGGAGTGCAATTTGTTTCCAGATTTTGGAGGGCTTTTTGTAAGAGGTTGGGTATTGGTCTGTCCTTTTCATCCACTTATCATCCTGAGACTAATGGGCAGACCAAACGGACCAATCAGTCTCTGGAGCAAATTCTGCATTGCTTGACCTCAGCCCAACAGGATGATTAGTGTTCTGTGTTACCGTTGGCCGAGTTTGCATTTAACAACCGCATTAACCAGTCTACGGGTACATATCCCTTTTTCTGCAATTATGGGTTTCATCCTCATTTTGGAGAATTTTCCCGTTTGAATTCTGGGTGTCCTGGGGTGGATGATACGATGCAGCGGTTGGGGGAGGTATGGCGGGAGGTCCAGAGTAACATTACGAAGGCCCAGGACAAATTTAAATTTTTTGCGGACAAAAAATAATCCACGGGACTGGTGTTTCAGATTGGGGATAAGGTATGGTTGTCCACCAAGAATATAAGGCTCAAGGTCCCCTCTGCGAAGCTTGGACCCAAGTTTATAGGTCCCTATGAAATTAGCGAAGCAGTTAACCCGGTGGCTTTTCGGTTGCGTCTCCCGCCATCTCTGTGGATCCCAAATGTTTTCCATAGGGCCCTTTTGAAACCTGTGAGGTCCGGTGGGGAGGGATCATCAGCTTCCCCACCACCGGTTTTGGTAGACGGGCAGTCGGAGTATGAGGTGGAACGAATTGTCGACTCCAGGTCGGTCCGTCGTGCTCTTCAATATCTGGTACATTGGAAAGGCTACGGTCCATGCGGATCGGTTGGTCCGGGCCTTTCACGCCAAATACCCTGAGAGACCTGGGGGTCCTGTGGCCCCCAATTGAGAGGAAGGTACTGTCATGATCCAGGACGGGGTTTCGCTTTGGCCCGTACTGATCAGACTGGGGGTTAATTGTTCCGCCTCTCTCTGGCAGAGGGCGGCTATTTAATGCTCACTGGACCTAGGTCCGGTGTCAGTTATACTCCTGCCCTCGGCTGAGTTAGTTGACCTTGTGCGTACGTGTGCCTTGTACCTGATATCTTGCTTGCTTGTTTGGTTTTGATCTGGTTCTGTCCCTGTTACGAGTTCTGCCTGTCCCTCTTGTACTGCGCTACCTCTCGTGTATGACTCTCTGCCTGTGACCCGACTTCTCTCTGCTCATCCCCTTGGTACCACGTCGCCCTCTTGTGTATGACCTTTGGCTTTGTCTGACCACCCGTCTGTTTGTCCCTCCTGTGCCTCATTTGCCCGTACTGTGTCTGACCTCCGTTTTGCCTGACTCTGAGTTCTTGTATGGGGTCCTGCCATCTCTGAAAGCAGGATGCTAAGCCCCTCCCCCTTGCAGTCACATGACCATAGGTCCTGTGCCAGCTTGCTAACTTCTGTGTCCACAGGTCCTGTGCATCTTTACTTTCCGGCGCTGACAGGATCCTGACACCGATAGTTTGAAGCACGCATTGTCACCTCTGCTGCCCTGCTCCACAGGTATCTTTTAGCACTGTTTCTGTACTCTGGACATGCGCACTGGCTCAGTGAGCAAGTGTAGTGTGGTGTTCCTGACACTCATTATATATTATAAAATCATTATCTGAATAAGGAACCACCATCCAAACTGAAGAACAACGGACCACCAACTATACGCTAAGTGGCATTACCTTCTGCAAGCTTTTGGAAATGCTCATCTCCTTGCTGGATTATGACTGAAGGTACTGTGGACTAAATAGCAATGTGGTCGCAATCATTCTGCTAGATTACTCACAACAAGATACCTAAAAAAAATTTGCATTGCATTTGCCCTTTTTTTTCTTTTTTTTTCTTTTCTATTTTTAATATATTTTTATCTCTTTTATGTGACTTTACACTTGAAGATTTGGAATTACTCCTCTGTGCCGTGCTGTTAGTGCTTATCTCCTACCCATAATTTATTGCTCTCTGAATAAGGTATTTATTTTTATATATAGAGTCCTTATTAAGGTTTTGCATATTAATCCGCTCCTTTTTACACTTTTTGTTCAGTGCAGGTATAAAAGTTAATATATATATATATATATTGCCTGCATGGTGTAAATCTAAGTATCTGTATATATACACTACACAGTACCACTCCTCCTGTTCTGTATATACTGTATGCAATGCACAGTAACACTCCTCCTGTCCTGTATATATACAGTCATGGCCAAAAGTTTTGAGAATGACACAAATATTAATTTTTACAAAGTCTGCTGCTTCATTTTTTCTAATGGCAATTTGCATATACTCCAGAATGTTATAAAGAGTGATCAGCTTAACAGCAATTACTTGCAAAGTCAATATTTGCCTAGAAAATGAACTAAATCCCCCAAAACACATTTCAACATCATTGCAGCCCTGCCTTAAAAGGACCAGCTAACATCGTTTCAGTGATTGCTCCATTAACACAGGTGTGGGTGTTGATGAGGACAGGGCTGGAGATCAATCTGTCATGATTAAGTAAGAATGACACCACTGGACACTTTAAAAGGAGGCTGGTGCTTGGCATCATTGTTTCTCTTCTGTTAACAATGGTTATCTCTAAAGAAACACGTGCAGTCATCATTGCACTGCACAAAAATGGCCTAACAGGGCAGAGTATCGCAGCTAGAAAGATTGCATCTCAGTCAACAATCTATCGCATCATCAAGAACTTCAAGGAGAGAGGTTCCCTTGTTCCAAAAAGGCTCCATGGCGCCCAAGAAAGACCAGCAAGAGCCAGGACCATTTCTTAAAAGTGTTTCAGCTGCGGGATCGGGCTACCAGCAGTGCAGAGCTTGCTCAGGAATGGCAGCAGGCAGGTGTGAGTGCATCTGCACGCACTGTGAGGCGGAGACTCTTGGAGCAAGGCCTGGTCTCAAGGAGGGCAGCAAAGAAGCCACTTATCTCCAGAAAAAACATCATGGACAGACTGATATTCTGCAAGAGGTACAGGGAGTGGACTGCTGAGGACTGGGATAAAGTCATTTTCTCTGATGAATCCCCTTTTCGATTGTTTGGGACATCTGGAAAACGGCTTATTCGGAGAAGACCAGGTGAGCGCTACCACCAGTCTTGTCTCATGCCAACTGTCAAGCATCCTGAAACCATTCATGTGTGGGGTTGCTTCTCAGCCAAGGGAATGAGCTATCTCTCAGTCTTGCCTAAAAACACAGCCACGAATAAAGAATGGTACCAGAATGTCCTCCAAGAGCAACTTCTCCCAACCGTCCAAGAGCAGTTTGGCGATCAACAATGCCTTTTTCAACATGATGGAGCACCTTGGCATAAAGCAAAGGTAATAACTAAATGGCTCAGGGAACAAAACATAGAGATTTTGGGACCATGGCCTGGAAACTCCCCAGATCTTAATCCCATTGAGAACTTGTGGTCAATCATCAAGAGACGGGTGGACAAACAAAAGCCTTCAAATTCAGATAAAATAAAAGCATTGATTTTGCAAGAATGGACTGCTATCAGTCAGGATTTGATCCAGAAGTTGATTGAGAGCATGCCAGGGAGAATTGCTGAGGTCCTGAAGAAGAAGGGTCAACACTGCAAATATTGACTTGCTGCATCAACTCATTCTAACTGTCAATATAACCTTTTGCTACTTATAATATGATTGCAATTATATTTCTGTATGTGATAAAAACATCTGACAAACACACATAAAAACCAGAGGCCAGCAGATCACGTGAAAATATAATATTTGTGTCATTCTCAAAACTTTTGGCCATGACTGTACACTGCTCCAAACCACTTCTCCTGTCCTGTATATATACACTGCTCAGTACCATTCCTCCTGTTCTGTATATATACACTGCACAGTACCACTTCTCCTATCCTGTATATATACACTGCTCAGTACCATTCCTCCTGTCCTGTATATATATATATGCTGCTCAGTACCACTTCTCCTGTCCTGTATATATACACTGCACAGCACCACTCCTCCTGTATATATACATTGCTCAGTACCACATTTCCTGTCCTGTGTATATACACTGCTCAGTACCATTTTCCTGTCCTGTGTATATATATATATATATATAGTTGAGCGAAACAGGTCGGTCAAATTCAAAAATAGCCGCCTTTTCTCAGCCAATGATGGAGGACGCTCACTGTGGGCAACGTGATGACATGCGCAGTGGCCACCACCATCTTAGAGAAGGGCATTGAAGTGATTGGCTGGCTTTGTGTGGAGTCACAGTGGGTATAAAAGGCCATGACCGCTGACTGCCATCTTACTTCTTCCAATCTTAGAATAGGGAGAGGTGTTGCTGCTCCTGATTCTGAATATGGAGAGCGTTAGGCAGCAATGAAGAAAAAAAAAATTGCTTCTGCTGATAGCGCTTTTCACTGTACAGTTAGTGTGCAGTGAAAGGGGAGGATTTTTGTTGTGTGCAGCAGCGCTGGTGGTGATTAGGCTGCCTTTTAAGGCTACCTGTTAGCTGCATTGGTGTGTGCACACTACTGTTCAAACTGCTTTTTTCAAAGCATTCCAACTTTTATTATTTTGTTCTGGTGAGTTACTTAGCGTTCATTTTTTCACACACCGTATAGCGGTGTACGCTCCTCACACACTACCGTGTACTGGCTGGTATCACGGACAAATAGAAGCTATCTGGGTGTGACTCTGGAAAAACAAGCCGAGGAGATTTTCCATTTTTCCAGACCTACACCTTATAGAGCTGTCCCCTTTTCAAACAGTTTTGTATATCTGCTGTTTGATAACGGTCAAAACTAGACAGAGACAGCGTGTGTCAGTCCGTTTAAAAATAGACAGAGATTGACAATTTTCCATACACACACGGTATAGCGGTGTATGCTCCTCACACACTACCGTGTACCGGCTGGTATCATCGACAAATAGAAGCTATCTGGGTGTGACTCTGGAAAAACAAGCCAAGGAGATTTTCCATTTTTCCAGACCTACACCTTAGACAGCTGTCCGCTTTTCAAACAGTTTTGTATATCTGCTGTTTGATGACGGTCAAAACTAGACAGAGACAGCGTGTGTCAGTCAGTATAAAAATAGACGGAGATTGACAATTTTCCGTACACACACCATATAGTGGTGTACGCTCCTCACACACTACCATGTATCGGCTGGTATCAAGGACAAATAGAAGCTATCTGGTTGTGACTCTGGAAAAACAAGCCGAGGAGATTTTCCATTTTTCCAGACCTACACGTTATAGAGCTGTCCACTTTTCAAACAGTTTCGTATATCTGCTGTTTGATTATGGTCAAAACTAGACAGAGAGAGCATGTGTCAGTCTGTATAAAAATAGACTGTCCGATTCTTAAACAGTATTGTTTATCTGCCGTTCGCATTACAGTCACATCTATACAAAGTCAGCGTGTGTGTGTGACACTCCGAAAATACATATACGGAGATTGTTAGTTACACAGAAAACGTATACAGCTGTACACTTCTGATACAGTTCCGTATATCTGCTTGTTGGATTACGGTCAAATACATACTGTGAGAGCGTCTGCGACTAACAAAATATACACGTAGATTTAATTTTTTTAATACACCTTACACAGGTGGACGCTCCTCATACATTACCATCTCTATGCTGATATTTTTGGTACATTTTCCCAAACATGAGGAAGTATGGTGGAAGAGGCCGCGGACATGGGCAGGGGGGCGCAGCTGGTACTGATGGTGGTGGTGCATCGGCTGGTTCTGGCAAAAGCACAATAGCAGCTAAGGCAGGAGGTGTTGAGCCTGCGTCATCATCTGGCCCAAGAAGGCCTGTAAGGTTGCCTTTTCTTGGAGTAGGAAAACCGCTTTTAAAGCCGGAGCATCAGGAACAGGTTTTGGCATACATTGCCGAAACAGCCACCAGCTCTTTTGCCTCCTCTTCTGAACTTGCGAAACCTGAAAGCACGGAGTCGTCAGTGCAGGGTTCTGGTCAGAAAAAACACCTTTCCTTGTGTCCTTCACCCCCACCAAAAGTTAAGGATGCGGCAGCCCACACTTCAGATCACTCTATGGAGCTCTTTTCACATACCATGACTGGGTTATGCAGTCAAATCCTGAATTCCCCAGTCCAAGATGAATCTGACATGGAGTACACTGATGCACAGCCACTGCTAGATGATTCTGCTGGTACATTGACCCACAGCACTACATTGCCCTCGCAGTCTATTGAGCCAGAATCTGACCCTGATGAAACTCAGGTGCCCCTTCCCGCATACTATACCACTTTACACGGTGACACAGAGGAAGGTAAAGAGGAAGGTGCAGATGACTTTGAAGAGGAGGTGATGGATGACCCAGTTCTTGACCCGGATTGGCAACCATTTGGGGGAGCAGGGTGGCTCTGGCAATAGTTCAGATAATTAGAAGGATCCACAGCAGGCATTGACATCGCAGCAGCGGTTATCTGGCAGGCCCGTAGATGTCCAAAAACGTGGACCCAGAACTAAAAGAGTTGCAGGACAGCTTGGCCAGATGGTCAACTTAGCACAGCGTGCAAGGCCAGAAAATGTGTACCATAATAGGAAGAGTGCAGTGTGGCACTTCTTTGTCTAAAATCCTACTGATGAGGCAAAGGTTACCTGTAAGAAGTGCGGAAGGAGCTTTAGCCGAGGTAAACAACTCCGAAAATTGAATACCAGTTGCATGCTTAGACATTTAATCAACATGCACTTGCAAGTGTGGACTGACTACAAAACCTCAGGTAGCACATGTGCACCTGCACCGACTGAAGGTAGCCAGCAATGCTCCATCGCTTCCCCCACTGTAAGACCACAGCCAACGTCAAGCACACCACCAGCACTAAATGTAGAGGTGTCATCGCAAGGCCAAAGCACTCAAGGAATCACAACAGTTTTGCAACACAACACTGAATCTAGCCCATCACCACCAATACCATCACCAACCCCCTCTCACTCCGCCCCGTCCACCGCTACTTCCCCCATATGCAGCTCTCCAGTCCAGCTCACCCTACCAGACACTCTGAGTAGGTCAAGAAAGTACTCATCCTCTCATCCGCGTACACTGTATTTGAATGCCTACATTGCCAAACTAATCTCATTAGAGATGATGCCCTACCGTTTGGTTGAAAGCGAAGCTTTCCACAACCTCATGGCCTATGCTATCCCACGCTATGACCTACCCAGTCGACACCGGCATGTGAAAGACCGCATTGTCCATGCATTAAAACAGTCAGTGAGTGGAAAGGTGCACATCACAACAGATGCATGAACCAGAAGGCATGGCCAGGGCCGTTACGTGGGTTAATGTGGTGGATGCAGGCTCCACAGGGGTCAGCGGCGGTGGAACAGTGCTGCCTAGCCCACGGTATAGGAAACAGTTGGCTGTATGCTTTTGACCCTCCCCTTCCTCCTCCATCAGCGAAAGCTCGTCTATAGACCGCAGTCGCATGAGCACTCCACCCGCAACTGGCAGTGTTGCACACGAGGTGTCCCACTATCGAACAGCTAGTGGTAAGCGTCAGCAGGCTGTGTTAAAGATGATGTCTTTGGGCGACAACAGACACACCACGGAGGTACTGGACGACTATTTGCAGTGACAAACATAGTCATGGCTGGGCAGTCTACATCTTGAGGCATGCAAGGTAGTCAGTGATAACGGCCGTAATTTTGTGGCAGCCATAGCCCATGCAAAACTCATATACATACCTTGCCTGGCTAACACTTTGAACCTGGTGGTGCAGTGCTTCCTTAATAATTATCTGGAGTTGACATCCCTGCTACATAAGTTGCGAAGACTGTGCTCTCACATCCGTCGCTCAAACGTCCACTCCATTCATATGCAGAAGCTGCAGTGATTGCTCCACCTCCCCAAGCACCGCCTAATCATAAACGTTGCAACAAGGTGGAACTCCACCCTGCACATGGTTGAGAGGCTGTGCGAACAGAGGCAGGCTGTAATACATTTGTGGGAGGATACACGGGCAGGCAGTTTGAGGGAAGACATGGAATTGTTGGGTGTGCAGTGGTCAAAACTGAAAGACCTCTGTAAAGTCCTTCAGTGTTTTGAGGAATGCACACGGCTGGTAAGCGCAGACGACACCATCATAAGCATGAGCATCCCACTTATGCGTCTGCTCATGCAAAGTTTGACGCACATTAAGGATCAGGTGTCTGCAGCGGAGGAGGAGGAGGAGGAGCAGGAGGGACGTCTTGATGACAGCCATTGTCTGGTCAGGGAACTGTCCTGGACGAGGTGGAGGAAGAGGAGGAGGAGGAGGATGAGGGGGATGATTATTTTGGGCAGGAGGATGCTTCTCAGGGGGCAAGAGAAAATATTGGCATTCCAAGGTCAGGTACAGTGTTTTTGCGTGACTGTAGGGATGTGCATTTGCCAGAAAGTGCTCCTCCACCCAGCAGTGGCAGTGCAGCATTGACACCTGTAACATTGGCCCACATGTGCGATTATGCCTTGTGGATCCTAAAAAGGGACCCCTGCATTGCCAAAATGATGAGGGATGATGACTACTGGCTGGCCAGCATCCTCGATCCACGCTACCAAGGCAAATTACACAACATCATGCCACAGGAGAACCTAGAGATAATATTGACTAACAAACAAGGAACTTTGGTAAACCGTTTGTTTGAGGCTTTCCCAGCACATAGTAGCGGTGCTGGTTCTCCCACGAGCCATAGTGGGCACAATGGAAGAGGTGTTTGTGGTGCACACAGCTGAAGTGGCGTTGGAGGCAGGGGTTTAATGACCATGTTGTGGAATGATTTCTCAAGTACCGCTCACACGACTGCTAATACTGCATCGATTAAAAGTGACAGGAGACAGCAGTTGTCAACTATGGTTACAAACTACTTCTCCTCCCATATTGATGTTCTCCCTCACAGGTCATTCCCCTTTGACTATTGGGCCTCTAAACTGGACACATGGCCTGAATTGGCACAGTATGCCTTACAGGAGCTCGCTTGCTCTGCTGCTAGTGTGTTATCTGAAAGAGTCTTCAGTGCTGCTGGATCAATCCTGACAGAAAAAAGGACCCGTCTGTCAACCCAAAATGTTGATGATCTAACCTTCATTAAAATGAACCATGGATGGGTTTCAAAGGATTTTGTCCCACCTTCTCCTGATGACACATAGGTTGCCAGAAAACTGCCTCGCTTTGGTCCTCCTCTTCCTCCGACTTGCCCAATTCCACCCTTTGCAGCAGCTGAATGTCCAGCCAACACATCAACATGCCATTTTTTAAACCTCCCTAAGTGGGCTGCCCAGCCACCCCCCAATCGCTGGGGTCAAAACCTGGCGCACCCGGGTAAGTGCCGTTGCTCTGAACATTTGGATGGGCCCACTGATGGCCGACGGCACTGGCACAGGGCTCCTCATAGTACAATACAGTGTCTCTGACGGTGGGGGGCCCACTTGCCGTCAGACACACCAGCGTACTATGAGGGGCCCTGTGCCAGTATCGTCGACAAAAAGTGTGCTCCCCTGCTTGGTCATGGCCACAGCACTTGCAAGTTGCAATACTTACCTCTCCCTGCTCCACCGCTGTGTAGTCTGGGCAGTTAAATCCTTCACAGGGATGCCACTAGAAATTTGGTGTATTGATCGATGATGGTTAAGATGTAGCTATGGCCTGTCCTGCTGGCCTCTACCTTCAGATGATCAATGGCTACCTTTTGTAATGGACGTCAACTTGCAAGCGGATGCAGTGGTGCTTTATAATCACCTTTCACAGTTGTGATAGTCACAGACGTGTCACATTCCTGCCACCATTTTTCAATGTCTCTTTTCATGCCAATCACATAGAATTGCCTACGGCCTATGGCATCTGTCTTTTGCACTCCAAAATTACCAGACACATCATGATAGGCAGCGAGGACCATGTCTACATCTCTCCCTGTGATCAGAATTTGATGAAGACGAGTAATTGTGATGTGATCCACGCTACTGTGATAAAGCAATCCTTTCTTCACAAAGAACCGTTATCGCTGTCTCCACAGACACAGTAATTGAGGGTCTGCATCGCCTCTGCAACATCTACCGGGAGGTTTTCCTGCGATGAGTAATTCCCAAATTTCTGCTAACACTTGACTTTCCGTCTGTACTTGTATCCATGTAGTTTCCAGTAGCGGAGAGTCTGGACTGGCTTACTGAGATTGAAATATATACAAAGATTTAAAAGGACCACAACACTGTATACTGTTGTACGCTTCGACTACCTTTCCCTTTTTCTACTTTTTAAATTCTGGTGTAATATATAGTGAGCCTGTGAGTGTCTGTGTCTGAGTATAGACGGAAATTTACAATTACCCCTAGACTGCATACACCTGGTATGTGCTGATAGAGTACCTTTGTTCAAAATTTTGTATTATGGTATCATCCAGACTGAGTGAGCATGTGTGGTTTACGCCTTCTATATATGCTGTGAATCGGAGATGCCAATTTTTACCCTATACTTGATACAGCTTGTATCTTGTTATACAGTACCTTTGTTCAACATTTAGTATTACGGTCAAATCCATACTGAGTAAGCGTCTGAGAGTGACTACGGGACTATGTATACAAAGATTTCAATTGTACCCTATAACATATATACTTGCTATCTTGTTATCCAGTACCTTTTTTCCAACATTTTTTATTATGGTCAAACCCAGAATGAGTGTCGTGAGCTCATTTTCGGGTTTGCCTCTGGCTTCTGGTGAGGGTTATGGAGCTGGCTGTGCTGACAGCGGAGTAGTGAGTTTTCTATCTGGACTCCCTCTGTTGGTGAAGGGAGGTAATGAAGTTGATCTAAATGGCAGAGACCGGCCACCTGAGGAAGAGGACTGCGATTGGACATCAGGAGTTTCTGATTGGATATAAGGCAGCCAACTCCCTAGTTTCTTGCTGGTGATTTTTCCTGACTGTGGCTTCTGGTTTCCAGTTTGTTCCTGCCTTCCTAAAGCTAAGTTTTCTCTGCTATTGTTCATATGTGTTTTGTCTGGTTTACTTAGTTTTTGTGTTCAGCCAGCCCTGGCTGGGACTGGGCTGAATCCCCATTTTGTCTCTGATCAGTTGATCGCTTTTGCTCTGTCTTCAGAATATACCTGAGTGCTGATATAGTGATTTCTATCAGACGTGTTGGACATTTTTTTGGCAGGGTTTTTTGCGTAATTGCAGACAGCAGCTTTTCTTTCCTGTCCTTTCGAGTTAGTGAGGGCCCCATCGTTTGCTCAGCCTATCTTTCTATCTGTGTCTGTGTTTTCATCTTGTTTCACCGACAATACATGTTCGGGGCAGTCTATTGCTTTGGGGTCTGCTCTGGGGCAGTTTAGATTCACCCTTTCTTTCTTTAGGCTTATTTAGTTCTCCGGCCGTGATGAGGCATCTAGGACCACCGTAGGCACACTCCACGGCTACTGCTAGTCGTTGTGGATAGGATCAGGGGTCTGCGATCCGCTAGTTACCAATCTCTCCGGTTTTCTGGGCTTAGCTTGCTTTTTGTTTTTTCCTCCTCGGTGACTCATTCATAACAGAATCACCAGCCATACCGCAGATTCTAGGGTACTCAAAAGCAGGATAGAATTGTAAAAAAAAAAAAAAAAAAAAAAAAAAAAGTGTCACAGTTTTTTTTTTTTGTATGTATATTTTCTCCTCTTTTTTTTTTCTGGGGCCGTAGGAGGATTCTTTTTTTTTTTTTTCTTTTTCTCCTTGATGGAGATTCAGCAATTGTCTGATTGTGTGGAGCAGCTCGCTGCTGAAGTGTGGGGAATTTCCACCTATCTCACATGCTGTTGAACCAAGGATCCCTGCTCCTGATATGTTTTCTGGGGATCGGTCTAAATTTTTGAATTTTAAGAATAATTGTAAATCATTTCTTGCCTTGAAGCCTGACTCATCGGGGAGCTCTGCGCAGCAGGTTAAAATTGTCATCTCCTTGCTGCACGGTGATCCCCAGGATTGGGCGTTTTCTTTGACACCTGAAGATCCTATTTTGACTAATGTGGATGCATTTTTTCAAGCCTTGGGGTTGTTGTATGATGAACCTAATGCTATTGATCAAGCTGAGAGAGCCCTATTGGCATTGAACCAGGGTCACGATCCTGCAGAGTTATACTGTCAGAAATTCTGAAAGTGGGCGGTCCTTACTACATGGAATGATAGTGCATTGGCAGCTCTCTTTCGGAAGGGTTTGTCTGAGACTTTAAAAGATACTATGGTGGGATTTCCTGTTCCCTCTGGTCTTGACGATTCTATGTCATTAGCCATTCAAGTTGATCGGCATTTACGTGAACGCAAGACTACACAGGAGGCACTGCCACATTTTGAACAAATGTCTGAACCTATGCAATGTGATGGAGTTTTGTCTAGGGCGCAACGTCAGGAGTTTAGAAGGCATAATAAGCTGTGTTTTTTTCTGTGGAGATGCCTCTCATGTTATTTCTGTCTGCCCTAAACGAGAGAAACATTTTGCACACACATTTGCTGTGGGTGGTGTACAACCTAACTTTCTTTTGGCAATTACTCTGATCTGCTCCTTATCCACATTTTCCGCGAAGGCTTTTGTGGATTCAGGAGCGGCCTTGAATCTAATGGACTTAGATTTTGCTAAACGTTGTGGTTTTCCTATGACATCTCTGCGGACGCTTATTCCTTTGAGGGGTATTGATGCTACTCCTTTGGCGAAGAATAAACCTCAGTTTTGGACCCAGGTGATGATGCGGGTCGCCCCAGACCACCAAGAAAATTGCAGATTTTTGGTGTTGCATAATTTACATGATACCATTGTTCTGGGTTTTCCCTGGTTGCAAATCCATAATCCGGTTTTGGATTGGAAATCTGTGTCTGTGGTGAGTTGGGGTTGTCGGTGTGCTCTTGACGACACTCCTGTTTTCTCCACCTCTCCCCAGTCGCATGATGTTCCTGACTATTTGGCTGATTTTTATGATGTATTTAGTGAGAGCAAGTCTGCGTCTTTGCCTCCTCATAGGAGTTATGACTGTGCAATTGAGTTGAGACCTGGGTGTAAATTTCCCAAGGGTCGACTTTTCAATTTTTCTGTACCTGAACACGAGGCTATGCGATCTTATATTATGGAGTCGTTGGAGAAGGGTCATATTAGACCATCCTCTTCGCCCTTAGGTGCTGGGTTTTTTTTCGTTGCCAAGAAAGATGGTTCATTAAGGCCTTGTACTGACTATCGTTCCCTCAACAAAATTACGGTTAAATTTCAGTATCCGTTACCCCTGATTTCTGATTTAATCTCTAGAGTTAAAGGTGCTTGCTGGTTTACTAAGCTTGACCTCAGGGGGGCGTATAATCTTATTCGCATCAAGCATGGGGATGAATGGAAGACGGCGTTTAATTCTCCGGAGGGACATTTTGAGTACCTGGTGATGCCTTTTGGGCTCACTAATGCCCCTTCTGTCTTCCACTCCTTCATGAATGATATTTTCCAGGAATTTGTGGATAAGTTTTTGATCATCTATCTGGATGATATTTTGATCTTTTCAAGGGATAGGGATTCTCATGTGGAACATGTTCGGACTGTGTTCCGGATTTTGAGGGAGGATTCCTTGTATGTTAAGGGATCACAGTGCCTTTTTGGTGTACAGAGGATTTCATTTTTGGGATTTATTTTGTCTCCGTCAACTATTGAAATGGACCCGGCCAAGGTACAGGCCATTTATGATTGGGTTCAACCCACTTCTTTGAAGGCGCTCCAGAAGTTTTGGGGTTTTGCTAATTTTTATCGTAAATTTATAGCTAATTTTTCTGGTATTGCTAAACCACTGACTGATTTAACTAAGAAGGGTGCTGATGTGCTGAATTGGTCTTCAGAGGCTCTTTCGGCCTTTCAGGAGCTGAAGCGGAGGTTCACTTCTGCTCCGGTTTTGCGGCAACCTGATGTCTCACTTCCTTTTCAGGTGGAGGTAGACGCTTCAGAGATTGGTGCAGGAGCTGTTTTGTCCCAAAAAGATCCGGTGACGTCTAAAATGAATCCCTGTGCCTTCTTTTCCCGAAAGTTCTCCTCATCTGAACGCAACTATGATGTGGGGAATCAGGAATTGTTAGCCATGAAATGGGCATTTGAGGAGTGGAGACATTGGTTGGAGGGAGCTAGACATCAAGTTGTGGTCTTCACTGACCACAAGAATTTGATTTACCTTCAGTCGGCCAAGCATAAAAAAAGACATAAAAATACACAAAGAAAATGGGAGACGTTTATTAGCATCCTGAATAGGACCTGTGCACAATATATACCGTATGGGAATAAACATGCGAGAAATAGGAGGAAACCACTATGGCTAAATAGAGCTGTAAGGGGCGCAATAAGAGATAAAAATAAAGCATTTAGAGAATTAAAGCAAGTAGGTAGTGATGAGGCATTAAATAAATACAGAAGATTAAATAAATTCTGTAAAAAGCAAATCAAGACAGCAAAGATTGAGACAGAGAGACTCATTGCCAGAGAAAGTAAAAATAATCCCAAAATATTCTTTAACTACATAAATAGTAAGAAGCTAAAAAATGATAGTGTTGGCCCCCTTAAAAATAGCCTGGATGAAATGGTGGATGAGGATGAGGAAAAAGCCAATATGCTAAATGACTTTTTTTCAACAGTATTTACACAAGATAATCCCATGACGGATAACATGATCAGGGTTAAAAATTCTCCATTAAATGTCACCTGCTTAACCCAGCAGGAAGTATGGCGGCGTCTACAAATCACTAAAATTGACAAATCCCCGGGCCCGGATGGGATACACCCCCGAGTACTGCAGGAATTAAGCACAGTCATAGATAGACCACTATTTTTAATCTTTAAAGATTCCATAATAACAGGGTCTGTACCACAGGACTGGCGTATAGCAAATGTGGTGCCAATATTCAAAAAGGGGACAAAAACTGAACTTGGAAATTATAGGCCAGTAAGTTTAACCTCAACTGTGGGTAAAATCCTGGAGGGTTTTCTAAGAGATACTATACTGGAGTATCTGGAGAAGAATAACCTTATGACCCAATATCAACATGGGTTTACAAGAGACCGTTCCTGTCAGACTAATCTGATAAGCTTTTATGAAGAGGTAAGTTCCGGACTGGACCAAGGGAATGCAGTGGACGTGGTGTACATGGACTTTTCAAAAGCTTTTGATACGGTGCCACACAAAAGGTTGATACATAAAATGAGAACAATGGGGATAGGGGAAAATATGTGTAGGTGGGTTAAGAGCTGACTCAGGGATAGGAAACAAAGGGTGGTTATTAATGGAGCACACTCGGACTGGGTCACGGTTAGCAGTGGGGTACCACAAGGGTCAGTTTTGGGCCCGCTTCTTTTTAACATATTTATTAATGACCTTGTAGGGGGCATAGAGAGTAGAATTTCAATATTTGCAGATGACACTAAACTCTGCAGGGTAATTAATACAGAGGAGGACAATTTTATATTACAGGAGGATTTATGTAAACTAGAAGCTTGGGCTGATAAATGGCAAATGAGCTTTAATTGGGAAAAATGTAAGGTCATGCACTTGGGTAGAACGAACAAGTTGTATAATTATGTGCTTAATTGTAAAACACTGGGCAAAACAGTCACTGAAAAAGACCTGGGTGTATGGGTGGACGACAAACTCACATTTAGTGGCCAGAGTCAAGCAGCTGCTGCAAAGGCAAATAAAATAATAGGATGCATTAAAAGAGGCATAGATGCTCATGAGGAGAACATAATTTTACCTCTATATAAGTCACTAGTGCGACCACACTTAGAATACTGTGTACAGTTCTGGTCTCCGGTGTATAAGAAAGACATAGCTGAACTGGAGCGGGTGCAGAGAAGAGCGACCAAGGTTATTAGGGAACTAGGGGGTCTGCAATACCAAGACAGGTTATTACACTTGGGGTTATTTAGTTTGGAGAATCGAAGGCTTAGGGGTGATCTTATTACAATGTATAAATATATGCGGGGACAATACAAAGACCTTTCTAATGATCTTTTTACTCTTAGACCTGTGACGGGGACAAGGGGGCATCCTCTACGTCTGGAGGAAAGAAGGTTTAAGCATACTCACAGATGCGGATTCTTTACTGTAAGAGCAGTGAGACTATGGAACTCTCTGCCATATGATGTTGTAATGAGTGATTCACTACTAAAATTTAAGAAGGGACTGGATGCCTTTCTTGAAAAGTATAATATTACAGGGTATATACACTAGTCTCCTTAATATTGCGTTGATCCAGGGAGCTAGTCTGATTGCCGTATGTGGAGTCGGGAAGGAATTTTTTTCCCCAATGTGAAGCTTACTGTTGCCACATGGGTTTTTTTTGCCTTCCTCTGGATCAACATGTTAGGGCAAGTTAGGATAGGATATGGGTTGAACTAGATGGACTTAAAGTCTCCCTTCAACCTTAATAACTATGTTACTATGTTACTATGTTACTATGTTACTTGAATGCTAGACAGGCTAGGTGGGCCTTGTTTTTTACGCATTTTGATTTTGTGGTCTCCTTTCTTCCAGGCACTAAGAATGTTAAGGCAGTCGCCCTTCCTAGGAGTTTCTTTGCTGATCCTCCTATTGTGACCAAGCCTACTACCATCCTAGGTGAGGGGGTAGTTCTTTCTGCCATCTCGCCAGATTTGAGACGTGCTCTGGAAGAATTCCAGGAGGATAAACCTGAGTGTTGTCCTATGGGAAAATTGTATGTTCCTGACCAGTGGAGGAAGAGAGTGATGTCTGAAGTTTATTGCTCCGCATTGGATGGTCATCCAGGTATTTTTGGTACCAGAGATTTGGTGAGTCTGTCTTTTTGGTGGCCCGCCTTATCTCGTGATGTCAGGAATTTTGTGCAGTCCTGTGGGACTTGCTCCCGGTCTAAACCCTGTTCTCGCTCTAGTGGGTTGTTGATGCCCTTGCCGGTGCCTAAGAGGCCATGGACCCATATTTCAATGGATTTTATTTCTGATCTTCCTGTCTCTCAGAGAATGACTGTTATCTGGGTGATTTGTGATAGATTCTCTAAGATGGTCCATCTTGTACCACTCCCAAAGTTGCCATCTTCCTCAGAGTTGGTACCCTTGTTTTTACAACAGGTGGTTCGGTTGCATGGGATTCCTGAGAACATTGTAATGGACAGAGGAGTTCAGTTTGTTTCCAGATTCTGGAAAGTCTTTTGCTCCAGGCTGGGAATTCAGTTGTCCTTCTCCTCTGCGTTTCATCCTCAGACCAATGGGCAGACGGAGAGAACAAACCAGACTTTGGAGTCCTATTTGTGATGTTTTATATCTGCTGATCAGGATGATTGGGTTTCATTTTTGCCCTTGGCCGAATTCGCTTTAAATAATAGAGCTAGTTCTGCCACCTTGATGTCGCCCTTTTTCTGTAACTTTGGGTTTCATCCTCGATTTTCTTCAGGGCAAGTGGAATCTTCAGCCTGCCCAGGTGTTGACACTGTGGTAGAGAGAATGCAGCAGATTTGGGACCAAGTAGTGGATAAGTTGTCTCTCTCCCAGGAAAAGGCCCAGCGGTTTTCTAACCGGCATAGGACCATTGGTCCCCGGTTTAAAGTGGGTGATATGGTTTGGTTGTCATCAAATAATATCTCTATGAAGGTGGCTTCTCCAAAGTTCAAGCCAAGATTTATTGGACCTTACAAGATTTTGGAGATTCTTAATCCGGTTTCTTTTTGATTGGCTCTTCCTGTTACATTTAAGATCCATAACGTGTTTCATAAGTCGCTGTTGAAGAGATATGTTGAGCCAGTAGTTCCTATGGCTGCACCTCCTGACCCTGTATTGGTTGAAGGTAATGTGGAATATGAGGTAGAGAAAATACTGGATTCTCGTCTGGCTAGACGGAGACTCCAGTATTTGGTCAAGTGGAAATGTTATGGCCAAGAGGACGATTCTTGGGTCTCTGCCTCTGATATTCATGCCGATAGATTGGTTCGTGCTTTTCATCGGGCCCATCCTAATCGGCCCGGTGGCGTGGATGAGGGTTCGGTGACCCCTCCTCAAGGGGGGGTACTGTTGTGAGCTCATTTTCGGGTTTGCCTCTGGCTTCTGGTGAGGGTTATGGAGTTGGCTGTGCTGACAGAGGAGTAGTGAGTTCTCTATCTGGACTCCCTCTGTTGGTGAAGGGAGGTAATGAAGCTGATCTAAATGGCAGAGAGAGACCGACCACCTGAGGAAGAGGACTGCAATTGGACATCAGGAGTTTCTGATTGGATTTAAGGCAGCCAACTCCCTAGTTTCTTGCTGGTGATTTTTTCTGACTGTGGCTTCTGGTTTCCAGTTTGTTCCTGCCTTCCTAAAGCTAAGTTTTCTCTGCTATTGTTCATATGAGTTTTGTCTGGTTTACTTAGTTTTTTTGTTCAGCCAGCCCTGGCTGGGACTGGGCTGAATCCCCATTTTGTCTCTGATCAGTTGGTCTCTTTTGCTCTGTCTTCAGAATATACCTGAGTGCTGATATAGTGATTTGAAGTCTAGCGACTTCAGGGCCTTTTTCTATCAGACGTGTTGGACATTTTTTTTGGCAGGGTTTTTTGCGTAATTGCAGACAGCAGCTTTTGTTTCCTGTCCTTTCTAGTTAGTGAAGGCCCCATCGTTTGCTCAGCCTATCTTTCTCTCCGTGTCTGTGTTTTCATCTTGTTTCACCGACAATACATGTTGGGGGCTGTCTATTGCTTTGGGGCAGTTTAGATTTTCCCTTTCTTTCTTTAGGCTTATTTAGTTCTCCGGCCTTGACGAGGCGTCTAGGACCACCGTAGGCACGCTCCACGGCTACTGCTAGTTGTTGTAGATAGGATCAGGGGTCTTCGATCCGCTAGTTACCAACCTCTCTAGGCTTTCTAGGCTTAGCTTGCTTTTTGTTTTTTCCTCCTCGGTGACTCATTCATAACACTGAGTGAGCGTCTGAGGGTGACTCTGGAAATATATACCAAGATTTCAAATTTGGCCAACACTGTATACAGCTGTATGCTTCTGATACAGTAACCTTTTTAGCTATTTAGATTCTGGTGTAATCCATAATGAGCCTGTGAACATCTCTCTGTTACTCCGGCAATATATTAGGAGCTTTAAGATTACCCCAACACTGTATACAGCTGTACACTTGTGTTACATTACCCAGTTACAGCTTTTCATATTCTTGTGTAATCCATACTGGGCCTGAAAGCGTTTGTGTTTGCCTCCTGAAATGTATATGGAGATTCAGAATGTTTACACTATACTATATTTACCTTGTATCTGGTGATACTGTACCCTTTTTAAACTTTTTATTTTATTGGGTAATCCACACTGAGCCTGTGAGCGTCTGTGTATGACTCATGAAATATATACGGAGATTTACTGTTATCCCTAGACTGTATAGAGCTGTACGCTTCTGATACAGTACCATATATCTGCTGGTATTTTGGGTCTATTTTCCAAAACATGAGGAAGTATGGTGGAAGAGGATGCGGACGTGGGAGGCCACCTGGTACTGATGGTGGTGGTGGTGCATCTGCTGGTAGTGCCAAAAACACAATAGCAGCTAAGGCAGGAGGTGTTGAGCCTATGTCATGGTGTAGCTCTGGAAGGCCTGGAAGGCTCCGTTTTCTGGGAGTAGGTAGACTGCTTTTAAAGCCGAAGCATCCGTAACTGTTTTTGGCTTACATTACTGAAACAGCCTCCAGCTCTATCGCCTCCTCTTCTGAAGTTTAAAAAAATGCAAGCACTGAGTCGTAAGTGCAGGCTTCTCGTCAGGAGCAACCCCTTTCCTTGTGTCCTTCACCCACCCCAAAAGTGAAGGATGCGTCAGCACACACTTCAGATTACTCCATGGAGCTCTTTTCACTCTTTTCACATACCATGCCTGGGTTAATTAAAAATGGGGCCCATCATATACTGGAGCATTCCAAATGGAGGACATCAGACACTGGAGCAGCATTTACGGGGCCCATTATACACTGGAGCATTAGAAATGGGGCCCAATATATATGGAGCATTATTAGGGCTCATCATACACTGAAGCATCATCCATGAGGCCCATGACATACTGGAGCATTATGTGGAGCTCATCATATACTGTATGGAACATTATATGTGACCAATTATTCTGTATGGAGAAATATATGGGGCTCATTATTCTATATAGCACATAATGTGGTGGCCATAATACTGCATGGAGTAATATACTGTCCTTTTTTGAGCTATTGTACAGTTTAAAATAGATCAGTCATGTCATGTAACCAGTGAAGTATTTGTCATTGTACTATACCTATATTTCTGTGCCATATCGGAGCATCATGAGTTGTGGTATGTGTTAAAGGGTTGCACTGACACTCTTTGGCCCAGGGCACACGAAAACCTGGAGCCAGCCCAACCCCCCACACAACTTTAGCCAAATAAGCCCCAGTTTTCAATGCGTAACTATTATTATGAAGTAAATTAAGGCTGACAAGCTTCAGTAATAAGAATTTATGTTTTTGGCATTGAAATGGGCACTGTATGTGTGTTTAATGTCCTCCACTCCTTGACGACCTTGCTTCCCCATTGACTTGCATTGGGTTTCGTGTTTCAGTTGGCCTCCGACTTTTCCCTTTAGACTGCCGATTTCGTTCGACCCGACTTTTGCGAAAGTCGGGTTTCATGAAACCCGACTCGACCCTTAAAAAGGCAAAGTCGCTCATCTCTCTCTCTCTCTCTCTCTCTCTCTATATTATATATATATATATATATATATATATATACACTGCACAGTACCACTTCTGTCCTGCTGTTGGAGAGGCAACATTGGTCTTTGGGAGAGGTAATATTGGCTTATTATTTTCAGTAATACTATGGGAAAATAAAAAATAGTGTATTTTTTGGATTTTAAGACACACTTTTTTCCTCCCAAAATGTGGTGGAAAATGGGGGTGCGTCTAGTAGTCTGGATGTACCAGCTCTGGCTGTGGTGGAGAGGTGGGGGAGCAGCATGGGCGAAGCAGTGGGTCACAGGGGCAGGAGCAAGCGGCTGCGGCTAACTCCTGTGCCCGTTGCTAATGAGAAATGAATTTTCACTCCATTCCACCCCCATGGGCGTTGATGGCAATGAATATTCATTTCTTTTTATCATCTTGGCATGATTGGCCCCCATCCCGGTCCTGGTATGATTGGTCCCATCCTTATTCTGGTATGATTGGCCCCCACCTCCATCCTGGTATGCATGGCCACATCCATATCCTGGTATGCAGGGCTCCATCTACCTGTTATGATTAGCCCCAACCCCAACCTGTCATGCATAGCCCCATCCTTATCCTGATATGATTGGTCCCATCATTTCCTTATTCTGGTATGCAGGGCACCATTAGAGAAGATTTAAAAAAAACAAAAAAACATTACATTTACCTTCCCAGCTCTCCCTCGCAGTGTCCTGCTCCGTTGCCAGCAGCTGCTTTATGCTTGTAAGCAGCGCATGTGCTGTTTGCAAGCCAAAGGGCAGCTGCTGGAATACTCAGTGCTCTGCATGCAGGGACTTTTTGCATGGAGAATAGTGTTGTGCATTCCAATACCACAAATATCGGGTATCGGCCGATATTCGCTGTATCGGAATTCCGATACTGAGTTCCGATACTTTTTGCATGTCGAATACCGGAATCGAAAGTTCCCATAATGCTATGAGCCAGTTTGATTTGATTCAGCCCATGAGGAATCCTAAGAAGTGTGGGCACATCCTGTTAGGCATGTCGGCATGTTAACTAATGGCATGGCTGTGATTGGCGGCTGAAATGATGTCATGATGCACTATAAAAGCCGCCGCCGATGCCATTTTGGGTTCACTCTGCTGTGAATTCAGTTAGTGACAGGACGCTGCTGTTTTGACTCTGATGGACAGTTTGAGATAGCGATTTGCTATATTGTGCTTTACCCAGGCTACTTTAGCATCCGCTGTGTGAAGCTTTCTTTTGCCTTGCAGTGCTGTTCACAGCTGTCTGCAAGGTCTGTGTGTGTGAGTGCAGCTCACGCTGTAGTGTGTTCTGCAGCCACCTCTGGTTGTAGTCTGCACAGCGTGCGTCACTTCCTCATACATAGTCCTTTTTTTGTTTTATTGCTGCTCATTTTTCCTGATTTCTCCTATTAGTGTGCTTCCATCTGTATCCATCTACATTGGTTGCAAACACTATATAGGAGTATATAGCGGAGCCTTTCTGCAGCCTTTCAGTGCTAGTGCACAGTTCTCTGCACTGTTCACGGCTGTCTGTGAGGTCTCTGTGTGTGAGTGCAGCTCATGCTGTAGTGTGTTCTGCAGCCACCTCTGGTTGTAGTCCGCTCAGCATGCGTCACTGCCTCATACATTGTCCTTTTTTGCTGTAGTGCTGCTTATTTTTCCTGAATTTCTCCTATTAGTGTGCTTCCATCCGTATCCATCTAGATTGGTTGCAAACACTATATAGGAGTAGATAGAGGAGCCTTTCTGCTGGCTTGTGCCCTGCAGCCCCAGCCAGATTAGTATTAGCCTATTTTTTGGAGGCTCATCTATTGCATTGTAGGTTACCTTCCTGCATTGTAATAGCTACAAAAAGTTTATGATACTATCACTTTTACATCTTTGGTCACATTCTTTTTTTTTTGTGAAAAAAACCCCGTAAATAAAGTTCACCAAACACTCCACTTCACAGTTGTGTGGGCCACATTAGCTCATATTAAAGTGTAGTCCACACTTTATAAAATTAGTGTTTCTTATATCTGTTAGCAGCTGTTCAGGAATAAGCACACTAAGCCCTTAGTACTTTTATGCCTATCTTTATCAGTCTACCAAGATGAAGAAGGCAGGGAGTAAGGCAAATGGTCGTGGGCGTGGAGTTTCAGCAGGCAGAGGACGTGGGGATTCTGTGCCTGCTGCGGGCACCAGAGACTCAGCATCCCCCAGTTTTACCAGGGAACAGTCCTTTATGCGCAGCTTTGTAGGAGCTCGCTGTACCCAACTGCTGCGGGAGGAACAAATTGAAGCCGTTGTCGGATGGATGGCAGCTAATCCATCGACTTGAATTACTTCCACATCCTCTCAGGTCCAGAGCACTGAAGAGCAACCATCTGTCTCTTCACCACCTGCCATATTGCCCAGGCAGTCAGAGAGCCCTGGACAGGAGCCATCTCTACTTCTGTTCTCTGAATCTCTTTGCTTGGAAAGAGGGGGGCCAGCCAAGCAGCATTCTAGAATGTGAAGAAGAGGGAGTATGCAGTGATGCGCAACTGCTTTGTCTCTCTGAATCTGAAGAGGTGGGTGGGCCAGTGCCTATGGTCAGCCCACCTCAGTACGCATCTGATGATGAGACTCAGGTGCCACTTTCTGGTGCGTACTGTGCTGGCGAGACTACCCAGGAAAAGTAGGTGTTTGAAGAGGGTAGTGTAGATGATGAGGTCCTTGACCCATCATGGCGTGAGGAACAGGAAGGTGGTGGGAGCAGCTCTGAGGAAGAGATTCCCCGAACGGCCAAAACCGGAGGGAGAGGGAGGGGGCAGACTTGGTTGCCTGTAGCCTCCACTTCGGCACTCATTAGGAGCATTCCTCTTCCAGAACCCAAAACGGGCGCTCCCTGGACTTGCAGTGCGTGGTCCTTCTTTGACACAGTTGCAGATGACATTTGCTTTGTCAAATGCAAGCTGTGTAATCAGAAAGTCAAAAGAGGGAAAAGTGTCAGCAACCTCAATACCACAAATATGTGGAAACATGTGCGGACCAAGCACTTGGTGGAGTTACAAAGACACACTGAAGACATAGGCCAACCTACAGCACCACCTACCGCCTCTTCAGCTCGTGTTGTAGCCTCATCCTCCAGCTCACACACAGCTGCTTCGGCTTCCTCACAGGATCGCCATGGAAGAACCTCTGGCACTGTTGTCCAGAGACCCAGTGACATTCCACCCACAGCACCACATTCCCTGTCATCCTCACACTCCCAGGCCACTCTACAGCCATCGTTAGCACAAGCATGGGAAAAAAGGCGGCCATACTCGGCAAACCATCCCCGAGCACAGGCTCTGAATGCTGGCATTGCAAAACTACTGGCCCTTGAAATGCTCTCATTCAGGCTGGGGGAGACTGACACCTTCCATAACTTCATGGCTTTGGCAGTCCCACAATACACCGTGCCCAGCCGCTTTTATTTCAGCAGGCAAGCCTTCCCTGCCCTGCAAAAGCATGTGGAGGGAAAAATTAAACATGCGCTACTAAACGCCGTCAGTAGCAAGGTCCACCTGACCACTGATGCTTGGACCAGTAACCATGACAGGGGCGATACCTTTCCCTCACTGCCCATTGGGTAAATGTTGTGGAGCCGGGTACAGATCTAGAGAGTGGCGCTGTACGTGTTCTGCCAACTCCAAGGATTGCAGGAATCCAGTCTGTACACATTGCCTCCTCTTCATACTCCAGTTCCTCTGAATCAGCGCTGCAGGAGCCATCACGGTCTACCTCCACATGGACCCATGAACGCTTACCTGTTACGATCGATATGAGCACAGCCGTGGCCAAACGTCAACAGGCCGTACTGAAATTAATTTCTTTAGGGAATCGAATACACACATTGCAGCAGCTCTGGAATGCCATTAAGCAGGAGAGCGACGTGTGGTTTGTGCCAGCGAATCTCCAGCCAGGCTTGGTTGTGTGTGACAATGGCCGAAATCTGGTGGCAGCTCTGGGCCTAGGCAACCTCACTCACATCCCATGTCAGGACATGTGCTCAACTTGGTCGTGCAGAGTTTTTTGAGGGACTATCCGATCTTGATGCACTGCTGCACAAGGTCCGCATAGAGTGCGCTCACTTGTGGCATTCCAGCATGGCAAGATCGCGCATTGCAGCTCTGCAGCGCCGATTCCGCCTTCCAGAACATTGCACCATATGTGACCTACCCACCAGGTGGAATTCAACGTTACATATGTTGGAGCGGTTGTGTGAGCAGCAGGCAGCAGTCATGGAGTGCCAGCTGCATAAGGCGCAAACAAGTCGCACTGCGCGCGGTTCACACTTCACCACCACTGAGTGGGCCTCTATGAAGGACATCTGCCATGTTTTGCGTGCCTTCGATGATTCCACGCAGATAGCGAGTGCAGATGATGCACTAGTCAGCATGACTGTCCCCCTTATCTGCCTGCTTCAAAAAACACTGCAAGCACTAAGGGAGGAGGTTTTGGAAGAGGTGGAGGATGAGGAGTCACAAATGCCATCTGCTTCTGGACAGTCTGCGCAACGTGGTTCCTCACAAAGGCCTAGGCAGGGGACACTTTATTAGGAGGAGTCAATGGAGGAGGAAGACATCTCTCCAGAGGAAGGAGGTACACAATGCTCTAGCAGTCAGTATGTAGAGCGAGGGTGGGGTGATGCAGAGCAGGCAGAGATGACGCCTCAAGCAGGGGACAGCGTTTCTTGGCCAGTTGGGAGTCTGCAGCACATGGTTGATTTCATGCTGCAGTGCCTGAGAAACGACCGCCGCATCTCCCACATTCTCAACACGGTTGATTATTGGGTCTACACCCTCCTAGATCCTCGCTACTGGGACAACTTACAAAGCCTCATAGCACCGTTGAACCGGGAGCGTAAAATGCGGGAGCACCAAGACACACTAATGCATTCCATCATGTTCTCCATTCCACCAGAGAGCAGTGCTGCTAGTGCTTTACAAAGCAGCTCTGTGCGTCGAGGCAGTGGAGGAAGCTCTGCACAAAGAGGGAGCAGAAGCAGTGCCTCAGCACAAGGCAAGACCAGTATGGCCCAAATGTGGTAAAGTTTTGTGTCCCCGCCACAAATGTCTACACCATCTCAGATGGCTCCAGTCAGCAGGAGGCAACGTTTCCGTCAGATGGTGACAGACTACATGTCTTCCCCTCTCAGTGTTCTCCCACACAGCTCTTCGCCCTTCAAGTTTTGGGTCTCTAAGCTGGATACATGGCCAGAGCTTAGCCAGTATGCATTGGAGGTGCTGGCTTGCCCTGCTGCTAGTGTATTATCGGAACGTGTCTTTAGTGCCGCAGGTGGTGTACTAACAGACCGTCGCATGCGACTATCCTCCGATAACGTTGTCCGGCTTACTTTTCTGAAAATGAACAAGGCCTGGATCTCGCCGGTATTTGCCAGTCCTGTTCCAGATTAAATAATTGGTTGACAACAGTATCCAGGTCTCCTGTTGTGTTCATGTTTCTACCACCTGAACTGTAATCCCTGGGCTCTAACACCACCAGTTGCTGCTCAGAAGTGCCGTCGGCACAGAAAAACACTAGCTCCTGTGTTATTGGGGTTCAGTAACGTCAGCTGCTCCCCTGCTGTGTGTCCGGCAATGTCTCCTGCTCCCTCCACATTCACACTACATCAGATATTAAACTTGCTCCAATTAGGCCTCAGCCTACACCCTGATTGACCCTGGGCTCCAACACCGCCAGTTGCGGCTCAGAAGTGCCGTCTGCACAGAGAAAAACACTAGCTCCTATGTTAGTGGGGTTCAGTAATGCCAGCTGCTCCCCTGCTGTGTGTCCGGCAATGTATCCTGCTCCCTCCACATTCACATTACATCAGATATTAAACTTGCTCCAATTAGGCCTCAGCCTACACCCTGACTGACCCTGGGCTCCAACACTGCCAGTTGCTGCTCAGAAGTGCCGTCTGCACAGTCAACATATGCTCCAGTGTTATTGGGGTTCAGTAATGTCAGCTGATCCCCAGCTGTGTGTCCGGCAACTTCTCCTGCTCTGTAGTATTTACCCTGGGTTCCAGCACCGCCAGTTGGTTCCCGGCAGTGTCATTGGCACGGGTACTCCCTCCTGCCCAGCCTGGTTCCAGCATGCCAGCTTTTTCCGGGTTCCAACACCGCCAGTTGCTGCTCATAAGTGCCGTCTGCACAGTCAACACATGCTCCAGTGTTATTGGGGTTCAGTAACGTCAGCTGATCCCCTGCTGTGTGTCCGGCAATTTCTCCTGCTCTGTCCACATTCACACTACTACAGATATTAAACTTGCTCCAATTAGGCCTCTGCCTCCACTCTGTTTCTATTATTTACCCTTGGCTCCAACACCGCCAGTTACTGCTCAGAAGCGTCTTTGGCATGGGTACTCCCTCCTGCCCAGCCTGGTTCCAGCACGACAGCTGTTTCCGGGTAGTGTCAACGTTACTTTGCCGCCAATACATTGTCCTGTCATGTTGCGGTCGGCTTAGCCGACTATAAGGTGCCTGCAGTTTAGGTGCTTCCTATGTGGGCTGCGGGATCTGGCAATAAAGGCTGGTTCCGTAGTGCCATTAGGACAAGTACCCCCTGTAGGACTGTGGGTTTCGGTAACTGCGGCCGGCTCGCGGCCTTGCAACTTTGTTTTTCATGGGTACCTTCTGCTACCCACCAGTACCGTCAGCTGGTTCTCGGCAGTGCCTTTGGCTTAGGTGCCTCCTTCTCGGTATCCGAGTTCCAGCAACGTCTGCTGGTCCTTGGTAGTGCTTTATAGCACAGGTACCTCCTGCTTAGTAACCGGGTTCCAGTACCATCAGCTGCTCCTCAGTAGTGCCATTGGCTCTTGTTCCTTCTGCTGCCCCTCCAGGTTCCAGCACCGTCAGCTGGTCCTCGGTAGTTCCATTGGCTTTTGTAGCTTCTGCTCCCCATCCGGGTTCCAGCACCGTCAGCTGGTTCTCGGCAGTGCCTTTGGCTTAGGTGCCTCCTTCTCAGTGTCCGAGATCCAGCAACATCTGCTGGTCCATGGTAGTGCTTTCTGGCACAGGTACCTCCTGCTTAGTAACCGGGTTCCAGTACCATCAGCTGTTCCTCAGTAGTGCCATTGGCTCTTGTTCCTTCTGCTACCCCTCCGGGTTCCAGCACCGTCAGCTGGTCCTCGGTAGTTCCATTGGCTCTTTTTCCTTCTGCTACCCATCTGGGTTCCAGTACCGTCAGCTGGCTCTCGGCAGTGCCTTTGGCTTAGGTGCCTACTTTTCGGTATCCGAGTTCCAGCAACGTCTGCTGGTCCTTGGTAGTGCTTTCTAGCTCAGGTACCTCCTGCTTAGTAACTGGGTTCCAGTACCATCAACTGGTCCTCGGTAGTGTCATTGGCTCTTGTTCCTTCTGCTGCCCCTCCGGTTTCCAGCACTGTCAGCTGGTCCTCGGTAGTTCCATTGGCTCTTGTAGGTTCTGCTACCCATCTGGGTTCCAGCACCGTCAGCTGGTTCTCGGCAGTGTCTTTGGCACGGGTACTCCCTCCTGCCAAGCCTGGTTCCAGCAGCCTTGCAACTTTGTTTTTCATGGGTACCTTCTGCTACCCATCCGGGTTCAAGTACTGTCAGCTGGCTCTCGGCAGTGCCTTTGACTTAGGTGCCTCCTTCTCGGTATCCTAGTTCCAGCAACGTCTGCTGGTCTTTGGTAGTGCTTTATAGCACAGGTACCTCCTGTTTAGTAACCGGGTTCCAGTACCATCAGCTGCTCCTCGGTAGTGCCATTGGTTCTTGTTCCTTCTGCTGCCCCTCCGGGTTCCAGCACCGTCAGCTGGTCCTCGGTAGTTCCATTGGCTCTTGTTCCTTCTGCTACCCATCCGGGTTCCAGTACCGTCAGTGGGTTCTCGGCAGTGCCATTTGCTTAGGTGCCTCCTTTTCGGTATCCGAGTTCCAGCAACGTCTGCTGGTCCTTGGTAGTGCTTTCTAGCACAGGTATCTCCTGCTTAGTAACCGGGTTCCAGTACCATCAGCTGGTCCTCGGTTGTGCCATTCGCTCTTGTTCCTTCTGCTACCCATCCGGGTTCCAGTACCGTCAGCTGGTTCTCGGCAGTTCCTCAGCCTTTTATGTACATTCTGCTACATTTCCAAGTTCAAGCTTTTTGAAATGGTTTTTGGTAATCACTCTGGATCTCCCTGACGACGACCCTGAAGATGATGACCCTGAAGACCTCCCTGAAGAAGACGACGACCCAGAAGACGATGACCCTGAAGACGACCCTGAAGACCACCCCAAAGAAGACCAAAAAGATGACCCTGAAGAAGATGACCAAGAGGACAAAGAACATGAAGACAACCACCAAGATACAGAACAACAAGAGACAGAAGACCAAGAAGCAGAACAAAAGCAGAAGAACAAAAAGCAGAAGAACATTAAGCATAAGACTAAAAATCAGAGCAAAAGATATTATCTAAATTATAAGCAGAAGAAGACTAAGCAGTGTAAGGGGGTGAGTCCGTTCCCCCTCGTGGTGCCCCTGGAAAATGCCTGCTGCTGCTGCTGCAGGCCAAACTGAATGCGGACAAATCCTGTTGTAAATCTTTTGTGACAGGCAGAACGGAAGGTGTAATCTTCAAACTTTTATAGATAACAACTACAGGAATGCCTGTCACAAATAAGAATATGATGAAGAAGAAGAATAGGAAGAAGATTAAGAAGTAGAATATGAAGAAGAATAATAGTTGAATAAGAAGAATATGAAGAATGTAAAAAAAAAGAATAATAGGAAGAAGATGAAGAAGAAGATGAATAAGGTGAAGAAGAAGTTGATGAAAAAGATGCTGCTGCTGAGGATCATGAAGGAGAAAGTGTGGGAGAAGTAAAAAAGAAGGTGAAGAGCATGGAAGTAGTGAAACATACATATCTGCCAAAATATAAAAAAAGGTTAACATAGTCAATATCTTTGTAACTCTGAACGTCTTAAAAAAATTTTTATTTCTGCTATTCCATTTGATTGGGTAAACCTCTATGCCTTTAATTTCTCCTCTACCTCCCCCAATAAATTCTACATTATTCTTAGTTGTTTTCCTTCATGTAGAATTAACTTACAAGGAAAGAAAGTGTTTATTTTAATTTCGATATTTCTGTCCCATTGACTTGCATTGGTTTCCGGTATCGGAATCGGTGATATCCGATACTTTTTGGGTATCGGTCCGATCCAATCCGATCCGATATCTCCCGATATCGAAAGGTAACGCTGAACACTAGTGGAGAACAGTTGAGTATTCATTGCTCTTCAATAGCGCGCAGTGTCAGCTGAAGCCTTCCTGCTGCGGCCGGCGGTCATGTGTGCCGATACTTAAGAGAAATAAATATTCAGAATATTCACTTCTCTTAAGTATCGGCACACGTGACTGCCGGCTGCAGCAGGAAGGCTCTGGCTGAGACTGTGCGCTCTACTGAAGAGCAATGAATATTCACTGCTCTCTGCGATGAACAGTACCGGCGCACAGGGACTGCTGTCATTCAGGACCATGGCTCATGGGTGGCTAGGGGAGTAACTCTTCTTTCTCTTAAATGTTTGGAGGATGGAATGCTGAACACTTACATGGGATTGTGAAGAGAATGAAAAAATAGGATGGCACTCACCGTTCATGTGAATCAAATCACTTTATTTCACATACACAAGGCATCGGCATAGGCACGGGAGCAATGTGTTGGAAGACGTCTTCCAGCACATTGCTCCCGTGCCTATGCCGATGCCTTGTGTATGTGAAATAAAGTGATTTGATTCACATGAACGGTGAGTGCCATCCTATTTTTTCTTTCTCTTCACAATGAAATGTTCTGTTTTTTCAACATGGGATTGAGCACCCGTTCCAAGTGGGATTAAGGTGTTTTTTTATTTATGTGAAAAATATATGTGCAGACATCCAGGGTATTTTTCCACACAACAGTGCCGGATATGTATTTTCTCAATTTGTGGACACTTACATGGGATTGTGTGGTGATGCTCAGTGACACTGATGGTGGTGGTGCTGTCTAGAGTTGAGCGAAACGGGTCGAAAAATTTCAAAAGTCGCTGACTTTTGGCAAAGTCGGGTTTCATGAAACGAAACCCGACCCTAGGATGAGGTCGGCCACGAGGTCGGCGACTTAAGCGCCAAAGTCGCGTTTCAAAAGTTTGTTTTGCGCTCTTTTTCAGCCAATCAGGATCCACGGACACTGTAGGCAAAGTGATGACATAGGCAGGGGTCACCACCATCTTTCAGAAGGGCATGCAAGTGATTGGCTTGCTTTGGTGGGCGTCACAGGGGGTATAAAAGGGCGTGCACGCCGACCGCCATGTTACTCATGCTGATCTCAGAATAGGGAGAGCTGCTGCTGATGATGATGATTTTGTAGGGAGAGCGTTAGGCAGGGAAGAAGACACCAAAAACTGCTTCTGCTGCTAGCGATTTTGCCTGTACAACACACCAGTTACTGTGTGTGTAGTGCAAGTGGAAGCTATATTTTGCTGGATCAGCGGTGTTGGTTGTTAGGCTGCCTTCTAAGGCTTCCTGACGGCTGCATTGCTGTTTACCCACTGATCTGTGAACTGCTTTTTTAAAAGCAATCCCAATTTTTTTTCTTTTGTCCTGGTGAGGTACTAAGCGTGCATTTTTTCACACCATACAGCGGTGCACACTCCTCACACAGTACCGTGTAACGGCTGTTATCACAGCCACAGTGAAGCTATCTGTGTCACTCTGTAAGAATAAGTCGAGGACATGTTCTGTTCTTACAGACCTGCACCTTCTAGTTTTGTCTAGCTTTCAAACAGTTAAATATATTTGCTGTTTGATCACATTCAAAACTATAGAGAGACAGCGTGTGTCAGTCCGTATACTTAAAAAACACGGAGCTTGACAATTTTACGTACACCGGACAGCCGTGTACGTGCACGCTTCTCTCTCAGTACCGTGTAACGGCTGTTATCACGGCCACAGTGAAGCTATCTGTGTGTCGCTCTGTAAGGATAAGTCGAGGACATGTTCCGTTCTTACAGACCTGCACCTTCTAGTTTTGTCTAGTTTTCAAACAGTTAAATATATTTGCTGTTTGATCACATTCAAAACTATAGAGAGACAGCGTGTGTCAGTCCGTATACTTAAAAAACACGGAGCTTGACAATTTTACGTACACCGGACAGCCGTGTATGTGCACGCTCCTCTCTCAGTACCGTGTAACGGCTGTTATCACGGCCACAGTGAAGCTATCTGTGTGTCGCTCTGTAAGGATAAGTCGAGGACTTGTTCCGTTCTTACAGATCTACACTCTAGGGAGATTCCTATTCTGCCCAATTCTATATACACCTTGTAGTTTGTCATACACTAGCCAATTTCTGCCTGTGACATAGCACTGTGATATTCAGTGGGCCTCACACAATCCAAAAGTGTCCAGTGTCCACAAGTGTGTGCAGAAATTCAAAATCTCCGTTATCCTCTAGTGACATTTTTCACACCTGCGACATCGAGCCTATGACATAGCGATGTGATATTCAGTGGGCCTCACACAATCCAAAAGTGTCCAGTGTCCACAAGTGTGTGCAGAAATTCAAAATCTCCGTTATCCTCTAGTGACAGTTTTCACACCTGCGACATCGAGCCTGTGACATAGCGCTGTGATATTCAGTGGGCCTCACACAATCCAAAAGTGTCCAGTGTCCACAAGTGTGTGCAGAAATTCAAAATCTCCGTTATCCTCTAGTGACATTTTTCACACCTGCGACATCGAGCCTGTGACATAGCGCTGTGATATTCAGTGGGCCTCACACAATCCAAAAATGTCCAGTGTCCACAAGTGTGTGCAGAAATTCAAAATCTCCGTTATCCTCTAGTGACATTTTTCACACCTGCGACATCGAGCCTGTGACATAGCGCTGTGATATTCAGTGGGCCTCATACAATCCAAAAGTGTCCAGTGTCCACAAGTGTGTGCAGAAATTCAAAATCCCCATTGGGTGAAGAGGGTGCTGCTTCCAATAGCTCAGATGAGGAGGAGGAGCATCCACAGCTGACATCGACATCGCAACAGCTGTTTTCTGGCAGGCCCGGAGCACTCCAAAGACAGGTTCCAAAAATCAAAAGAGTTGCTGGACAGCTTGTCCAGAGGGTCAAAATATCACAGCGTGCTAGGCCGCAAAATGTCTGCCAAAGTAGGAAGAGTGCAGTGTGGCACTTTTTTGAACAAAATCCTCATGATCAGGCCAAGGTTATCTGTAAGAAGTGCGCAAAGACCTTTAGCCGAGGGATAAATCTGAAAAATTTGAATACCAGTTGCATGCTTAGACATTTAACCAGCATGCACTTGCAAGCGTGGACACAACACCAAACCTCAAGTACCACATGTGCAACTGATCACAAAGAAGGTAGTCAGCAACGCTACATTGTTTCCCCCACTGTAAGCCCACCGGTTAGCACAGCAGCAAATGTTGAGGTGTCGTTGCAAGGCCACAGCAGTCAGGGAATCCCACTGTTATATCAACGAAAGACTGAATCTAGGCCATCAGAAAGAACACCAACTCCATCACCATCATCAACCCTCTCTCAGTCTGCCCTGTCCACCGCTACCTCCACCATATGCAGCTCTCAAGTCCAGCTTACCCTCCCAGACACTATGAGTAGGTCAAGAAAGTACTCAGTCTCTCATCCGCGTACACTGGGTTTGAACGTCCACATTGCCAAACTAATCTCGTTAGAGATGATGCCCTATCGGTTGGTGGAAAGCGCAGCTTTCCGCGAACTCATGGCCTATGCAGTACCACGCTATGACCTACCCAGTCGCCACTTCTTCTCTCGCAAAGCCATCCCAGCCCTCCACCATCATGTGAAAGACCACATTGTCCATGCACTCAGGCAGTCAGTGAGTGGAAAGGTGCACCTCACAACTGATGCATGGTCCAGTCGGCATGGCCAGGGCCATTACGTGTCCATCACTGCGCACTGGGTTAATGTGGTGGATGCAGGTTCCACAGGGGACAGCGGTGGTGGGACAGTGCTGCCTAGCCCATGGTATAGGAAACAGTTGGCTGTAGGCATTCGACCCTCCTCCTCCTCCAGAAGCGAAAGCTCGTCCACAGAGCGCAGTCGTACGAGCACTCCATCTGCAGCTGCCACTGTTGCACACGAGGTGTCCCCCTATCGAGCAGCTAGTGGAAAGCATCAGCAGGCTGTGTTGCAGATGATGTGTTTGGGCGACAGACACACCGCCGAGGTGCTGGCCGAGTACTTTCAGCGACAAACTGAGTCATGGCTGGGCAGTGTACATCTTGAGGCAGGCAAGGTAGTTAGTGATAACGGCCGTAATTTTGTGGCAGCCATAGCCCTTTCAATACTCAGCCACATACCTTGCTTGGCTCACACCTTGAACCTGGTGGTACAGTGCTTCCTCAATAAATATCCGGAGTTAACAGCCCTGCTCCAGAAGGTGCGAAGACTGTGCGCGCACATCCGCTGGTCGCCTGTACACTCCATTCGTATGCAGAAGCTGCAGCGATTGCTCCACCTTCCCAACCACCGCCTCATTATCGACATTGCAACAAGGTGGAACTCCACCCTGCTCATGGTTGAGCGGCTGTGCGAGCAGAGGCAGGCCATAATGCATTCGTGGGAGGATACACGGCCAGGCACTTTGAGAGCAGACATGGAGTTGACAGGTGTGCAGTGGTCGAAGCTGAAAGACCTCTGTAATGTCCTTCAGTGTTTTGAGGAATGCACACGGCTGGTAAGCGCAGACGACGCCATCCTAAGCATGAGCATCCCACTTATGCATCTGCTCATGCAAACTTTGATGCACCTTAAGGAGCAGGCGTCTGCAGCCAATGTTGACGAGGAGGAAGAGATGGAGGGAATCCTTGATGACATTCAGCCATTGTCTGCTCATTGACCTCTCCTGGACAAGGTGGAGGAAGAAGAGGAGGAGGAGGATGATGATGGGGATAATTACTTATGGGAGGAGGATGCATCTCGTGGGGCAATTGAAAACCTTGACCTAATATTGGCTACTAAACAAGCAACTCTGGTTAACCGGTTGGTTGAGGCATTCCCAGCACACAGCAGCGGTGATGGTTCTCACACGAGCCGTACGGGCCGGGCTCAGCTTGGCAGAGGTGTTCGTGGTGCACACAGCAGAAGTGGAGTTGGAGACAGGGGTTTCATGACAATGTTGTGGACTGATTTTTCACGGACCGCTCACACAACTGGTAATACTGCATCGATGGAAAGTGACAGGAGACAGCAGTTGTCAACTATGGTTAACAACTACTTTTCCTCCCATATCGATGTTCTCCCGCACAGGTCATTCCCCTTTGACTATTGGGCCACTAAACTGGACACCTGGCCTGAATTGGCACAATATGCCTTACAGGAGCTCGCTTGCTCAGCTGCAAGTGTGCTATCGGAAAGAGTCTTCAGTGCAGCTGGATCAATCCTGACAGAAAAATGGACCCGTCTGTCAACCCAAAGTGTGGTTGATCTAACCTTCATTAAAATGAACCATGCATGGGTTTCCAAGGATTTTGTCCCACCTTCCCTTGATGACACATAGGTTGCCAGAAAAATGGCTTGCTTTGGTCCTCCTCCTATTCCGCGAACTTGACCTATTTCGCCTTTTGCAGCAGCTGAATGTCCCACATCTACATATGCCACTTTGTAAACCTCCCTAAGTGGCCGGGGTCACCATTTAGCGCACAAAACCGTGCAAGTGCCGCTGCCCTGGACAGGTGGGTAGGCCGACTCTTGGGCGTGGGCACTGGCATAGGGTCCCTCATAGTGCAATCAAGTGTCTCTGACAGTGGTGGTGCACACCCGCCATCAGACACATCGCCGTACTATGAGGGGCCCAGTGCCAGTACCGACGCCCACGAGTCTGTCTCCCTTGCTTGGGCAGGGCCCCACCATTTGCAATGTTTACCTCTCCCTGCTCCTCCGCTGTGTAGTCTGGGCTGTCAAATCCTTCACTGGGACTGCCACTACAAATTGATTGAACTGAAAGATGATGGTTAAGATGTAGCTATGCCCTGTCCTGCTGGCCGGGCTCTAGCTCCAGATGATCAGTGGCTTCCATTTCTTATGGACGTCGACTCACAATTACATGCAGTGGTGGTTTATCATCAGCTTTCACAGTTTTCCTACTCACAAATGTGTGACATTCCGGCGCACATTTCAAAATGTGCCCTCTCATGCCAATCAAATAGAATCGCCTACGGCCTGTGGCTTCTGTCTTTTGCACTCCAAAGTTACGTGACAGATCATGATAGCCAGTGAGCACCATGTTTACATCGCTCCCTGTGATAAAAATTAGATTTAGATGAGTAACAGTGATGGAATCAACGGAAGTGCGATACAGCAACTTTATTCACAAAAAAATGTTTTCACTGTCTCAACACAAATTAATTGAGGGTCAGCATCGCCTATGAAAATTGTGACGGAAGTTTTTCCCGTGAATAATAATTCCTAGATTTCTGCAATCAATAGCCTTTATGTCACTAATTGTATGCATCTCATTTCCTATTGCAGAGAGGCTGGACTGTATTACTGAGACAGAAATATATATGAAGATTTAAAAATAACACCAAAAGTATATAGTTGTGTACGCCTCAAATGCATTTCCTTTTTTCCACTTTTTAGATTGCTGTGTAATCCATACTGAGAACACGGAGATTTTACATGTTTAAACTATGCTATATATACCTGCTATCCAGTGATAAAGTATCCTTTCTCAACTTTGTACAATCTGGTCAAATCCATACTGGGCCTGAGAACATCTAAGTCTGCCTCCTGATCTATAGACATATATTTTTAATGTGTAAACTAGGCTTCATATATACGTGTTATCCAGTGAAACTGTACCCTTTATCAACTTTCTACAATGTTGTTGAATCCATACTGGGCCTGAGAACGGCTGCCGAGCTGTTAAGCAAGCTACAGCACCTGTGTCATGATCCCAGTGCAGGTTTTTGAGCTGCACACCGGGGGTTAATGTCTGGAGCTCTGTGCCGGTTTTGACCTGCACACTTGGGGTTAATGATTGTGGCCTCTTTCTGGTTCTGGGAGAGCTTCATAAACCCCTGGGTAGCTTCAATCCCTGCCAGTTATACTTTTGCCTTTGGCTGAGTGTACTGACCCCCGTGTGCCTGTTTGTTGCTATAGCTTGTTTATATGGTTCTGACCCGATTCTGTTTCCCATTGTGAGTTTGCCTGTTGATTTTGTACTGCGTTATTATCTGTGTATGACTCATTGCCTGTGACTTGACTACTCTCTGCTCGCCCCTCTTGTACCTTGCAACTATCTGTGTATGACTCATTGCCTGTGACCTGACTACTCTCTGCTCGCCCCTCTGGTACCTTGCAGCTATCTCTGTGTGTGACTCATTGGCTACGTCCTGACTATTCTCACTGTCTATGCCCCTTGGTAACTTTGTCTCGCAGTTACTCTGCTAGGAATTGTCTTGCAGCTCCTAGCTCTGTGGAGTTTAGGCCACGCCTCTAGCAGTCACGTGCTTCAGGTCCTGCGGGTGTGAAGTACACATCTACTCGGTTGCTGCCCGCTCCACAGGTAGCTTTGAGCACTGTTCGCTTTACTCAGGACACGCGCACTGGCTCAGTGAGCAAGTTCAGTGCGGTGTCTCTGACAACCTGTGGTTTTGACACGTAATTTTTTCAGGAATGACGGTTAGGCCTAACTCCGGAAATGCGGTTGACCTGAACTTACTGGGAAATCATCGTTCGCGGGGAATAATCTGAATCCCAGATCCCCATCACTAACGGAGTTCAGCAGGTTATCTGCACCTGTAAGTGACAAAAGCTGGTCCTATCAGTGTAGCGTGCATGCAGCCCCGGACATGTACTGGAATGCTAGACCTGTTATTGCTCGATCTCACGTGCCACAGCCTCGCGTATCCCTCTAGTAAGCTTGACGCGTACCGCAGGGCCATGCCGGAGTCTCGGTCGTTAACGGAATAAAGCTGAGAAATCGCTAGCACAACTACAAACGGACATACCACACCACACACAGAATCGACAAAGCTTGCAATCTGTCCATCTTTTCTGTAGCTTGTATGGTAGTGGTTTCCCGGGTGCAGTCCAATTAAGCCACAGGCTCCACTCCTGGTGGTGCCCTTTTGGACATTCCTTTAAGGTTCAGCTTTGCAATCATACTGCCCCCGGAAACCAAAAACTTTGCCTTCAGGGACGCTGTTTGGAGGTTCGTGGGAATAACGCCGCCCGATCAGCAGTCAGCATATGGGTCGCCCTCCCAGGGCTGTGGGGTACTCGGTACCGGGCCGGTGTCAGTGGGATGTGTCACAGCAGCGGTGAACCGGACGGTGGCCCTGGGCGCCCATGTAAATGGCGTGGTATAATGGTAAAGAGTTTATATAGATAGTTTGACACCATCTGTGGTGTTTGTGGTGTTCGGCAACATAGATGTTAGGCCAACGCTGCATGCAGATCCTCTGGGACTGATGGTGTTGTGCAGCAAAGATGGTGAAGCTCCCCAGAGGTGGAGCTGGAGTCCCAGGGAAGTGTAGATGTAGTGATGGGGGAAAGGCACAGGCGGTGTAGGTGCTGGTACCCAGATGTAGCGGTGCTGGAATAACTGTAGGACACCAGAGCATGCAGTTCCAAAGCTTTACTCACAGTCTGCAGGTTACACAGATGCCTGCCTCCATGCTGTGTCCTCCGGGTCAGGACCTCTGCCAATCTCCGGGACCAGAATGGAAAGCTCCCTTCCAACACTCCGCCAACATGTACCTTCCTGAACGTCTCCTTTCTAGTGCTTGTGGGGGAAGCACTCACAGGACCGTGGTTCAATGAAACGCCTCCTGTCTAACAGATGTTCCTCAGACTTTACTTGTTTGGCAGACAGCTGTAACCTTTTCCTTCTGCCTCGCACACGTCGAAGCTGGGGCCTCCGAGCCTTAGTTGGGTACAGAGCATTTATAGCTGCTACTTCCCCCGGTTTCTGCTGCAGGAACGTCAGTGTCCCTACAAACTCGGAGACCGGAATCCGGACCATGCGCTCCAGCTAGGAGTGAGCCTTAACTCTGCTCATCCTCCAGCTCCCCTTCTCACGTCCACACACTTCCCCTTCCCTGCACAGAGTGCCCTAACTTACCTCCTCCTGACCACAGAGAGCAGCTCCTCAGCAGTCAGGTTCAGAGGTCTCCCTGCTGGCCTGGAGTGGGAAATGTGTTGTGTGTTGGTTTCACTGCTAGAGAGATCCTTCGTTGCTCCCAAGCTTGACAACACACTCCCTAGGAGGAAGGCAATGCCACAGTGGCGACCGTACTCTTGGGGACGCCACAAGTGCACTGAGGCCCAGCCACTGCTGGATGATGCTGCTGGTACATTGACCCAGACCACTACATTCCCCTCGCACTCTACACAGCCAGAATCTGACCCAGAGGAAACTCAGGTTCCCCTTCCCGCATACTATACCACCTTACACGGTGACAAAGAGGAAGGTGCAGATGAAAGTGCAGGTTCCTTGAGCAGGTGGGGGGCATACTCATGGGCGATGGCACTGGCACAGGGCACCGCATAGTACGCAAATGTGTCTCTGCCGGTGAGAGGGCCTAAACAGCAAAGTGCAGTGAGCTGGAAGATGAGGACGACAAGGAGTTCAGAGTAGTGCAGGGATTCCCTAGTGAGGAGACTTATGTAATTGTTTTCAGTGTTGGGACAGCAATTTTTGGGGAGCACTATACTCTGGTGAATGATATATGGGGCCCACCATACACTGGAGCATTCCAAAGGTGGACATCAGACACTGGAGCAGCATTTACAGGGCCCATTATACACTAGAGCAGTAGAAATGGGGCCCATTATATATGGAGCATTATTTGGGCCCATAAGACAGTGGAGCTTCATCCATTGGGACCAACATATACTGTAGCATTATGTGGAGCTCATCATATACGGTTTGAAACATTATATGGAAATAATGATTCCGTATGGAGAAATATATGGGCCTCATTACTCTGTATAGCACACTAAGCGCTGGCCATAATACTGTATGGAGTTATATACTGTCCGTTTTTGGAGGTATTGGAGAATTTAAAATGGATATCAGTCATGAGATGTAAGAAGTGAAGTATTTTTCATTGTACTATACTGCTATTTCTCTGCCGTATCGGAGCATCATGAGTTGTGGTATGTGTTAAAGGGGCGCTCTTTGGCCCTGGGCCCACGAAAACCTGGAGCCAGCCCTCCCCCCCCCACAACTGTAGCCAAATAACCCCCATTTTTCAGTGCGTAACTAGTATTATGAAGTTAATTAAGGTTGACAAGCTTCAGTAACAAGAATTTATGCTTTTGGCATTCAATTGGGCACTGTTGGTGTGTTTCCTGTCCTCCTCTCACTGCCGACTTTAATTCTCCATTGACTTACATTGGGTTTCGTGTTTCGGGACGACCCCGACTTTTCCCTATAGTCGGCCGATTTTGCTCGACCCAACTTTTGGAAAAGTCGGGTTTCATGAAACGAAACTCGACCCTAAAAAAACAAAAGTCGCTCAACACTAGTGCTGTCACATCATCTATTTGCTGGGAGGCAGGTGAAGAGGAGGCAGGAGGAGGCTCAGATTTGTCATGCTTTTTAAGGTAAATCACAAAAAATTGCCCCAAACAATGAGAAGCACCCTTCATATATAACAATAATTAATATGCCATAAATATGAACTAATCACTATTGTCGAACCCGTTATCAAAAACACAGAAAACCACGGAATGGCATATGATATAAAAATGTACTTTTATTAACAATATTTAAAAAACAACAAATCACAAGAAAAGGTACTGGAAAAATTAATGATGGACTGAACAGCCATAGGAAACCACTAAAAAACAAATACCGACCAAATGCATATATTTATTATCATATGTCCTACTAAATCTAGCACTGTATGACAAAAAAAAGGCATGCATAATATCCTAAATATTAATAAATTACTGCCAAAGTGCATAACAATGTTCAGGATATATTGCTACCATGCCAATGCTGAACCAAGTGACAATATGATTTACGTAGACAAAAGACATTCAAGATAGTGAAAAAAGGCCTTGAAAAACATACCAAAGGACAGGTAAGTGGAATTCCCCAGACGTTCCCCTGCCCCGACGCATGTTTCACACTGCTTCTTCAGGAGGCCACTTACCTGACCTTTGGTATGTTTTTTAAAGCTTTTTTTCACTATCTTGAATGTCTTTTGTCTACTTAAATCATATTGCCTTTTTTTGTCATACAGTGCTAGATTTAGTAGGACATATGATAATAAATATATACATTTGGTCGGTATTTGTTTTTTAGTGGTTTCCTATGGCTGTTCAGTCCTTCATTAATTTTTCCAGTACCTTTTCTTGTGATTTGTTGTTTTTTAAATATTGTTAATAAAAGTACATTTTTATATCATATGCCATTCCATGATTTTCTGTGTTTTTGATAACGGGTTCCACAATAGTGATTAACGCTTTTTAAGGTGTGTACTCCACTGCACCTTATGCTTAAAATTCAGATGCCTCATCATGCAGGTGGTGCTTAGATTCAGAAGATTTACGCTCTGATGACACAGCGTGTAAACCGCCCGTTGCTTGTCAAAAGCACATTCCCTGAAGAAATGGCATGCCAGGGAAATGTTTTGAGCTGGCATTAGTGTGCTCATTTCATTGGTGGGCACTAGCAACTGACATACTGGCGATGGGCAGCCCACTGTGCCTTTGCACCCTTTTCCCTCTTTTTCTATGCTGCTGGGGCAGTATGGCCACCTCCTCTTCTCCCGAACTGTGCACATCACTAGGATGGCCTCAGTTCCATGAGGGGTCTGTCATGATCCATGCTGGATTGTGACAGATAAAAGCATATGTAACCTTTTTTTTTCCTTTAAGGCTACTTTCACACATCAGGTTTTCGGCGTCAGGCGCGATCCGGCATCGTGCCGGAATGCCGGATCCGGCAAATGTTTTGTAAAACCTGATGTGCCGGATCCGGTTTTCTGCCGGATCCGTCTTGTTCTTGACAGACAAAACCGGATCCGTCTCATCCGGTTCATCCGTTTTTCGATCCGTTTTTCGACGGATTACGCCGGATCTGGTTTTTAAAATTGACCCTTGTGGCCTTCCGAACGGGATTGGCTACTGGAAAACTATATATAGCATGTTCCTACAGCCCTTCTTTGACAGGTTGTAGAGGAGAAAGTGCAGGTTGGAGAGAAGAGCAAGTTACTGGCGAAGATGGATGTTGTCATTGGAAATATTACCACTAGAAGTTCTGTGACGGTTTCAGTAATGAGGGACAATTTTGCACTATACTTTATGTCACCTCAAGGCAGAGTACACTGGCAGGATGACAGAGTGTGAAAGATTTGTGCCCTACCAAACTTGTGTACCTTCTGTACCAACAGTATATACCTTTGCCAACCAAAGTTGGCTATCTTGTCATGGTCTTACTATTTTTAGCTTTAGGCCACAGGTGTGTACCTGGTTGTGTTTTATGCAAAGTATTTCACCTTTTAACAAAAGTTGTGTACATTGGTAGGAAATCACCAACAATAAACACAACTTTTCAGGTGAAATACTTTGCTTCAAACACAACCAGGAACACAACTGTGGCAAAAAGCTAAAATTTACCCACAGTTATATAAATGGGTTTGAATACCTTTTTACCTTTTAAATACCCTGTATTTAACCTTTTTTTTAAACATATTTCGCCGCAGAAAGAAATGACAGACAACCAGTGTAAACAATAATTTAACTTTTATTTAAAAATTTTTTTTTTGTGTAAACTGTTTTTAAAGTTAAAAAAACTTTTTTAATAAAGGTTTGAAACCAACCAAATGGGCATTTTTATTACAAAAAATACATTATAACTCGGTGTAGTGTGGGGTGGAAATACTGCTGGAGGGGCTGCGGGACACTTCGACAATGGGAGTGTGGAGAGAGGACTGGGATCGTGGTGGGGAAGGAACAGTTAGAGGTGATGGTGTGGAAAAAGATACAGAATGGGTGGACATGTGGGAGGCAGAAGAGGTGGTGGGCGGTGGAGTGGAGGGTTGGGCAGGGACTGTAGGAGCAGATGATGTTGATGGAAAGTTGTATGGGGAAGGAGTTTGGTACGGGGAAGGAGTTTGGTACGGGGAAGGAGTTTGGTACGGGGCAGGTTGCTGGAAGTGGGGAGATGACTGGTACTGGGGAGGTTGCTGGTACTGGGCAGGTTGCTGGTATGTAGTAGGAGGGGGAGGATGGAAAGTGGCTGGAGGGGGTGCAGATGTAATAGGAGGGGGAGGATGGAAAGTGGCTGGAGGGGGTGCAGGTGGAGGAACTACAGTGGTGGGAGGTGGAGGTTGGGAGGTAACCTGCTGTAGAGCACCGTGGCACGAATGCATTACATGCATCTGCTGGGTAGGAGATAGTGTTGCCATGCGCTCCACAACAGACCTGAAAAAGGTGTGGTTTGGCGAAGATCTTGCTTCTGAATGCATGGTTTGCAGAAGTGTCTTCACCTCCAGAATGCTGGAGTTGATCTGCTGAAAGCCTGCGGAGATTTGCTCTGACAAGACTTTTAGACAGTTCTGGAAAGATGCATTCAGATGCAAGAACTCTGGCGCATAACTCTTTTCCTGACCCCTCTGCTGCTGCCGCCCAGTACCCGCAGGTGTACTAGAGGTGGCAGGGGCAGAAGGGTGGGGTAAAGGGAAAGCGATCTCCTCACCAGCAGCTTCATGTAATGTAGGCGGCCACGATGCTCCTGTGCTGGTAGATGGGACAGATGGGTCGAATGTGTGGGAAGGCTGGGAAGGTGCAGATGTACCGGGGCGGTCGAAGTGTCCCTCGGTGCCGGTCTCCTCAGGGATCGCCTCAGAAGGGTCCAATCGTGCAGGCTCCCGAGTGCTGCTCACCGTGCTGTGGAATAAAGAGAAAAAAAAACAATTAAAATACTGACATGGTATGGCCCTGGCTGAAAAAAAAAAGTTACATCTAACATTTTTTTTCACATGTGGTGTGTAATATTTACCTTCTAGTGACCATTGTTTCCCGGAGGAACGACAGGGCTTGTGCGTACTTGTACTTGCTCCTGCGTCCTCCAGATCCACTCGGGGCCCGCATCTCTTTATTGAACTCCTTCTTGAAACGATCCCTCACAGACCGCCACCGATTCACAATTCTGTTCCCTGAAACGAGAAAGGAGTGGTTAGTATACAACATCAGTGTTTCACAAACTCCAGTCCTCATGGTCCCCAGGGGTCATGTTTTCAGGATTTCCATAGTAAATAGAAATCCTGAACACATGATCCGTGGGGACCACGAGGACTGGAGTTCGGGAAACACTGGTTTACATCAAGCAACCGGTACTGTATATACTTACGCTCTTTAATCTGGGCCCGAACATCGAGGTCCTCCCAGCGGCCCACAAGGAGCGAACAGATTTCCTCCCAGAGTCGTCGGGTAACGATAAGGTCAGCGTGGCGGCGGTCAGCCATATTCCAGAGCGGCTCCCTTTCTCTGACGAGATCGATGAGGTGGTCCACATCGAGTCCTCCATCCTCACCGTCAGAGTCGGGAGCACGCTGTGAAGGCTGTTAAAGAAAAAGACAAAAATAACATAATTAGCCTACACAAAAGAAATGAAATAAAAAGTGCAAAAAAACAAAGCAAAAATATTTATACTTACACGCTGGTGACCGCCGCGTTGCTGTCGCCGACGACCCTGGGAGGCACTGCGAGGACCTCTTGGCCGAGCACCAGATTGGGAAGACTAGAGAAGAAAACAAAAAATGTTATGTCTTTGGATGTAGGCATTTGTTTGCTGTGTGTGGTCTGCAGAACATTGTTTTCTATGTGTTGTGTGTAGTGTGATGTTGTGTTTCTGCGTTTGATGCAAAAAACTTACCAATTGTGAGCCCACTCCAAGCGTCTGTCCACCCCTTCCTTCTTCTTCTGGGAGCTCCTCTTCATCTTGTGAATCCTGTTTTGAAATAAAAGGCAATGAATAGACATATATTACAGAGATGATGGATTTTGGAAATAAAAACTTACCGTCAAACGCTGACGATGCGAGGGAGGGCTCCCAGAAGATGATGTGCTGTCTTCCTGGTGGCCACACTCCATGCCTGTGGGTGGTGTTCCACCTGCTGCCATTGCTGCTGCTGCTGCTGCATCTATTGGGCGGCTGTTGAATAAAGAGAAACAAAGGGCCAATGAATATCTTGATATTCAATAGCCCTAGTTTGGAGGAATGGGGGATTTGATAATTACCGTCTCTCATCTGCTGCTGGCCTCCCCTCCTCAGCATGTTCCATTTGCTGCTCCATTTGGGGTGGTGGTGGTGCTGATGGTGCTGCAGTGGTCTCCTGCCTTCTCCTGCTGCGCTTGGTTGCTTTCTTGGGTGGCATGTTGGGTGTGGCTGTGGGTCCCACTGTCTTGCTTTTATATATGTCTTGTGGGCAGAGCTACTGAGCATGCTCAGACCAAAAAAACTGGATCCGGCCACCGGATCCGGCTTTCGCCGGATCCGGCGCATTGCGGCGCTCATAGACTTTCATTGTGTGAAAAAGCCGAATGCGCCGGATCCGGCGTGTCCAGCTTTTACGCCGGAGACAAAAAACGTTACAGTAGCCGTTTTTTCCAGACGCCGGATCGCGACACATTGCCGGATCCGGCGAAAACCGGATGAAACGCATGGCCATCCGGCGCGATCCGGCGCAAATGCAAGTCAATGGGGGGGAAACCGGATCCGGCATTGCATTTCGCCGGATCCGGTTTCTGTCAAAAGCGCCGGATCGCGCCTGACGGCGAAAACCTGATGTGTGAAAGAGGCCTAAGCTGTTTGCTTAAAGTTAGTTTTGCCCCAGGTGGCCATTAGGGTCCTTACACAGTGGTGTCTTTAGTTCTAGTTTGCCCCCGGTGGTGGCTAGCATTATTGCATGGGAATCTAGCAGGTGTGATTACTCTGACTCTTGTCTATAAAGGAGTGTCAGCTGGTCTCACTCACTGTTGGTGATATTGGTCATTTCCAACCATCCTTGGTGAAGGAAGGACCATGAGAGGAGTTACTTGCAGCTTACTCTGAGTCCTGGTGTGGAAGGAGCTACAGAGTGGGGTTCCTTGCAGCTCTGACAAAGCCTTGGAGGTAGCAGCTATTCAGGAGGAAAAATGTACTCAGGTGCTGGACTCTGTTGCTGGGAGCGATAGCAACAGAGCAAAGCTAAGTGGTGTTTTCCCTGTTTGTGTATTTTTCCTTGTGCGTGTATTAGTGCAGCAGTGGGATTAGTCTCTGCACCATCCACCTAACTAGTAAGGAATAGGTGCAGGGTGAGCTAGGGTTTAAAGGTATCCTGCTCGGTGACAGGTTCCTGTAGGGAACATGAGGAGTGCAGGGACACTGGCTCAAGGGAGTGCAGGAGGTCTCCACATCCCTGTTCCCTAGAGCAGGGCCCACCGTTGTAACTGTTTTCCCCGGTGTTCCCCTTTACTCTGTAAATTCACCCTGCTGAAGGCGGTGTATCCAGCTACACGTGTAATTATTGAAATTTGCCCTGCTGGAGGCGTTGTATCCTGCTGCACATGACATTGTTAAATTCGCCCTGCTGGAGGCGGTATATCCAGGGTCACGAGTGTCTTTTGAAATTCGCCTGCTGGAGGCGGTGTGTCCAGTCACACTTGACATCACATTATCACCAACCTTACATTTTTTCTGCTGAGTCATGGACCCAATGCAGACCTTTGCCCAAATGATGCAGATCTTTATTGATGAGATTAGGGGACTGTGCGGTGAGTTGGTTCAGCAGCTGCAGCTGTTGGTGGGCTTTGGGGGTTTGGTTCAGGCACAGGCTCAGTCAGAACCCAAGATATCCCTCCCTGGCAGGTTTTCTGGAGGGAGAGATCAATTCTTGGTATTTCAGCAAGCCTGCAAATTATATTTCAGGCTGCGATCTCGTTCATCGGGGAGTGAAGAGCAAAGGGTGGGAATCATTATGTTCCTTCTTAAGGGGGATCCCCAATCCTGGGCCTTCTCCCTACCGGACGATTCTCCATCGTTAGACTCCGTGGACAATTTTTTTGCGGCTTTGGCGCTAGTGTATGGGGATCCTGATGGCGTCGCCCTGGTGGAATACTGACTCCGTAGGTGTAAACAGGGAGCCTGGGTTGCTGAGGAGTACTGCTCAGAGTTTAGGAGGTGGGCCACTGACACTCAGTGGAATGACCCTGCATTTAGGAGTCAATTTGTGCAGGGTCTGTCTCCAAAGTTGCAGGATACTCTGGTGCAGTAAGCCGCCCCCAGGTCGCTGGAGGTTGCCATGTCCCTTGCCATCCAGGTGAATAGACACCTTAGGGAGAGACATACACAAAATGTGCCCCCTGTTGTCCTCGCTAGGGAGGAGGATCCACCACTGCGGACGGAGGAACCCAGACAGCCCGGTGTTGTTGGTACCAAAAAGGGGGTGTCTGTGACTCGTCATGGTGGAGGGTATGCTTTTCCTGTGGAAGCTGGGCCATTTCATGGGAGCCTGCCCAGTACGTGCCAAGTCTCCAGACAAACCCATGCAAGTAGGAGGAGCTAGTTTGTGTACAGAGCTGCCTATGGTTTGGGGAGTGGTGTCGGCATGTTTTTACAGTGGGCAGACTGGTCATGACCTGAAGGCTTGCCCAACACGCGCCAAATTATCTGTGCCATCTCAGAAGCCACATTCCCCTGGTCGCTTGGAGGGAGGCAACCAGGGAGTGTATATTTCCTCCATTTTGCCCTCCCAAGGTACTATGTCAGCAGAGGTGTTGGCTGGCGGGGTACCGGAGATGATACCGGTGCTTGTGGACAGCGGAGCAGGAGTCAGTCTGGTGGATGCTCGCTTTGTCCAGACTCATGGCCTGAGGTGTAGGATGCTAGCCCAACCTATAAGCGTCCAGGCCATAAACTCTGTTCCACTGAGCCAGGGGAGCTTGACCCAAGTCGTAGAAAATATCCATCTTTGTATAGGACATCATGAGGAGTCCTTGTTGTTAGGCATTGGATTCCTGACACTGCACAGCGGGAATCCAGAGCCAGACATCCAGCGGTCTCTCATTATCCTCCGACCACCCCGGGTGCTGCTCAGCAATCACGGCAAGCCAGGCGTGCTGCTCAGACTTGCTCTGACAGCCTGGATGTTGCTGCCACCTCTGGTGCAGCAAAGGTAGCGCAGCCTGTTCTGCAGGGAACCGCTCCAGAGGCTAAGTCCTCGTGCCGTGCTACTGGGCATGCCCGCAAGGTGACTTCTCACTGGAGAGTAGGGGTCACATGCTCAGGTCCTGCATCGGATCTGATTGGTCCTTTCCAGGGTACTGGAAGGTCCTGGAAGCGCATGGCTATAAAAAGCCCGCATGGCGGCTCAGCCATGCGCTAGTGTAGCATATTATGCTGTGTATGTATGGTGATGGATGCGTGGACTGGTGACTGACTTATTATGAAACCCCTTCCCTTGGATACTACGAATGGTGACTGTGTGTTGGGTTAGTCAGCTCCAGATTGTGGCAAGCTACATGCCACTGTGCTTTCCACGCCTACACTAGCGTCTGTCGGTGCCCGGTTCTCGGCACCGACGCTTGCGGCTATAGTTGACGCAGCACTGCATTTACAGCAGCTATTGGTGTTCGTGGCTGCGATGCCACACGCCGGCTCCTGTGACGTTAACAGAGCCAGCGCCTTTACATTTATTTCTGCCAAGCGACTCTGTGTCTGCACAGAGCCGCTCCTAGCGTTTGGGTGACGTTAACCCGTGCGCACTACTTCACCTTCTGGTGCATCTGCCATTACCCAGCAGCGGTCTTACCATTTACTGCACGGTGGACCCCGGGCGGCGAACGCACCTCCTATTATTTTATATCTGGTGCGTTCCGCCGACCATAACATTACACTAGCGCCAGGGTCTGGCTGGTAATGGCAGACGTGCAGCAGTTTCAGCGCTATATTCAGCAGCTGGAAAGCAGGTTGGAGGCTATTGAGAGCGCCAACTCAGCTGCGAATACCGCGTTGACTGCCGCTATGACAGTTGCTGAGGCTGTCTCACGTGTGCCCACACTATTGCCCACGCCGACAATCTCTCGCCTCTCGCTCCCCGACAAGTTCTCGGGTGACAGCGCCACCTGTAGGGGATTTATCAGCCAGTGCTCAATTCAGCTCGAGTTACTGGCTACGCAGTTCCCTACAGAGAGGGCAAAGGTGGGATTTATTGACTCTTTATTGTCTGGCAGAGCATTACAGTGGGCTACATGTTATGATGAGTCACCGAAGGAGGAAAAAACAAAATACTAGCTAAGTCCAGAAAAACCAGAGAGGTTGGCAGCTATCGGATTGCAGACCCCTGAACCTATCCACAACAACTAGCAGTAGCCGTGGGGGGTTCCTACGGTGCCCTAGACCCCTCGATCACAGCCGGAGAACTACATAGCCTAAAGACAGAAAGGGGAAAAACTAAACTGCCCCAGAGCAGACCCCAAAGCAATAGGCAGCCCCCAACATATAATGACGATGAAGCAAAATGAAAACACTAACACAGATAGAAAGATAGGTTGAGCAAATGATGGGGCCCAAGCTAACTAAATAGGACAGGATAGGAAAGCCGCTGTCTTCCATCCGCAAAAACCCTATCCAAAATTTGCCAACCGACTGATAGAAAAACAGGCCCTGAAGTCGCTAGGCTTCAAAAGACTATATCAGCACTCAGGTATATTCTGAAGACAGAGCAAAAGATCAACAGATCAGAGACAAAAATGGAATTCAGCTCACCCCCGGCCGGGGATGGCAGAACTCCCAAAAAACAAGGCAAAACAAAAACAAAACTGAAGTGTACAAAGCAGAGCAGAAAAACTTAGCTTTGAGAAGCAGGAATCAGACTGGTCTCCAAGAATCCAGCAGGATCACCAGCAAGGCAGAAGGGCGTCGGCCGCCTTATATCCAGTCCTCAATTCCAGCCACCCAGTCATCATCTAGCTGCCCAGGTGTTTGGTAATCAGCCTCACTACCTTCCTTCACTAGAGGAGGGAGTTCATCAGACCTCAATGGTGAAGGGAAAAATGAACTCACAACAGCTACACCTTTGTGGGAATGTGATGATCCGGTGGTTTAGGGTGATGCACAGTTCCTCACGGCCCTGAAGCAGGTCTTTTTGGGACCCCGGATCACGCACGACACCTCTTTACAATTACTCTCCCTAACACGGGGTCACTCTCGGTCAGCCATTATGCCGTCCGGTTCCGGACATTGGCTTCCGAATTAGAGTGGCCGGACAAAGCTTTAGTTCCAGTGTTTTGGAGAGGGTTAGCTGAGCACGTCATAGACACTCTAGCATAGAATCATAGAATCGTAGAGTTGGAAGGGACCTCCTGGGCCATCTGGTCCAACCCCCTGCTCAAAGCAGGATTCGCTAAATCATCCCAGTCAGATGTCTGTCCAGCCTCTGTTTGAAGACTTCCATTGAAGGAGAACTCACCACTTCTCGTGGCAGCCTGTTCCACTCATTGATCACTCTAACTGTCAAAAAGTTTTTTCTAATATCTAATCTGTGTCTCCTCCCATTCAGTTTCATCCCATTGCTTCTAGTCTTTCCTTGTGCAAATGAGAATAAAGTTGATCCTTCTACAATGTGACAGCCCTTTAGATATTTGTAGACAGCTATTAAGTCTCCTCTCAGTCTTCTCTTTTGCAAACTAAACATTCCCAAATCCTGCAACCTTTCCTCATAAGACAGGGTTTGCAGACCGGTCACCATTCTGGTCGCTCTTTTCTGAACTTGCTCCAGTTTGTTGATGTCTTTTTTAAAATGTGGTGCCCAAAACTGGACACAATATTCCAGATGAGGTCTGACCAAAGAGGAGTAGAGGGAAATAATGACTTCACGTGATCTAGACTGTATGCTTCTGTTAATACATCCTAGAATTGCATTTGCCTTTTTTGCTGCTGCATCACACTGTTGACTCATATTCAGTCTGTGATCTATTAGTATACCCAAGTCTTTTTCACATGTGCTGTCACTTAGCCCTATTCCTCCCATTCTATATATGCTTTTTTCATTTTTATTGCCCAGATGTAGTACTTTGCATTTCTCCCTGTTAAAAACCATTCTGTTAGTTGCTGCCCACTTCTCCAGTTTATTTAAATCTTTTTGAATCATCTCTCTCTCCTCTCTAGTATTAGCTATCCCTCCTAGCTTTGTGTCATCAGCAAATTTAATCAGTTTACCCTCAATTCCTTCATCTAAATCGTTGATAAAGATGTTGAACAATACAGGGCCCAGGACAGAGCCCTGTGGTACCCCACTTGAGACATTCTTCCAACTGGATGTGCAGCCATTTACGACCACTCTTTGGGTCCGATCACTAAGCCAGTTATGAATCCACCTAACAGTTGCCTTGTCCATTCCATACTTAGTCATTTTTTCAATAAGGATTGTATGAGAGACTTTGTCAAATGCTTTGCTGAAGTCAAGATATACTATATCTACAGCATTTCCTTGATCCACCCAATCAGTGATACCGTCATAGAAGGAAATTAAGTTAGTCTGACATGACTTATCAGTTACAAACCCATGCTGACTCTGTTTAATCACTTCATTCTTATCCAGGTATTGACATACATGTTGTTTAATAATTTGTTCAAAGATCTTTCCTGGTATAGAAGTCAGACTCACCGGCCTATAGTTGCCTGGGTCCACCTTCTTCCCCTTTTTGAAGATAGGAACAACATTTGCTCTTCTCCAGTCTTCTGGCACTTCTCCTGTTCTCCAAGAATTTTCAAAGATTATGGAGAGGGGTTCAAAAATTTCTTCTGCTATCTCCTTCAGTACTCTGGGGTGTAATTCATCTGGACCTGGAGACTTGAATTCATTTAGGTTAGCTAAGTGTTTCCTCACTATCTTTCTGTTTATAGATATCCTGGATTCTTCTATTCCCTTAATAGGACAGTGAATAACAGTTGATGTTGCATTTCCTTTCTGAGAGAAAACAGATGCAAAATAGGAATTTAAAAGTTCAGCCTTCTCAACATCCTGTCTTACCATTTCATCATTTTCATCCTGTAAAAATACTATAGCATCTTTGACTTTTCTTTTACTTTTGACATATCCCCAAAATCCTTTATTATTGCTTTTGACATCTCTTGCAAGCCTCAGTTCATTTTCAGCTTTAGATAATCTGATTTGTGCCCTGCAGGTTCTGCAGACAGCATTATATTATATATTATATTCTATTATATTATATTATTATATATTATTATATTATTATATTATATTATATTATATATTATATATTATATATTATATTATATTATATTATTATATATTATTATTATATTATTATTCTTATTATATTCATTATATTCTTCTTTAGATATGCCTCCCTCTTTCCATTTTATAAACATTTTTTTCTTCCTTTTTAGCATGTGCTTAAGTTCTGTGTTCATCCATCCTGGTTTCCTTAAATGCTTCCTATTCTTCCCTCTTTTCGGAATTGTTAACAACTGTGCATTGAGAATTTCATTTTTCAAGATTTCCCATCCTTCCTGGACATTTTTGTCTTTAAGGATATCCAGCCATTGGATCCCTCCAATTCTCTTTCTGAATCCCTTAAAATCTGCCTTTCTGAAATCTAACCTTGACGTCTGAGTCTTCACAGGTCTTCCACCTCTAGTTATCCAAAATTCTAAAATAGCATGGTCGCTACCTCCTAGGGTCCCAGCCACTTTTACCTCCTCAACCATTTCCTCCCTGTTTATAAGGATTAGATCCAAGGTAGCAGTTCCCCTTGTTTTCTCCCTTACCTTTTGGAAGATAAAGTTGTCAGCAAGAGAGGATAAGAATTTCCTTGACCTGTTAGTTTTGCCTGAGAGAGATTCCCAACAAATGTCTGGATAGTTGAAATCTCCCATGACAACCATGTCATATTTTTTGGAGAACTTGGCCATCTGATGCATAAAGAGTTCATCTATATCTTCGGCTTGCACAGGCGGCCTGTAGTAAATGCCTACAATGGTGTCCTTTCCATTGTTCTGTCCTTGTATTCTTACCCAAACAGTTTCCACAGAACTCCCAGTCTCTGAAGCTTCAATCTCTGTGCAGATATACGCGTTTCGAACATACAATGCGACACCCCCTCCTCGTTTATCAAGTCTGTTTCTTGCAAATAAGTTGTATCCTTCTAGTCTTGTATTCCAATCATGTGTATTGTCCCACCAGGTTTCAGTGATTCCAATGACATCATATTTCTTTTCCTGTGTTAGTAGTTCCAATTCTCCTTGTTTGTTGCCCATGCTTTGTGCATTAGTATAGAAACATTTTAGTTTGTGATTGGTTTCTCTTTCTCCAATATTTTTATTAATTAGATTCTTTCGTCTTTGTTCTTCCTTTCCACTTCTAATAGCAGAGTTCTCAATAGCATTTGTCAGGTGTATGGCTTTTTCTGGTCTTTTGCTTCCCTTCCCATGTTGTTCTAGTTTAAAGCTCTCCTTACAAGTGTAGCAAGGCGACTTCCAAATACATGCTTTCCAGTCTTCGTAAGGTGCACCCCATCTCTAGCAAGTAGTCCATCGTATAAGTAGTTCACTCCGTGATCCAGAAATCCAAATCGTTGCTGACGGCACCAGAGAGGTTCCCGCATGTCTGGAGGAATTAATTGCTGTCGCCACCCGCATTGACCTCCGGTTTACAGAGCGCGGGCTGGAACGTGCACAATCCAGACGCAGGGTTAAATTGGCTCCCACATTCACTGAGCCGCTAACATACCCCGCACAGGAGCTTTCACCCTCCGAACCTATGGAGGTGTCTTGCACCGGCCCTAAGCCACGTCCGATGCGAAGCTCTATACGTTGCTATCAGTGCCAACAATTTGGTCACCCGGCTAGCACGTGTCCTCTGCGGGTAAAAAAACGCCCACGTCCTGTGGTCATAGGTGGTGGGCAGTCCAATACGAAACCCTTCTCACCCAAACCGGTAATCCGGGGTACACTAGACAGTGGGGCCTCCACCTGGGAGGCAGAGGTTACCGTGGACTCTGGGGCCGAGGGGAACTTTATGTCTTCTACCTTCGCCCAGAAACACGCCATTCCCCTGGTACTATTACCTCAGCCTCTGACCATCAGGGTGGTTAACGGAGCACCGTTACCCTCTCAGGTGACCTATCAGACAGCTCCACTAGGGCTCACTATCTCACCCTCTCATCATGAGACTCTGTCCCTGCTAATCCTGCCAGATGGCATCGATCATGTGCTGCTCGGGGTTCCCTGGCTTCGGTGCCACTTTCCTCATATTGAGTGGGCGACAGGGAAGATACTGGCCTGGAGCAAGGACTGCGAGGGGAGATGTCTGAGGGGCAGTCTTCAGGTGGCTTCCACTGAAGTGCCTGCGGATCTCTCTGCGCTACCTAAACCCTACCACCAATACGCGGACGTCTTCTCCAAAAAATCTGCAGAGACGCTCCCGCCGCACCGTCCTTACGACTGCCCGATAGACCTCATGCCAGGCACAGAACCTCCTAGATGCTGTGTGTATCCACTATCTCTCCCTGAAACAGAAGCTGTGCCACAATACATCCGGGAGAACCTGGCTAGAGGCTTTATCAGAAAGTCGGTGTTACCGGCTGGTGCAGGGTTCTTCTTCGTTCAGAAGAAGAGTGGAGAGTTACTCCCCTGCATTGACTACAGAGGTCTCAATGTGTTCACGGTTAAAAACAAATACCCTCTACCGTTGATCTCTGAGTTGTTTGACAGGTTGCGAGGGGCCCAGATCTTTACTAAGTTGGATCTGCGAGGGGCATACAACCTGATCCGCATTCGCGAAGGAAACAAATGGAAGACAGCTTTTAATACCAGGGATGGCCATTACGAATATCTGGTTATGGCTTTTGGCCTTTGTAATGCGCCAGCTGTCTTCCAGGATTTTGTCAACGACGTCTTCCGCGACATGCTTTCTACCTCGGTGGTGGTATATCTGGATGTTATACTCATCTTTTCGCCAGATTTGACTACCCATCGGAGGGACGTCTGCAGGGTCTTCGACTGTCTGTGGGCGAATTCCCTCTTTGCCAAGCTGGAGAAGTGTCAGTTTGAGCAGGAGTCCTTGCCGTTCCTGGGCTATATCATCTCGCCCCAGGGCCTGGCCATGGATCCTGCCAAACTAGAAGCGGTAATGGACTGGCAGGAACCTCATTCACTTAAAGCGGTGCAGCGCTTTTTGGGGTTCGTGAATTACTACCGCCAGCTTATACCACATTTTTACACACTGGTGGCTCCTTTGGTTACTCTCACCAAGAAAGGAGCTAACCCCAACGCTTGGTCTGAACAGGTCTCCAAGGCCTTCTCGGCTATAAAATCTAATTTTGCTGGCGCTCCCATTTTACATCGTCCCGATGTGAATAAACCATTTATTCTGGTGGTAGATGCCTCTTCCGTCGGTGCAGGAGCAGTCCTTTTCCAGAAGGATGCTCAAGGTCGGAAGCATCCATGCTTCTTCTCGAAGACCTTCTCACCGGCGGAGAAGAATTGCTCCATCGGTGACAGGGAGCTGCTGGCCATGAAGTTGGCCTTTTCAGAGTGGAGACATCTCCTGGAGGGGGCTCGCTTTCCCTTCCAGGTATATACGGATCATAAAAATTTGGTCTACTTGCAGACGTCCCAGCGCCTGAACTCACGTCAGGCTAGGTGGTCGCTCTTCTTTTCTCGCTTCCGCTTCACCCTGCACTACCTATCAGGGGAAAAGAACGTCCGTGCAGATGCTCTCTCACGCTCGGTGGTCTCAGCGGAAGAAGGAGAGGCTGAGCCTCAGTTAATTCTCCCGCCGGAGAGTTTTACGACCGTGGCTCCAGACGCTCTCGAATCAGTGCCACCAGGCAAGACTTTGGTGCCTCCTCAGCTACGTCCGGAGGTTCTCGCCTGGGCACACGCTTCCAGGGTAGGTGGCCATTTTGGCAATAAATGGACCACCAAACTCCTGGCTAGGTCATACTGATGGCCACATATGGCTCGAGATGTTAAGGAATACGTGCAAGCATGCATCTCGTGTGCTCGGAACAGACCCTCTAGGCAGAGGCCGGCGGGGCTGTTGTATCCCCTGCCAGTGGTGGATAGACTGTGGGAGATGGTTGGCATGGATTTCATAGTTGGCCTGCCCAAGTCTGGTGGCAGTACGGTCATCTGGGTGGTCACCGACCATTTTTCCAAAATGGTACATCTGGTGCCACTCGCACGCTTGCCTTCCGCTCGTGGTCTTGCCACTTTGTTCATTAAGCATGTATTCCGTTTGCATGGCATGCTGGACAAAATCATGAGTGACCGAGGTCCCCAGTTTGCGTCTCGGTTTTGGAGAGAGCTCTGCAGCTTACTCAGCATCGAGCTAAATCTGTCCTCCGCTTACCATCCCGAGACGAATGGCTTGGTCGAGAGAGCCAATCAGACCTTGGTTACCTACCTGCGGCATTTTGTCTCTGCCAGGCAGGATGACTGGGCATCCTTGCTACCTTGGGCTGAATTTGCCCTAAACAATGCGGTGGCTGATTCCATGCGCTGGTGTAGCATATTATGCTGTGTATGTATGGTGATGGATGCATGGACTGGTGACTGACTTATTATGAAACCCCTTCCCTTGGATACTACAAATGGTGACTGTGTGTTGGGTTAGTCAGCTCCAGATTGTGGCAAGCTACACGCCACTGTGCTTTCCACGCCTACACTAGCATCCGTCGGTGCCCGGTTCTCGGCGCCGACGCTTGCGGCTATAGTTGCTGCAGCGCTGCATTTACAGCAGCTATTGGTGTTCGCGGCTGCGACGCCACACGCCGGCTCCTGTGACGTTAACAGGGCCAGCGTCTTTACATTTATTTCTGCCAAGCGACTCTGTGTCTGCACAGAGCCGCTCCTAGCGTTCGGGTGACGTTAACCCGAGCGCACTACTTCACCTTCTGGTGCATCTGCCATTACCCAGCAGCGGTCTTACCATCTACTGCACTGTGGACCCCGGGCAGCGAACGCACCTCCTATTATTTTATATCTGGTGTGTTCCACTGACCATAACACTTGTCATGCTACGTCTTGGAAGGAATGCCAGTACCTATCGTTTTAGGCCTCCCTTGGCTGAAAAAACACAACTCGGTAATACAGTCATGGTCAAAAGTTTAGAGAATGACACAAATATTATATTTTCACAAGATCTGCTGCCCTCTGGTTTTTATGTGTTTGTCAGATTTTTTTTATCACATACAGAAATATAATTGCAATCGTATTATGAGTAACAAAAGGTTATATTGACAGTTAGAATGAGTTAATGCAGCAAGTCAATATTTACAGTGTTGACCCTTCTTCTTCAGACCCTCAGCAATTCTCCCTGGCATGCTCTCAATCAACTTCTGGATCAAATCCTGACTGATAGCAGTCCATTCTTGCAAAATCAATGCTTTTATTTTGTCTGAATTTGAAGGTTTTTGTTTGTCCACCCGTCTCTTGATGATTGACCACAAGTTCTCAATGGGATTAAGATCTGGGGAGTTTCCAGGCAATGGTCCCAAAATCTCTATGTTTTGTTCCCTGAGCCATTTAGTTATCACCTTTGCTTTATGCCAAGGTGCTCCATCATGTTGAAAAAGGCATTGTTGATCGCCAAACTGCTCTTGGACGGTTGGGAGAAGTTGCTATTGGAGGACATTCTGGTACCATTCTTTATTCATGGCTGTGTTTTTAGGCAAGACTGAGAGAGAGCCCATTCCCTTGGCTGAGAAGAAACCCCACACATGAATGGTTTCAGGATGCTTGACAGTTGGCATGAGACAAGACTGATGGTAGCGCTCACCTGGTCTTCTCCGAATAAGCCGTTTTCCAGATGTCCCAAACAATCGAAAAGGGGATTCATCAGAGAAAATGACTTTACCCCAGTCCTCAGCAGTCCACTCCCTGTACCTCTTGCAGAATATCAGTCTGTCCATGATGTTTTTTCTGGAGAGAAGTGTCTTCTTTGCTGCCCTCCTTGAGACCAGGCCTTGCTCCAAGAGTCTCCACCTCACAGTGCATGCAGATGCACTCACACCTGCCTGCTGCCATTCCTGAGCAAGCTCTGCACTGCTGATAGCCCGATCCCGCAGCTGAAACACTTTTAAGAGACGGTCCTGGCGCTTGCTGGTCTTTCTTGGGCGCCCTGGAGCCTTTTTGGCAACAAGGGAACCTCTCTCCTTGAAGTTCTTGATGATGCGATAGATTGTTGACTGAGGTGCAATCTTTCTAGCTGCGATACTCTTCCCTGTTAGGCCATTTTTGTGCAGTGCAATGATGACTGCACGTGTTTCTTTAGAGATAACCATGGTTAACAGAAGAGAAACAATAATGCCAAGCACCAGCCTCCTTTTAAAGTGTCCAGTGGTGTCATTCTTACTTAATCATGACAGATTGATCTCCAGCCCTGTCCTCATCAACACCCACACCTGTGTTAATGGAGCAATCACTGAAACGATGTTAGCTGGTCCTTTTAAGGCAGGGCTGCAATGATGTTGAAATGTGTTTTGGGGGATAAAGTTCATTTTCTAGGCAAATATTGACTTTGCAAGTAATTGCTGTTAAGCTGATCACTCTTTATAACATTCTGGAGTATATGCAAATTGCCATTAGAAAAAATGAAGCAGTAGACTTTGTAAAAATTAATATTTGTGTCATTCTCTAAACTTTTGGCCATGACTGTAGATTGGCGGGCTAGGGAAGTAGTCAGCTGGGGGCAGTCGTGTGAGGGCTGCTGCCTAGGGGCTACTGTGTCTGCTGTCTCTCTACAAGTGTCCCCTTTTCCTCCTGCGGAAGCAGCAGATGTGCTGCAGGAGAGTGGGGGCAAGTCTCAACCATCGCCAATAGCCAACCCTAGGAGGCGCAGACCTCGTGGTGGTAGGGGTTGGAGGATGGTGTACCCCTTGGTGAATTGCGGGGGTGTGAGTGTGGTGACACAGGGGGACACCTCTGTTGTCAGTTCCATTAAGAGTTCACCGAATTGTGACAAACGAATGGTTGGCAATAAACGTTCAGGTCTGGTCCTGTGTGTGAATGAGCATGTATGGGTGGCCACCAAAAAACATCCAGTGGAAGTGTGTTGCAGAGTCTTGTCAGCTCAAGTTACCCCCAAACATACACATACACAACTCGTTCCCCAGGTCGGCGCTTTGGAGATGTGTGGTGCCTCCGGAACATACATTGCCAATACCAGTGGTATTTGTTTGTCATTAACCTGAAGTTTCAGGTACTGTATGGGGTGAACTCTGGATCTGGGCACCCCCTCTGTAGGTGAGTCCCTGATGAGGAGCAGTCTTGAGGGTCCAGAGGCCCGTCATTGAGGGAGGGTACTGTCATGATCCATGCTGGATTGAGACAGATAAAAGCATATGTAACCTTTTTTATTCCTTTAAGTTGTTTGCTTAAAGTTAGTTTTGCTCCCCGGTGGCCATTAGGGTCATTACACAGTGGTGTCTTTAGTTCTAGTTTGCCCCCAGTGGTGGCTAGCGTTATTGCACGGGAATCTAGCAGGTGTGATTACTCTGGCTCTTGTCTATAAAGGAGTGTCAGCTGGTCTCACTCACTGTTGGTGATATTGGTCATTTCAGCCATCCTTGGTGAAGGAAGGAGCTTGAGAGGAGTTTCTTGCAGCTTACTCAGAGTCCCCGTGTGGAAGGAGCTACAGAGTGGGGTTCCTTGCAGCTCTGACAAAGCCTTGGAGGAGTAGCAACTATTCAGGAGGAAAGATGTACTCAGGTGCTGGACTCTGTTGCTGGGAGCGATAGCAACAGAGCAAAGCTAAGTGGTGTTTTCCCTGTTTGTGTATTTTTCCTTGTGCGTGTATTAGTGCAGCTGTGGGATTAGTCTCTGCACCATCCACCTCACTAGTAAGGAATAGGTGTAGGGTGAGCTAGGGTTTAAAGGTATCCTGCTCGGCGACAGGTGAGGAGCCTGTATAGGGAACGTGAGGAGTGCAGGGACACTGGCTCAAGGGAGTGCAGGAGGTCTCCACGTCCCCGTTCCCTAGAGCAGGGCCCACCGTTGTAACTGTTTTCCCCGGTGTTCCCCTTTACTCTGTAAATTCACCCTGCTAAAGGCGGTGTATCCAGCTACACGTGTAATTATTGAAATTTGCCCTGCTGGAGGCGTATCCTGCTGCACATGACATTGTTAAATTCGCCCTGCTGGAGGCGGTGTATCCAGGGTCAAGAGTGTCTTTTGAAATTCGCCTGCTGGAGGTGGTGTGTCCAGTCACACGTGACATCACAGGGTCTAAGGCTGGTTTCACACTAGCGTTTTATAGTGCAGCGCATCGTGCGCTATCTGTCGCATGCGCAATGGTCCCCTATCTTTAAAATGGTGGGCGCAGTGTCTAGCGATTGCATGCCTGGCTCAGCATTTCAGTGCACTGCGCATTTAACAGGTGTGCGATCAGACGCACCAGACGCTACATGTTGCATTTTTTGTTCCGCCCAACCTCGTTAAAAATGAGCATGCGCGTGTCAGTGCCCGCAATGCGCAAAAAAATAGCATTAGAGTCTATGGGGGCGCTGACGTGTGCATTGTAGTGCACATGTCAGCGTTTTGCAAGCGTGTGCGATTTCAGAGTAAACAAGTAAACAATGTCTAGACACTTGTTAAATCCACCCCCTAAACAAGCAACATTGTTTTGGTGGAGGGGACATAAAAGAAGGGCTTTGTAGTGCCAGATCATCACTCTCCAGACAGACTGAAAGACAAGACAACACCCACCCAGCCAGTGAGAATCTATTATAGTTTGGAGAAAACAGCACTGTAATATGTGAGTATAAACCAATGTATGTGAGCCTTTTTTTAAAAAAAATATAAAATGTACTAATGTTTTTTTTTTCCCAGCATGTCTTCTAGATCAGAATATTCTCCTACCAGGCAAGAATTGGCAGACGCAGAGCGTGAGGTGACTATTTTGCTGCCTTTTTGTAAGTATACCTGCCTCTACAAATGGGTAATTATTTCTGTTCTTTTTCAGACCTCAGCATCGAACCAGCCAAGTGAGCCGCACTGTAAATATCCTTTTTTTTTTTACTTTTTTGCCTATTAATGTTTTGTATTCCTGTTTTTCTGGACTGCTTTTCTCCCTTTTTTTTTCATCTACTTTATATCATTCTCCACAACTACAAAGATTCTAAATGTATTTCTTTTCTAGGTTCCACAACGGGATGAAGACGTGCATCTCGACAATGAGCAAATCATCAGCCTTGTCCAGGAGCGTGTCCCGTTGTGGGACAGCCGTGACCAGCAGTACAAAGACATTGTGGTGACCCGGCAGCTCGGGAATGAAGTGGCTGCAGCGTTGATGGAGGGCTGGGACAGCGCCTCTGCAACTGTCAGAAAGGCGTTCAGAAAGTATTTCTCAGTTGTGCGATGCTGCATTGACTCTTGTTCCTGAGGATACATGTGTGTTTATTGAAAGATATATACTTGTAGTAAACACACAAGTGTCCTCAGGTTCAAAAGTGTACACATTGTATATTGTCATGCTGTATATTTCATGCTTCACTCTTGGTCCTGAGGATACATGTGTGTTTATTGCAAGATATATACTGGTAGTAAACACACAAGTGTCCTCAGGTTCAATAGTGTACACATTGTGTATTGTCATGCTGTATATTTCATGCTTCACTCTTGGTCCTGAGGATACATGTGTGTTTATTGCAAGATATATTCTTTCAGTAAACACACAAGTGTCCTCAGGTTCAATAGTGTACGCATTGTGTATTGTCATGCTGTATATTTCATGCTTAACTCTTGTTCCTGAGGATACATGTGTGTTTATTGCAAGATATATACTTGCAGTAAACACACAAGTGTCCTCAAGTTCAACAGTGAATGCATTGTGTATTCAATTTGTTGGGATGCCGCCTTGACGGTTTGTCAAGTTCACTCCGGTGTGTGTTGATAAAGATGTTACCATATGTGCACTGTATAATATAATTTTCTTTTACTTTGCCATTTTCTCAACAGTGGACAAAGTCCGCACACATTGGCGCTCAATGAAGGACCGCTTCAACACTGATGTTCGTGCTGAGGGACAGGTTCGCAGTGGCTCAGCGGCAAGGAGAAGAACCAAGTACCGCTATCATCGAGCGTTGGAATTCTTACGACCAGTCCTTGCCACCAGAGCGTAAGTTTTTTTTGGTAATTGTTCATTTTCTATTCCACAGCTGATCCGTCTTGAAAATGTTTGATACTAATGTTTAGCTTTTGTTTCCACAGCACCTGGAGCCGCACCCTGCAACCTGTCCTGGGAGCGGTTCTTCATCGATCGACCTCGGACCCGTCCCAGCCATCTGACAGCCAGGAAGCAAGTTGCAGGTCAGCAACACAGACAGCTGGTGATCAGGAAGCTGGTCAATCAGGTGTTCTCCTGTCCCAGGTCTCTGCCACTGGTTTTGCGGGCACTACCCGCCAGCGGCAGAGGGCCTTGGACAGGCCTGTCTTGCCCGAGTTCATGTACTTGAGCGAGGCCTTTCAGGCCAGCCTCAAGACGCTGTCCAAAAGAGTGGAAAGTGGATTTTCACTAATGGAACGTGGTTTTAACTACATGGAACACCTCTTCCACTCTTCCGCAAAGCGCCTTGACCGGCTGGAGGCCGACCTCAATAGACCAGCGCACCATTTCTTTAGTAAAATTGAACGGGGCATGGCATATCACCTTAGTCCTGAGCAACAGCTGACTGTGTTACATGCCTGCAACACTGCTTACTTACAGGCTATGCAGCAGAACCAGTACGTGCAGCAGTCAGTGTTGTCATTCCCACCTGTGCCACCACTGACTCGCTTCACCACAGTACCGACTTCTGCTGCATATCAATGCACGGCCACATGCATTCCTAGTCAAGCCAGACATTACAATACAACACAAATGCCGAGTGCTGCTGGACACTCAACCACCGCCACCACCATGTCAAGCGCTGCTCCGGTCTGGAGCACCAGTACTGCCGGTGACATCAGCTTGGCGCACAAGCGCAAAATCATCTTGCGCCACAGCAAAATCTTCTCCTGTTCGGAGCACAGAGAGATCATCATCTCCGGATCGGATCACCGCCACTTCTCAACTGTATGAGAGCACCACCACAACTCCTCACCATTCAAGGACCACCGCCACCACCCCTCTTTAGAGGAGCACCACCACCACCCCTCTTCAGAGGAGCACCGGCACCACATCTCTTCATAGGATTACTGCCACCACTTCGCTTCATAGCACTGCCACCACTCATCAGCGGAGCACCGCCACCACTTCGCCTCCTCATAGCACTGCCACCACTCATCAGAGGAGCACTGCCACCACTTCGCCTCCTCATAGCACCGCCACCACTCCTCATCAGAGGAGCACCGCCACCACTTCGCCTGATAGGAGCACCGCCACCGCTTCTCCTACTAGATGCACCGCGCACAATTCACCTTCGATGAGCACTGACACCACAATTTCTCCTCCAAGGAGCACCGCCAGCACCACCACAGAGCACCCTAGGGGAGACCCACATTCCTTATTTTTTTCTGCATGATAACGGTCCACCAGCTCTAGGCGCTCAAGTAATGTAAGGCGGTCACACGGTGCTAGTCGGTCCAGGCTGGTGACTCCTGCCCCAAGAAGAAGACCGAGAAGCAAAAGACTTTGTTAGTCAGTCCCACCTCTCCTTCTGATGTTTCTCAACCTGCCTCCATTTCCATGCCTGAACTCCCTTCCCCCACAAATTTAGTTGCCCCTTCACCTAGAACCCCTTCCTCAATTTCCAGCCGTTCCTCCTCTCTCCACACTCCTAAAGTATCCCATTCTTCCCAAAAAACCTCCTGCAAAGGGAAAATAATTTTTTTATTTTGTAACTTAAAAAATAAAAGTTTAATATTTTTTTTTCTAAAAAGGTCTGGTTAATGTGTCTTTTGCCGCATACACACACTGCGCCGTACACACACTGCACCGTACAGTTTGCTTTTTGGGAACACATAGCTCCAGTAATGACACATGTTTCATGTGTCAATCTTGGAGATATGTGTTGTCAAAAAACAAATCTATATGACTTGCAATTTCCAAATCCTCTCAGTGTCTTTTCTCAGGTAATATTGCAAAGACTGAATAGAATAAAAAAAAAAAATAAAAAAATAAAAAACAAATCTGAACTGAGAAAAGTAAGTTAATGTGTATGCACAATATAAGTGCATATTAACACATGACCATTAACCAGAGAAAACAGAAAGCAAAAAACACAAATATCCTGAACTAAAAGTAAAATATATACTGCAAATAATGCATAAAGGTAATAATAATAATAATAATAAGGGTATTTAGTAAACATAATTTTGATCAAAATAATGTACAAGCCATCCCGCCACGTCATGGCAACCCTTGTGGGACAGTTCCCTACTCTAGTATTTAAAACCTTTTCACTTGCCAAGTGGCGTAAATGTGAACAAGGGTCGAGCGGCTGAACCACTAGTAACAGCTTGGGCCAGACTGGATGGCTTTCCCAGCTCAGAAAGAGGGCGGTCACACCCATATATGCACTGAATGCACAATGAAATGAATAAAAAACAAATCTGAACTGAGAAAAGTAAGTTAATGTGTATGCACAATGTAAGTGCATATTAACACATGACCATTAACCAGAGAAAACAGAAAGCAAAAAACACAAATATCCTGAACTAAAAGTAAAAAATATACTGCAAATAATGCATAAAGGTAATAATAATAATAATAAGGGTATTTAGTAAACATAAAAGTATAAAAGTATAAAAAATAAAAGTTTAATATTTTTTTTTCTAAAAAGGTCTGGTTAATGTGTCTTTTGCCGCATACACACACTGCGCCGTACACACACTGCACCGTACAGTTTGCTTTTTGGGAACACATAGCTCCAGTAATGACACATGTTTCATGTGTCAATCTTGGAGATATGTGTTGTCAAAACAACAAATCTATATGACTTGCAATTTCCAAATCCTCTCAGTGTCTTTTCTCAGGTAATATTGCAAAGACTGAATAGAGTACGGTGTTGAGTGCAAGGCCTATCTATTGTTAACTTGCCTTGTATCCTTAACAATTAATATGGTGTTTTTAACATCATTTAACTGTTTGGAATGCAATCCCAGGTTATTAAAGATAGACCTTGTAAATAACCCCATCCTCTATTCCAGGGTTCCCGAACTCCAGTCCTCAAGGCCCACCAACAGATCATATTTTCAGGATTTCTTTAGTATTGCACAGGTGAAGCAATTATCACCACCTGAGCAATACTAAGGAAATCATGAAAACACGATCTGTTGGTGGGCCTTGAGGACTGGAGTTGGGGAACCCTGCTCTATTCAGTGTGTGGAAAATACACGCCATATGTTCAGTAACCTGGCCATGCATCAGAATTTTAAATTAAAAAACACAGAGTATAGTACAGGTATAAACACAGGTGTTTTATTAACATACAACCAAAAACAAATTGCTTTACACCATTTGCTCTTGCCATGCCACCCGTCCTACATCAGAGTTGAAGTAGGCCGCAAATTGGTCCCTCATTTGCCCTACTTCAATGGATGACCTGAGAGGGTGCTGGTTAAATTCTGGCAAGGGTTTTAGGAGCGTCATCTTCGAGTTCAAAATGCGGGTGCTCTCTTAGCATCACAAAATTGTGGCCTCTGTTCACAAGGGATGCATATTGATGTTTTTTGTGCACTTTTTATATTTCTTTCAGGGTGCAGTTGGGCCCAAATGGTTCTGCAAACTTGTGGCCTCTATTCACAAGGGATGCATTCTAGTTGGCACTGGGCAACCCCCCTATATGGTGTTACTAAGAGGTTGTGAACCAGAAGCCCTGCATTCCTTGTGTGAACACTGCCACATGCGGATTATTTCTTCTGCTCTGGTGTACCACATGGCCAATCCCTGATTGTAGGCTGTAGGTTTCATTTGGTATTTATGCACCTGTGCTGCTGCCATTTTACTTGGGTCCGCTGCACCCTGTATTAGTGCAGATGCATTTAGGCCTATCTGGTTTGTATCTGAATTTTTTGGAGGATTTTTTCCTCTTTTTGAGGTTTTCACATCACAAAATTGTGTAGTACAACACAGGACTTCACCACCTCACCTCACAGTTTCCAGTTTAAGGTTAATGGCTGTGCCGAGAATGCGCCATCTGGACACAAGTATACCAAAGGCACACTCTACAGTTCTTCTTGCCCTGGTCAGCCTGTAATTAAAAATCCGTTTGGTGTGGTCCAAGTCCCGGCTGGAGTAGGGTTTGAGGAGGTTTTGGCACATCTGGAATGCCTCATCCCCAACCATTACAAAGGGCTGTGGTGGACCTTCGGTGTTGGGAAGAGGCCGTGGCATGGGAAAATTGAAGTGGTTGACATACAACCTCCATCCCATGTCAAAGTTCTTAAAAGCCTGGGAGTCATTTCAATGGCCAAATGCCCCAATGTCCACTGCAACAAACTTACAGCCTGCATCAGAAATGGCCATGAGTACTGTAGAGAAGTACTTTTTATAGCTGTAGTACTCTAATCCAGTTCTCTTGGGTTTTATAATCCTGATGTGTTTCCCATCCACCGCACCCAAACAGTTAGGCAAATTGCAGACAGTCCAGAATCTTTCTGCATTTTCAATCCACTTTTCCACTGTGGGCAGGGGCATAAATTCTGGACAGAGAACGTCCCACAAAGCCTGGGAGGTGTCCGCAAATATTCCAGAAATGGTGGATATTCCTAGCCGGTACTGGAAGTGCAGTGAAGAGTGTCTCTCCAGTAGCAAGGAATCTGTGACACAAAGAACCAACCAAAATTAATATTTGTGTATATGGATTTTTACCACCACCAAAAGCACACAAAAAGGGCATACCAATGAATAAAAAGCATCTTTTTCTTTAATAAATGGTAGAAAAATAATGCTGCAGCCCAAGTACATGTCAGTTTAAGAATTCTGCCAACATAGAATAGTACATCAGAGAACAAAAAAAATTAGGCAGGCATTGGTTTTGCAATACTACGTACCATAATATCAATATGTGACCAGGAGACGTTCCTCAGGAGGAATCGCACGACAGAGCTGTGTGTCCTGTCTCCGGATGACATCTTGTACACGACCAAGCAAATCCCTGAAGCTTTGTTGGGACATCCGTGTGTAATCAATAAATTTATCCGGGTTTGCCTGTAGCTCGCTGTAGAGGGTGTGGTGCGCTCCACGGCTCTCCCAGAGTTCAATAATAGGATGTATCCACAAACGACGTCGCTGCCGTCTTCGCTGTCTCTCTCTCTCCCTTTGTTGATGGCAAGCAACTGCATAAGCCTGAGCCATCCTGATGTCCAGATTCAAGTTGAAGTGAAAACTCTTCCAGCTCAGATCCATGTCATCAAGAAAAAAAACAAGCAAATGTGAAGAATAGCTGTAAACAGGGTCTATATTAAGAATTCAAATAACACACGCCCACTGCTGTCCAATTGGTGGAGTCTGTTGCACTAATTGGTCATGGATTATTACTCATGTGATTGTGACATCATGCGCAATAAAAGCGCAAACGCATGAAAAACGCTTTAAAACGCATACAAACGCTGCATTTTTTTGTCTTAATGCGCATAATGAGGCGAGAAAAAAACGCAGCGTTTACAAGCATTTCTAAGCGTTTTTGTCATGCGTTTGATGTGCACACGAAATGCAGCACAAAAAAACGCTAGTGTGAAACTAGCCTAAGACCTTATTATCCCTAACATCATCTTCCACCCACTCATCACCCCTGCCTTCCTTGCCAGTCTGCACACTGCAGAAAGACGTTGCAGTTGGTAACTGTGTTTCATCATCCTCTGACATGTGCTGCGGTGGTCCACTGACCATGTGCACTAGCTCTCCCATGTACTCGTCCTCCAACCTAACAAATGTAGAAGGATCAACTTTATTCTCATTTGCACAAGGAAAGACTAGAAGCAATGGGATGAAACTGAATGGGAGGAGACACAGATTAGATATTAGAAAAAACTTTTTGACAGTTAGAGTGATCAATGAGTGGAACAGGCTGCCACGAGAAGTGGTGAGTTCTCCTTCAATGGAAGTCTTCAAACAGAGGCTGGACAGACATCTGACTGGGATGATTTAGCGAATCCTGCTTTGAGCAGGGGGTTGGACCAGATGGCCCAGGAGGTCCCTTCCAACTCTACGATTCTATGATTCTATGATTCTATGAAATGGTTTGGCATCAGTCTGGTGCATGACTTGGGGCTCAGACTGCTTAGCTGATTTGCAGGGCGATGAGGTGGAAACCAGATGACCATGGTTCTTAAGTGCCAACTCTCCACTTTCTGCAGTGGAACAGGTGGAGATAATGCAAAGGAAATGGAGCCACTCTAAGCCTTACAATCTAACATCTTTTCAACATTGTGTCCCCTCTCTATTCGTGCAGTGGTATTCGGCCCTATGAAAGAACACATAACATTCTGGTGCCTGTGTGTGTAAAGGGGTAAGATATAATATCTTTCATGCTTCTCTTTCCTCTGATTGTCTTCCAGTTCTTAATGTTAACAGATGTGTTTTTTGATAATTGCCTGCGGTACTGCTACATGTATAACCATGTATTACCGCTCATTGCTTATGGTACTGCCACTTGAATGTGTTACCATTATGTAGAAAACTGTATATACTGCCTTGTATTCCTGTATTGTAATATTGCATATATATTATGTGTTCTTTGTGTATGTACAGTCAGGGAAAGTTAGTGCATACTTCTTGGGACATTAGAGGAGGGCACTTTTAGTATATAGTTTCCCTATAGACTGGATAGTTGTAATTATGTTGTTTGCCACTAGAAGGGGGCATGTTAGTGGGGTCTGATAGAAAGTTCATAGAGGGTTAATTGTAGAGGGGACTGCTGAGAGTTAAGATTAGTGCTGAAAAGTAGTTTAGTTAGACGGGGCTAGTGCACCCAAGTGTCCACATGGGCTATAGACCCAGACTGCTTGGCAGTCAAGTAACGTTAAGTCGTTATAGTCAACGTTACACACGGCCACTGCGGGTCTTCGCAGTGGGTCAGAACATTAAAAGGAAGATGTGGCGTCTTACCGCCTGGGCCAATGCTTTTAGGGCAGAAGTTGGCTGGACTAAGTAGATGAAAGGAGTTGGAACTTCAACTAAATCGGTACAGATGGGCTGAATACTTCACCAGAGGTCACCAAACGTAGTGATTGATGAATTCATGTCTGGGGTGAAACAGGCTGAAGAAAATGTCATCATAGTGAGGTCTGGCCTGGAAGGAACTGGAAAGCAGTCTAGTACAGTCCAGTCCAGATGTGTACTGCACAGAAGTGACAACAAGCAAGGGAAAGATCAGGAAGCAAGCAAATATTATAATGCACCAACTGTGGATGTAACGTGCGAAATCCTAAGTAAAGAAAGTGTTAAAGTTGTCTCGGACTGTGTCTTCATTGATGGTGGTCACCTAGAAGAGGGACCATTATGGCCTGGGAAGTGCTCGGGTGAAGATGAATCTGGAGAAGCAGGTAGGCCGAGGGGTATAGTATTGTTTCATGTAGGGGAAGGAGTGGACACAGCTGCCACCGGAATACAGGTCATGACTAAAGTCCTGTCACTCCCTTACATGTGCACCAGAGGAAGGTGTTTGTATTTCGGGTCATAGCATGCACAGAATGACCATGTCCTCTCCCTGCAGCTACTACACCACTATCACCATCAGCCAGCACCACCATGGCCATGGCCACTTCCTCTATTCATCATTTTTGGAAGTGGTTTTTCTGCACAATACTCATGCAGAGTTGGCTGAAGAGTAGATTTATTTTTTTGCCACATTTCTCATATAGACACAGCAGTACAGTAAAATTATTTGTTTGGCCTACAAATGGAAAAGAGATGGCTGCTGAGACTTATTTATTTGACACACTATGAGAAAAGACACATATTCTCTGTAGAGGACAATGAGGAGGAGGAAGTTAGAGCTAGTGACACAGCTCCTCCTTCCTCCTCCTATCTACATTGTTTCTTATCAATTGCAACTGGCATCTCTAAATTCCAAAATTTTGCTTTTATCTCTCTTGATAAAGATTATATTTTGTATTTTTTACAATAGCACTGCCTACCTTATTTCCTGGAGGATTTATCCACCAGCCATGGAGCAGCAGCAGTTGTTTTTCTTCATGCTTATACAGGAGTTGTGACTGTCACAACTCCACCAGGTGAATGTAACCAAGCATCTACCCACTCTCCCTCCATAGGCCATTACTCTATTGGGCACTCTGTTCCCCACATCTAGATTTATTCAAGACTAGTGATGGGCTAACCTATGGCTGTTTGGCTCCAGCGGGTTAGGCCAAACATGTAAAAAAAAATCATTTCAGGTATCAGAATGGTATCTTAAACTCAAACCCATTCAAATGAATGAGAGGCCCGAATATCCATTGTTTGCCACACTGTCATCTACATGGCAACGTGGCAAACATAGGCTCTGATCAGTGGTAAGATCATTACTGCTGGTCAGAGAGCTGCGGTTCCCACGCTGACAGATGACAGCGTGAACCAGCAGCTGTGGCGGGTGGTAAAAGCGTTACCACCTGTCAAAGACGTCAGTTGATGAAAGTACTACTCTCATCAGCCTACGCCTGCTGTCGCTGATAACAGCGAGAGCAGGAGCCACTGATGTGAGAATTCATCAGCCTGCACATGAGCTATAAATAAACAATTAAAAAAAAAGATGTGGGGTCTCATCTATTTTTATAAGAACTTTCTCATGCAGCGAACGGTGCTATAAGTGAGGTATCGAGGTTCAACAGCTATGAACTCTCTCATGGCAGCTCAGAGCTAGACAGTGCAGAAACGTTTATGCTACAGTATCAATGTGAGCCAGCTGGTAGGCAGAGCAGTCACTCATGTGACTGCTCTCCAAATCATCCAGATCGCCGTGGGACAATATGAATTATCCTCACATCGGAAAGGTGAGGCATATGGTTTTTTATTGCTTTTTTTTTCCAGGGGGTATGTGCATTGGTGGATTGAGTGTATTGGTGAGTATTATTTTTTTTTGTTATTTTTTGTCTTTTACAGGTGACATGGGCTTCAATGGATTAGGCATAAAGGTGAGCATAACTGTGCTTTTTATTTTTATTTCAAAGAAAGAAGTCTGTGTCATTATTTCAATTAAAAGATTTTATTCTGGCTGTGCTATTTTACAATCTAACTATGGCGTTAGTAATTGAGGCGTCTTACAGACGCCTTTCCATTACTAGCCTTTGGGCTTGATGTCAGCGGCCATAAAAAAGATAAAATCAACCCCACAACCATTACCCTACTTGAAAATGCACCAGGGCAAGTGGGAAGAGGCAGGCAAAGTGCCAAATGCGCCATTTCTGGGGCGGCTGCGGGCTGCTATTTTTAGGCTTGTGGGATCAATATCCATGGCTCCTTAGCAGTCTTGGAATACCTGCCCCATTCTGTTAGCTTTAGCTTGGCTGGTTGTCAAAAATGAAGAGGGGACTCCACAATATTTTTTAAAATTATTTATTTAAATAATTAAAAAAAACATTGTGTAACCCCTCTATACTTGATAACCAGCTATAATAAAGCTCAGAGCTGAGAGTTGCCGCCCACAGCTGTAAGCTTTGCTTGCACTGGTTATCAAAAATAGAAGAGACCCAATGTATTTTTATTATTATTTATTTATTTATAGCACAGGCACTGGCTGATGAATACTCCCATTAGCAGTACCTGCTATTTCTGTTATCAGCAACAGATGGCGTATGCTGATGAGAGTACTCTATCATCAGTCGACATCTGTGACCAGTGGTAACCTTTTTACCACTGGTCACAGCTATTGGTTTACGCTGTCATCTGACAGCATGGTAAATGCAGCTCTCTGATTGACAGTAATGTCCTTACCACCGATCATAGTCGCCAGTGTTTGTCACGATGTCATGCAGATAACAGTGTGGGAAACACCCAATGTTCAAGGTGCTGAACTCAAACAGTAACACAGACTTCCTGGAGATTTCCGTGTTCAGGGTTCGTGCGTGAACACGAAGTGTTTGCCAAAACTCTGAACTTCACTGTTTGAGTTCACCCATCTCTATTCAAGACTTTTGGAAGAATAATGCTGAATTTTCTTTCTTTGACATCTAAAGATATTTTGTGCAACCAAGAGGGATATCTATATGAGATTAGAGGTGTTCTTCTGGCACTGTTTGTATAATGATGTACCTTCTGTGAGTCGAAGTTATAGCATAGATGTGAATAGCGCCTTACAATATTTAAAAGAAAAGTAAAGCAGAAAATAATACTGAATATATTATTTCTTAAAAAAAACTTGAGATAGGTAGAAACATGAATAAATATATTATATTTTAAACATATTTGCATTTTTATTAATGAGTAATTATAATAATAAAAATTGCATACCAAACAAATAATCTACTACTTAGTCCCACAGATTTACTCTGCACAGTCATGTAATAATAATAATAATAATAATAATCACAATACTTAAGAACTTTTAAAAATAATCAGCAAGTATAAGTTTAAAAGCATAGGGAGTGTTATGTCAAATATGGTGTTACAGCACCTCCTAGTGGAACAAAAGGAAAATAGGCATTATCTTCACAATGAAAATATCGATTAAAAAACCTGACAAATGAGGCATTAGAAGGATATGCAAACGAAAGTAAATTTTATGTTATGTTGATTTACAGCTGAGAGAAAAACAAACATGCTAGTTTTCATTATAGTTTACTTTGGTTGCAAGTACAGTATTTCTTGATTTTTTTAAACTACCCATATAGTTTGAGTTATAATAGCATTCCAACTATACTGTTTTTTTAAACCAAATATACTCATTTACGTTCAACTGTGATTTTTGCTTTTGGAGAAACTAATAAAAAGTTCTTACATGTTCACACAGGGTGTGCTTGTATGAAAATCTGCTGTAAATATGCAATGAAAATTTGTGACATACTAAAGTGTATTTCTTCAGGGTGGTTTGTAGCCTCTTGGCATTTTTCAGTCTTTTGACAGAAGTTTTTTGTAAGGCAATAGACTAATACAATGCACACTACAGTGTCATTGTGGTGTTTTTTTCTCACTTTTAGTCAAGTGTTTGTTTTAGTTTTTTTTTACCCCTCGGATTCTACATAGAAATTAAAAACTAAAAAAAGATAGAAAAATATCAACAAAAAAAAGATAGTTTGTAATAATGTAGAAAAATCATGGCATTTTTATCAAGCCACAAAGAATTCAGTGTGAAGAAGGCATAAACAGGGTCGGCGATAGGGGCTGGCAAGCTTAGCAATTGCCCAGGGTCCCCACCACCTTAGGGAGACCCAAGCCTTTTCTTTGCAAACTACATTGATAATAGCAATTCTGCATTATTAGCATAGTTTCCAGTGTGGAGAGTGCTTCAAGACCTGTGATGACAACATTTTCATGTTGCCATCATGTTAGTGTGGCACCCCAGGAGTCCGGTTGCCACAGTGTCATTAGCTCCCTCACAGGGGGTGATGCCATGCCTGGAAGCAAAGAAGGTTTCCCTAATCAGGAAACACTAACATTCAACACTTTTCCTGGCTTCAGACCCAAAGGGTGAGCTCAAAACCTGGTTTCAGGGAAGTTTCCCTATAAGTTCTGGCCTGGAGGCGGAATTAGTCAGTCTGCAGCAGAGAGACTGCAAGAGACAGTCTGAGGGAGACAGAGAGGAGAGAGGAAGTCAAGGAAAAACCTGAGGAGTGGAGCTGTAGATAAGCTCACTTCAGGGACAAGTTGTCACGCCGTTCTGTCTGTATCTGCTTGTCGGCGTGACAATGCATGTGTTTGCTTTAACCCCTTACTCCTTTCCCCCTAATTGAGCTGGGACACTGCTGGCTGTTACCTGTATGGAGCCTGCTCAGTTCCCTGCTCTGCTGCGTAGCTGCACATGTGGTGTGAGGTCTTTGCTCTGCTGCTTGACCATCCGCATGTGCGGTCCCTGGTCACCGCTGTGGAAGCTGTCCGTGGGTTGTGAGGTCATTTGCAGCTGATGCATGACTTTCCACGTGTGTCTAGGCTTGCAGACAATGCCAGGTGCTCTAAGCTGCAGTTCCTGCACTGATTGTGCTGCAATGGTTTCTGTGTGTGCTTAGGGCGTGTGCAGCCACACCTTCCCTGCTTTTATCAGGGTTAGTGTTTGTGCTTGAAATGCTGTCCCCAGCCAATTGCTGAGGGGCAGCCCCTTTATAAATTTACCCTGCCCTATTGGCGGGGTCAGAGCTACTCACAACTCACAAAGCTCCTGGACTTTGCAGTGTGTGTCTCGTGTCTGTGGACCTCGTCTGTCTCGGTTATGGTAACAAATTCCCTGCCTTGATTTCTGCTTTGTCCTGTTCCCTCGCCCTGCCTCAGAGGCGGCATATCCGGGCCTGAATCCCTGATCCTGTACCTGTCCTGTACCTGACCCCGTCTAAATTCGCCCTGGCCTGGAGGCGGTGTATCCAGGCTTGAATCCTTGATCCTGGTCCTATACCGTACCTGACTATGTCTGAACTGTCTGCTGTGTTATGTTCCTGGTGTCCCTCTGTGTTTGGAGCCCCGCACCCAGTGACTCTGAGACTCTTGCAACCGGTGTTCCTGTTGAGCATCTACTATCCTGTGCTCTGACTACCATACGGTGCTAGCTCCTTTGCAGGCCCAGCAATCCTGCGGTGTTAGCACCATCACGTTTGAGTTCCTTCCTAGGTCCTATGCCCTGAGCCTGTCGACCGCAGTCTGGAACCTGATGACAGCTGCCTGGAGCTGGATGACTGCAGTGGTGCCTGTAGGTTGTGTTGGATGTCTGGAACCAAACGACTCCCGTTTGATGTCTGCCTGTGACTCTGATGTCCTGTGGGTGACCCTGATGTCCTGATGACCTCGTGTGTCCTGATGTCCTGATGACCTCGTGTGTCCTGATGTCCTGATGACCTCGTGTGTCCTGATGTCCTGATGACCTCGTGTGTCCTGATGTCCTGATGACCTTGTGTGTTCTGATGTCCTGCCTGTGTCCCGATGTCCCGCTTATGAGTGCCTCGGTGATCCGATGGTGCCTTCGGGTCCACTGGGTGGTACCCTTCTGGGAGGTGTGAAATTGGGAGCCTGGTTTAGCCCTGTTTTGTCTATGTACTGTGACTTTACTTTAAGTAAACTTTATTTATAACTGAAGTTGTGCAGTGTTATCTAGTCCTACGTGTCTTCTTTGTCCACATGCTCAGCTGCCACAGAATCCTGGTCGCTGCCCTTCCCTAGTTTGGGTAGGCCCGGTTCCCCCTCTGTGGTATAGAGGGTCCATATTGCGTCCCCGGGGGATGCCCGCCCCTCGTCATCGGCGTGGAGGCACCTGCTAGGCCGCATCTGTGGCTGCAGTTATGACACAAGTGCTAGAGATTGGACACCGGAGTCCGTGGTTGTGCGGGTACTGAATTCCCGGCAGCCAAATCCGTAGGGCAGGGGACTGCAAGTCTCCTGGTTCATCACAACACCTGAAGGCACTCCAGCAAATGAGAGCCCGGAGCCACCACAACGGAGTGACACCTGAAATAGGCTCAAGCTGCCTGCCATACAGGCAAGGACTAAGTAACAAGATAGAGCAGAGGACTGAGCACAGCTTTAAGCAGCAAGGACCTTACAATATAGCACAATAGGGAGGCCTACTCTGAACCCACCTGGTTAGGTGGATCCCAAATTGTTTCCAGGCTGCCCAGATCTCCATTACCATCTGTAAACAGTGCCCTGGACTGCACCACAAACCATGAGTAAAAGTGTGAAGACTGCACCCTGCTGTGCCCTCAGTTATTTACTGCACCACCCGCTCTGCAATACAACCATCACCACTATCTTTAACATTATATGTGCCCTGGGAGTTAGCTCTTCCTGTGGAGAGCTGTACCATCTCTGCTGCATCACCATCAGCCCCAGCAGTCTCTTTAAGCAGCATTGGTTATCCCTTGCCAAATACCACAGGTGGTGTCACAAACTATATCTTATAAACTTTATTACCCTTTTATCATCATTTTCATTGGACGCCCAGGGCCACAGACCGGGTCACTGCTGCCGTGACACATCCCTTTAAGAACCGGCCCGGTACAGAGTATCCCCACGGCCCTGGCGGGCGCTCCATTAGCACAGGTTCTGTTTCATGCAGCAGTATAGAAGAACTGAAGAAGATGGTACTGGTAAGTCATGTATAGTGTGTGTCTTGTAAAGTATGAGTGTTTGAGTGTGTGTCTTGTTTAGGCTGGAGTCACACTTAACGTATGTAAAAAATGGTTTGATTCTCTCGGCCGAGAGTCGCACAAATGTTCTCGGTATGGTCATCCTTGTGTAATGCGTTTGCAATGCGATGATGTGATTTCCTCGCATCTAAATATCCATATGACATCGTATGGCTTTACATTTCTCACTGATTTTCCCCATTGAATTTAATGGCTCAATGGGCTGCTATGAGGAAAATGTGTGCGTATTTGTCGCAAGCTACATGGATGGTCTGTGTGGTGTCCTGTTTTTTCTCACACCCGTAGACTTGCATTGGTGAGACTTGGCTGATATATGTGTACAATCGCAGCATGCTGTGATTTCTCTCGCACATAAAATATGACGATGATGGGAGCTGCCCCATAGATTAACAGTAGTCCGAGTGCTATGCGATATTTTATTGCATAGCACTCATCTGTATTCAATGCTAGTATGACTCTGGCCTTAGTTTGTGTATCTGTGTGTGTCTTGCATAGTGTGCATGTGTCCTGTATAGTGTATATCTGTGTTTGTTTCCTGTATAGTGTTTGAGTCTGTGTCTGGAATAGTGTGTGTCCTCTATAGTGTGTGACTGGGTATGTTCTGTATAATGTGTGTGTCATATTTAATGTGTCTGTCTGTGTGTTTCTTGTGTAGTGTATCTGTGTGTGTGTCCTGTATAGTGTGTTCAGTGGTGGACATGCCGCATGTGCAGAAGGTGCGGCTGCATCGGGCTCCAGGGTCCCCTGCAGAGTGGCAAATAATGAGGGCAATCTGGCCTGTTTTTCCGGCTCAGAGGCTCCGGGGGGCCCCTGGCTAGATTGCCCTCATGTGCGGCAGGCAGGGAGAGATCCCTGCAGCTCTGCTGCCTACAAGAGGAAATGGCAGTGGAGTGGAGCTGTAGCAGCCGCCCTGCTCCCTCCCTGCGCTTTCTGTCTCTCACACAGTCAGCAGCATGGCTGGATGACACCATCATTCAGCGCAGCAGCTGTGACAGAGAGAGGAAGCTGCCAGGCCAGCGACGGTGATGCTGAAGGAGAGTGTGCGGAGAGGTGAGAGGTGGTGTGTGTGTGTCGCTGCGGGGGAATGTGTAGAGAGGTGAATGGTGCTGTGTGTGTAGGTGGAGGAGAGGGCATTGATGAGGGTAATGGAGAGGGCAATGGCAATGATGGAGGTGGTGGGGGAGAAAGCAATGATGTTGGCAGTTGAAAGGACAATGATGGGAGTGGTGGGGGAGGAGGAAATGATGGAGGTGGTGGAATGGGCAATGATTGGGTTGTGGGGGAGAAGGCAATGATGGTGGCAGTTGAAAGAACAATGATGGGGTGGTGGAGAAGGAGGAAATGATGGAGGTGGTGGAATAGGCAATGATAGGAGTGGTGGGGCAAAAGCAATGATGGGGTGGTGGGGAGGAGGAAATGATGGAGGTGGTTGAATGGGCAATGATGAGATGGTGGGGGAGAAGGCAATGATGGTGGCAGTGGAATGGACCATGATGGGGTGGTGGGGAAGGAGGCAATTATGGAGGTGGTGGGGGACAAGACAATGATGGGGTGATGGAGAGGGCAATGATGAGGGTGGTGGGGGTAAAAGCAATGATGGAGGTGATGGAAAGGACAATGATGGGGTGGCGGAGGAGAAAGCAATGATGGAGGTGATGGAATGGGCAATGATGTGGTGGTGGGGAAAAGGCAATGATGGTGGTGGAAAGAACAATGATGGTCATGGAGGAAAGGGCAATAAAGAGGGTGGTGGGGAAGGAGGAGATGATGGAGGTGGTGGAATGGGCAATGATGGGGTGGTAGTGGAAAGGACAGGAATGGACAATGATGATGGAAAGGGCAATGATGGGGGTGGTGGGGGACAAGGAAATGATGGAGGTGGTGGAATGAGCAATTATGGGGGTGGTAGGGGAGAAGGCAATGATGGAGGTGGTGGAATGGGCAATGATGGAGGTGGTGACGGGGACAATGATTGAGGTGGGGGAGAAGACAATAATGGGATGCAGGGGAAGAAGGACAATTAGGGGTGTGGGGGATTGGGATGGGAGGAAAGGGGATTTATAATGGATTTAGGAATAGGGAAAGGTGGAGGAAGACATTTTTATAGCTTATTATGTCTAACACAGTCCCTTAGTATATAGTGTACTTGCTTATTATGTATAGTGACATTCCTCAGTATATAGTGTAGTCACTTTTTATGATGCCATCCCTAATTATATAGCTTCCCTGCTGTTATGTACAGTAGTGTCTCTTACATAGTGTATGCTTGTTATTTTTGTTTTTCACAGTGCCCTCATTTATTACATAGTCCCTTCTCTTGTTAGATATAAAATGACTGCTGATGGAGGAGCCAGTGACCAGTCTACCAGTCCATCAGCTACTCCAATAGAAAAGAAGCTTTTCCATGCTCCATCAGCAATCATTGCATTATATAGCTAACAAGGCAGGATGGTCCTTTTTTATTTCATTCAAGTGAACAAGAGACTTTGTATGGGATTTGCAGGTTAGGGAGGCATGCAGGGTGCGTGCAGGTGGATGACAGCCGTTTTGCACGTCAAGCGCTTCAACAGGTCCAGGTGTGTGAGGGGGTGGGGTCTTTTCCTTTTTAAAGGATTTAGACACAAAGTTACATGTGAACAAAATCAAATTGTGCATACTTCAATACAATGAATAAAGAAGTTCAATCTAGTTTTGATGCCATCCATATCGCCGGGTAATGTAATTGATTTATTTTAGGTTTAATAACTAAGGATGTGGAAGTGTAAGGGTCGTCCAGGCCTACTGTAGTGGCCAGAGACACTAAAGCATCAGTGTCCTGGCTTTCCTTCACAGAAAATTGCAATCCTCTGCTCGGCATACCTGCGTCTCCAGGTCTGGGTCTCACCGGGTACTTCACAAGTGGCATTGGCCCCTCTCTGAGACAACCCCCAGTAACTGAGACACAGTCCAAGTAACTTGAATGGTTTCTTTAATGATAACTTCACACAAGATAGCCACAGTTGGCACATCGTAGATAACACATTCATCTTTACTTGCTTCCTCAGCTCTCCCTGCTTTGCTGACGCTTCCATATGGCACACGCCCGGTTTGAACCATCTTAGACTGCTCCCCAGCTTCTTCTGGCCTAACCTCACCATGATGACAATTCCTTCTGCCTGTTTTGCCTCAGACTTGAAATCATCTGCCACCCAGTTTGGCTGCCTCTGGCAAAGCATCCAACCGGTCTGTACCACTTCCTGCAAAGCTCCAGCATCTTTCTGCTTCTCACTCCATCCGACTTCTGCCCTAAAAGGTGTCTGCCCAGGCTATGAGTCGCCACATCTTCTCTACTGTACTGGCCCACCGTATTGATGTCCAGTGGCCATGGATAACTTGGGATGTCGATGCTTAACGTTGTGTGGCTGCCAAGCCGTCCTGGGCATAAAGTCCATGTGGACACTTCGGGCACCCTGGCCTCATCTGAACTAATTTCCCTTCTACTCTAACCTTAACTCCCAGCAGCCCCTCCTACTCTTAACCCTATACTACTAAAGGCCCTTTTACATTTAGCGATGCACCAGCGATCCAACCAGCGATCCGACCCGGTCAGGATTGCTGGTGCATCGCTAAATGATCGCTAGTGAGCTTTCATACAGAAAGATCTCACAGCGATGCAGCAGCGACGCAGCGCACGATACTTACCATTCACACACAGCGATCCTGCGTCCTCCCGCCCGCCTCCACGCGTCGCTGGACGTCACAGCAGGAAGTCTCAGCAGGAAGCGCCCGACGAGAAATGGAGCTGGACATTCTCGCGCGATCAGCAATGAGCAGCGGGGGAGCCGGTCGCTGGTAAGTATCACACATAGCGATATCGCTAGCAATATCACTATAACGTCACAAAACCAGTGACGTTTTAGCGATATTGCTAGCGATATTGCTTAGTGTAAAACCCCCTTAAGAATTCTATATACTAGAGTGCCCCCCTAGTGTTCCAAAAGGCGGACTATGCTTTCCCTATTCTATGAATAACAAACCCTGAAATATAGTAAACATTATCACACTTATGTGCAGCTACAAACAACAATAACTATAAGACATAGAGAAACACGATGGTAATACACAAAAAAGGAGTAGCAGTACCATTCCATTTTCGTGGTGATACATATAAATATGTAGCAGTACCATTTAACAACGAATAATAAATAAAGCAATGAATATGTTTACGTAACCCCCTTTACAGAAGTATTATGTTATCAACAACCAAAAAATAATTTAGCCATTGCTGAACTGAAAGCATTGGAGGAAATGAGGCAATGGGACAATGTGGTTTTCAAAAAAGCAGATGAAGTGGGTAATCTGGTATTATTAGATAATAGTGATGAGCGAGCACTAAAATGCTCGGGTGCTCGTTGCTCGGGTCAAGCAAATTGGAGTACTTGGGTACTCGGACAGAACCCCGAACTCAATGTAAGTCCATGGGAAACCCGAGCATTTTTACCGCGATCCCCCCTTTTAAGGTCTAAAAATGTCTGAAAATGATGGAAACACTGCTCAAATGACACGGGGACATTATGGGGATCGCCCCTGGAAGAATTTCTGACTCCTAGTTCAAAGTTTTAACCAATGTTGTCAGTTTCTTTCCTTTTTTTCTGATGCATCAAAAAACATACTAAAACGAAACCAAAACGGATTTTGCTGGGAAATATATTAAGGTACATCCTTTCCAGGTTAATGACTTGTATATAAGGTAAAATAAATAACCCCAGACCAAATTGTTCCCTCACCACTTGAGCTATATTCAGACACAGGGTTTTTGAAGCGTTTTTCATCTTGTTTCAGTTAAACACATCTTGTTTCATTTATGAAGGAGGGACTCTTAAAGTCACAGAGCCTATTTTTACCGGGGCATCAGGCGGCATTAATCTTCGTAAAGGGCCATTATTAAACAGTGGGTCTCCTAAACTGTTATTACCTAAGCAGTGAGTGGATGGACTGCCAATAATTATGATGCACATCAATACCCCTTTCACGACAGGTCCAGGAGGGCTAACCGAAAAAATGTTGCATTAAATGCAAGGCCTGGCTTGCCCCAAAGTTACATGTACCCCAATAAGCTTTTCAAGGCACACACTGGATTGCCACCGGAAAATCCACTTCACATTATTCATTTCGTAATCTCAAACTCATTGACTACAAGGCATGCCCTGCTGCGAAGTCATATTCACCCCAATATGCCTTTGAACCCAGGTACTGGATGGGCCCAGGAAAATCCATTTCACATTATTCATTTTGTACTCCCATTCTGTTTTCTTATGCATTGACTGCAAGGCCTGCCCTGCTACCAAGTCATATGCACCGCAATAACCCCAATCCCCCTTGGAAGAAACATGGAGGAGGGCCTCTTAACCAAAAATGTCCCATTAAAAAGGAGCAGGTTTCTTAGACTTGGAATGCCCATACACTGTATGGGCTAGAAAACATTTCCCCTGTGGGGTACACCTCAACCTTTTTCAGAACAAGTATTTTACACACAGCATAACCACCAACACTTGCTAATAATTCGACACTGGCTGTAGCTGCACGGAACGTAAACCCTTTTGATTCAGTGGCGGTGGATGATGAGACGTGGAGCAATGCCTGATTAAAAACTATGCCCAATTTAAAGTAGCAAGTCTCCTAGACTTGGAATGCCCATACACTAAGTGTATGGGCTGGAAAATATTTCCCCTGTGGGGTACACCTCAACCTTTTCCATAACAAGCATTTTACGACCAGCAAAACCACATACCCTTGTTCGGAATCCGATACTGGCTGTAGCAGCACAGAACACAATAACCCTGTTGATCTAGTGGCGGTGGATGATGAGACTTGGAGGAAGGCTTGATTAAGAAAAAATAGGCCCAGTGTCTAGGAGCGGGTCTCCTAGACATGGAATGCAAACTTTTCCCCTGTTGGGTACACCTCAACCTTTTTCAGAACAAGTATTTTACGCACAGCATAACCACCCACCCTTGCTAATAAGTTGACACTGGCTGTAGCTGCACGGAACACGTAAACCCTTTTGATCTAGTGGCGGTGGATGAGGAGACTTGGAGGAAGGCCTGATTAGAAATTTGGCCCAATGTCTAGGAGCGGGTCTCCTAGACTTGGAATGCCCATACACTTAATGTGTTGACTGTCAAACATTTTCCTCTGTGGGGTACACTTCAACCTTTTCCATAACAAGTATTTTACGCCCAGCAAAACCACCCACCCTTGTTAGTATTTCAACACTGGCTATAGCAGCACGGAACACATTAACGCTGGTGATCTAGTGGCGGTGGATGATGAGACATGGAGGAAGGCCTGATTAAAAGCTATGCCCAATTTAAAGGAGCGGGTCTCCTAGACTTGGCATGCCCATACACTTAGTGAATGGGCTGGCAAACATTTCCCCTGTGGGGTACACCTCAACCTTTTTCAGAACAAGTATATTACGCATAGCATAAACTCCCACCCTTGTTACTAATTCAACACTGGCTGTAGCTGCATGAAACACATAAACCCTTTTGATCTAGTGGCAGTGGATGATGAGACTTTGAGGAAAGCCTGATTTAGAAATAGGCCCAATGTCTAGAAGCGAGTCTCCTAGACTTGGAATGCCCATACACTTAGTGTATTGGCTGTCAAACATTTCCCCTGTGGGGTACACCTCAACTTTTTCCCTAACAAGTATTTTACGACCAGGAAAACCACACACCCTTGTTCGGAATCCGACCCTGGCTGTAGCAGCACAGAACACGTTAATCCTGTTGATATTTTGGCGGTGGATGATGAGACTTGTTGGAAGGCTTGATTAAAAACTATGCCCAATTTAAAGGAGCAGGTCTCCTAGACTTGTAATGCCCATACACTAAGTGTATTGGCTCGCAAACATTTTCCTCTGTGGGGTACACTTCAACCTTTTCCATAACAAGTATTTTACGCCCAGCAAAACTACCCACCCTTGTTAGTATTTCAACACTGGCTATAGCTGCACGGAAGACGTTAACGCTGGTGATCTAGTGGCGGCGGATGATGAGACGTGGAGGAAGGCCTGATTAAAAACTATGCCCAATTTAAAGGAGCGGGTCTCCTAAACTTGGAATGCCCATTGGGCTGGCAAACATTTCCCCCTGGGGGGTAGATATCAACATAGTGTGGCCCTTTTTTGGGGGGGCATCATAAACACCTTGCAAAACTGTTAAGTGGTTTCATACACAGTTGCTGTTGGGAGGTGGAGATTTTTAGTAAAAATATGGCGGACGAATCATTGCATGAAGTGATCTGGAAAAGGGTCATGGTCATGACAGGAATGGGAAAGTACATGATTAATAACAGCAGTGGCTGTGGGAGGTATGAGATCCAGGATACAGCCAACGATGATTCATCGTTTAGCCACCATCAATTACCATAATCAGTTTCACTCCCATTTTAAGATTGGTGTACTAGATGCGTGTGTGAGACTCGTCCTAAGAAATGCCCATTCAAAATATGTGGCTAAACACGCATGTGTCTGTATAAAGGGCAACGTGCAAAATGTTTGTGAGATGCTGAATTATACAAAGCAGATCAGTGTAGGAGGAAAAACAAACAAACTGATGGATGCTCGTGAAAAACTAAGTTTAAAGAGGAGTGCACCGTCCGTAGCTATAAACACACCCGTGCAACAAGCGTCTTCATCTTCACCCACACATATTACCAATAATATGCAAATATCACAGTCTAAAGATAATTGTCTGAGTGTAACCAACACTGTTAAAAGAATGCCACAAAACGTAAATAACCATGACCCTTTGAAAAACCTGATTTCCTATTTATAACATATGGAGCATGATGGTATTGATGATGACTTAGAAAATTTCCACATCCACACTAAGAAAATGAATCATAGAATCATAGAATCGTAGAGTTGGAAGGGACCTCCTGGGCCATCTGGTCCAACCCCCTGCTCAAAGCAGGATTCGCTAAATCATTTCAGTCAGATGTCTGTCCAGCCTCTGTTTGAAGACTTCCATTGAAGGAGAACTCACCACTTCTCGTGGCAGCTTGTTCCACTCATTGATCACTCTAGCTGTCAAAAAGTTTTTTCTAATATCTAATCTGTGTCTCCTCCCATTCAGTTTCATCCCATTGCTTCTAGTCTTTCCTTGAGAATAAAGTTGATCCTTCTACAATGTGACAGCCCTTTAGATATTTGTAGACAGCTATTAAGTCTCCTCTCAGTCTTCTCTTTTGCAAACTAAACAATCCCAAATCCTGCAACCTTTCCTCATAAGACAGGGTTTGCAGACCGGTCACCATTCTGGTTGCTCTTTTCTGAACTTGCTCCAGTTTGTTGATGTCTTTTTCAAAAATATGGTGCCCAAAACTGGACACAATATTCCAGATGAGGTCTGACCAAAGAGGAGTAGAGGGAAATAATGACTTCACGTGATCTAGACTGTATGCTTCTGTTAATACATCCTAGAATTGCATTTGCCTTTTTTGCTGCTGCATCACACTGTTGACTCATATTCAGTCTGTGATCTATTAGTATACCCAAGTCTTTTTCACATGTGCTGTTGCTTAGGCCTATTCCTCCCATTCTGTATATGCTTTTTTCGTTTTTATTGCCCAGATGTAGTACTTTGCATTTTTCCCTGTTAAAAACCATTCTGTTAGTTGCTGCCCACTTCTCCAGTTTATTTATATCTTTTTGAATCCTCTCTCTTCTCTAGTATTAGCTATCCCTCCTAGCTTTGTGTCATCAGCAAATTTAATCAGTTTACCCTCAATTCCTTCATCTAAATCGTTGATAAAGATGTTGAACAATACAGGGCCCAGGACAGAGCCCTGTGGTACCCCACTTGAGACATTCTTCCAACTGGATGTGCAGCCATTTACGACCACTCTTTGGGTCCGATCACTAAGCCAGTTATGAATCCACCTAACAGTTGCCTTGTCCATTCCATACTTAGTCATTTTTTCAATAAGGATTGTATGAGATACTTTGTCAAATGCTCTGCTGAAGTCAAGATATATTATATCTACAACATTTCCTTGATCCACCCAATCAGTGATTCCATCATAGAAGGAAATTAAGTTAGTCTGACATGACTTATTAGTTACAAACCCATGCTGACTCTGTTTAATCACTTCATTCTTATCCAGGTACTGACATGTTGTTTAATAATTTGTTCAATGATCTTTCCTGTTATAGAAGTCAGACTCACCGGCCTATAGTTGCCTGGGTCCACCTTCTTCCCCTTTTTGAAGATAGGAACAACATTTGCTCTTCACCAGTCTTCTGGGACTTCTCCTGTTCTCCAAGAATTTTCAAAGATTATGGAGAGGGGTTCAAAAATTTCTTCTGCTATCTCCTTCAGTACTCTGGGGTGTAATTCATCTGGACCTGGAGACTTGAATTCATTTAGGTTAGCTAAGTGTTTCCTCACTATCTTTCTGTTTATATATATCCTAGATTCTTCTATTCCCTTAATAGGACAGTGAAGAACAGTTGATGTTACATTTTCTTTCTGAGAGAAAACAGATGCAAAATAGGAATTTAAAAGTTCGGCCTTCTCAACATCCTGTCTTACCATTTCATCATTTTCATCCTTTAAAAATCCTATAGCATCTTTGACTTTTCTTTTACTTTTGACATATCCCCAAAATCCTTTATTATTGCTTTTGACATCTCTTGCAAGCCTCAATTCATTGTCAGCTTTAGTAATCTGATTTGTGCCCTGCAGGTTCTGCAGACAGCATTATATTCTTCTTTAGATATGCCTCCCTCTTTCCATTTTATAAACATTTCTTTCTTCCTTTTTAGCATGTGCTTAAGTTCTGTGTTCATCCATCCTGGCTTCCTTAAATGCTTCCTATTCTTCCCTCTTTTCGGAATTGTTAACAATTGTGCTTTGAGAATTTCATTTTTCAAGATTTCCTATCCTTCCTGGACATTTTTGTCTTTAAGGATATCCAGCCATTGGATCCCTCCAATTCTCTTTCTGAATCCCTTAAAATCTGCCTTTCTGAAATCTAACCTTGACGTCTGAGTCTTCACAGGTCTTCCTCATCTAGTTATCCAAAATTCTAAAATAGCATGGTCGCTACCTCCTAGGGTCCCAGCCACTTTTACCTCCTCAACCATTTCCTCCCTGTTTATAAGGATTAGATCCAAGGTAGCAGTTCCCCTTGTTTTCTCCCCTACCTTTTGGAAGATATAGTTGTCAGCAAGAGAGGATAAGAATTTTCTTGACCTGTTAGTTTTGCCTGAGAGAGATTCCCAACAAATGTCTGGATAGTTGAAATCTCCCATGAAAACTGTGTCATATTTCTTGGAGAACTTGGCCATTTGATGCATAAAGAGTTCATCCATATCTTCAGCTTGCACAGGCGGCCTGTAGTAAATGCCTACAATGGTGTCCTTTCCATTGTTCTGTCCTTGTATTCTTACCCAAACAGTTTCCACAGAACTCCCAGTCTCTGAAGCTTCAATCTCTGTGCAGATATACGCGTTTCTAACATACAATGCGACACCTCCTCCTCGTTTATCAAGTCTGTTTCTTGCAAATAAGTTGTATCCTTCTAGTCTTGTATTCCAATCATGTGTATTGTCCCACCAAGTTTCAGTGATTCCAATGACATCATATTTCTTTTCCTGTGTTAGTAGTTCCAATTCTCCTTGTTTGTTGCCCAAGCTTTGTGCATTAGTATAGAAACATTTTAGTTTGTGATTGGTTTCTCTTTCCCCAATATTTTTATTAATTAGATTCTTTTGTCTTTGTTCTTCCTTTCCACTTGTAATAGCAGAGTTCTCAATAGCATTTGTCAGGTGTATGGCTTTTTCTGGTCTTTTGCTTCCCTTCCCATGTTGTTCTAGTTTAAAGCTCTCCTTACAAGTGTAGAAAGGCGACTTCCAAATACATGTTTTCCAGTCTTCGTAAGGTGCACCCCATCTCTAGCAAGTAGTCCATCGTAAAGGTAATTCACTCCGTGATCCACAAATCCAAATCGTTGCTGACGGCACCATCGACGTAGCCAGTTGTTCACCTGCAGAATCTTATTCCACCTCCTTGTTCCATGGCCATCCACTGGGAGGATGGAAGAGAAGACCACCTGTGCTCCCAGTTCTTTCACTTTCTTGCCTAAGTCTTCAAAGTCTCTGCAGATGGTTTCCAGGTCGTTTCTTGCGGTGTCATTTGTCCCCACATGTAGTAGCAGGAATGGGTAGTCATCTGTAGGTCTGAAGAGTCCTGATATCCTGTCAGACACATCTTTAATTTTTGCACCTGGAAGACAGCACATTTCTCTTGAAGTTGTATCCGGTCTGCAGATAGCGGCCTCTGTTCCTCTCAACAGGGAATCCCCCATGAACACCACTCTTCGTTTTTCTTCACAACATTTTTCTTTCTCCATTCAGGAGGACTCTGAAGGCATACAAGGTTGCTGTTTGTGGGCAAAGTGTTATCCTGATGTATTTCTTCATTGTTTTCCTGTGGGAGAGCCTGGTACTGGTTCCTGAGAAGTATGGGTGCTGACTGCCTCCTGATCCTCCTGCTTCTCTGGGTCACATGTCTCCATTCCTCTGTTTCTTCAGGTGCACTTCGAATTTCTTCTCTTTCTGTAACATGAAGAGATAATTCTGCTCTGTCTAAGAACTCTTCACCTTCCTTAATGATCTTCAACATAGCTAACCTCTCTTCGAGATTTTGCAACTTTTCCTCCAACAGGGACACAAGCTTGCATTTGTGGCATGTGAAGTTTGGCTTTTCCACTGGTAAGTAAGAGCTCACCAAATGGCTCCTGGCCTCTTCCATATTGAGATTTCTTAAAAACGATGAAAGATGAGCCAAAACCCAGTGATCGTTGAGCTCGCGGAGACTCTTCACTTATCCCAGAAGGCACTGGGAATATGCAAATGATCTCCTCAAGACTCTTCCCCTGGTTTTCCGATTTCCTCTTTTCAGCTGCAACGGCCAAAACCCAGTGATCGTTGAGCTCGCGGAGACTCTTCACTTATCCCAGAAGGCACTGGGAATATGCAAATGATCTCAAGACTCTTCCCCTGGTTTTCCGATTTCCTCTTTTCAGCTGCAACGGCCAAAACCCAGTGATCGTTGAGCTCGCGGAGACTCTTCACTTATCCCAGAAGGCACTGGGAATATGCAAATGATCTCCTCAAGACTCTTCACAGCTGCCAAAAATGTTCCAAAAAGGCAGTGAATGTCTGGAAAATCATTTTCTCTAGGGCAAAGTTTACCTCTTACTAAAGTGGTACAGAATGAGGCATACACAGCTCTCTGGTGTACTCAGCGTGAGATGTTTGACAGATGATGTATTCTGATTTGTCCATGTCCACATTTTGAAAGTGAGCTGAAAAGAATGATGATTATGTGGGAAGACATGTGATTTTGGTCAGTATGGAGATAATGTCAGGTACAGATAAGTAGATCTGTATGTCATTGGCGTAATGATGATATTGCAAACCATGCCATTACATCAGCTGGTCCAGGTTGAAGGTGTAGATGGAGAAGAGTAGGGGTCCCAGAACAGAGACTTGTGGAACAACGAAAGACAGGTGTTGAGGTGAGGATGAGGTGTGGTAGAGGGAGACAATGAATGTCACCCTACTAGTCTTCTTGTTTTTTAAAGACTCTGCCAATAACCCCAAAAAGGACATTTGAACGACCGACCATGGCCGCATCTGCAGGGGTAGTAAAACAAGCAGCCTTACCACCACCAGCATGATCAGGCACATGACAGCAAAACAACAGACTTTGTTGGATGAACACCTGGCTCCATGAACAGTGTTTGTGGGTGTTACCTCTGATTTTTCTGCTGTTGTGAGTCCAAGCTGATCCCCTGTCCACTGTGCATGTGAAGATGCCACGCACCTGTCGTTGACAATAGTCAAATTGCACCATCATCAAGCTCATGCACATCCTTGTCCCAGTGCAGCCTTCATTTGTCAATACCCTAGTCATTGGACCGTAAGTGGAAAGACGCAGCCAACGCCCCACAGGCCACAGGACTAAATTCACAAATTTCTAGTCTGCTTGCGCTCGAAATGTTGCATTCTATGCTCGTGGGAAATGGACGCTTTCCACAACCTGATGGCAGTGACCGTAATAAGTTACTCGGTCCCCACCCGGCACTATTTCTCTCGGTCTGCGTCATGACATTAGACAAGCAAGCACATGTCCCACAACATTACCCAGGCCATCAACAATGCCATCAACAATGCTGGTACAGGGAAAGTGCACCTATTCACGGACATGTGAACAAGTGCTTGTGGGCAGGAATGGAACATCTTGCTGATGGCACACTGTTTGCGTAGAAAAAGTCATGACCCAGTCGGACATTGGGAGACCATGTCACAGATGTATGGAGGAGAAAGGCTTTGTATGTCATATTTAGGGCTGTAGCCTACGAGCAATAGAAAGGCAGTGAAGAGCATGGCAAAGAGGAGAAGCTGTGGAATAACAGAGGGACGGTTGGATTACACTGGCAGCAGAGTTTTGGATAGATTTGAGTGTGGTGCAACAGTTTTAGAGGGGAGGCTACAGAGTATAAGGTTGCTTTACTCAAGGTGGGAGATCATGAGGGCGAGCACAAACATTTTCTAAGTTTCTTGTAACGTACAGATTCAGGAAATGTTTTTGAGTTGTAATGGACAGGAGGAGGCAAAGGTTTTGATATGTAGCTTGAAAGAGAGGGCAGAGTCGAGGATCACCCCGAGGCCATAAACATGCAAGAATATATGTCCCAGTGTGCTTACCAGGCATTACACAGGCACATGTCCCACAACATTACTTGGAAGGTCTACCTAACCACAAACACGTGGACAAGTGTTTGTGGTCAGGGATGGTACATTTCACTGAGGGTGCACTGGGTTAACATAGTGGAAGCAAGGACCAACTCCAACCTTGGTATGGTGCTCGTCCTCCCAAACACCAAGTATTGCATGCCCTACGTCAATCTAGGTTGCTCCCACAGTGTACAGCTCCTGCACCTCCTCCTCCTTCGCATCCTCTGCAGCCTCCAGCTACAAAAGTAACACGTCAGTCACAAGCTGAAAGCACTGCAGCACTGCCTCATCAAGGCTGTGCTGAAGCTAATCTGCTTAGGTGACAAACCCGACTATGCTGAAGAGTTGTGGACAGCTCTGAAAGAGCAGGCAGATCAGTGCCTGAGACTGCTGAACCCACAGCCAGGTATGGTTGTGTGTGACAATGGCTGAAACCTGGTGGCTGCTCTGTGGCGAGGCGAGCTCATGCACGAGCCATACCTGGCTCATGCGCTTTACCTAATTGGTCAATGTTTTTTGAAAAGCGACATGGAGCTGCTAGATCTGCTAGGAAAAGTCCAACGCTTTGCAGAACCATGTTAGAAAGACAGCTACAGCTTCATCTGCCCTTGCCGTGCTTCAGCAGCGCTTGCAGCTTCTGGCTCACCGACTGGTGTGTGATGTTCCCAGGTGCTGGAACTCTATACTGCAGATGTTGGAAAGGATTTGTGAGCAGAAGAGGGCATTTGTTGACTAGATTACCAGCATCAACAAGGTTGTCGGTATTCAGTTCAGACTGCACACATAAGATCACAGGAGTGGACATGGATGTCAGTTACATGTGTACCAACTTGGAGGAATCCACCAAGATGGTGAGCATCACTGACGCCATAATTAACACCTCCATCCTGCTTCTCTGTGTTCTAATATGAATATTTATAGTTATTTATGTAGCGCAAATATATTTACAGTTTAACAGTTTCAAACACAACAGTCCTAAGTAACAGCAATAACAATAATACAATAGTTAAACCCAAATAAAACTACCCTGCTCTTGACAGCTTTCAATCTACACTAAGTAACATTGATAACAATAATTAAACCCAAACAAAACAATCCTGGTTGTGACAACTAACAATCTACAATGAGGTGGGGGAGAGAAAAACTACAGAAGTGTATTTACAAGAATGTATTTACAATGATGTTTGTACAATGATATTACTGAGGTTAGTGCAAAGTCATGGAGGCCTGAAAACAAGGAGGAGAGCATGGTCAGTCGTCCTCTTGGTGAGGACATGGAATAATTGTTAGCAGTCTTGCATGCATGGCTCAGTTTATGTTACGCTGCCTTTCCCATCACCCTCGCGTTAGCAAAATTTTGGGTGACGGGCAATACTGATTGGTGACACTTGTAGACCCATGCTACAATGAGAACTTTACATCTCTTATACCAGAGGCAGATAGGTGTACTAAAATGTTGGAGGAACAGAGGATCCTTCTTGCGGAATTATTAAAAAAAATTTACATCTGAAAACGCTGGCAGCAGAGGTCACAGTTTGTTGGCCAAGCAAGGAGTAAAGGTGAGAGAGACACAACTCCAAGCCAGCAAAGGCAGTGGAACAGTGGCAAAGTTTGGGGAGAGTTTTCTCAGAGCCTCCCATCGCCCTGGCCCTGAGTCGCAGGGGACTCTCACAAGGAGTGCAAAGTTTGGGAAAATGCTGAGGGATTACCTTGCTGACCTTATCAACATCTTCTGTCATTCCTCTGTGCCTTATAGTTACTGGTTATTCACGCTGAACACATTGCTTGAACTGGCTCTCTCTACTGTGCACGTGTGTTGTACTCACAGTTAAGGAGCGCATTGCGCCTTGCTCGCTTGTGGTCACTGGGCACACAGTGTCTTGCTAATTGGCATTACCGCTTTTAGTGGCAGGAGACAACAGGAACAGTCCTTTGGAGCGCCACGGCTCTAAGGACTGAGAATGCTACTCAGCCTCCCATGCGCTGCTTGTCCACACCAAAAATCTTTGCTGGCATGCCCGCTCTCTTTTATGTTGGCCCCCTGCCTCTAGGTCACCGGGTCTGTCTGTCTGCTTCATTTTGCCGCAGCGTCGGCGCTTCGGGTGCATAGTGCACTGACCCCTTTGATGCTCACACACTCACAGCAGGGGACTCACTCCTGCTTTGCTTTTTTTCCCTCAGCTTCTGGCCAGGTTCCCTGTCTAAACACAACCCCTCTTTCTGTGTAATGGGGCCTGTCCGTTCCCCTATTCCTTCCACCAGGAAACAGGATGCAGCTTTGACAGTTCTGGACACGGCGCAGCACAGGTACCCGCAGCCCGGTCATTCTTATTCCGTACATATCTGGCCAATTAGTTCTTTAATGCAATCAGCATAGAAGGCATGTTCTTTCAATTGTCTAGAGAAAATTGTACAGTACACTCAGAACAGTTTCAATTTGAAGGACTTTGTGGCTCATATCACAAGATGTCACTAGTCTCAGACTTAAAATTTTAGGTGGAAAATAATTTCCCCACTGATAAGGTTGTGTATGTTCTGAACTGTGTAACATCATTTGTATGATTATTAATTATTCATACCTATTTGCTGCACAATATATTCATCTTTTTCTACAAGGCTTTGGATAATAATTTTGTACTGTAATAGTGAAAGCAACTTGTTAAAGTGTGTTTTACCTCAAATGTGAAACTACTTGTCAATTGTCACCTTTACTATTTCTCCATTCTGTGTGTGGCTAACCACCCCATTGATGTTATTAAGTTTCTTTGGTAAGAAAACAACAGCTCCACCAATACCACATGTTTTTTCCTATTAATTCATCATGTACCTAAAGTAGAGGTGAGATTAGGGACCTAGATAACATCTGGGGACTGTAGTCAACATGACACTGTGCCAACGCCCACTAGGGTCTAGCTACCAAGTTGACATAGTTTGTGCACAGCTGAACAGAGTTGTCATAAAATAAAAAAATTCCTTCAATAACATGTTTGAGGGATTGTCTAGTGGAAACACCCATATAGTATCATTATTATTTTTATTTATTTATTTATATAGCAACATTAATTCCATAGTGCTGTACATGACAAGGGGTTACATACAAAGTAATAGATATCATTTACAGAGAAAAAATTACAATGACAGACTGGTACAGAAGGGAGAGGACCTTGTCCTTGCGGACTTTCATTCTGTTGGAGAATGAGAAAGAGACAGAGGGTGGGGGGTGTGGCACCTCGGGTGGTGGAGAGGCGGCAGCTCAGGTGATGGTGTAGAAGTCACATCTACAACCACCTCACTCTCCAATTGACATCTCTTGAAATGCAGCCAAAATGTCTAAATCTCTAGCTTCAGTTATAAAAAATGCATGGGCTTCTTTTTGACATCATCGTCCAACCAGTTCAGTATTAGTAGGTGAGGGCTTGTCAGAATCCTGCTCAGGAACACCAGGCTACAGTAGTTGCGAGTCCTGTCCCCATGATCTTCCATGTGTTCTTGCTCTGGCTCTTCCAGGCATGATTTGATCAAGAAGATTTAGCCTTTGCAATACAGAGACAGAGTACAACACCGCCTAAGCGTTCACCCTCTGCTATTCAGACTTTCTATCTGTGCAGTGACTGCCTCTAGGCTGAAGATGAGGATGGTGGTAGCAGTTGGAGCATTTAACACAGTCATGAAGCAGCCATAACAACTTGAAACAGAATTTTTATTTAGCGACATACCCCACTGTCAAATATGTTTTGTTTTTTTATGTGATGCAAAACAGTGATGGATATAACGAGAGTGACAGACTGCCAAAAAAAGGTAATTTAGGCCTAAAATGCCACAATTTCTGCCACACGGATGTATGAGGGGTGTCACAGATATACCCCACTGTAAAATATGTGCCCTGTTTTTAAAAATAATGCAGCATAGTGCTGTATATAACTTGAGTAACAGACAGGAAAACACTGGAATACCGGCCTAAAACCCCAAATTTTTATCACATGGACGTATGAGGCATGTCACAGATATAACCCACTGTGAAATGTGGCCAGTTTTGTAAAAAAATGCAACAGAGTGCTCTATATAACTTGAGTAACAGACAGGAAAATACTTGGCAAATGGGTATTCGTGACTCATGTGAGCTTCCGTACCTAGTTATTTAAAACTCTTATTGACCTCCAAACCCCATTGATTCATATGCAAACCTAAATGGGTTTACAGGATCTGGTTAACCATCTAAATATGGTTAGCCAGATCCTCCCATCTCTCATAGCTACCCGCAAACCGGACCCAGGTGCATTAAACGACATATTAATGCTCATGTGCACTAAAGACAGAATACTCCGGGTTGCCATCGCAGGGAGCATCCATCCCTGTGACATATACCTCCCATTAATCACGTGACCACCAGTCACACCACTATATATATATATATATATATAAAATTAAAAAAATATGTAAAATAATATATATATTTATATATAAAAACTTCCTTCTCACCCCCACTGGGCGTGGTCTTTGTTGTCCTTTCTCATTCTCAGGTCCTCTTCCAGAGGCCTGGGAGTTTGAGGGTTCTGCGCAGGATCTTAGTTGTTCCCAGTATTGCACATTTCCGGACAGAGAGCTCAGATGTTGCTCCTGGGATCTGTTGTAGCCATTCTTCCAACTTACGGGTCACTGCTCCAAGTGCTCCTATCCCCATTGGAATCACTGTTGCCTTCACCTTCCACATCTTCTTCAGTTCTCCTTTGAGGCCCTGGTATTTCTCTAGTTTTTCATATTCCTTCTTTCTGATGTTTCTGTCACTTGCACTGCCACATCTATTATCATTGCTGTCTTCTGATCCTTGTCTACTGTGACAATGTCTGGTTGGTTAGCCAACACCTGCTTATCCGTCTGGATCTTGAAGTCCCACAGGATTTTAGCCCTTTCATTCTACCCCCATTATAGCATGTCTCCCACCTGGATTTAGGAGAGCTTAGCCCATATGCTTTGCAGATTTTCCTGTACACAATTCCCGCTGCTTGATTGTGGCTTTCAGTATACGCTGTTCCTGCTTTTATTTTGCATCCTGACACTATGTGTTGGACAGTTTCTGAGGTTTCTTTGCATAGTCTGCACCTTGGGTCTTGTCTTGTGTGGTACATTCCTGCTTCTATGGATCTGGTACTTAGTGCTTGCTCTTGTGGTGCTATGATTAGTGCCTCTGTGCTGTCTTGGAGTCCAGCTTTCTCCAGCCATTGGTAGAATTTCTCCATGTCAGCCACCTCCAATACCTGCCGATGGTACATCCCAAGCAGCAGCTTGTCTTGCCATGGCGCTTCATGTTCCTGTTCTTCCTTCCAGATCTGTTGCTGTTGCTGCCTTAGGCTTTCTCTCAGCATCTCATCGTTTGGCACCATTCTTCTGATGTATTCCTGGATACTCCTTGTTTCATCCATGATGGTGGCTTGGGTGCTTTATCAAGCCTCAATCACTCTCCTTTCTGTTGGTATACAATCTTTGGGTGCTAGACTTAGGGTTAAGACCTCCATGCATTGTGAGGAGCTTTCTTGTCTTCACATCTGCAGCTTCCATCTCTTCTTTTGGCCAGCACACTATGCCAGCAGGGTATCAGATAACTGGCAGGTCATATGTATTTATGGCACAGATTTTATACTTCCCATTGAGCTGGCTCTTCAGAACCTGTCTTACCCTTTGATAGTATTTGGATGTTGCTGCTTTCCTTGCCTCCTCATCATGGTTACCTGTAGGATGCAGAGATACTTATAGCATGTCTGTATATCTGCTACGTTCCCTGCTGGTAATTCCACTCCATCGGTCTTGATTACCTTGCCTTTCTTTATTACCAACCGGAAGCACTTCTCTAATCCGAAGGACATGCTGATGTCTTCATTGTAGATCCTTGTTAGGTGGATCAGTGTATCGATGTCTCATTCATTTCTCGCATACAGCTTGATGTCTTCCATGTAGAGGAGGTGGCTGATGGTGCTTCCACTCTTGCTAGCCAGACTCAGTAATTATCTGACTGAGGGGTTCAAGCCTATGCAGAACAGCAAATGGGGACAGTGCATCACCTTGGTATATGCCGCATTTGATGGTCACTTGTGCTTGTTGTCTTGAATTGACTTCCAGTGTTGTTCTCCATAGCCCCATTGAGTTTCTGAGGAAGGTTCTTAATTTCCTGTTGACACTGTAGAGTGATCACAGATCCATATGTGTGGTATTAAGTCATAGGCTTTCCTGTAGTCAATCCAGGCTGTGCTGAGATTGGTCTGTCTGGATTGTTTCCATGTTGTTGTAAGGCAGGTTATTGGGTGGTAGTTGGATGGAACTGTTACTTTATAATACTTCAAGATCAGCACTGTTCTTCCTTGGTGGCCTTCTTCTAGCAGATGGTTCATTTCTGCCATGCGTTCATGTACCACTGTTAATTTCTTTAGCCAGTAGGTGTGGATCATGTCTTCAAGTTCTTAAACCCGCTGTTGGATGTCTGCTTCTGTAATGGTTCTTGCTGTGCTTCATTCTCAGATCTTGCAGCCACATTGCGCTAGTGTTGTGTTTTTTTTTTCCTTCTCCCATATGTCCCTCCAGTATGGTTTAGTCTCTGGAGTTGCTGTGAGTGCTGTGAGCCTTTGCTTAGCAGTCTCTAGGGCTTAAGCTGGGGTCAGGTCTTTGTACTTGTCTTGGTCTTATTCTTGATCTTTACACCCTTCTGTATTTCTGTTAGTTGGCTGACTTCCCTTCATGTCACCGTCTTATCCTTGCTGGTTGTATAACCAAGCATTTCCATGATTGGCATAGATCAGTTTATTAGTTTAAGTTATGGTGGTGGCATCTTCTATTGGTGGTGCTTCTTTGCTGGTCCTTGGCAGTCGATCTCTAGTATTGATGGTATTTAGTTTATCTAAGGTCTTTTGTTTCAGACCAACTGCAGTGCTCTCTAGTTGCAGGATTGGATCAGGCTTAGTGATAAGCGAGTATACTCATTGCTCGGGTTTTCCCGAGCATGCTTGGGTGTCCTCCGAATATTTTGGCATGGTTGGAGATTTAGTTTTCGTCGCCTCAGCTGCATGATTTGTGGCTGCTGGCCAGCCTGAATACATGTGGAGATTCCGTAACAAACAGGCATTCCTCATATGTATTCGCCCTGTCCTGCAGCCACAAATCATGCAGCTGTGTCGACAGAAACTAAATCTCTAAGAATGACAAAATACTTAGAGGTCACCTGAGCATGCTCGTAAAAACACGAGCGACGAGTATACTCGCTCATCACTAATCAGGATCTTCAGGGGGTTGCACATGTTGTTCTTCTGCATGTGCAGTTGATCCATCTCAAACTATGATAATGGCTTTCGCTTTATGATATCGAAACGTTGTGTGACTAGTTGTTTCTCAGTCAGTAGACATGCAGGTCTTATATGCATCCAGACTTTCCTGATACGCTTCATATACACTGCTCAAAAAAATAAAGGGAACACTTAAACAACAGAATATAACTCCAAGTAAATCAAACTTCTGTGAAATCATGACTTAGGAAAGTCTGACTGACGGCTTCACTGTAATGACCCCTCCCAAAACCCACACTTACCCCTTCTTAACTTAAATAAGACACGACTGCGTGACATTGGATGTAAAAGGCCACAGCAGCCCCGTTTATTAACACCAAACAAGCAATAACATTTTATCCATAAACGTAGAAATATTCCATAAACATAACCACCAGCAAAAGGAGGGGGGGTAAATGAAGAGTCCATTGTACATGATTGCAACACCAGCTCCACCACGTGCCCTCAGCCGCACCACACCGGCTCGAGGACACCCAGCCGAGTGTTGCAAAACCCATTGTACATGATTGCAACACCAGCTCCACCACGTGCCCTCAGCCGCACCACACCGGCTCGAGGACACCCAGCCGAGTGTTGCCCAACCAATGTCCTGCTGGGACCCAGCCCAGCAGGGACCCACGTTAACATGCCCTGCTGTGACCGAGCACAGCAGGGTCCCACGTTAACATGTCCCGCTGTGACCCAGCACAGCTGGGACCCACCTTAACCAAGTATACCACTGCACCACCAGGGGTAACCCGCTCCTGCACTGGGTTCACCCCCCCGCTCTTTGTGCAATCCACCGACTTCAAATACCCCCCTCCTTTCCGCCGACTGCTGCAACAACGTCAAACCTCTTCTTCTCTTCACCATGTCGATCTCCAGAAGATCCTAAAATTAGGGCGGGAGGGTGGGACGATTCCGGACGTCTGCAAGGTAAGGAATGACCATCCCCCCACAGTTCTGCCCTATATATCCATCCCACTACTGACCACTCCCTGCCAACTCACATTGCACAATAAGCCCCATAGCTCCAACCCACACCTTCCCCACAAGCACAAAGCACTACTGACCACTCCCTGCCAACTCACATTGCACCATAAGCCCCATAGCTCCAACCCACACCTTCCCCACAAACACAAAAGCACTACACCTTACCCTTCACTAACCCTCAGGCCTAGCATCCCTCCTTAGTCATGTGCGCCCTCCCTGTAGCCCCTTTGGGGCAGGCGTCCGGGCTTGCCTTGACTTAGGAAAGTCTGACTGACGGCTTCACTGTAATGACCCCTCCCAAAACCCACACTTACCCCTTCTTAACTTAAATAAGACACGACTGCGTGACATTGGATGTAAAAGGCCACAGCAGCCCCGTTTATTAACACCAAACAAGCAATAACATTTTATCCATAAACGTAGAAATATTCCATAAACATAACCACCAGCAAAAGGAGGGGGGGTAAATGAAGAGTCCATTGTACGGGTTTTGCAACACTCGGCTGGGTGTCCTCGAGCCGGTGTGGTGCGGCTGAGGGCACGTGGTGGAGCTGGTGTTGCAATCATGTACAATACCCTTCACTAACCCTCAGGCCTAGCATCCCTCCTTAGTCATGTGCGCCCTCCCTGTAGCCCCTTTGGGGCAGGCGTCCGGGCTTGCCTAACTGTCCACTTAGGAAGCAACACTGTTTGACAATCAATTTCACATGCTGTTGTGCAAATGAAATAAACAACAGATGGAGATTATTGGCAATTATCAAGACACCTTCAATAAAGGAGTTGCAATCACAGAAAAAAAGAAAAATGACGGCACTTCAAAAGTAGAAAAATAAAAACGGTTTATTTTGGCAAATCAAGCCATATTAAAAACAAGACGCGTTTCGAGTGCGTCAAATGCATTCTTAGTTATAGGATACAGGAACATGCAATGAAACAAATATATATACAAAGGACAAACCAATCAAAATACAACAATCATTAGTTACATATGGGCAAGATGTGGTTGCTGAAAACTCTGAACAGGAAAAACCTCTTCTATAGAACAAACCTTTTCAGAATGCTTGCATATAAGATATTTGATGTTCAATTTTGAAATCCAAAATATTTAGCGCATAAAAACATTTTATTATTTATTACCTCCTCATATAAGATGAAAAAATAAATCTCAAATGCAAAAAACCTCGAAAAAAGAGAAGCAATATCTGTCTGGTGAATGAAAGAAAAAATACTTAATTGCTCCTGAAAAAATGTTAATAAAATGCTCAGGGATACTCATTTTTCTATATATATATATATATATATATATATATATATATCATGCTACATGTACATCCAATATACTGTATTCCGCCTATATGCGGCAAATGCAAAATGTAACGAATTGTGAATTCCAATCAATGAAGGAAAAAAAAAATCTCTTTGATTTCATCTATGTCAAAATTACATGAATTGCACCAGATCCCAGCACACCTGTGAAAGCCCAGAGTAAACCTCCAAAAAAACACTTAATCACAAGGTACAAGAGAATTTTTTGCAATGAGACAAATAAAAATACAAAGAACAAGAGCATTTTTTGTTTATTACCCCCTCGTATAGGGTGGGAAAATTTTTCAAATGCAAAAATTTGAAGAAAGAAATATCTCCCTGGTGGACATTTAAAAAATGTTTTACTGCACCTGAAGAACATGCATTTTTATTTGCAATGTTAGTAAGGTGCTCAAAGATTTGTTTTTTTTTATTTTCCTAGATGTACACCCAATATATTGTACTTTGCATATTGTGCAATGAATACAATATACTACAAATTGTGAATTACAATTAATGAAAGAGGTAATTTCTTTTTAGGGGCAAAACCTGGAACAGAACAAGAAAAAATCTCTTTGGTTTTATCTGAAGCGAAGTTGCATGCATTACATCGGTTCCCAGCACACTTATGGAAACCCTGAGTAGATATCCAAGAATTACTAGTTGAAACTTAATGAAATAAACTAGGTGAGAGCGCATTCCCCAAACTAAAACCTTTTTTTGCCACATAGTGACATCCATGGCTTATTATTGTACTCAATTTTTCATCCTGATTAAGGATGGGCAAATATTTTTTAACTATCGCTTTGATGGAATTAAACTGAGGGCTGTAAGGTGTGGAAAAAGTTATATGCGAATTGGAAGGGATAGATTAGAGACTTTATTTAAAGCAAGATTTATTGCATGTTGATTATAACCTCTGAGTGGCAATGCGACTTTCTGTCAAAAATGACTCATGATCAGAACAGAGACGTATGACTCTATTAAACTCTCCATATGTGATGGCCTTAATGGTGTGCTTGTCATGTGAGGACGATGACAAAAGAAGTGCATTGTCAGAAACCTAAGATTTTTTTTGAATGAGCTTATATTTCTTTATATGAGCCTTCTTCATTTTTGTGCAATTTGTTTTGCAAAACTCTGGTGGTTTCTGCTTCTTCATATATGACAACGTCCATTGATGCAAAGCTTGAAAAATTAGCCCGTGTCTTCAATGAATCTAATCCATCTGATGAAACATCATCTCAGATAAATGATTCATTTTCCAAACTGGATAAATTATTGGGCCAAGAACTGAAAACTTGGTGCAAACATAATTCCCTAAAGAAATACCTGGAAAAGGAAATGATTCCCGAAGAACTTAGAATGAAAAAGCTACCTAAGGCCTCTTTCACACATCAGTATTTTTGATCAGTACTTCATCAGTATTTGTATGCCAAAACCAGGAATGTCTCCAAAATAAAGAACAGGAGTCAGTCTTTCAACTATATTTTTTTCTCGGTAAGTTCCATTCCTGGCTTTGGCATACAAACACTGATGCAAAATACTGACCAAATACTGACGTGTGAATGAGCCTTAGGCCGGAGTCACACTGGCGAGGAATACGGGCGAGTGAGAGTCGCAAAAAGCATGCATTAGACATGGACCAATGATTTTCTATGGGGTCACTCGCACCAGGCGCATATTTCTCATCCGTATCCTACGCTCCGTGCCAATCGCAGCATGCTGTGATTGTCAGCGTACTACGCTCGTAGTACGCCAATGCAAGTCAATGGGTGCGCAAAAAATAAGGATTACACACGGAACACACGTGTGACCTGCGAGCAATATGCAGGTCTTTTGGCTGGTGACAGGAAATGGGCCAATTCATCATCAGGAAGCCTAGACATGCAAATGAGCTCAAAAACCGCTCCAGACATCCAGGAAGTACGCCTCCACGGAGTACAGCAGCAGCATGGCGTCCACATACATTAATGTTGAGATGCTAATTGTGCTGGTGCAGGAGCGTCCCGAAATATGGGACCCATGCAATGCAAATTATGCGAACCGGACAAGAAAGGAGGCGTCATGGAGGTGCATCTGTCGCCAGATGTACCATGACTTTGGTGACAGACCACGTGATGAGCAGCATAAAATTTGTAAGTGCAACCATAAAAACATCATTAACCTTAGCGCACGCTAAAAAATGATTCTACAATCAGCACCCCCCTTCCTGTGCATGTTATTTTATTAGCCTCATGAGGCCGTTAAATTTGGATGTGACACGTGGCTTCACACAGCCATAATAGGGGTTAGGCCACAAGCTCCTCATTGTCCTAGCCAATAAAATTAGTTTAAGTGTAGCTAATGAGACCCTGTGTATCGGCCCAATTACATATGCCACCATGGGTAGAAAGCACACCCCAGAAGGCCCCATGCCTAGACTACTGTTAGAAAATGTGACCTCTCAAATATGTGATTTTGACAATCTTTCCTGTCACATTGCAGTGGAAGATGTGATGAAACGCTGGCGAAGCATCCGGGACCAGTTCATCCGGGAATGCCAGCAGCGGTCCAGGAGTGGGGATGCTGGACATGTGAAAAGAAAATATATATACTATGACCGGCTGAACTTCCTCGCCCCAATTCTGGATCTGAGACCGTAAGTACATACCTCACGCCACATTACACAAATACATTACACAAATACTTTACAGGGACAAAAATATTGATGTATTTTTGCCTCTGTTCTATTTCATAACAGAACTCAATCCAACCTAACGGATCGAGGAACGGCCTCAGAGGCAGAGCCCATTATAGATCCTGTAGGGGATGAGGTGGCTGGCCCATCTTCTCCCCCTACAAGAAGGATGGCTGAAGATGAGGCATCACAAGACCACCCAATGGCTGGCTTACACACCACACCACCAGGACGGTCTGCTGCTGCCACCTCACCCATCCTGGAAGAGCCGGGCAACTTGAGCAGCAGCCCAACTGCCCAGATCAGGTCCTCCCCACAGGCTGCTCTAGCATCACGGCGAACAAGAAGAAGGCGCCAGGTCACTATTCAAGAGAGCAGGACCAATGTGGACACAGGGGTGCTCAATTATTTGTCCAGAGTAACTACAGATGATGGGGAGGAGGCCTATGCACGTAGCCTGACCCTTTATCTCCGTGCCCTTACCCGTGAGGTCAGGCTCCGTATTAGGGGATGTATTCAGATCCTGCTTGATGCAAGCACCCCCCCAATACCCCATATGAGGTTTTTGAATTTCTGGAGAGGTGGCAGCTCTCACCATGAAATTTAATGCGCATGAGACCATCCACACAGATGCTTGCTCAAGCAGGGTCTGAACAGCCCCTAATACGTGGGCTAACATCTCAACCCCTTCCTCCCCCTACCCAACCGTCTATTCCGCAGCCCCAAATGTCTTCCTCAAGCCAACCCCACCAATATGGCCACTTGTACCCACCCAGTGTTGGAGGCTGGTCCCAACCTGGTTGGGGACGATCTGGCTATCTTGGTGGGTATGAGCCACGGGCCTACCAGAGCCAACAAGAAGCCCCTCACCATCATCATTACTCTGGCCAGTATCCCCAACAGTCCCAGGAGGCTGGACAATTCCAGCATCATGGGCAACAGTATGGCCCCACACAGGGCGATGTTGGCCACAATGTCCAGCAGCACCCACAGGCTGGTCTTCCACGTTCCCCTTCCCCAACATATGAGGATTTATGATTCTGATGGGTGGAGATGTCCAGTGAGATGTAACTGGTGCTCCTAATCTAATTGAAAAAACAGGTGTTCTCCTTCACCAACATTTAGAACATAATTTAACATTCACATTTTTAAACTATGTTTTCCAAACATATGAAACAATCCATCATGACAGGCAACGCTACCTCCCGCCTTTCAGACAGATATTACATGTGTGTAGAAAAGAGAATATTTAAATGCGCTATGCTGTAAAATGAAAGGATGAAAATACACTACTCACTTGCTAACGCCTAGGAAAGGCGTGCTCGCCTTAGTTAAGTAGTCACCTTTTTTGTTAGCAATCTCTAGTACCAAATTTCGAGGCTACCAGCATTCAGAATATCACGCTCTCTCTATGTCTTAACAAGTGAGTTTTATATTTTCATTCTTTCCAGTATAGCATGCTTAAATATTGTCTGTTCTACAGACAGGTAATATATGTGTGAAAGCTGTGAGGTAGCCTTGCCTGTCATGGTGGAATCTTTCTATGATTGGATAACATTATGAGGAAATGTGAGTGTTATCTTGTTGCCTTTATTTTGGTGATGGAGCTCACCTTTTGTTGGCAAATCTAGGTTAATCTAGTCATGCAGCAATGTTGTTTTTGCCTAATGTTTGTTGCTGTTTTGTTATGTAATGTTCATTTTACAACAAGTGAAAGAAGGCACAAAGGGTCATTTTGGCCATTGCCAAATTTGTCTTATGGCAAAATTATGTTTGCCTTTAAGCGAAAAAAAAACAAAAAAAAAGGCAAAACTAAAAATTTGTCTACTCTAGTTAACGTCTCTGTGTGATTTTTCACAATCCCACACAACATAATAACAGACACCAACCAATGCAATGAAACACTCATAGAATCATAAAAGCTTGAGTAATATATATTTAGACTCACTTAAAGCAACAAATTATAACATAGACACAGCATGCTCTTGCCAAGAAGTTGCCCCCTCAGGTGAGATAAAGTAATTAGTGAAAATATCACGCATTTTTAGGCCAGAGAGCGGTCTACGTTGAGGGTTCATAGGTGGTCTCACCCTGCGCACATTGTCCGGCCTACGCACAACACCATCAGAGGAGGAGCAATCATGTATCCTGGTGAAGTTATGCAGAACAACACAGGCTTTCACAACTTCATTCACATTTTGCTCACTCAACTGAATGGCAGACTGGAGTACCCGCCATTTGGCACAAAGAATCCCAAAGGAACACTCCACCAGTCGCCTAGCACGTGATAGGCGCAAGTTAAAAATTCTGCGCCTGTGGTCAAGGTTGCGCCGGGGATATGGCCTCATGACATTGCGCGATAACTGAAAGGCCTCATCTGCCACAAGGACATAAGGGACTGATTGTTTGGGGGAGCCTGGTAGCTGGCGTGGTGGTGGTAGATCCAACTGGTTGGTGCGTAGCTGCCGAGCCATTATGGAAGTATTGAAGACTCTAGAGTCTCCCGTCCTTCCATAGGCCCCAATGTCAACAATTATAAACTTGTATTGAGGGTCTACCAGAGCCAACAATACAACAGAAAAGTATTGTTTATAATTGAAGAATTGGGAGCCTGAGTTCGGCGGCTTATGCACCCTGATATGTTTGCCATCCAGGGCCCCAATACAATTTGGAAACTGGCAGTCCTCCTCAAAGTCCCTTGATATCCTTAACCAGTCTTCCATCCTGGGCTCGGGCATGACCACTTGATGGAGTTTTGTCCAGATTTGTGCACATGTAGTCCTCACTATGCCTGAAATGGTTGACTTTCCAATGAGAAACTCATGGTGGAGGGCGGCATAAGACAGGCCAGTGGACAGGAAGCTGTAGAACAACAGAAATAGTAAAGTTTAGAATGTGTAAAGTAAAAAAAATCAGTTACATGCCGACCAAACTTGTTAGGAAATGAGAGAGAAGAACACACACATATTTGGTGGCACAATGACTAAGTGATATGCAGGACATATTACATCTAACATTCTGCTGTGTCCGGTGAAACATATTTGGAATAAGATGAGGGCATTAAACTTTGTCCAAGAAGGCCAAAAAACATAAATTAGCACACACATTATGAACATAGAGAATGTGGTTGTGTAGTACATACCGTATTGTGAGTAGAAGTCGCTCCTCTGCAGATATGGCTTTGCGCATCCTTGTGTCCTGAAAGGTTATCCCAGGGCGCACTGTCTCCAAGAGTCGATCAAATGTGGAAATGCTCATGCGACAGTACTGGTAAAATTTCTCCGGATGCTCCCGCAGAGAAGAATAGAGGCGGTGAAAATGACCTCTTGTGAGTCGTTGCCTCAAAAGTGGATGGACCCACAAGTGTCTCCTCCTCCGCGGATCCACTATCACAGGATATGGTTGCCCAAAGCACCGTGACAAAAGCCAGGTAAAGAGAACCTGCTCAGTTGTATTGAATCACAGACCCTCTGCCATGCTGCACAAAGAACACCAACACACCTCGTGAAAGCAAGGTGACAAACGTACAGAATGTAGGCATCCACCTGTTTCTGAGTGTCTAAATAGGGTGCAGGCTAATGATTTAAATTGTTTGCAGGCCTCAAAACCGTTAAATGTCCATTTTGCAAGGCTGCGAGAAAATCTCGCCATGCGGATTGCATACGAATGCCAGACGGATTACATACGGATGCACACATGCGCAAAATACGCGACCTCACCTTGCTTACGGATGACCTACGGAGCACTATTTAGTGGTCATTCATCCGTATTACGCAAGTAAACTACGGACCGTATTTTGCGCAGGTTAGTGTGACTCCAGCCTTAAGTATGTTTTTTCTAAGGAATTTCTCTCCAAATGGAACCTAAGCTTTTCTCAATGTTCGTTTAAACTCATGAGGTTGATCACTTCATTTGAAGAAGCACGATTAGTTGATTTAAAAAAAAAAGAAATTGACATCACTACCAGTGAGTTGAATAATTTTGCTACATGGACTGATTTTGACAAGCGTATGAAAAAAATTAATGAAAATATTGACAATATGGAAGATAAAATTTTAAAGTCAAATAATCAATATTAGCCAGAGATACCCGTGATTATAAGAATAACAAACTCTATGACTGGAAAAAATCTGCCGTAACCAGAAAGTCTATCTTGAAATATCAGCCATCAGAGCAAAATAAAAGTTACTAAAGTAGCAGATCGGTTACTTTTTCTTCATCAGAATATTATAGCTCTGAGAGAGACTCTGATTCTTCTTTTTGTGATATGAAACAACGGCAACCTGATCCAAAGAAACCTACATTCACTCCATCAAAAAACACAGGAGGTGGAGGAAGGGCAGTCAGAGAAAAAGAAAAAGAATCGCATACCTGGAAGCGGTGTCCATTAAGGGACAAACGGATGAAATAAATGTTTCTTCCTCTAGCGTGATTGTTTTAAGTCCGATGCTACTCTCTAGGGATCAACTGGACATTCTTCAAAAGGGACTTTATTTTGTACCATCAAAAAAATTTGATTTGTTCCAAGTGATCAAGGATATTAATAAATTCACACGTCTTCTCACATTTAAAGGGCATTATTTTACAGAGGACTTTGATAATTTGGTTTCATCTCAAAATTATCCTTCATTGCTCCTTTTTTTCAGTTTAACGAATTAAAAGCTATTGCTACCCTGTCTTCATTGCAAGATCCTTGTTTTGACCCTGGTGCCATTCAGATATTTCAATTATTCCTCAGAATGCATCATATTACCCTTTGCAATCTCGTGTACCCTGTCTAGATTTGTTCCAATTGTTGATAGAAAAAGATCTTAAAATACTCGAAAAGCAAACTAGCCAAAATAATTTTCATCATAATTTACCTTTAAAACAATCGAAAGCTATTTCTGAATTACAAAGTAACTCAAACATTGTCATTCGACAATCTGATAAAGGGGGATGCACAGTAATTATGGATGCTGGGCTTTACATGTATTCTGTGGATATAGTTCTAAATGATCGTTTAACATAGCTTCAGGGCTGTCACTAGGAATTTCGGGGCCCCATACTGGCAACATTTTTGGGGCCCCCTTTAGACTCCACCCAGGCTCCACTCCAGCCCTGCATCCATCCCTCAAGCTGTCCACAGTCCCATCGCTCTCTCTTGGAAAACTCCACTTCTCACCTTAAGCCGCCATCACAACACTGTAGATACTTTTGGCCGAGCTCTACTCTACACTAACCTATTAAATATTTGTTAAAATATGCAATACAATTTAGGTATATTTTTATTTATTTTTCAATTTTTAAAATGACCAATAATATCACATACAAGGGACAAATACCACCGCACCATGTCCAGACCACATATTACCACCACAAAGTGACCAAATAATAGCACATACAAGGGACAAATACCACCACACCATGTCCAGACCACATATTACCACCACATAGTGACTGAATACTACAATACTAACCAGTAATAAAAAAACATAATATTATCACCATAAGTGCCATTATACACGGGAGATCTGTACTTAGTATGCAGTGTGTGTGCACAGGTAATACAGTGATCAATAACATTATACACAGGACCTCTGTATATAGTATGCAGTGTATAGTGTCAGTGTATAGGTAACACACTAATTCACCAGTGATATCTCTAGGTGAAGTCCTTCATCCTTGCTTTTCATCTTTCATCCAGCACAGATCGACATCACGTCTTCCAGCCAGGGCTCGTCTCTGCAGGAAATAACACAGTTATCTAGAGCTCTGCTTGCAGAACACATTACTTATTTCTTCCCAACTTCTACATTACATCACATGAAGAAAAAAAGACAACATAGTATCACTCTACACAATAACAGGACCTTCCCCCATTTAAAACAGTATACTCAAAAAATAAAATAAATACATCACTGCAGTAATAATATCCCTTAATTAGCCCCTATGGTAATAATATTCCCCATCCTGGCCCCCGTGTGTCTCATTCCTGACTTGAACCATATGTTCTCCCATCCCACTCTCATGAGTATCCATTGTGCCCCATATGATCTCCCCATCTGTCTCCATCCTGCCCCATGATCCTGTACCATGTGTCTCCCATCCTGCCCCCTCCGGCGTCTCACATTCTGCCCCCTCCTGTGTCTCACTGTCACATTCTGCCCCCTCCTGTGTCTTACTGTCACATTCTGCCCCGTGCCTCACATTCTGCCCCTCCTGTGTCACTGTCACATTCTGCCCCGTGTCCATTCTGCCCCCTCCTGTGTCTCACTGTCACATTCTGCCTCCCTGTCTCGCATTCTGCCCCATGTCTCGCATTCTGCCCCATGTCTCATATTCTGCCCCATGTCTCGCATTCTGCCCCATCATGTCTTGCATTCTGCCGCATGTCTTGCATTCTGCCCCATCATGTCTTGCATTCTGCCCCATCATGTCTTGCATTCTGCCCCCATGTCCAGCATTCTGACCCCATGTCAAGCAATCTGCCCCCCATGTCAAGCATTCTGCCCCATCATGTCTGCATTCTGCCCCATGTCACAGTCTGCCCCAATGTCCAGCATTCTGCCCCATCATGTCTGCATTCTGCCCCCATGTCCTGCATTCTGCCCCATGTCCAGCATTCTGCCCCCATGTCCAGCATTCTGCCCCCATGTCTGTATTCTTCCCCATGTCTTGCATTCTGCCCCCATGTCTTGCATTCTGCCCCATCATGTCTTGCAATCTGCCCCCATATTTGCAGTCTGCCCCTATGTCCAGCATTCTGACCCCCATGTCCATCATTCTGCCCCCATGTCCAGCATTCTGCCCCAAGTCCTGTGTTCTGCCTCCATGTCCAGCATTCTGCCCCATGTCTTGCATTCTGCCCCATCATGTCTTGCAATCTTCCCTCATATCTTCAGTCTGCCCCCCATGTCCAGCATTCTGCCCCCATGTCCAGCATTCTGCCCCATGTCTGCATTCTGCCCGCATGTCTGCATTCTGCCCCATGTCTTGCGTTCTGCCCCCATGTCCAGCATTCTGCCCCCATGTATGCATTTTGCCCCCATGTCTGCATTCTGCCCCATGTCACAGTCTGCCCCCATGTCCAGCATTCTGCCCCATCATGTCTTGTAATCTGCGCCTATGTATGCAGTCTGCCCCCATGTCTGCATTCTTCCCCCATGTCTGCATTCTGCTCCAGTGTCACAGTCTGCCCCCATCATGTCTGGATTCTGCCCCCATGTCTGCATTCTGCCCCCGTGTCTGCATTCTGCCCCATGTCTTGCATTCTGCCCCCATGTCTCAGTCTGCCCCAGGCCCCCCGGATCTCTGCTTTCAATAAAACATTTTTAAAAATTTTTAAAAAATAATTTCTTCTTACCTGGCCATGCTCCAGTGGCGAAGCTCTCTCCACGCAGCTGAAGCACGCACTCGCCGGTGACTGACAGTGACATCAGACGCCAGCGACATGCACACTGTGGCTGACATCAGCTGCCAGCCTCCGATTGGCTGGCGGCTGTTAACTATTGACGTGTGGGCTGGCGGGCCTGCATGTCAATAGCAGTCAACTGCTGCACCGCAGTGCCACTAAGGGCCCGATTTAGCCTGCAGGTAGGGGCCCGGTAAGCAGATGAGACGGGCCCCTACATAATTTTGTTATGTTTAATAAAAAGGGTTTTTTGCAAACCCTTGGTACTCTGATGGGGTTGAAATTCTCCCCGTCCCTAGCCATTCTCTATATGGCCTGGTGGGAAGAAAAATTTATTTTTTCTGTTTTAAACCCATTTTCTCATTATATTCACTGGTTTGGCAGGCATGTGGATCTGATCTTTATATGGAAGGGTCCTTTTGCAGATTTAAATTCATTTCATACATTGTTGAATTCTAACAATTTAAATTTATCGTTCATCATAAGTAGCATTTGGAATAAATTCCTAGACATTTGCTTGACAGGAGAAGTTCGCAGTCAAAAAATACACACTTCCATGTACAGAAAAAATGTTTCTGGCAATGCACTTCTTTTGTCATCATCCTCACATGACAAGCACACCATTAAGGCCATCCCATATGGAGAGTTTAATAGAGTCAGACGTCTCTGTTCTGACCATGAGTCCTTTTTGAAAGAAAGTCGCTTTGCCATTCAGCGTCTTTTAGATAGAGGTTATAATCATCATGCGATAAATCTTGCTTTAAATAAAGTCTCTAATCAACCTAGATTTTTTTCTAATGCCTCTATCCCTTCCAATTCACCCATAACTTTTTCCACACCTTACAGCCCCCAGTTCAATTCCATTAAAGCGATAGTTAAAAAATATTTGCCCGTCCTTAATCAGGATGAAAAATTGAGTACAATAATAAGCCATGGATGTCGCTATGTGGCGAAAAAACGTTTTAGTTTGGGGAATGCGCTCTCACCTAGTTTATTTCATGAAGTCTCAACTAATAATTCTTGGATATCTACTCAGGGTTTCTTGTTATGATTGAGTCACCGTAGGAGGCAAAAATAGAAATGCTAGCTAAGTCCAGAAAACCAGAGAAGTTGGCAGCTATCGGATTGCAGACCCCTGAACCTATCAACACAACTAGCACTAGGACTACATAGCCTAAAGACAGAAAGGGAAATCTAAACTGCCCCAGAGCAGACCCCAAAGCAAAAAGCAGCCCCCCACATATAATGACGGTGAAGCAAGAAGAAAGAACAAAACACAGACAGAAAGATAGACTGAGCAAAGATGGGGCCCATGCTAGCTTAGATAGGAAAGGACAGGAAGGCTGCTGTCTGCAATCCGTAAAAAACCCTATGAAAATAAGACCCAACAAACTGACAGTAAAAAAGGCCCTGAAGACGCTAGGCTTCAAAAAAGCTATGTCAGTACTCAGGAATATTCTGAAGACAGAGCAACAGGCAAAAGGAGATTCAGCTCACCCCAGCAGGGAATGGCAGAATCCAGAAAAGCAAGGAAAACAAAACACTAATGCAAAAAGGCAAAGCAGAAATCTTAGCTTTAGATGAGCAGGAATCAGACTGGTTTCCTAGAAGTCCACAGAGAAATCACCCGCAGGCCAGAAGGGCATCGGCAGCCTTATATCCAGTCATTAACTCCACTCAGCCAGTCATCATCATCAGCCCCAGGTGTTTGACAATCAGGCTCACTACCTTTCTTCACCAGAAGAGGGAGTTCCTCGGGCCTCAGTAGTGAAGGGGAAAATGAACTCACAACAGTTTCTATAAGTGAGCTGGGAACCGATGTAATGCATGCAACTTTGTTTCAGATAAAACCAAAGAGATTTTTTCTTGTTCTGTTCCCGGTTTTACCCTAAAAAAATTACTTCTTTCATTAATTGTAATTCACAATTTGTAGTATATTGTATTCATTGCACAATATGCAAAGTACAACATATTGGGTGTACATCTAGGAAAATAAAAAAAAACACATCTTTGAGCACCTTACTAACATTGCAAATAAAAATGCATGTTCTTCAGTTGCAGTAAAACATTTTTTAAATGTCCACCAGGGAGACATTTCTTTTTTCAGACTTTTTGCATTCGAAAAAATTTCCCACTTTATACGAGGGAGTAATAAACAAAAAATGCTCTTTATGAGCGAAGCATTTTGGATTCTTAAATTGAACACCAAGTTTCCTGCAGGTATGAATTCTAAAATGACTTGTTCAATATTTATTAGAGGATATTTTTTTTCCCCAGATCTTTAAGCAACCATATTTTGCATAGATGTAACTGATGATTGTTATATTTTCATTGGCTTGTTCTTTGTATTTTTATTTGTCTCATTGCAAAAAATTCTTTTGTACCTTGTGATTAAGAGTGTTTCTTTTGGAGGTTTACTCTGGGTTTTCACAGGTGTGCTAAGATCTGGTGCAATTCTTGTAATTTTGACATAGATGAAATCAAAGAGATTTTTTTTCTTCCTCTTTTGTTCCCATTTTTGTCCTTAAATCAACTACCCCCTTTATCGATTGGAATTCACAATTCGTTACATATTGCATTTGCGGCATTTAGGCGGAACACAGTATATTGGATGTACCATATTTTCCAGCGTATAAGATGACTTTTTAACCCCTGAAAATCTTCTTAAAAGTCGGGGGTCGTCTTATACGCTGGGTGTCGTCTTACGCGCCGAGTGCAGACCAATCTCTGCACATAGTGGGGGAGTGGTCCCGATGACGAAGGGATGGGGCGTCTCACAGGGAAGATGTAACTGGAGTTATCATCCCCCTTTTACCTCATTGGTGGCAGCGGTGCTATCTGCGGCTCTGTGCTGGGTGTCGGCAGCTGCGGCGGCTCCTCTTGTGTAGATCTGAATCTGAGCTCGCACGGGCTCCAGCGGCCATTTTCCCGGAGGCCACCACATTGCATTAATGGAGCTGCCGGGGGCCTCCTGGCTTTGGGCATATGCCGGCGGAGCCCCGACGCAGGACATAGAGCCGCCGGCTGCACAAAGAGGATCCACCGACGACCCCCAGCACAGAGCCCCCATGGTACACAAGAGGAGCTGCCGCCGTTGCCGACCCCAGCACAGAGCCGCAGATAGCACCGCTGCCACCAATGAGGTAAAAGAGGGATAATAACTCCAGTTACATCTTCCCTGTGAGACGCCCCCTCCCTTGGTCATCAGGACCACTCCCCTACTATATGCAGATTGCTCCGCACCCGGCGACCCCTGACTTTTAAGAAGATTTTCTATTTTCACTGGAACAGTTGGGGGGTCGGCTTATACACCCAGTCGTCTTATACGCCGGAAAATATGGTACATATAGCAAAATATATATATATATATAAAAAGTGTATCCCTGAGCATTTTATTAACATTTTTTCAGGAGTAATAAAGTATTTTTTCATTCATTCACCAGAGAGATATTTCTTCTCTTTCTTTGAGGTTTTTTGTATTTGAGATTTATTTTTTCACCTTATATGAGGAGATAATAAATAATAAAAAATGCTCTTTATCTAAATATTTTGGATTTCAAAATTGAACATCAAATTTCTTATATGCATGCATTCTAAAATGGTTTGTTCTATAGAAGAGGTTTTTTCCTGTTCAGAGTTTTCAGCAACCACATCTTGCACATATGTAACTAATGATTGATGTATTTTGATTGGCTTGTCCTTTGTATATATATTTGTTTGACTGCATGTTCTTATATCCTATGACTAAGAGTGCATTTGACGCACTCGAAACGCGTCAGCTTCTTGTTTTTAATATGGCTTGATTTGCCAAAATAAAACATTTTTATTTTTCTACTTTTGGAGTGCCGTCATTTTTTTTTTTCTGTGATTGCTATGCTTACTAGCATGGATGTGCACCCTCTTGCCTCATGTGTTTTTGCTCAACCAATTTGGACATATGGACTAATTTCGTAGCAGCACTAAGTCTCCCTTCTACAGTTTAATATGCTTTGTCTGAAATTACGGTGGTTTGAAATTTTTAAAAACTGCTTGTCCAGCAATGGGTGACCATTTTTTTTTGTGCTTCAAAAATTGACTATTCATCCATACAGTTTAACATGCTTTTTGTGAAACGACAGTGGTTTGAAAGAAAAAAAAAAATGCTTGGCCTGCTACTTGTCGCCACATTTTTTTTTATTAAAAAAATGTACTTTCATTTAATCAAGGAAACTTGGTTTCCAGAGTCACAGCAATTTGAAAATGCGTAAGGCATACTGTAAGGGATGGGGAAGTGGAAGTTCTGATGATGTAAGTGTAAGGGGGTAGCGTTGCTATGGACAGTAGAGACACGCTGCCACTTTAAGAGTCAGCACCCAATTGGCTGGTGTGATGGTACATTTTGCCCTCCCCTGGAAAAGACTGTGTGCTGTTCTGTCAGCTCTAGAGAGGGGAGGGGCTGTTTCCTGTGTGAGGGTTCTGGCTGAAGATTCTGCAGGACACTGGCATGACTGGAGCTGTGAGCAGAGGATGTGCAGCCTGAGATTGACTGAACTTATGAGATTGTGTAAACTCTTCTGGGGATAGCAAAGGTGACTGTCCTGTCTTATTGTGAGGAGCCACGAAGAAATGCAAGAAAGGAATCTGCCGTTTCCAGGAGCATCTCCAGGACCTTCGAGCAAGTTAGAGTGATCAATGAGTGGAACAGGCTGCCACGAGAAGTGGTGAGTTCTCCTTCAATGGAAGTCTTCAAACAGAGGCTGGACAGCCATCTAACTGGGATGATTTAGCGAATCCTGCTTTGAGCAGGGGGTTGGACCAGATGGCCCAGGAGGTCCCTTCCAACTCTACGATTCTATGATTCTATGATTCTAAGTAGAAGACCACATTTCATAGAGATTCCAGAAAGACATGTGCACCATCTTGCAGGACTGCTGGGGGCCCCCGGGACTGGACTGGATTGATCTATTAGTGATCATTCTGTCCCCATCTTTCTTCATCAACTTCTGTAAAGAGGCTACAAGTGCCAAACAACTACAATATTGTTGATTGTGCTAGTTTAAAGGTCTGAACTTAGTGCATATAAATGCAACCTAAACAAGTGTGATGGTGCAATATGTTAGCATGTACAGCCACTCTTTAAACTGTTCCCATTGGCCCACTTTGTGTAAAACAGGCTTTTGTTAAAAGGGTGAATGTAACACCTGGAATTGGCGAACTTCCTAGAGTGAACCCTCTGGGTCACGGCACCGTACCCCCACACTGGGCAAGCTAACTAGATGAATCCAACCCCTATACAGGGATCATTAAGGGCAGGCCCAGGGGGCAAGAGTACCGAGAAAGCCGGTACCAAGAGGGTGGCTCGTAGGAAGTAAAAAGTCAAAAAGGGACAAAAAATATTACAGGACAGGGAATTGCGAGGAGACGGGACAAAGATATCACCATATAACGCGGACAGACAGTGATCGGAGCAAGAGACTGAGGAAAAGGTCGGAGGCCAAGGAAAATGTGGAGACAGAGGACCACCAGGGATGGACGGGAAGGACAGCAACAGAAAGGAAGACTAGGAGGAGAAGCGCAAGACCAAAGGGCAATAAGTAACAGGAAGGGCAAAAAGAGAGCAAGATGCTGTAAGGCGAGAAACCACAAGACAGACAGAGACACTGAGAACCAGATATCTAGGGCCTAAATATTGGCACAGAATGTAGCACAATAATCAGGCGCCTCCACTAAGGGAGAGCGGCCTGATATACCTGTCAGCGAAGCTCCATTGGTCAGGGGGTGCTTCCGGGTCGAGGTATAGCAGAGGTTAAAGAAGCAGGCAGCGTGCGGACCCGCGAGACCCGAACCACCGAACACAAGGCCGACAGCACAGGAGACGTCCGCCATGAGCCCCGTCCAGCAGCATGCAGGGATGCAGGAGCGAGGAGGTGAGTATCGGGGACCCAGGTGGGAATAGCCCTAACATTATCCTTCTCTTCTACACTACTCTTTCCTGAGATTGGACAGAAATCTCTTAAGAATACGAGGAGCATTGATGTTCTCCTGAGGTTCCAGTTCCTCTCTTCAGGACAGAACCTGTTCCAATCAATGAGAAAGTTCTCCCTCTAACTTTCCTTATGGCAAGTATATCCCTTACCTCAAAGACATTGTCAGTACTGACCGGTTGAGGGGTAGAGCTGGGTGGAGCATGGAAACGATTAAGTACCACAGGCTTAAGGAGGGAGACGTGGAAGGCATTGGGAATACGAGGGGAGGCAGGCAACCTTAATTTGTAGGTAATGTCATTGACACGTCTGAGGATCTCAAAATGACCAATGTATCGAGGACCCAGTTTGTGGGAGGGAATCTTCAGCATAATATATTTGAAGGAGAGCCATACATTATCGCCTGGAAGATAAGGTGGAGCATCCAAGCACCCCTTATCTGCATGTCTTTTCATCTGATCACCAGCTTTTTCAAGCGCTCCTTTGGTCTCTTTCCAAATCTCAGAAAACTCCAAAGACAAGGAGTCGGCTGCGGGTACATCTGAGGCTGCAGATACTGGAAGTGGTATACCAGGATGTCATTCAAAAACTACAAAAAATGGGGACTTGGTTGAAGACTCGCTGGAGAGGTTATTATAAGCAAACTCTGCTCAGGGGAAAAGGCAGACCCAGTCATCTTGAAGAGCATTGGAGAAATGTTGCAAGTAAGAGGCCAACACTTGGTTAGTTCACTCTACTTGACCATTGTTCTGCAGGTGGTAAGCCGAGGAGAAATCCAAGGACACATCCAGGAGTTTGCAAAGAGCACTCCAGAATCGGGAAGTGAACTGAACACCTCGGTCAGACACAATGTGTCAAGGGAATCCATGGAATCTGAAAATATGATGTATAAAAATTTTGGCTAATTCAGGAGCAGAGGGCAACCCCGCTAGAGGGACGAAATTAGCCATTTTAATGAAACGGTCCACGACCACCAGAATTACTGTACAACCAGAGGAGTGAGGAAGGTCAGTGATAAAATCTATAGCTATATGTTGCCAAGGAGCCGAGGAAGCAGAAGACCAGAAGGTAGATGTCTTGGAACCTTGATCTTGGCACAAGAGGGACAGGAAGCAGTGAAGTCCTCAATGTCCTGATGAAGAGAAGGCCTCCAGTAATAGTGAGAGATGAATGCGCAAGTCTTCTTAATTACGGCATGACCAGCGATCTTAGAGGAATACCCCCAACATAACAATCTCCTTCATTCTGCCTCCGACACAAAAGTCTTGCCTGGTGATGGAGAAACAAGACTGAAAGGAGCTATGGTGAGGGAAAAATAATGTGCGACGGCTCCTATATCACATGCGATGGCTGAAGAGACCTACACAGTGCATCAGCCTTGACGTTCATGCAGCCGGAAACAGAGCTTGAAGTCAAAGCGGTCAAAAACAGAGACCACCTGGCTTGGCAGGAATTAAGTCTCTGAGCGGACTGGATATAGGCCAGATTTTTATGGTTGGTGACGATCACAAAAGATGAACCTCTCTATCATGGGAGGGGTTGCAAGTGACACTCACCGATGCAATCTCCCTGGAAGACGGGTCCAAAAGACAGCCTCAGGCTCCCAGGAACACGGGGCGAACGGGACTGAAGAGAGATTGCATCAGGCCTGATAGGACCTGAAGCACCTGACTGCTGGGGGGCATGTCCTAAGCTCTGTGGGGCTAGGAGCTGAAGGAAGACTGCTAGAAAGGTAACTATAGGACAGAGCTACCAAGGGGCATAGACAGGAATGTACACTAGATCAGGCCGGGTCAGAGCATGGGATAGCACGGCAGTACCAAGGGATTAGACAGAACGGATAGTCGGGGTCAAGCAGAGGTCAATGCCAAATGGACAGAAAAGGTACATAGACGGAATCCAACAAGCAGTATCCAGAGAGCATACCGAGTCAAAAACCAAGGTATCAGGCAAACCAGCACATGGCACAAAACACAATCAGGGTCAACACACTCAGCCAAGGGTGAAAGTATCACTGACAAGGGAAATTCCCAGATGGAGGCTATAAAAAGTCCACCCAGGGTCAGAGTGAGGCTTCAAGAGTTAACCCTAAAAGAACCGAGCCAGACAAACTATGACACACTCCCTCCAGAAAGTTGCGCCATTCCTCCATGGCCAATTTTATCCCTAACAATTCACAGTCTCCGATGGAGTAGTTGCACTCCAATGAAGTAAACGCCTTGGAGAAAAAGCCACAAGTTACTAACTGACCAGATGAAGGCCTTTGGGAGAGTACCGAGCCGGCTCCCATGGAGGAAGCATCCACCTCGAGGATGAACGGTCTGCTAGCCTCTGGACGATGTAGCACAGGTGCGGCCGCAAAGGACTGTTTCAGGGTCTGAAAGGCGTTTCCAGCCTCCGAGGACCAGACTTTGGAATTAGCTCTCTTTCAAGTGAGGGCCTATAATAATTTGCAAAACCGAGAAACCGTTGGATGGACCTGACTCAACAGGACGAGGCCAATTGAGAATGGCAGACAGTTTCTCCGGATCCATCCTCAATCCTGAGTCAGTGTTGATATATCCCAGGAAAGGTAAGGAGGCCTGTTCAAAAGTGCACTTTTTGATCTTGGCATAGAGGTGATTCTCCCGCAGTTGCTGCAGTACCATCCAAACACTTCTTCTGTGGGAAGGGAGGTCAGAAGAAAAAGTAAGGAAGTCGTCCAGGTACACCACAACATAAGAATACATCAGATCCCGGAAGATATTGTTTACAAACTCCTGCTACACCGCGGGTGCATTGCAGAGGCCAAAGGGCATGACCAAATATTCGTAATGTCCATCCCCCGTATTAAAGGCAGTTTTCCACTCATCTCTGGGGCGAATACGGATCAGATTGTAGGTACAATGAAGATCCAATTTAGAGAAGATCCAGGCTCCTCTTAAGTGGTCAAAGAGCTCCGGAAGGAGCGGCAGGGAGTACTTGTTCTTGACTGTGATGTCATTCAATCCGTGGTAGACTATACAAGGCCGAAGAGAGCCGTCCTTCTTTTTGACAAAGAAAAATACAGCTCTCTCAGGAGAGGATGTCTTCCGTATAAACTCCTTGGCTAGATTCTCCAAAATATATTCGGACATGGCTGAAGTTTCAGTAGGAGACAGTGGGTAAATTCTACCCCTAGTAGGTGTGTTTCTGGGTACTAGCTCAATCGGGCAATCATATGGCCGATGCAGAGGAAGGCTCTCTGTCTCCTTCTTGTCAAAAACATCAGTGAATGACCAGAAGGCAGCCCGGCGGGAGCAGAAGAGAGCCGAGGAGGAGTTGCTGAATGAACAGACAGAAGACACCGCTTGTGATATGAGTGCCCCCACAGAGAACCTCAATCAAGCGCCAGTCGAGCACAGGCTCATGCGTCCTTCACCAGGGGAGACCAAGAAGCAGTGCATGAGACATGTTGGGCAGCGCATAAAAAGCAATCTTTTCCTGATGCAAGGCACCTATTTGCAACACCACCTCTTCTGCAACCATGGTAACGGAATCTTGCAGGGGTTTGCCATCCACCAAAGCAATCATACGAGGATTCCGGAGGGTCACAATCGGAATGCAATATTTTTCCACCTCCTTGAGCCTGATAAAGTTCAATGCCGCACCTGAATCCACATATGCCACCTCAGAAGTGCGTTTCTGACCTAGGACAATTAAAACAGATAAAGTAAAGGGTGGAGAAGACTCACATACACCTAGGGAGGCCTCTCTTACCTGGTCTAAGTGGAAGAGTTTCCCGGCCTCCCTGGGCAGGAACGGAGAAAGTGAGAGGCTCCTCCGCAATAGTAGCACAGGCCCTGCACACGTCTCTCCCTACGATGCAGCTCCGATATCTTGAGTCGATCCACTTTCATCGGTTTCGGTGTGAAAGCACAAGGATCTACAGTTGAGCATGGACCGAGTGGCCTGTGAATGGAGGGAGACGGTCTAAAAGCCCTCCTCTCTCTGGCCGACTCACGAGAGCGCTCCTGAAAATCTATGTGCGTAGCCAAAGAAATTAGATCCTCCAGAGAAGTTGGCGTATCCCGACCTGCGATTTCATCCTTAATTTTGCTTGAAAGTCTCCACTAAAAAGCACTGACCAGGGCCTCATTATTCCACCACAACTCACAACTCAGAAGGCAATGTACGAAAATAAATAGTGTACTGCCCAACAGAAAGCGTACCCTGGTTAAGATTAAAAAGACTCATTGGTGGAGGTCAACTGACCTGGCTCATGAAAAACTCTACGAAATGTATCAACAAAGGTCAGCAAACTAGAAACTATGGGGTCGTCATGTTCCCATAGAGGATTTACCCAAGCTAGAGCCTCTCCCTCAAGATGAGACACTATGAACACCACTTTGACTCGGTCGGTAGAATATTGCTGGGATAGGAGCTCAAAATGAAGGCAGCACTGATTCAGAAAACTCCGGCAAAGTTTAGGGTCTCCACTTTATCTGGGCAGCTTTCCTAAGCACGGTGGAGGATGTGGAGCGGGAGCAGGTTCAGGGTCACGGGATGGGACCTGTGCAGAGGCTGTGGCGGCGAACTGAATGTTATACAGTCGGTCGTCCACAGAGGCCATATAATCTCAGCATGTGAGATTGTGTATCACGCTGCTGTGCTTACCAACCTTCTTGCTGAAGGTTGGCAAGCTGGGTGGCATTTACCAGATCCAAGGCCTATAGGGTAGATAGCCTGGACTCCATAGACTGCATACAGGACATAATGTGGCTCTGATTCTCGAGCAGGATGAATAATTCTTTCTGAGCGGAGAAAGCAGCACCAGCGGGGTCCATGGCCTGATTATACGCCTGGAATTGGCGAACATCATAGTGTGGACCCTCTGGGTCGCGGTACTGCACCCACACTGGGCGAGCTAACTAGATGAATCCAACCCCTATACAGGGATCATTAGGGGCATGTCCAAGGGGCAAGAGTGCTGCAACAGCCGGTACCAAGATGGTGGCTCGTAGGGAAGTAAAAAGTCAAAAATGAACAAAAAATATTACAGGACAGGGAATAACGAGGAGACGGGATGAAGATATCACCATGTAACACAGACAGACAGGGATCGGAGCAAGAGATGGAGGAAAAGGTTGGAGGCCAAGGGAAATTTGGAGACAGAGGACCACCAGGGACAGACAGGAAGGACAGAAACATAAGGGAAGACTAGGAGGAGCAGCGTAAGATCAAAGAGCAACAAGTAACAGGAAGGGAAAAAAGAGCAAGACGCTGTAAGGTGAAAAGCCACAAGATAGACAGGCCCTAGATATCTGGTTCTCAGTGTCTCTAAGTACTGGTACAGAATGTAGCACAATAATCAAGTGCCTCCACTAAGGGAGGGCAGCCTGATATACCTGTCGGCGAAGCTCCATTGGTCAGGGGGTGCTCCCGGTACCACAGAGGTTAAAGAAGCAGGCAGCACGCGCACCCACATCCTAGTGCGCATGCAAGAGACCCGAGCCACCGACCTCGAGGCCAGCAGCGCAGAAGAAGTCCGCTGCGAACCCCGTCCAGCAGCACGCTGGGACGCAGGAGCAAGGAGGTGAGTATCGGGGACCCAGGTGGGAATAGCCTTAACAGTGAAAAATTATGGAGCCCACGGATCCTGTTAAAATGAGATCCTAGCTCTATACCTGGCTGTGGTGGCCTTTATTGAGCTGATGAATTCTTACTAGTGATGAGTGAGCATACATGCCACTGCTCGATACTCGATCGAGCATCAGGGTACTTGGGTACGCTTTTTATTCACTTGAGTATCACAGGTGCTAGAGCGCAGTGCTCGAGTCCCCGACCCACATGTTTTGTGGCTGTTAGACAATTAATAAACTTGTGAGGATTGCCTGCCATAACACAGTAATGCCGTAGCCATCTTGGCCAGCGGTATCGCGTCATCAGCTCTTATATGAGACCCAATGATGTGATGTACTGTACAATTTCCTCTGGAAGCAGTTAAAGGGAATGGGTCACCTATTTTTTCAGCTATCAACTGCTGGCACCGCCATCAGGGGCTTATCTACAGCATTCTGTAATACTGTAGATAAGCCCCTGATGTAAACTGAAAGAGGAAAAACTAGTTAGATTATACTCACCCAGGGGCGTTCCGGGTCCAGTTTGCTGCGATGGGTGTCGCGGTCCAGTCCGGCTCCTCCCATCTTCTAACGATGACGTCCTCTTCTTTGCTTCCCTTCGTGGCTCCTGTGAATGCGCACTGCTCTGCCCTGTTGAGGGCAGAGCAGAGTCCTGCAGTGCACAGGCACAGGACCTCTCTGACCTTTCCCGGCGCCTGCACACTGCAGTGCTCTGCTCTGCCCTCAACAGGGCAGAACAGTGCACCTGCGCAGGAGCTACGATGGGAAGAAAAGAAGAGGACGTCATAGTTAGAAGATGGGAGGTGCCGGACCGGACCGCGACACCCATTGGACCAAAACCGGACCCGGACCGCCCCTGGGTGAGTATAATATAACTCATTTTTCTTCTCTTTCAGGTTACAACAGGGGCTTATCTACAGCATTACAGAATGCTGTAGATAAGCCCCTGATGTTGGTGCCGGCAGCTGATAGTCAAAAAAATAGGTAACAGATTCCCTTTAGTGGAAAGGAGAGCTTATGCTTAACCAAATAATTAAATAATTTTTAAAAAAATTACTTGATCCCTCTTACTTTTATTAACCAACCAAAGTAAAGCAAACAGCTGGGGCTTTTCAGATTGGGAAAGTCCCTGGTTACTGGGCCTTTCCCAAAAAAAATACCAGCCCGCAGTCTCCCCAGTATTGGTGCATCACATTAGATGCTCCAGTTCTGGAGCTTTGCCTGGCTCTTTTCGATTGCCCTGGTGCGCTGAAAATCAGGCTAATAATTGTGGGGATTGATGTCAGCTGTGTAATGACAGCTATAATCAAGCCCAGGGGTTAGAAATGGAAAGGTGTCTATCAGACACCCCCATTACTAATCCGTTAATAAAAAATAAAAACAAACACAGAAGCAAATACTTTATTTGAATAAAGTCTCCCCCACACTATCCCTCATTCGCCAATTTATTATCAAATACGTTCCCACACAGCTCCTCCAATGTAGTCCATATTCCCTGAATGCAGTTCCGGTGACTGTGAATAGCAATAAAGTACACACAGGCGCCGGGTAGTGACGACAACTCTCATCAGCGCCGCCAGCTCAACACTGCGTTTTTATGCTTTCAGAAGATAAATAAAATACACTGTTAGAAAACTGTAATTTTAGCAAGTATAATTACCAATAGTAAGTCATAGGTGTCATTAACTTGATGAATACCCCCCGAGGAAAAGAGAACGAAAATCCTGAAATAGAAAGTAGATAGGTTTGCTCTCCGTTATGTAACTTAATAATGTGTTTTTAAGAAGAGAAGACAATTACACTCTGTAGTAAATGGATGGATTTACAATAAATCAACACAGGGAAAATTTGCAAAGGAAACGTAAGTTTTCCACTGAAGTCACTTTGTTTTTGTGAAACCACATCAAGAGGCAAGGCATATATGCTAACTAAACCTTTCCGCTAAAAACATGTTTTACACAGGTTAAGTCTCTTACATCATTTCAGAGAAGAGCTAATCTGGGACTTTTTCTTTTTATCAGTTGTAACAATCCAAGATTTAAACAGATGACATCTTACATTTAACAGTCTTTATGATGAACACTTGTCTTGCTGGCTTCTTTCTGCTGATTTCATTACAGGTTTCTGGTAAGTCTTTTCTATGTTTCTATTTTATTTTAAACTGAGATAACATAATATAAAAATGGAATGTGGATCTATAGATGGTTAGTCGACTAATTGATAGCAATTGAAATTAGTATTCTAAAAATACACACTTCGGATAAGCACTCTTTGTGACCAGTTTAGTAGTTTGTAAGCTTTATGAAGCACTTCCGATGCAAATATATTTGTTGTGTGTGTGTATATGTGTGCCTATATGTATGGTTTATTTTTTTTATTAATTAGTCAACTAACAAGATACAAAATACATTTTTACCTTTTTGTCTCAAATAAAATATAATGTAGTATAAAATAAATCAAAAACATGTAATTTCAGTAAAATATTAGAGGTAATCCAAAAATACTTATACACTTGTTAGAACAAAATAAAAAAAGCCCATTTCTATTCTGCCATATTAGTTACTTTGTAGGATTATTTTAGTTTCTTATTGCTTTTAATTCTACTGTAGGATAAGTTTAAACTTAAAATTGATTCTAGAAGGGGTGAAATTTAACTAATGGGAGTTTCCATCCGTGATTTAAAAACAGCAACAAAGCTGTGAAAAATCTGTAAAAAAATTAGTAAAAAGCACTCTTGTAGATTGTAAGCTTGTGAGCAGGGCCCTCGCTCTTAATGTAACTGCTTAAGCTGTCTTACCATGTATTGAATTTATTGTCTGTATATGTCCCCACTTAATTATTATTATTATTTATTTATATAGCACCATTGATTCCATGGTGCTGTACATGAGAAGGGGAGTTACATACGAATTACAGATATCACTTACAGTAAACAAACTAACAATCACAGACTGATATAGAGGGGAGAGAGGACCCTGCCTTTTCGGGCTTTAATTGTAAAGTGCTGTGGAATTTCTTGGTGCTATATAAAATAAAATGATCATTATTGTTCAGTTGCTGATCCCCACCGCTTCCACTCTAACACTGGAATGGCCATGTGACTGCTGTATCAAGAATGTGACAGCTTTAGCCAGTGATTGGCAGCAGCAGTCACATATCCATATGGCCTGGACTGAATGTACAGAGACCAGCAACATTTTTCTATCATATGAACCTGTGTTAAAAAGTCATTTTACCTTATCCAGGGTTATTAGGCACTGAGCTAGGGCAGCAAATTGCACATTTATCCCAGGTTAAAGAAAGTCTAAATCATCATTAAGGCTATGTGCACATGTAGCAGAACTCTCGCGGAAGTTAGGCCGGGGTCACACTAACCGGCGCAAAATACGGTCCGTAGTTTACAGGCGTAATACGGATGAATGACCTCCAAATAGTGCTCCGTAGGTCATCCGTAAGCAAGGTGCAGTCGCGTATTTTGCGCATGTGAGCATCCGTATGTAATCCGTATGGCATCCGTATGCAATCCGTATGGCGAGATTTTCTCGCAGGTTTGCAAAATGGACATTTACCGGTTTTGAGGCCTGCAAACTATTTAAATCATTAGCCTGCACCCTATTTATTGGCTCAGAAACAGGTGGCTGCCTCCATTCTGTCCATTTGTGACCTTGCCTTCACTAGGTGTGTTGCTGTTGTATGTGCAACATGGCAGAGGGTCTGAGTTTCAATACAACTGAGCAGGTTCTCTTCAACTGGCTTTTGTCACGGCGCTTTGGGCAACCATACCCAGTGATAGTGGATCCGCGGAGGAGGAGACGCATGTGGGTGCATCCACTTTTGAGGCAACGACTCACAAGAGGTCATTTTCACCGCCTCTATTCTTCTCTGCGGGAGCATCCTGTCAAATTTTTCCAATACTGTCACATGAGCATTGCCACATTTGATCGACTCTTGGAGACAGTGCGCCCTGGGATAACCTTTCAGGACACAAGGATGCGCAAAGCTATATCTGCAGAGGAGCGACTTCTACTCACATTACGGTATGTACTACAAAACCACATTCTCTACGTTCATAATGTGTGGGCCAAAGTATGTATTTTTGGCTTATTGGACTAAGTTTAATGCCCTCATCTTATTCCACATATGTTTAAACTTAGAGACCAGAATATTAGGTCTAATATGTAGTGAATGTCACTTACTCATTGTGCAACCAAATATGTGTGTGCTAGTCTATCTCAATTCCTACCAAGTTTGGTCGGCATGTAAATGATTTTTTTTTTCCTTTCTGCATTCTAAAATTATCAATTTCTGTCGTTCTTCAGCTTCCTGTCCACTGGCCTGTCTTATGCCGCCCTCCACCATGAGTTTCTCTTTGGAAGATCTACCATTTCTGGCATAGTCAGGTCAACATTGTAACGCTGGTGTGTTTGTACTTTGCTTCCCCGGCGTTACTCTGCATGTCTGCATTAACCCTTTGCTCCTCTCCTCCTAACTAGCAGGGATACTGTTGCCTGTTACCGTTATGGATGCTGCTCAGGTCCCTGCCCCGCTGCATAGCCGTACATGCGTGCGTGGCTCAGTTGCTTTGCAAGACCACCCGCTGGTGCGGTCCCTGGCTGCTGCTGTGGAAAGCTATCCGTGGGTTAATAGGTCCTCTACATTGTGTATGGCTTACCACGTTTGTTCAGGCTTGCAGCTCTCGCCAGGTGTCCTCTGCAATGCTGATTTGTTTGACCTTGCTTAGGGTGCGCGCGGCCACACCTCCCCTGCTTTTATGAGGAATGGGTGTGTGCTACAATTGCTGCTCCAGCCTATTACTGTGAGCCAGCTGCTATATAAAGTTCCCTCCCCCTTTGGGGCATCTCCAGAGCTTCGCATTGAGTTCCTGAACCTAGCGATGTGAGTATGTGTGTTCAGCTCCTGCTCTGATTGTGATCAGTTCTGGGGGAGCTGTTGCTCTTTGTCCCCGTGTGAACTGTGTTTTGCCACCTGCCAGGAGGCAGAATATCCTGGTCCCTGTGTTTGTGTGGAGTCTTGCCTTGCACCTGTGTCTTGTTTCCTGAATCCTGGATCCTGGATTTGTTCCTGCACCTGACCCTGTCTAAATTGTGTCTTGTTTCTCCGCCTGCTCTGGGGGCAGTAATACCCAGATCGCCCTTCCTGGAGGTTGCATATCCAGCCCCGTCTATGTTGTGTCCTGTTCCCTGAATTCTGGACCTGCTCCTTTACCTGACCCTGTCTGAACTGTGTCCTCTGTGGGATGTTCCTGAGGTCCCTCCGTGTCTTGAACCCTGTGCCCAGTGACTGTGACTCTTTGCTACCTGACTTGCGGTGATTTAACCTGGGTTCATCTTGGAAGTAGGAGTCCGGTGTGTCCGCTGAGTTTCTGCCACTCTGTGCTCAGCTGGGGATTCGGTGCAATTCCCTGCCCGATCTAGTCCAACCCGGCAGGGTTTGCACCAGACCGCTGGGGTTCCTTTCTAGGTCGCTGCCAAATGACCGGAGCCTGATTACCGTGGCCTCTCGTCCGGAGCCTGATGACCACGGCCTGATGTCCAGTGTCTGACGACCCTTCCAGATGTGCTGTGCCTGATGTCCTCTTCCAGATGTCCGGATCCTATGCTTCTCTGCCCGATGTCCGGAGCCTGCCGATCGCTGCCAGTGGTCCGGAGCCTGATGACTGCGGCCTGATGTCCGGATCCTGTCAGTCGCTGCCAGATGTCCGGAGTCCGATGCCAGTGTGCTGATGCTCTATCTAAGATCCGAGTCCTGATGCCCTGCCTGTGTCCTGATGTCCAGTCTGTGTTCCTGGTATCCTGATGTCCGCGTTCCTGGTGTCCTGATGTCCGTGTTCCTGGTGTCCTGATGTCCATGTTCCTGGTGGCCTGATGTCCGTGTTCCTGGTGGCCTGATGTCCGTGTGCCTGATGTCCAGTCCGTGTTCCTGATGTCCAGTCCGTGTTCCTGATGTTCTGCCCGTGTCCCGATGTTCCGCTAATTCCCTGAGGTCCACCCAGTGATGACGTCCTTCTGGGATCGGTGTTTGATGTTCTCCTGCTGAGCCTGTGCTACGCCTGAGGCCTGAGAGAGAGGCCGTCCTAGTATGCCCGTGCCAGAGGATCCTGGACTGCATCAACCCGTGATGACTCCTGCCATCGTCTGACGTCTGTCCTGGGTATGTGTCTGATGTTCTCCTGCTGAGCCAGTGCTATGCCTGAGGCCTGAGAGATAGGCCGTCCTGATATGCCCGTGCCAGACAACCCTGGACTGCATCAACCCGTGATGTCCTCCTGCCTTTGTCTGTTATCCTGAGATGTGTACCCTTCCCTGATGTGCGGAACCGGGAGCCTTGCATAACTGTTTCGTTTCTGTACCATGTCTTGTTCAAGTAAACTTTGTCAATACCTGAAGTTGTGCGGTGTCGTTCTGCCTCCTCGTCCACATGCTCAGCTGCCACAGACCCCGGTCACTACTCTTCCCTAGTCTGGGTATGCCAGGGTCCCCCCTGTGGTCCAGTGGGTCCACATTCCGTTCCCACCTGGGATGCTCGCCCCACGTCGGCGTGGTCGGTCGACGTGGAGGCGCCGGCTTGGCCACGAACGCGGTCGCTAGTCGTGACAAACATGTATAGAAATCTGGACAAGACTCCATCAATTCGTCATGCCTGAGCCCAGGATGGAAGACTGGTTGAGGATATCAAGGGATTTTGAGGAGGAATGCCAGTTTCCAAATTGTATTGGGGCCCTTGATGGAAAACATATCCGGGTGCGTAAGCCGCCGAACTCTGGCTCCCAATTCTTCAATTATAAACAATACTCTTCTGTTGTATTGTTGGCACTGGCAGACCCTCAATACAAGTTTATAATTGTTGACATTGGGGTCTATGGAAGGACGGGAGACTCTAGAGTCTTCAATACTTCCATAATGGCTCAGCGGCTACGCACCAACCAGTTGGATCTACCAACACCACGCCAGCTACCAGGTTCCACTGAAGAATCAGTCCCTTATGTCCTTGTGGCAGATGAGGCGTTTCAGTTAATGCGCAATGTCATGAGGCTATATCCCCGCCACAACCTTGACCACAGGCGCAGAATTTTTAACTTCCGCCTATCACGTGCTAGGCGACTGGTGGAGTGTTCCTTTGGCATTCTTTGTGCCAAATGGCGGGTACTCCAGTCTGCCATTCACCTGAGTGAACAAAATGTTAATGAAGTTGTTAAAGCGTGTGGGGTTCTTCATAACTTCACCAGGATACATGATTGTTCCTCCTCTGCTGGTGTTGTGCGTAGGCCGGACAATGTGCGTAGGGTGAGACCACCTATCTACCCTCAACGTAGACCGCTCTCTGGGCTGAAAGTGCGTGATATTTTCACAAATTACTTTATCTCGCCTGAGGGGAAACTTCTTGGCAAGAGCATGCTGTGTCAATGTTATAATTTTGTTTTTTCTGTGTGTCTAAATATATATATTTATACCCCTTCGGATTCTATGACTGTTTCATTGCATTGGTAAGTGTATGTTATTATGCTGACACTGTTTTAGAGAAATCACACAGATACGTAAACTGTAGTAGACAAATTTTTACTTCTGCCTTTTTTTTGTTTTGTTTTAAAGGCAAGCATAATATTGCCATATGCAAACTATGGCAATGGGCCAAATTGCCCTTTTTCCATAATAAAACTTTTTTGAAAAGTAACATTTTCAAACAACCGAAAAAAATAAAATATGCAATATCAACATTGCTACATGAGAAAATTTCCCTACAAAGGAAAAAAGAGGTAGTCTCCAGCCCCAAAATTATTGCTAACAGATAACACTCACATTTCTTCAGAATGTTTTCCAATCATATTAATATTCCACCATGATAGGCAAGGCTACCTTACGCCTTTCAGACAGATATGACATGTCTGTACAAAAGAGAATATTTCACCGCGCTATACTGTAAAGTGAAAGGATGACAATACACTACTCACTTGCTAATGCCTAGGAAAGGCGTGCTGGCCTTAGTGAAGTAGTCACCTTTTTAGCCAGCTATGTATAGTAACAAATCAAGGCGAACAGCCTTAATAACATCACGCTCTCTGTATGTCTTAAAAAAAGTGGGTGGTGTGTTTTCATCCTTTCACTTGACCAGAATAGCATGGTTAAATATTCTGTGCTCTACACACATGTAATATCTGTCTGAAAGGCGTAAGGTAGCCTTGCCTGTCATGGTGGATTATTAATGTGATTAGAAAACATTCTGCAAATATGTGACTTTTCACCTTTTTAACAAAATTTGGTGATGGAGACCATCTGTTTTTTCCTTTTGATTGGTATTTGTAGCATCAGTCAAACCGCAGTGGACATCTCCTGGCATCAGACTGATTGTGTAAAGAGAATTATAAATTCTCATACGTTGGGGAAGGAGAATGCGGAAGAGCAGCCTGTGGTTGCTGCTGGCTACTGTGCCCAACATCGCCCTGTGTGGGGCCATACTGATGCCCATGATGTTGGAATTGTCCTGCCTCCTGTGAATGTTGGGGGTACTGGCCAGAGTAATAATGGGGAGGGGCATCTTATTGGCTGTGGTAGGCATGTGTCTCATACCCCCCAACATAGCCATATCATCCCCAACCAGGTTGGGACCAGCCTCCAACACTGGGTGTTAACAAGTGGCCATATTGGTGGGGTTGGCTAGAGGCAGACATTTGTGGCTGCTGTATTGAAGGTTGGGTAGTGGGAGGAAGGGGGTGAGGTGTAGGCCCACGTATTTGAGGATCCTCAGATCCTGCTTGAGCATGCATTTGTGGGGGGTGCCTAAGGCGCATGAGATTTCTTGGGGAAAGCTGCCACCTCTCAATATATTCAAATAATTCATAGGGCGTATTGGGGTATGTGCACGCATCAAGCAGGATCTGAAAACATCCTCTAATACGGAGCCTGACCTCACGGGAAAGGGCACGGAGATAATTGGCCAGGCTGCATGAGTATGCCTCCTCCCCATCATCACTATTTTACTCTGGCTAAATAATTTAGGACCCCAGTGTGCACATTAGTGCGGGTATCAGTGGCAGGTATTTGCCGCCTTCGGCTTCTTCCTCGCCGGGATGTGGCAGCAGGCTGTGGGAAGCCCCAGATGTGGCCAGTTGGGCTGCTGCTGATGTTGCCCTGCTCCTCTGCTCTTGCTGATGCTGCAGCAGCACCAGATGGTCCTGGTGGTGGGCTTTGGGGCGCAGGCAATGGCACATCCTGACTCGAATCTTCACCACAGCTCCTAGTAGGGGGAGAAGATGGGCCAGCCACCTCTTCCCCTGCAGACCCAGGAACGATGATGGGGTCTGTTTCTGAGCCAGTTCCTCTGTCCGTAAGGTTGGACTGAGTTCTGTTATGAAATAGAACAGAGCCAAAACTAAATACATATTTTTGGCCCTGTAAAGTATCTGTGTAATGTGGTGTGAGGTATCTACTTACGGTCTGAGATCCAGAATTGGGGCGAGGAAGGAGAGGCGGTCATAGTATATGTACTTTCTTTTCACATAGCCTGCATCCCCACTCCTGGACCGCTGCTGACGTTCCCGGCGGTATTGGTCCCGGATGCTTCGCCAGCTTCTCATGACATCTTCCACTGCAATGTGACAGGAAATATTGTCAAATTCACATATTTGATAGGTCAGATTTGCTACCAGTAGTCTAGGCATGGGGTCTTCTGGGGTGTGCTTTCTACCCATTGTGGCATATGTAATTGGGGCATACAGGCCAGATACACAGGGTCACAGCCTTCCCGCCTCTCTCCACGCTCCCGGCATCTTCCGGTCCCAGTAATCTTTTGCGCGAATGACCGCGAGAAGTCGCGCTCCCGCAACGTCATCGCGAATGACCGCGAGACGTTGCGCTCCTGCGAGATTGCGACATCATCGCGGTCATTCTCACAAAGGATTACTGGGACCGGAAAATGCCGGAAGCGTGGAGAGAGGCAGGAAGGCTGCACGGGACGCTGGAAGGTGAATATAACACCATTTTTTATTTTAATTCTATTTTTTACAGGGATATGGTACCCACAGCGTGGAGGACAGTCTTCTCTCCTCCAGACCGTGGGTACCATCCGCAAATGTTCTGCTTACTTTTCGCATGGTGGGCACAGCCACATGCGCAAAGTAAGCCGAACAATGCATTCCTATGTGGGCGGAATCGCCGCGATTTCGCTAAATTAATGAGCATGCTGCATTTTTTACCACAAAGCGATTCCACTGCGGAAAAAAGCGCAGCATTAGTACAGCATTGCGGAATCCCATAGGAATGCATGGGATGCTTATTTTTTGCGTTAACCGCCGCGAAAACGCAAAAAAAAATGCGACGTGTGAACGCAGCCTGAATTAAAGTTAAGGAGGATCTCTCCTCTACACTGCATCTCATAGTATATGAGTTTCTCAGTCTTTGCATACAACATACTGTATATAGATATCTGAACATCTGATAGATATTTCAGGCAGTAGAAGGCATTTAGATATAAATGAATGACATATTTTCATTATCCATTAATTTACTTCTTATTATATAAAAGATGCTAAGGGAAATATTAAATACATTTTCTTTTGGTGGCAGGAAAAAGAGAAGAAGGCAAAATTCTATTTAGGTCATTGTTTCTAATCCAATGTTCTTTTTATCTGGTAATGATTCAGTTGTTAAACGTTTAACACTATGTTCACACATTGTGTTTTACGATGTTTTTTTCTGCAGGAAAAACCTGCTCTCTTGACAGTAAAGAAGCTGCTTACAAAAAGCAGGTTTTGCACATTTTTGCTGTGGTTTTGCGGCGTTTTTTGGCATGGATTGTATGTGTCATTTGTATACAGTACATGCAATAAAGTTAGTTTCATTCACCAAAAGAGCAGCAAAAAAGAAAAAAACCCAGCGAAAGCATGGTTGTGTTTTTTTTGCAGCAATTTTATACTCCCCATTTGCTCTCTATGGTGAAAAAATGCTGCAAAAACGCTGAAAGAATTGTCATGCTGCAGATTTAACAAATGCAGCAGTTTTCTAATTTAGTCAGAAAAAAAACTATTGTGTGCATAAACTTTCTGTATTCTCATAGCTTTTGCTGGTATTGGAAAAAGCAGCTTTCAATTTGCATAAAAAACTCTGCATGAGTGGTTTGCATGTTAAAGACTGGGCCAATTTTTACAATTCTGACCCTTTATGAGTTAATAACTCTGGAACGCTTCCATGGATCCTGGTGATTCTGACACTGTTTCCTCCTGACTAGTGTTGAGCATTCCGATACCGCAAGTATCGGGTATCGGCCGATACTTGCTGTATCGGAATTCCGATACCGACTTCCGATATTTTTTCAATATCGGAAGTCGGCATTGGAATCGGAAGTTCAAAGTTGATTGACAGCCTGACGTCATCATGATGCGCGGTGTGTGGGCATCATGATGTGCCGTCATTTCGGGCCTTCCGGGGGTCTCTGCCGGCCTGCCGGGGGGCTGTGCCGGCCTGCCGGGGGGCTGTGCTGATGTCCGGGGGTCTGTGCAAGCATCGTCCGATGGGACTACAAGTCCCATCTGGCGATGCCTGCTACCATGACAGTGATTGACACATTAGCCAATGATGGGACAGTAGTAGTCCCATCATCCGGCTAATGTGTTAAATGTTAAAAAAAAAAAAAAACTACATACATACTACATGCATGCTACATACATACTACATACATACTACATACATACTACATACATACCACATATATACTACATACATACTACATACATACTACATACATACCACATATATACTACATACATACTACATACATACTACATACATACTACATACATACTACATATATACTACATGCATGCTACATACATACTACATGCTACATACATACTACATATATACTACATACATACTACATACATACTACATGCATGCTACATACATACTACATGCTACATACATACTACATATATACTACATGCATGCTACATACATACTACATGCTACATACATACTACATATATACTACATACATACTACATATATGCTACATACATACTACATATATACTACATGCATGCTACATACATACTGCATGCTACATACATACTACATGCTACATACATACTACATATATGCTACATACATACTACATATATACTACATGCATGCTACATACATACTGCATACTACATACATACTACATGCTACATACATACCACATATATACTACATACATACTACATGCATGCTACATGCTACATACATACCACATACATACTACATACATACTACATACATACTACATGCTACATACATACTACATATATACTACATGCATGCTACATACATACTACATGCTACATACATACTACATATATACTACATGCATGCTACATACATACTGCATGCTACATGCATGCTACATACATACTACATACATACTACATGCTACATACATACCACATATATACTACATACATACTACATACAATACATTCATACAATACATACATAGACATACAGTACATATAACATAGAGTAACATACTTACCAATACTTGTCACATTGTTCCCCGAAGCCATTGTCTTTTACGGAATAAATATTAACATAACAAACCACAAAAATACTCACCCACGATCCGAAGCAGTCCACGAGTGTGTCCCACGACGATCTTGGGTAGAGAACTGCAGCATCAGCTGTTGCTGCCGTTCTCTACGGGCTGCAGGAATCCAATGACGGAAGGTAGGTATCCTTCCGCACTGTATTTCTCCGCCACTTAAAAAAAAAAAGTCCCTAGTCTCACTTTATGCCATTGCTGCGTGCATGTAGTATATATGTAGTATGTATGTAGCATGTAGTATGTATGTAGTATGTATGTAGTATGTATGTAGCATGTAGCATGCATGTAGTATGTATGTAGTATATATGTGGTATGTATGTAGCATGTAGTATGTATGTAGCATGCAGTATGTATGTAGCATGCATGTAGTATATATGTAGTATGTATGTAGCATATATGTAGTATGTATGTAGTATGTATGTAGCATGCATGTAGTATATATGTAGTATGTATGTAGCATATATGTAGTATGTATGTAGCATGTAGTATATATGTAGTATGCATGTTGCATGCATGTAGTATATAGTATGCATGTTGCATGCATGTAGTATATATGTAGTATGTATGTTGCATGTAGTATATATGTAGTATGTATGTTGCATGTAGTATATATGTAGTATGTATGTAGCATGTAGTATGTATGTAGTATGTATGTAGTATGTATGTGGTATATATGTAGCATGTAGCATGCATGTAGTATGTATGTAGTATATATGTGGTATGTATGTAGCATGTAGTATGTATGTAGCATGCAGTATGTATGTAGCATGCATGTAGTATATATGTAGTATGTATGTAGCATATATGTAGTATGTATGTAGCATGTAGTATGTATGTAGCATGCAGTATGTATGTAGCATGCATGTAGTATATATGTAGTATGTATGTAGCATATATGTAGTATGTATGTAGTATGTATGCAGCATGCATGTAGTATATATGTAGTATGTATGTAGCATATATGTAGTATGTATGTAGCATGTAGTATATATGTAGTATGCATGTTGCATGCATGTAGTATATATGTAGTATGTATGTTGCATGTAGTATATATGTAGTATGTATGTTGCATGTAGTATATATGTAGTATGCATGTTGCATGCATGTAGTATATATGTAGTATGTATGTTGCATGTAGTATATATGTAGTATGTATGTTGCATGTAGTATATATGTAGTATGAATGTAGCATGTATGTAGTATGTAGTATGAATGTAGCATGTATGTAGTATGCATGTTGTATGTATGTAGCATGTAATTTTTTTTTTTTTTTTTACATTCAACACATTAGCCGGATGATGGGACTACTACTGTCCCATCATTGGCTAATGTGTCAATCACTGTCATGGTAGCAGGCATCGCCCGATGGGACTTGTAGTCCCATCGGACGATGCCTGCACAGCCCCCCGAAGCCTGCACAGCCCCCCGGAGCCTGCACAGCCCCCCGGCAGGCCGGCACAGCCCCCCGGCAGGCCGGCACAGCCCACCGGAGCCTGCACAGCCCCCCTGGCAGGCCGGCACAGCCCCCCGGCAGGCCGGCACAGACCACCGGAGCCTGCACAGACCCCCTGGCAGGCCGGCACAGCCCCCCGAAAGGCCCGTACAGACCCCAGAGAGGCTGTACAAGGGAAAAACAGGATTTTTCTTATTCCGATACCGGAAGTCCCATAGACTTGAATGGGACTTCCGGTATCGGAATCGGCGATACCGATACTTTTTTTTAAGATCGGCCGATCCATTCCGATCCGATACTTTGAAGTATCGGACGGTATCGCTCAACTCTACTCCTGACATATTGTATTTCATGATAGTGGTAACATTTCTTTGATACAACTTATGTTTATTTGTGAAACACGGCTGATCGCGTATGGCGTACTATTCCGTCCATGGGCATTAAGGCGCAGAGCACATGGACGGGATAGTACGTCGTATGGTAGAAAGGGGTTAATATTGTCTCTGAAACTAAAGGGGGTTTTACACATAGCGATATCGCTAGCAATATCGGTAAAACGTCACCGGTTTTGTGACGTTATAGCGATATCGCTAGCGATATCGCTATGTGTGATACTTACCTCCGACCGGCTCCCCCGCTGTCCATCGCTGATCGCGCGAGAATGGGTGGCTCCATTTCTCGTCATCTGCTTCCTGCTGGGCTTCCCGCTGTGACGACGAGCGACGCTGGACGCGGGCGGGAGGACGTCTGGATCGCTGTGTGTGAAAGGTGAGTATCGTGTGCTGCTGCATCGCTGTGAGATCTTTCTGTATGAAAGCTCACTAGCAATCATTTAGCGATGCACCAGCGATCCTGACCGGGTCGGATCGCTGGTCGGATCGCTGGTGCATCGCTAAATGTAAAAGGGCCTTACCTTTTGCCATTACAGGAGCATAAGATGCATGCTTCTTCTTACTGGGAGGCTTTAATGAAGACTGTTGATTCCTCCAATATAGCTTTTTGGGTAAAAGCTACCCTATTTTTTAGTACAGTAACCGCCCCACAACAATGGCCATGGGTTCTGTAAGGCTAATTTCACACCTCAGGTTTTCGGCGTCAGGCGCGATCCGGCGTCGTGCCGGAACGCCGGATCCGGCAAATATTTCATAAAACCGGATGTGACGGATCCGTTTTTCTGATGGATCCGTCTTGTTCTTGACAGACAAAACCGGATCCGTCTCATCCGGTTCATCCGTTTTTCGATCCGTTTTTCGACGGATTACGCCGGATCCGGTTTTTAAAAACACCCCTTGTGGCCTTCCGAACGGGATTGGCTACTGGAAAACTATATATAGCGTGTTCCTACAGCCCTTCTTTGACAGGTTGTAGAGGAGAAAGTGCAGGTTGGAGAGAAGAGCAAGTTACTGGCGAAAGATGGATGTTGTCATTGGAAATATTTTGAAGAATTTGGCGGATTTTACAGCGGAGGCGAATCGTTTGAGGGTGATTGTTCTGGAGAAGGAGAGAGCGAGACAGCAGCGCATCAGGCATCGTAGACGACGTTTGTGGATCCACCCCATCACAGCCAAGAGAATGACGCGTGGGGTCTATTCTACACTCTGCATGGACCTTCGACGAAACCCGGATAAATTTTTTGGATATGTTTGGATGAAAATGGAGAATTTTGATTACTTGGTGGAGCGCATTGCACACCTCATAAGAAAAGCGGACACCTATTGCCGCTTCTCTGTTTCACCCGCAGAGCGTCTGATGGTGACTTTAAGGTAAGCCACATTTATTGGATATGCTCGCATCAGAGCACACTTTCACTGCAATCTTGTTGGTGGTAGTTTGTATCTCCAAGTGTTATAGCTGAGTTTTGGTATGTAATGCTGTGATTTAAAACTAATTGATTGTTTTTTAATTCCCCACAGATTTCTTGCAACTGGAGAATCCCTTTCGTCACTGCATTTCCAGTACAGACTCTGGATTTCCACCATATCTGGAATAGTGAAGTACACATGCCGTGCACTGGGGGACTCCTTAGCTGAAGAGTTTTTACCAGAGCCCACAACAGAGAGGTGGATTGAAATTTCAGAAAAGTTTCAACAGATATGTCAGTTTCCCAACTGCTTGGGCGCTGTGGACGGGAAACATATCCGCATTGTAAAGCCAGCCGGATCGGGATCGGAATATTTCAATTACAAGAAATATTTTTCAATTGTCCTCATGGCCATCGCTGACGCGGAATACAAATTTATTGCTGTGGATATTGGGGCCTATGGCCGCTCCAATGACTCTCAAGTTTTCAAACTGTCTGCCATGGGGCGTAAACTGTATGGAAACACCTTCCAGTTCCCACCCCCTAGACCGCTGCCGCAAACATCTGGTCCACCTATGCCATTTGTCTGTGTAGGGGATGAAGCCTTCCAGCTGTCAGAACACCTTTTGAAACCGTACTCTAGCAGAGGATAGACAAGAACAAAACGCATTTTTAATTACCGCCTCACAAGAGCAAGAAGAATGGTTGAATGTACCTTTGGTATTCTGACAGCCAAATGGCGGGTCCTATTGACTGCGATCAACCTCAAGACAGAAACTGTGGACGAGGTGATCAAAGCTTGCGTGGTACTCCACAATTTTGTTATCTGCAAGGAACCCATTTCCATTGAGGACACCTCTGAAGAAACCACCTTGCAAGATTACCATGACATTACCACTAGAAGTTCTGTGACGGTTTCAGTAATGAGGGACAATTTTGCACTATACTTTATGTCACCTCAAGGCAGAGTACACTGGCAGGATGACAGAGTGTGAAAGATTTGTGCCCTTAACCAAACTTGTGTACCTTCTGTACCAACAGTATATACCTTTGCCAACCAAAGTTGGCTATCTTGTCATGGTCTCTATTTTTAGCTTTAGGCCACAGGTGTGTACCTGGTTGTGTTTTATGCAAAGTATTTCACCTTTTAACAAAAGTTGTGTACATTGTTAGGAAATCACCAACAATAAACACAACTTTTTAGGTGAAATACTTTGCTTCAAACACAACCAGGAACACAACTGTGGCAAAAAGCTAAAATTTACCCACAGTTATATACCTGGTTTTGAATACCTTTTTTACCTTTTAAATACCCTGTATTTAACCTTTTTTTTAAACATATTTCGCCGCAGAAAGAAATGACAGACAACCAGTGTAAACAATAATTTAACTTTTATTTAAAATATTTTTTTTTTGTAAACTGTTTTTAAAGTTAAAAAAACTTTTTTAATAAAGGTTTGAAACCAACTGGGCATTTTTATTACAAAACACATCATAAATCTGTGTAGTGTGGGGTGGAAATACTGCTGGAGGGGCTGCGGGACACTTCGACACTGGGAGTGTGGAGAGAGGATTGGGATCGTGGTGGGGAAGGAACAGTTAGAGGTGATGGTGTGGAAAAAGCTACAGAATGGGTGGACATGTGGGAGGCAGAAGAGGTGGTGGGCGTTGGAGTGGAGGGTTGGGCAGGGACTGTAGGAGCAGATGATGTTGATGGCAAGTTGTATGGGGAAGGAGTTTGGTACGGGGCAGGTTGCTGGAATTGGGGAGATGTCTGGTACTGGGGAGGTTGCTGGTACTGGGGAGGTTGCTGGTACTGGGGAGGTGGATGGTATGTAATAGGAGGGGGAGGATGGAAAGTGGCTGGAGGGGGTGCAGATGTAATAGGAGGGGGAGGATGGAAAGTGGCTGGAGAGGGTGCAGGTGGAGGAACTACTGGGGTGGGAAGAGGAGGTTGGGAAGTAACGTGCTGGAGAGCACTGTGGCATGAATGCATTACATGCATCTGCTGGGTAGGAGATAGCGTTTCCATGCGCTCCACAACAGACCTGAAAAAGGTGTGGTTTGGCGAAGATCTTGCTTCTGAATGCATGGTTTGCAAAAGTGTCTTCACCTCCAGAATGCTGGAGTTGATCTGCTGAAAGCCTGCGGAGATTTGCTCTGACAAGACTTTGACAGTTCTGGAAAGATGCATTCAGATGCAAGAACTCTGGCGCATAAGTCTTTTCCTGACCCCTCTGCCGCTGCCGTCCAGGACCCGCAGGTGTACTAGAGGTGGCAGGGGCAGAAGGGTGGGGTAAAGGGAAATCGATCTCCTCACCAGCAGCTTCATGTAATGTAGGCGGCCACGATGCTCCTGTGCTGGTGGATGGGACAGATGGGTCAAATGTGTGGGAAGGCTGGGAAGGTGCAGATGTACCGGGGCGGTCGAAGTGTCCCTCGGTGCCGGTCTCCTCAGGGATCGCCTCAGAAGGGTCCAATCGTGCAGGCTCCCGAGTGCTGCTCACCGTGCTGTGGAATAAAGAGAAAAAAAAACAATTAAAATAGTGACATGGTATGGCCCTGGCTGAAAAAAAAAAGTTACATCTAAGGCTAGTTTCACATTTGCGTTTTTTTTCGCAGTATTTTAGCGCTAAATAGCGCATGCGTTTTTTTTTCCTATACTTTGCATGGGATGCGCTTATGTGCGCATACACATGCGTTTGTACGCGTTTTACCGCGCATGCGTTTTTTCGCGCATGCGTTTTTTTGCGGTATGCGCTCGGGCGCACAAAATGCAACCTGTTGCATTTTTTGGTGCGTCCGACTTGCCTCAAAAAAACGCATGTGCGCGCAATGCGTTTTTTTACAGCAAGACACCCATTATAGTCTATGGGTGCGCATATGTGCGCATTGGCATGCTTATGTATGCGTTTTTTTGCACATGCGTTTTTTTTTGTTAACCATGGAATTTAGGGGTTTGGGTTAGAGTTAGGGTTAGTTAAGGGGGTTTAGGGTTAGGGTCAGGGTTAGGGTTAGGTTTAGGGTCAGGGTTAGGGTTAGTTAGGGTTTAGGGTTTGGGTTAGGGTTAAGTATGGTTTGGTTAAGGGTTAGGGTCAGGGTTAGGGTTAGGGTTAGGGTTAGTTAGGGTTTAGGGTTTGGGTTAGGGTTAAGTATGGTTTGGTTAAGGGTTAGGGTCAGGGTTAGGGTTAGGGTTAGGGTCAGGGTTAGGGTTAGGGTTAGGGTCAGGGTTAGGGTCAGGGTTAGGGTTAGTTAGGGTTTAGGGTTTGGGTTAGGGTTAAGTATGGTTTGGTAAAGGGTTAGGGTCAGGGTCAGGGTCAGGGTTAGGGTTAGGGTCAGGGTTAGGGTTAGTAAAGTCATGGTTTGGGTTAGTGTGAGGGGCCTCCTAATGTTGGAAAAAAACGCAAACGCGGTAAAAACGCACTAAAAATGCATACAAACGCATAAAAACGCTGCTTTTTTTCATGCATGCTCATAAAAATGCTTGAAAAAAAACGCAGCAGTTGTATGCTTTTGTATGCGTTTTTTCAATGCGTTTTTTTGCGGGAAAACGCGCTGCAAAAAAAAGCAAGTGTGAAACCAGCCTAACATTTTTTTTCACATGTGGTGTGTAATATTTACCTTCTAGTGACCATTGTTTCCCGGAGGAACGACAGGGCTTGTGCGTACTTGTACTTGCTCCTGCGTCCTCCAGATCCACTCGGGGCCCGCATCTCTTTATTGAACTCCTTCTTGAAACGATCCCTCACAGACCGCCACCGCTTCACAATTCTGTCCCCTGAAACGAGAAAGGAGTGGTTAGTATACAACATCAGTGTTTCCCAAACTCCAGTCCTCATGGTCCCCAGGGGTCATGTTTTCAGGATTTCCATAGTAAATAGAAATCCTGAACACATGATCCGTGGGGACCACGAGGACTGTTGTTCGGGAAACACTGGTTTACATCAAGCAACCGGTACTGTATATACTTACGCTCTTTAATCTGGGCCCGAGCATCGAGGTCCTCCCAGCGGTCCACAAGGAGCGAACAGATTTCCTCCCAGAGTCGCCGGGTAACGATCAGGTCAGCGTGGCGGCGGTCAGCCATATTCCAGAGCGGCTCCCTTTCTCTGACGAGATCGATGAGGTGGTCCACATCGATTCCTCCATCCTCACCGTCAGAGTCGGGAGCACACTGTGAAGGCTGTTAAAGAAAAAGACAAAAATAACATAATTAGCCTCCACAAAAGAAATGAAATAAAAAGTGCAAAAAAACAAAGCAAAAATATTTATACTTACACGCTGGTGACCGCCGCGTTGCTGTCGCCGACGACCCTGGGAGGCACTGCGAGGACCTCTTGGCCGAGCACCAGATTGGGAAGACTAGAGAAGAAAACAAAAAATGTTATGTCTTTGGATGTAGGCATTTGTTTGCTGTGTGTGGTCTGCAGAACATTGTTTTCTATGTGTTGTGTGTAGTGTGATGTTGTGTTTCTGCGTTTGATGCCAAAAACTTACCAATTGTGAGCCCACTCCAGGTGTCTGTCCACCCCTTCCTTCTTCTTCTGGGAGCTCCTCTTCATCTTGTGATTCCTGTTTTGAAATAAAAGGCAATGAATAGACATATATTACAGAGATGATGGATTTTGGAAATAAAAACTTACCGTCAAACGCTGACGATGCGAGGGAGGGCTCCCAGAAGAAGATGTGCTGTCTTCCTGCTGGCCAGACTCCATGCCTGTGGGTGGTGGTACTGCTGCTGCCAGTGCTTCCAGTGCTGCTGCTTCTGCATCTCTTGGGCGGCTGTTGAATAAAGAGAAACAAAGGGGCAATGAATATCTTGATATTCCATGGCCCTAGTTTGGAGGAATGGGGGATTTGATAATTTCCGTCTCTCATCTGCTGCTGGACTCCCCTCCCGTTGTTCAGCATGCTGCTCCATTTGGGGTGGTGGTGGTGCTGATGGTGCTGCAGTGGTCTCCTGCCTTGTCCTGCGCCTGGTTGCTGTCTTGGGTGCCATGTTGGGTGTGGCTGAGGGTCCCACTGTCTTGCTTTTATATATGTGTCTTGTGGGCAGAGCTACTGAGCATGCTCAGACCGAAAATACTGGATCCGGCGCATTGCGGCGCTCATAGGCTTTCATTGTGTGAAAAAGCCGGACGCGCCGGATCCGGTGTGTCCGGCTTTTTCGCCGGAGACAAAAAACGTTACAGTAGCCATTTTTTCCAGACGCCGGATTGAGACACATTGCCGGATCCGGCGAATACCGGATGAAACGCAGGGCCATCCGGCGCGATCCGGCGCAAATGCAAGTCAATGGGGGGAAACCGGATCCGGCATTGCATTTCGCCGGATCCGGTTTTTGTCAAAAGCGCCGGATCGCGCCTGACGGCGAAAACCTGATGTGTGAAAGAGGCCTAAGTGAAACTCAAAGTCTGCTGCCCAGATTACCGAATGGGTAGTTATAAGTTGGTCAAATATATGCAAGACACTGTTGGAAACTGGAATGTAATAAAAGGGATCTGTTCATATTCTTCGACAAGAGAAACAAGGACATTTCCATCCCAGACCATAGCTGATATTATTGTTGGTAACTGGAAAAAGAGCATGCAGGCCCCACCGCTGACCCAAACAACACTTGCTACCACATGCTTACATTTGATTGAAAATAAAGATTCAAATGATGCATATTAACAAATTGAATCTATTTTTGCACTTCATTCAGTACGAAGACATATAAAAATACAGCAAAATAGTAGCACTAACTAAATGGGTGCAATATTTTCCCCAAGGAAACTGGCAAAGTAGAAGATATAAAAAATATAATAGAAGAATGTGTAGTTCACCATCTCAGCTTAGTCTCTCCTGGCACAACCCAATTCCCATCTTCTTCTGCCAAGATTTGAAGGCTGGTTGCATCCTGCAAATGATGAAATAATAAGGAGGCATTAATTGATTTTTTTTCCCAAAATTCACGAGCTCAAAATCCATGTAAAGGTCCTCATTGTCTTGTGATTCCCGACAATAAAATTAAAATCATCTCAACAAAAAGGACATCAAATCCAATCCAGGTGTGACCACCCACTCAATCTGACAATTTAGGGGAATTCTGAAAGTGTGCATAGTGAACACCGTCAAGATTCACCAATTAACTAAATACATTCCCTATAGATAAATATAAACATATCATAATGCAAAAATTTAGCTCAAGATAGGAAAACATGGTTAATATACCTTTCCTTCAATCTTATTTATTGCATATAGAAAGCAAAATGGAGGCACAGTGGCAACCAAAAGTTTTGCATTTTTTTAATTTGTAATTCTGTATGGTTGTTGTCTTGCCATTTTCCTGGTGAGGAATTGAAAGAGCAGGAAGTCGTCATCATGATAGAAATTCATTTTAACCAAAATGCTTTAGAGTATAGGTATGGTCATTTAATTAAAGACAACCGACTGCCAAAAGTTTTGCATATACTATTTATTGTGCAAGGAGTTTGTATGTTCTCCCCGTGTTTGCGTGGGTTTCCTCCGGGTTCTCCGGTTTCCTCCAACATTCCAAAGACATGCTGATAGGGAATTTAAATTGTGAGCCCCATCGGGGACAGTGATGATAATGTGTGCAAACTGTAAAGCGCTGCGGAATATGTTAGCGCTATATAAAAATAAAGATTATTATTATTGTTCACAATATAGAGAGCAATTCATTTGTTACAATGCCATAGCATAGTATTTTGTAGCATAACCTCTGGCTTTAATTACTGCACCACACCGACGGGCATTGCAGCCACTAGGGTATTCAAGACATCTGGAGGAATCTTGCTCCATTCCATTTACTAATCTGCAAACAATGTATCTTTATTACTATGGGTACAGGCCCCCACTCGTTGCCCTAACTCATCCCAAAGTTGCTCTATAGGGTTTAAATTAGGTGATTGGCTTGGCCATCACAACAGGCATACATTTTTCTTTGTTAATCAATTTTTTGCTAAATTAGATGCTTGCTTAGAACCATTGTCTAGCTTGAATTTAAAGCCCCTGCATACTTTGGTTTTACCATTTGGCAGCATTAAATTCTCCAGTATATCCTTGTACATAGTAACAGTCATATTTCCATCAATTCTATGCATGGCCAATTGCAGATGCAGAAAAGCAGCCCCAAACCATGAAATTGCCACCACCATGTTTCACTGTAGGTTTTTGCCATTTTTCACCATCATGTTTTCCAATTGGGCGGTATATATAGTGCCTGCCATCACTATCAAATAGATTTAACTTGGATTCATTCGACCACAACACCTTAGATCCATCTGTCTCTTTCTATTGACTGTGTTCTTAGGCAAATGCATTCAACCCTACTGCTCTTAGCCGTCACGCCACAGTTTGGCAATTCACTTTGACCCCATATTCTTTGCTCATTTCATGCAAAATCTGTACAGCACTCTTATGGACATCAGATACTGAGTTTTTCCTTAATAATCTGATCAACTTTGGATGAAGTTTTCTGCTGTCATCCACTTCTAAGTTTCATAGCCTTATTTTCTTTTCTTTATTATACTGTATGTGACACTACTCTGAGAGCAGTTGAATTTCATAGCTACTTCTTTTATGACTTTTGCCTGACTTCACTCTGAGAATAATAAGCTTCCTGACATCAGGTGATAAATTTGGTTTTGTCTTTGCCATGTTTTAACCAAAAAACACACGCACAAAAAAATGTAGGCGCAATTTGACTACCCATGACAAAATATGCAAAACATTTGGCCCAGCAAATGTTGACAACTAACACAAAGGGATAAAACAATTATTTGCTTCCAGTTTACTAAAATCACCAGGAACTTGTCATCACAACAACCAGACAGGAGTAATCACACTTTTTAAAAAAGCAAAACTTTTCGTCACCACTGTATATATAAAGAATTCTCCTGCATCCCCTTTTCCTTTTTCTTACAAGCTTGTGTCTGACTTTAAGACATCTGACAAATAAATAAGCCTCCAACCTATTACTAGCCTCGAGCCCCATTCATGAACTGTCAGATGAAATGAAAGAAATAAAAAGGTTTTAGATTTTATAGAAAATTTCTAGATGACTACAGTGGGTACAGAAAGTATTCAGACCCTTTTACATTTTTCACTCTTAGTTTCATTGCAGCCAAATGGTAAATTCATTAATGTACACTTTGCACCCCATCTTGACTGAAAAAGCAGAACTGTAGAGATTTTGGGAAATGTATTAACCCCTTACCTACAATTGACGTAATATTCCGTCCATGTGACCATGGACCTAATTACCATGGACGGAATATTACGTCATCGCGATCAGCGGCGCCCACGTGGTGAGCGCCGCTGATCGCGGCCGAGTGTCAGCTAATTATCATAGCTGACACCCGGCACAATGTGTCAGGGGCGGTCACGGACCGCCCCCGACACGTTAACCCCTTGCACACCGCGATCAAACGCGATCGCGGTGTACCGGGGGTTAAAGGGAAGCATCGGCAGGGAGGGGGCTCCCTCCGTGCTTCCCTGAGCCCCCCACGGCAGCGCAATGTGCAGCGCTGCTGCGGGGGACTCCCTTCCTCCAGGCCCCCGAATCCAAGATGGCGACGGGGGCCTTCGGGGGCCTGAGGAAGCTGGCTTCCTCAGTGCCTGCAAAGCGCAGGCATGAGGAAGTCTGCAGCAGTGCCTGTGACAGATCGCTGATCTGTCACAGTGATCTGTGATGTGACAGATCAGCGATCTGTCACAGGACAGTGATGTCCCACCTGGGACAAGGTAATAAAGTTAAAAAAAAAAAAAAAAAAGTGTTAAAAATAATTTAAAAAAAAATCGCTAAATAAATTAGTTAAAAAAAAAAAAATATTCCCCAATAAATCCATTTTTTGAAAATAAAAAAAAAACAAAAAACAATAAAAGTACACATATTTGGTATCGCCGCGTCCGTAATGACCTGCCCTATAAAACTGTCACATTAGTTAACCCCTTTAGCGAACCCCTTAAAAAATAAAAATAAAAAACGAAGCAAAAAATAATGATTTATTATACCACCGAACAAAAAGTGCAATAACGCGCGATCAAAAAGACGCATATAAATATCCATGGTACCGCTGAAAACGTCATCTTGTCCCGCAAAAAACGAGCCACCATACAGCATCATCCGCAAAAAAATTAAAAAGTTATAGCTCGCAGAATAAAGCGATACAAAAATAATTATTTTTTATATAAAATTGTTTTCATTGCAAAAAACCGACAAAACATAAAAAAACGACCTAAATGAGGTATCGCTGTAACCGTACTGACCCGAAGAATAAAAACGCGTTATCAATTTTACCGCACGCGGAACGGTGTAAACGCACCCCCCAAAAGAAATTCATGAAAAGCTGGTTTTTGTTCATTCTGCATCCCAAAAATCGGAATAAAAAGCGATCAAAAAATGTCACGTGCCCGAAAATGGTACCAATAAAAACGTCAACTCGTCCCGCAAAAAATAAGACCTCACATGACTCGGTGGGTCAAAATATGGAAAAATTATAGCTCACAATATGTGGTGATGCAAAAACTATTTTTACAATAAAAAGCGTCTTTTAGCGTGCGACAGCCGCCAAACATAAAAACCGCCATAAATCGTAAATCAAACCCCCCGTTATCACCCCCTTAGTTAGAGAAAAATAATAAAACTAAAAGAAAATGTATTTATTTCCATTTTCCCGCTAGGGTTAGGGTTAGGGTAGGGTTAGGGCTAGGGTTAGGGCTAGGGTTAGGGCTAGGGCTAGGGTTAAGGCTAGGGTTAGGGTTAGGGCTAGGGTTAGGGTTAGGGCTAGGGTTAGGGTTAGGGATAGGGTTAGGGCTAGGGCTCAGATTAGGGTTAGGGGTGTGTTGAGGTTAGGGTTGGAGTTATAATTGGGGGTTTCCACTGTTTGGGCACATCAGGTGCTCTCCAAAGGCAACATGGCGTCTGATCTCAATTCCAGCCAATTCTGCGTTGAAAAAGTCAAATGGTGCTCCTTCCCTTCCAAGCTCTGCCATGTGCCCAAACAGTGTTTTACCCCCACATGTAGGGTATCAGCCTACTCAGGACAAATTACAAAACAACTTTTGGGGTCCAATTTCTCCTGTTACCCTTAGGAAAATAAAAAACTGGGGGCAAAAATATAATTTTGCGGAAAAAAATGTTTTTTTTATTTTCACGCCCAGGCGTTATAAACTTCTGTGAAGCACTTGGGGGTTCAAAGTGCTCTCCACACATCTAGATAAGCTCCGTGGGGGGTCTAGTTTCCAAAATGGGGTCACTTGTGGGGAGTTTCAATAGTTTAGGTACATCAGGGGCTCTCCAAACGCACATGACACCCGCATACCAATCCATCAAAGTCTGCATTCCAAAACGTCACTACTTCCCTTCCGAGCCCCGACGTGTGCCCATACAGTAGTTTTCTCCCACATATGAGGTATCAGCGTACTCAGGACAAATTGGACAACAACTTTTGGGGTCCAATTTCTCCTGTTACCCTTGGGAAAATAAAAAAATGGGGACTAAAAGATCATGTTTGTGGAAAAAATACGATTTTTTTATTTTCACGCCCGGTCGTTATAAACTTCTGTGAAGCACTGGGGGGGTTCAAAGTGCTCACCACACATCTAGATAAGTTCATTAGGGGGTCTAGTTTCCAAAATGGGGTCACTTGTGGGGGGTTTCCACTGTTTAGGTACATCAGGGGCTCTCCAAACGCAACATGACACCCGCAGACCATTCCATCAAAGTCTGCATTCCAAAACGTCACTACTTCCCTTCCGAGCCCCGACGTGTGCCCATACAGTAGTTTTCTCCCACATATGAGGTATCAGCGTACTCAGGACAAATTGGACAACAACTTTTGGGGTCCAATTTCTCCTGTTACCCTTGGGAAAATAAAAAAATGGGGACTAAAAGATCATGTTTGTGGAAAAAATACAATTTTTTTATTTTCACGCCCGGACGTTATAAACTTCAGTGAAGCACTGGGGGGTTCAAAGTGCTCACCACACATCTAGATAAGTTCCTTGGGGGGTCTAGTTTCCAAAATGGTGTCATTTGTGGGGGGTTTCTACTGTTTTGGTACATCAGGGGCTTTCCTAATGCGACATGGTGTCCGATCTCAATTCCAGCCAAAAACGTCAAATGGCGCTGCTTCCCTTCCGAGCTCTGCCATACGCCCAAATAGTGGTTTACACCCACATGTGGGGTATCTGCGTACTCAGGATAAATTGCACAATATCTTTTAGGGTCCTGTTACTTTTGGAAAAATAAGAATTGAGGGTGAAAAGATCATTTTTGTGGAAAAAATATGATTTTTTAATTGTACTGCTGTACGTTATAAACTTCTGTGAAGCCCTTGGGGGTTCAAAGTTCTCACCACACATCTAGATAAGTTCCTTGGGGGGTCTAGATTCCAAAATGGTGTCATTTGTGGGGGGTTTCCACTGTTTTGGTACATCAGGGGTTTTCCAATCGCGACATGGTGTCCGATCTCAATTCTAGCCAAAAACGTCAAATGGCGCTGCTTCCCTTCCGAGCTCTGCTATGCGCCCAAATAGTCATTTACACCCACATATGGGGTATCAGCGTACTCAGGACAAATTGCACAAAAACTTTTAGGGTCCTGTTACCCTTGGAAAAATAAAAATTGTGGGTGAAAAGATCATTTTTGTGGAAAAAATATGATTTTTTAATTGTACCGCTGTACGTTATAAACTTCTGTGAAGCCCTTGTGGGTTCAAAGTTCTCACCACATATCTAGATAAGTTCCTTGGGGGGTCTAGTTTCCAAAATGGGGTCACTTGGGGGGGTTTCCACTGTTTAGGTACATCAGGGGCTCGCCAAACGTGACATGGCGTCCGATCTGAATTCCAGCCAATTTTGCATTGAAAAAGTCAAACGGCGCTCCTTCCATTCTGAGCTCTGCCATGCGCCGAAACAGTGGTTCCCCCCCACATATCAGGTATCAGCGTAGTCAGGACAAATTGCACAATAACTTTTGCAGTCCAATTTCTCCTGTTACCCTTGGTAAAATAAAGAAAATTGAACCTGAAGTATTTTTTTTGTGAAAAAAAGTTAAATGTTCATTTTTTTTAATATTCAAAAAATTCCTGTGACGCACCTAAAGGGTTAATAAACTTCTTGAATGTGGTTTTAAGCACCTTGAGGGGTTCAGTTTTTAGAATGGTGTCACTTTTGGGTATTTTCTATCATATAGACCCCTCAAAGTGGCTTCAAATGTGAAGTGGTCCCTAAAAATAAAATGGTGTTGCAAAAATGAGAAATCGCTGGTCAAATTTTAACCCTTATAACTTCCTAGCAAAAAAAAATTTTGGTTGCAAAATTGTGCTGATGTAAAGTAAACATGTGGGAAATGTTATGTATTAAGTTTTTTGTGTGCCGTATCGCTGTGATTTAAGGGCATAAAAATTCAAAGTTGGAAAATTGCGAAATTTTCAAAATTTTCGCCAAATTTCCGTTTTTTTCACAAATAAACGCAAGTTATTTGAATGCAATTTTACCACGAACATGAAGTACAATATGTCACGAGAAAACAATGTCAGAATCACCAGGATCCATGAAAGCGTTCCAGAGTTATGACCTCATAAAGGTACAGTGGTCAGAATTGTAAAAATTGGCCCGGTAGTTAACGTGCAAACCACCCTTGGTAGTGAAGGGGTTAAAAAAGAAAAACTGAAATATCATATGGTCATAAGTATTCAGACCCTTTGCTCAGTATTGAGTAGAAGCACCCTTTTGAGCTAGCACAGCCATGAGACTTCTTGGGAATGATGCAACAAGTTTTTCACACCTGGATTTGGAGATACTCTGCCATTCTTCCTTGCAGATCCTTTCCAGTTCCATCAGGTTGGATGGTGAATGTTGGTGGACAGCCATTTTCAGGTCTCTCCAGAGATACTCAATTGGGTTTAGGTCATGGCTCTGGCTGGGCCAGTCAAGAATGGTCACAGAGTTGTTCTGAAGCCACTCCTTTGTTATTTTAGCTGTGTGATTAGGGTCATTGTCTTGTTGGAAGGTGAACCTTAGGCCAAGTCTGAGGTCCAGAGTACTTTGGAAGAGGTTTTCATCCAGGATATCTCTGTCCTTGGCCGCATTCATGTTTCCTTCAATTGCAACCAATCATCCTGTCCCTGTAGCTGAAAAACACCTTTGTAGCATGATGTGCAACCACCATGTTTCACTGTTGGGATTGTATTGTGCAGGTGATGAGCAGTGCCTGGTTTGCTCCACACATACTGCTTAGAATTATCACCAAAAAGTTCTATCTTTGTCTGATCAGACCAGAGAATCTTATTTCTCATAGTCTAGGAATCCTTCATGTGATTTTTTTAGCAAATTCTGTGTGGGCTTTCATATGTCTTGCACTGAGGAGAGGCTTCCATTGTGCCACTCTGCCATAAAAGCCCAACTGGTGGAGGGCTGCAGTGATAGGACCACAAAGTAAACTTTCTCCTATCTCCCTGCTGCATCTGTGGAGCTTAGCCACAGTGATCTTGGGGTTCTTCTTTACCTCTCACCAAGACTCTTCTCCCACGATTGCTCAGTTTGGCTGGTCGATCAGGTCTAGTAAAACTTCTGGTAGTCAGAAACTTCTTCCATTGAAGGATTATGGATGCCACTGTGCTCTTAGGAACCTTGAGTACTGCAGAAGTTCTTTTGTAACCTTGGCCAGATATGTGCCTTGCCACAATTCTGTCTCTGAGCTCCTCGGCCAGTTCCTTTGACCTCATGATTCTCATTTGGTCTGACATGCACTGTGAGCTGTGAGGTCTTATACAGACAGGTGCGTGCCTTTACAAATCAAGTCCATTTAATTATACACAGCTGGACTCCAATGAAGGAGTAAAACCATCTCAAGGAGGATCACAAGGAAATGGACAGCATTATGTGACCTAAATATGAGTGTCTGAGCAAAGGATCTGAATACTTATGACCATGTGATATTTCAGTTTTTCTTTTTTAATAAGTTTTCAAAAATGTCTACATTTCTGTTTTTTTTCAGTCAAGATGGGGTGCAGAGTGTACATTAATGAGAAAAAAAAAGAACTTTTTTGAATTTAGCAAATGGCTGCAATGAAACAGAGTGAAAAATTGAAAGGGGTCTGAACACTTTCCGTACCCACTGTATTTGTTTCAGCAATATGTATAAAATTCCTGTAAGACTAAGTTCACATAGGGGTTAAAAAAAACATATGATTTATCATCTAGATAAAATGGCATATTGGTTGAATCCGGATGACAGATGAAAAATTGTCCATCTGTGGCCATTCATTTTTACACATCAATTTTTCTTACAAGACCATAAAGCTCTTTCTTATGTTAATAACCCCAATATACTGTATGTATAGAAATCTGATACATTATGAAAGATCAATATGGGATCAGTTTTTTTTTATACCCTCATAGACTTGAATAAGCAAATCATATTCAAAATAAGGAAAAGACTAGTGAATGCTGCAATTTTCTTCATGTGTACATTCAAATCATGTGAAAAAAATGACACTTGAAAAGCCCCATTGAATAAAATGGTTATGAGTAGAGATGAGTGACTTTGCCTTTTTTAGGGTCGAGTCGGGTTTCTTGAAACCCGACTTTCTCAAAAGTCGAGTCGAACAAAATCGGGCGACTATTGTGAAAAGTCGAAGGCCGACTGAAACACGAAACCCAATGCAAGTCAATCTGGAAGCAAAGTCAGCGGGGAGTGGAGGACAGTAAACACACGTGCCGTACCGCTTTTTTTTAAAGTGCTCGAAATCTCTCATTCTGGGAAATTTGACTTTGGCGCTCGTTTTTGCCGACCGCATGGCCGACTTCACGCTGTGGTCGGGTTTCGGTCAGCGAAATCCGACTTTGCGACTTATGAATCTGGCCGACCTGTTTCGCTCAACTCTAGTTATGAGTGCTGTCTGTGTAAGGTCAGTTTTTTCATGGATAACACCTGGACCAAAAATATAGTTGTGTGAATGTACCATAAGGCAAAATTGGCTTCAGCTAGCTCTTCCTTGGGTCCAACAGCTAGGACACAAAAAGGTTAACGCTATTGTGTGGGTCTCTATTTTCAATTAGAATAGGTTACAGAAATGTCTATTGTAAGAAAATAATTATAGAAGGATAGGGAAAATGAAGGGAGGTAAGCTCACCAGTCTCGGTTGCGATCCATAATCCTCCTGCGCACGGAGTCACCTTGATCAGGGGTGTTGACTGAAGCAAAATAAAGGATGGAATCTCCAGCGCTGGACTTCAGTTAAAAATACATCATTTATTGTAAATTCTTAAAATCGAACAGAAAAAAGTGTGGATAAGGACATACAGGCACATGGGGTCTCTGGTGGTCTCCAACCAACGCGTTTCGACCTAGAGGGTCTTACTCATGGTTCACACTAGACCAATACTGACGACTACAAATAGTACAAAAACTAGTAAATCACAGGTGTTGGACAAAAGAATTAATGAAAATAGGGAGTATCCCTACCAGTTAACTCTTGCAAACACTCAGCCTAATGTGGAGCTGAAACAAAAACTAGTCGGAAAAACAGGAAAAAAAAAAAACTAATAAAAAGATATCATAAGAATATAATAACAATCACAAAAATTATCAGAATAACCAGAATTGAATAGGACTAAGTAGAATGTAAATATACAGAAGAAAATATCAATCTAATTGCAATATTAAATCAAGTCGTTTGTTCAGACCTAATGGTACTCTTGTATTTAATTTAAAAATCCAAAAGGATTCACGATTTAATAATTTTCTCCTGAAATCACCTCCCCTAGTAGATCTATAGACTTTCTCTATTGCTATAATTTTGAGACTATCAGTTTTACCTCCATGAACAGTTTTACAATGATAAGAAACTGCTGAAATATTATAATTGCTACTAGTAGCTTCTGACAAGTGTTTCCTAATTCTCTTTTTAAGAGGTCCTATTGTACAGCCTACATATTGTAGGTTACAAAAAACGCATTCAATAACATATATTACTCCTTCTGAATTACAATTTATGTGAGACTGAATAGGGTATGATATGCCAGTAACACTAGAAGTGAATCTGCTGGTTTTAACCACATAGTTGCAGACTTTACAGGGATGATGTCCACATTTGGAAAAGCCTTTATATGACAACCAAGTATTATTTTTAGTTCTCCTATTACTGATAAAAAGACTGGGGGATAAGATATCGCTCAAAGCAGGAGCTTTCCTGGCTATGTATCGTATCTGGGTATTGTCCAGAATTTGACCAAGTTTATTATCATTGTGTAAAATAGGTAAATATTTTTTGACAATGTCCGTTATCTTATTGAATTGTGGACTGTACATGGTAGAAAAACTAACTATAGGACGGTCATAATTATTACAGGGGGCCCGTGTGCGATTCTTTTTCTTGTTAGCAGTAACTCCAGTGTGTACAAGGCTCAAAGGAGATTCATTCAGCAGGGTGTGTCTATCGATCCTGCTGACAATATTATCAGCTTTCTTTAGCATCCAATTAGCATATCCTCTGTCCTTAAAGGGGGTTTTACACTAAGCAATATCGCTAGCAATATCGCTAAAACGTCACCGGTTTTGTGACGTTATAGTGATATTGCTAGCGATATCGCTATGTGTGATACTTACCAGCGACCGGCTCCCCCACTGTCCATCGCTGATCGCGCGAGAATGTCCGGCTCCATTTCTCGTCGGGCGCTTCCTGCTGAGACTTCCTGCTGTGACGTCCAGCGACGCGTGGAGGCGGGCGGGAGGACGCAGGATCGCTGTGTGTGAATGGTAAGTATCGTGCGCTGCGTCGCTGCTGCATCGCTGTGAGATCTTTCTGTATGAAAGCTCACTAGCGATCATTTAGCGATGCACCAGCGATCCTGACCGGGTCGGATCGCTGGTTGTATCGCTGGTGCATCGCTAAATGTAAAAGGGCCTTAAGTCTAGAAAGGGTTTTGTTTGATTCTTTAGTAGAGTTGAGCGATACCAGCCGATACTTGAAAATATCGGATCGGAATGGATCGGCCGATCTTAAAAAAAAATATCGGTATCGCCGATTCCGATACCGGGAACCAATGCAAGTCAATGGGGCCAAAATATCGGAATTAAAAAAAACCCTTTCTTTCCTTGTAGGTTAATTCTACATGAAGAAAAACAACTAAGAATAATGTAGAATGTATTGTGGGAGGTGGAGGAGACATTAAAGCCATAGAGGTTTAGCCCAATCAAATGGAATAGCAGGAATTAAACTTTTTTTTTTAAAGATGTTAGGAGTTACAAAGATATTGACTATGTTAGCCTCATTTATATTTTGCCAGACATGTATGTCTTCTTCTTCTACTTCCTTTTTTTACATTCTTCTTCTTCTTCTTCTACTTCCTTTTTTTACATTCTTCTTCTTCTTCTTCTACTACTTCCTTTTTTTACATTCTTCTTCTTATTCCTTTTTTTACATTCTTCTTCTTCTTCTTCTTCTTCTTCTTCTTCTTCTTCTTCTTCTTCTTCCTTTTCTTACATTCTTCATATTCTTCTTATTCAACAATTATTATTCTACATATTCAGCTTCTTCATCTTCTTCCTATTCTTCTTCATCATATTCTTGTTTGTGTCAGGCATTCCTGTAGTTGTTATCTAGAAAAGTTAGAAGTTTACACCTTCCGTTCTGCCTGTCACAAAAGATTTACAACAGGATTTGTCCGCGTTCAGTTTGGCCTGCAGAAGCAGGCCTTTTCCAGGGGCACCACGAGGAGGAACGGACTCACCCCCATACACTGCTTAGTCTTCTTCTGCTTATAAATAAGATAATATCATTTGCTCAGAGTATTAGTCTTATGCTTAATGTTCTTCTGCTTTGTTTTTTTTATGCTTCTTTGTCTTCTCTCTCTTGTTGTTCTGCATCTTGGTGGTTGTCTTCCTGTTCTTTGTCCTCTTGAACCAGCTGACGGTACTGGCACCCGGAGGGGCAGCAGAAGGAACAAGAGCCAATGGCACTACCGAGGACCAGCTGACGGTGCTGGAACCCGGTTACTAAGCAGGAGGTACCTGTGCTACAAAGCACTACCAAGGACCAGCAGACGTTGCCGGAACTCGGATACCGAGATGGAGGCACCTAGGCCAAAGGCTCTGACGAGAACCAGCTGACGGTGCTGGAACCCGGAGGGGTAGCATAAGCTGCAAGAGCAAATGGAAATAGCGAGGACCAGCTGACAGTGCTGGCACCCGGAGGGGCAGCAGAAGGAATAAGAGCCAATGGCACAACCGAGGACCAGCTGACGGTGCTGGAACCCGGTTACTAAGCAGGAGGTACCTGTGCTACAAAGCACTACCAAGGACCAGCAGACGTTGCCGGAACTCGGATACCGAGATGGAGGCACCTAGGCCAAAGGCTCTGACGAGAACCAGCTGACGGTGCTGGAACCCGGAGGGGTAGCATAAGCTGCAAGAGCAAATGGAAATAGCGAGGACCAGCTGACAGTGCTGGCACCCGGAGGGGCAGCAGAAGGAATAAGAGCCAATGGCACAACCGAGGACCAGCTGACGGTGCTGGAACCCGGTTACTAAGCAGGAGGTACCTGTGCTACAAAGCACTACCAAGGACCAGCAGACGTTGCCGGAACTCGGATACCGAGATGGAGGCACCTAGGCCAAAGGCTCTGACGAGAACCAGCTGACGGTGCTGGAACCCGGAGGGGTAGCATAAGCTGCAAGAGCAAATGGAAATAGCGAGGACCAGCTGACAGTGCTGGCACCCGGAGGGGCAGCAGAAGGAATAAGAGCCAATGGCACAACCGAGGACCAGCTGACGGTGCTGGAACCCGGTTACTAAGCAGGAGGTACCTGTGCTACAAAGCACTACCAAGGACCAGCAGACGTTGCTGGAACTCGGATACCGAGATGGAGGCACCTAGGCCAAAGGCTCTGATGAGAACCAGCTGACGGTGCTGGAACCCGGAGGGGTATCAGAAGTTACCCCTGAAAAGCAAAGTTGGCATGCCGCAAGCTGGCCGCAGTTACCGAATCACACAGTCCTACAGGGGGTGCTTGTCCTACTGGCACTATGGAACAAACCTTTCTTACCAGAACCCGCAGTCCACATAGGAAGCACCTAAACTGCTGGCACCCTAGCCTCGGCTAACCCAACCGCAACACGACATGGCAACTTGGGGTGGCAAACTGACATTGACACTTCCCGGAAACAGCAGGCAGGGCTGGAACCAAGCTGGGCAGGAGGGAGTACCCGTGCCAAAGTCAGTTATGAGCAGCAACTGGCGATGTTGGAGCCCAGGACAAGCACTTAGCAGGCTGAGGCCTGATGTGCTGTCAATTGGGAGGCAGCAGGACAGATTGCCATCAAAACAGCAGGGGAACAGCTGACGTTACTGAACCCCACAAACACAGGAGCTAGTGTTTTACTCTGTGAAGACGGCACTTCCGAGCAACAACTGGCTGTGTTGAAGCCCAGGGACAAGCACGGAGCAGGCTTAGGCTGCATTGAAGAAATTTTAAGATCGGTTGTAGACTACTAATTTGAACCAAGCTCCACTTAGGCCTGTGGATTCACTGATTTTCGTATTTCCCCTGTCCTCCAACCCCGCCAGTTACAGCTCCGAAGTGGCGTCTGCACAATCCACACTTGTTCCTGTGTTACAGGTGTTCAGTCCGGTCAGTTAATCCCCTGATGTGTGTCCGGCAATGTCGCCTGCTCTGTCCACATTCCGATAATGGGAATGTGGACAGAGCAGGCGACATTGCCGGACACACATCAGGGGATTAACTGATCGGACTGAACACCTGTAACACGGGAACAAGTGTGGATTGTGCAGACGCCACTTCGGAGCTGTAACTGGCAGGGTTGGAGGACAGGGGAAATACGAGAGACAGTGGAGCCACAGGCCTAATTGGAGCACGGTTAAAAATCAGTAGTGGTACGACTGTGTAGGCAGCAGGAGACTTTGCCATCCACACAGCAGGGGATCAGCTGACATTACTGAACCCCACTGAGACACGGGAGCAAGTATCTCTTTCCGTGTGGACGGCACTTCCGAACTACAACTGGCTGTGTTGAAGCCCAGGAAATAGGAGGGTGTAGGCAGAGGCCTACTGAATTTTGAATGAGGTGACAGCAGGAGAGACTGCCATCCACACAGCAGGGGATCAGCTGACGTTACTGAACCCCACTGAGACACGGGAGCAAGTATCTCTTTCCGTGTGGACGGCACTTCCGAACTACAACTGGCTGTGTTGAAGCCCAGGAAATAGGAGGGTGTAGGCAGAGGCCTACTGTATTTTGAATGAGTTTACAGCAGGAGAGACTGCCATCCACACAGCAGGGGATCAGCTGACGTTACTGAACCCCACTGAGACACGGGAGCAAGTGTCTCTTTCCGTGTGGACGGCACTTCCGAACTACAACTGGCTGTGTTGAAGCCCAGGAAATAGGAGGGTGTAGGCAGAGGCCTACTGTATTTTGAATGAGTTTACAGCAGGAGAGACTGCCATCCACACAGCAGGGGATCAGCAGACGTTACTGAACCCCACTGAGACACGGGAGCAAGTGTCTCTTTCCGTGTGGACGGCACTTCCGAACTACAACTGGCTGTGTTGAAGCCCAGGAAATAGGAGGGTGTAGGCAGAGGCCTACTGAATTTTGAATGAGGTGACAGCAGGAGAGACTGCCATCCACACAGCAGGGGATCAGCTGACGTTACTGAACCCCACTGAGACACGGGAGCAAGTATCTCTTTCCGTGTGGACGGCACTTCCGAACTACAACTGGCTGTGTTGAAGCCCAGGAAATAGGAGGGTGTAGGCAGAGGCCTACTGTATTTTGAATGAGTTTACAGCAGGAGAGACTGCCATCCACACAGCAGGGGATCAGCTGACGTTACTGAACCCCACTGAGACACGGGAGCAAGTGTCTCTTTCCGTGTGGACGGCACTTCCGAACTACAACTGGCTGTGTTGAAGCCCAGGAAATAGGAGGGTGTAGGCAGAGGCCTACTGTATTTTGAATGAGTTTACAGCAGGAGAGACTGCCATCCACACAGCAGGGGATCAGCAGACGTTACTGAACCCCACTGAGACACGGGAGCAAGTGTCTCTTTCCGTGTGGACGGCACTTCCGAACTACAACTGGCTGTGTTGAAGCCCAGGAAATAGGAGGGTGTAGGCAGAGGCCTACTGAATTTTGAATGAGGTGACAGCAGGAGAGACTGCCATCCACACAGCAGGGGATCAGCTGACGTTACTGAACCCCACTGAGACACGGGAGCAAGTATCTCTTTCCGTGTGGACGGCACTTCCGAACTACAACTGGCTGTGTTGAAGCCCAGGAAATAGGAGGGTGTAGGCAGAGGCCTACTGTATTTTGAATGAGTTTACAGCAGGAGAGACTGCCATCCACACAGCAGGGGATCAGCTGACGTTACTGAACCCCACTGAGACACGGGAGCAAGTGTCTCTTTCCGTGTGGACGGCACTTCCGAACTACAACTGGCTGTGTTGAAGCCCAGGAAATAGGAGGGTGTAGGCAGAGGCCTACTGTATTTTGAATGAGTTTACAGCAGGAGAGACTGCCATCCACACAGCAGGGGATCAGCTGACATTACTGAACCCCACTGAGACACGGGAGCAAGTATCTCTTTCCGTGTGGACGGCACTTCCGAACTACAACTGGCTGTGTTGAAGCCCAGGAAATAGGAGGGTGTAGGCAGAGGCCTACTGTATTTTGAATGAGTTTACAGCAGGAGAGACTGCCATCCACACAGCAGGGGATCAGCTGACGTTACTGAACCCCACTGAGACACGGGAGCAAGTATCTCTTTCCGTGTGGACGGCACTTCCGAACTACAACTGGCTGTGTTGAAGCCCAGGAAATAGGAGGGTGTAGGCAGAGGCCTACTGAATTTTGAATGAGGTGACAGCAGGAGAGACTGCCATCCACACAGCAGGGGATCAGCTGACGTTACTGAACCCCACTGAGACACGGGAGCAAGTATCTCTTTCCGTGTGGACGGCACTTCCGAACTACAACTGGCTGTGTTGAAGCCCAGGAAATAGGAGGGTGTAGGCAGAGGCCTACTGTATTTTGAATGAGTTTACAGCAGGAGAGACTGCCATCCACACAGCAGGGGATCAGCTGACGTTACTGAACCCCACTGAGACACGGGAGCAAGTATCTCTTTCCGTGTGGACGGCACTTCCGAACTACAACTGGCTGTGTTGAAGCCCAGGAAATAGGAGGGTGTAGGCAGAGGCCTACTGTATTTTGAATGAGTTTACAGCAGGAGAGACTGCCATCCACACAGCAGGGGATCAGCTGACGTTACTGAACCCCACTGAGACACGGGAGCAAGTGTCTCTTTCCGTGTGGACGGCACTTCCGAACTACAACTGGCTGTGTTGAAGCCCAGGAAATAGGAGGGTGTAGGCAGAGGCCTACTGTATTTTGAATGAGTTTACAGCAGGAGAGACTGCCATCCACACAGCAGGGGATCAGCTGACGTTACTGAACCCCACTGAGACACGGGAGCAAGTATCTCTTTCCGTGTGGACGGCACTTCCGAACTACAACTGGCTGTGTTGAAGCCCAGGAAATAGGAGGGTGTAGGCAGAGGCCTACTGTATTTTGAATGAGTTTACAGCAGGAGAGACTGCCATCCACACAGCAGGGGATCAGCTGACGTTACTGAACCCCACTGAGACACGGGAGCAAGTATCTCTTTCCGTGTGGACGGCACTTCCGAACTACAACTGGCTGTGTTGAAGCCCAGGAAATAGGAGGGTGTAGGCAGAGGCCTACTGAATTTTGAATGAGGTGACAGCAGGAGAGACTGCCATCCACACAGCAGGGGATCAGCTGACGTTACTGAACCCCACTGAGACACGGGAGCAAGTATCTCTTTCCGTGTGGACGGCACTTCCGAACTACAACTGGCTGTGTTGAAGCCCAGGAAATAGGAGGGTGTAGGCAGAGGCCTACTGTATTTTGAATGAGTTTACAGCAGGAGAGACTGCCATCCACACAGCAGGGGATCAGCTGACGTTACTGAACCCCACTGAGACACGGGAGCAAGTGTCTCTTTCCGTGTGGACGGCACTTCCGAACTACAACTGGCTGTGTTGAAGCCCAGGAAATAGGAGGGTGTAGGCAGAGGCCTACTGTATTTTGAATGAGTTTACAGCAGGAGAGACTGCCATCCACACAGCAGGGGATCAGCTGACGTTACTGAACCCCACTGAGACACGGGAGCAAGTGTCTCTTTCCGTGTGGACGGCACTTCCGAACTACAACTGGCTGTGTTGAAGCCCAGGAAATAGGAGGGTGTAGGCAGAGGCCTACTGAATTTTGAATGAGGTGACAGCAGGAGAGACTGCCATCCACACAGCAGGGGATCAGCTGACGTTACTGAACCCCACTGAGACACGGGAGCAAGTATCTCTTTCCGTGTGGACGGCACTTCCGAACTACAACTGGCTGTGTTGAAGCCCAGGAAATAGGAGGGTGTAGGCAGAGGCCTACTGAATTTTGAATGAGGTGACAGCAGGAGAGACTGCCATCCACACAGCAGGGGATCAGCTGACGTTACTGAACCCCACTGAGACACGGGAGCAAGTGTCTCTTTCCGTGTGGACGGCACTTCCGAACTACAACTGGCTGTGTTGAAGCCCAGGAAATAGGAGGGTGTAGGCAGAGGCCTACTGTATTTTGAATGAGTTTACAGCAGGAGAGACTGCCATCCACACAGCAGGGGATCAGCTGACGTTACTGAACCCCACTGAGACACGGGAGCAAGTATCTCTTTCCGTGTGGACGGCACTTCCGAACTACAACTGGCTGTGTTGAAGCCCAGGAAATAGGAGGGTGTAGGCAGAGGCCTACTGTCTTTGTAATGCGGAGACAGCAGGAGAGACTGCCATCTCCACAGCAGGGGAACAGCTGGCAGTGCTGAACCCCACTAACACTTGAACGAATGTGTTTGGCTCTGTGGAGACGACACTTCTGAACACCAACTGACGCTGTTGGAGCCCAGGATTAGGCGAGGAGCAGGCTGGGGCCTACTGGATTTTGGCAGGTGAAGGCAGCAGGAGACTTGCCATCTCCACAGCAGGGGAACAGCTGGCAGTGCTGAACCCCACTAACACTTGAACGAATGTGTTTGGTTCTGTGGAGACGACACTTCTGAACACCAACTGACGCTGTTGGAGCCCAGGATTAGGCGAGGAGCAGGCTGGGGCCTACTGGATTTTGGCAGGTGAATGCAGCAGGAGACTTGCCATCTCCACAGCAGGGGAACAGCTGGCAGTGCTGAACCCCACTAACACTTGAACGAACGTGTTTGGCTCTGTGGAGACGACACTTCTGAACACCAACTGACGCTGTTGGAGCCCAGGATTAGGCGAGGAGCAGGCTGGGGCCTACTGGATTTTGGCAGGTGAAGGCAGCAGGAGACTTGCCATCTCCACAGCAGGGGAACAGCTGGCAGTGCTGAACCCCACTAACACTTGAACGAATGTGTTTGGTTCTGTGGAGACGACACTTCTGAACACCAACTGACGCTGTTGGAGCCCAGGATTAGGCGAGGAGCAGGCTGGGGACTACTGGATTTTGGCAGGTGAAGGCAGCAGGAGACTTGCCATCTCCACAGCAGGGGAACAGCTGGCAGTGCTGAACCCCACTAACACTTGAACGAACGTGTTTGGCTCTGTGGAGACGACACTTCTGAACACCAACTGACGCTGTTGGAGCCCAGGATTAGGCGAGGAGCAGGCTGGGGCCTACTGGATTTTGGCAGGTGAAGGCAGCAGGAGACTTGCCATCTCCACAGCAGGGGAACAGCTGGCAGTGCTGAACCCCACTAACACTTGAACGAATGTGTTTGGCTCTGTGGAGACGACACTTCTGAACACCAACTGACGCTGTTGGAGCCCAGGATTAGGCGAGGAGCAGGCTGGGGCCTACTGGATTTTGGCAGGTGAAGGCAGCAGGAGACTTGCCATCTCCACAGCAGGGGAACAGCTGGCAGTGCTGAACCCCACTAACACTTGAACGAATGTGTTTGGCTCTGTGGAGACGACACTTCTGAACACCAACTGACGCTGTTGGAGCCCAGGATTAGGCGAGGAGCAGGCTGGGGCCTACTGGATTTTGGCAGGTGAAGGCAGCAGGAGACTTGCCATCTCCACAGCAGGGGAACAGCTGGCAGTGCTGAACCCCACTAACACTTGAACGAATGTGTTTGGCTCTGTGGAGACGACACTTCTGAACACCAACTGACGCTGTTGGAGCCCAGGATTAGGCGAGGAGCAGGCTGGGGCCTACTGGATTTTGGCAGGTGAAGGCAGCAGGAGACTTGCCATCTCCACAGCAGGGGAACAGCTGGCAGTGCTGAACCCCACTAACACTTGAACGAATGTGTTTGGCTCTGTGGAGACGACACTTCTGAACACCAACTGACGCTGTTGGAGCCCAGGATTAGGCGAGGAGCAGGCTGGGGCCTACTGGATTTTGGCAGGTGAAGGCAGCAGGAGACTTGCCATCTCCACAGCAGGGGAACAGCTGGCAGTGCTGAACCCCACTAACACTTGAACGAATGTGTTTGGTTCTGTGGAGACGACACTTCTGAACACCAACTGACGCTGTTGGAGCCCAGGATTAGGCGAGGAGCAGGCTGGGGCCTACTGGATTTTGGCAGGTGAAGGCAGCAGGAGACTTGCCATCTCCACAGCAGGGGAACAGCTGGCAGTGCTGAACCCCACTAACACTTGAACGAATGTGTTTGGCTCTGTGGAGACGACACTTCTGAACACCAACTGACGCTGTTGGAGCCCAGGATTAGGCGAGGAGCAGGCTGGGGCCTACTGGATTTTGGCAGGTGAATGCAGCAGGAGACTTGCCATCTCCACAGCAGGGGAACAGCTGGCAGTGCTGAACCCCACTAACACTTGAACGAATGTGTTTGGCTCTGTGGAGACGACACTTCTGAACACCAACTGACGCTGTTGGAGCCCAGGATTAGGCGAGGAGCAGGCTGGGGCCTACTGGATTTGGGCAGGTGAAGGCAGCAGGAGACTTGCCATCTCCACAGCAGGGGAACAGCTGGCAGTGCTGAACCCCACTAACACTTGAACGAATGTGTTTGGCTCTGTGGAGACGACACTTCTGAACACCAACTGACGCTGTTGGTGCCCAGGATTACGCATGCCGCATGCAGAGGCCAATGGGCAGCGGTTTTTATGGAGGTTGTGGACTACTACTGATTCTAACCATGCTCCACTTAGGCCTCTGGCTCCACTGTCTCTACTATTTACCCTGGCCTCCAACCCCGCCAGCTACATCTCTGAAGTGGCGTCAGCACAATCTACACTTGTTCCTGTGTTACTGGTGCTCAGTCCCATCAGTTGATCCCCTGATGTTTGTCCGGCAAGTTCGCCAGCTCTGTCCTCATTCCCACTACTGGTTATGGGAATGTGGACAGAGCAGGAGACCTTGCCGGACACACATCAGGGGATAAACTGATGGGACTGAGCCACAGGAACACAGGAACAAGTGTAGATTGTGCTGACGCCACTTCAGAGATGTAGATGGCGGGGTTGGAGGTCAGGGGAAATAGTAGAGACAGTGGAGCCAGAGACCTAAGTTGGGCACGGTTAAAAATCAGTAGTGGTTTGAATGTTGATGGAGCTGGTGACTCTGCCGTCCACACAGCAGGGGATCAGCTGGCATTACTGAACCCCAGTAACACAGGAGCTAGTGTGTTTCTCTGTGCAGACGACACATCTGAGCGACAACTGGCTGTGTTGAAGCACAGGGATTATAGTTCAGGTGGTAGAAAAATGAACACACCAGCAGACCTGGATACAGTTGCCAACCACTAATTTAGTCTGTAAGAGGAATGGCAAAGTCTTTGGAGATCCAGGCCTTGTTCATTTTCAGAAAAGTCAGCCGGTCAACATTATCGGAAGATAGTCGCGTGCGACGGTCTGTTAGTACACCACCTGCGGCACTAAAGACACGTTCCGATAATACACTGGCAGCAGGGCAAGCCAGCACCTCCAATGCATACTGGCTAAGCTCTGGCCATGTATCCAGCTTAGAGACCCAAAACTTGAAGGGGGAAGAGCCATCTGGGAGTACAGCGACAGGGCAAGACATGTAGTCTGACACCATCTGACGGAAGCGTTGCCTCCTGCTGACTCGAGGCGTCGCTGATGGTGTAGACAATTGTGGTGGACACACAAAACTTTGCCACATTTGGGCCATAGTGGTCTTGCCTTGTGCTGCGGCACTGCCTCTGCTCCCTCTTTGTGCAGAGTTTCCTCCACTGCCTCGACGCACAGAGCTGCTTTGTAAAGCACTTGCAACAATGCTGTCGGGTGGAATGGAAAACATTATGGACTGCACCAGTGACTCTTCGTACTCCCGCATTTTACGCTCCCGGTTCAACGTTGGTATGAGCCTTTGTACGCTGTCCCGGTAGCGAGGATCTAGGAGGGTGTACACCCAATAATCAGCCGAGACGAGAATGTGGGCGATGCGGCGGTCGTTTCTCAGGCACTGCAGCATGAAATCAACCATGTGCTGCAGACTCCCAACTGCCAAAGAACCGCTGTCCCCTGTTTGAGGCGTGACCTCGACCTGCTCTGCATCACCCCACCCTCGCTGTACATACTGAGTAGAGGTTTGTGTACCTCCCTCCTCTGGAGAGATGTCTTCCTCCTCCATCGACTCCTCCTCATCCTCCTCACAAAGTGTCCCCTGCCTAGGCCTTTGTGAGGAAACACGTAGCGCAGACTGTCCAGAAGCAGATGGCATTTGGGACTCCTCATCCTCCACCTCTTCTGAAACCTCATCCCTTAGTGCTTGCAGTGTTTGTTGAAGCAGGCAGATAAGGGGGACAGTCATGCTGACTAGTGCATCATCTGCACTCGCCATCCGCGTGGATTCATCGAAGGCACGCAAAACGAGGCAGATGTCCTTCATAGAGGCCCACTCAATGGTGCTGAAGTGTGAACGGCGCACAGTGCGACTTGTTTGCGCCTGATGCAGCTGGTACTCCATGACTGCTGCCTGCTGCTCACACAACCGCTCCAACATATGTAACGTTGAATTCCACCGGGTGGGTAGGTCACATATGATGCGATGTTCTGGAAGGCCAAATCGTCGCTGCAGAGCAGCGAGGCGCGATCTTGCCGTGCTGGAACGTCGCAAGTGAGCGCACTCTATGCGGACCTTGTGCAACAGTGCATCAAGATCCGGATAGTCCCTCAGAAAGCTCTGCACGACCAAGTTAAGAACATGTGCCAGACATGGGATGTGTGTGAGGTTGCCTAGGCCAAGAGCTGCCACCAGATTTCGGCCATTGTCACACACTACCAAGCCCGGCTGGAGATTCGCTGGCCCAAACCACACATCGCTCTCCAGCTTGATAGCATTCCAGAGCTCCTGCGCTGTGTGGCTTCGATTCCCCAAAGAAATTAATTTGAGTACAGCCTGTTGACGTTTGGCCACGGCTGTGCTCATATCGGTCGTAACAGGCTCCTGCTCTGCTGTTTCTGAGGAACTTGAGTAGGAGGAGGAGTCTATGTGTACAGACTGGAGTCCTGCAATCCGTGGCGTTGGAAGAACACGTACAGCGCCACTCTCCAGATCCGTACCCGGCTCCACAACATTGACCCAGTGGGCAGTGAGGGAAAGGTATCGTCCCTGTCCATGGTTACTGGTCCACGCATCGGTGGTCAGGTGGACCTTGCTACTAACGGCGTTTAGTAGCGCATGTTTTATTTTGCCCTCAACATGTTTCTGCAGGGCAGGGACGGCTCGCCTGCTGAAATAAAAGCGGCTGGGCACGTTGTATTGGGGGACTGCCAATGCCATTAAGTCCCGGAAGGTGTCAGTGTCCACCAGCCTGAATGACAGCATTTCAACTGCCAGAAGTTTGGCAATGCCAGCATTCAGAGACTGTGCTCGGGGATGGTTTGCCGAGTAAGGGCGCCTTTTATCCCATGCCTGTGCTACCGATGGCTGTGATGGATGGGAACGTGCTGTTATGGGTGGAATCTGACAGGGTCTCCGGACAACAGTGGCAGAGGTTCTTCCTTGGCGATCCTGTGAGGAAGCCGAACCAGCAGTGTGTGAGCTGGAGGAAGAGGGCCCAACACGAACTGAAGAGGTGGTAGGTGGTGCTGTACGTTGGCCTACGTCTTGAGGGTGTCTCTGCAACTCCAACTCGTGCTTGGTGCGCACATGTTTCCACATATTTGTGGTATTGAGGTTGCTGACATTTCTCCCTCTTTTGACTCTCTGATGACACAGCTTGCATTTGACAAAGCAAATGTCATCTGCAACTGTGTCAAAAAAGGACCACGCACTGCAACTCTTGTGAGCGCCCGGTTTGCCTTTGGAAGGAGGAATGCTCCTAACGGGTGCCGAAGTGGAGGGTACAGGCAACCAAGTCTTCCCCCTCCCTCTGCCTCCTGTTTTGGCCGGTAGGGGAATCTCTTCCTCCGAGCTGCTCCCACCACCTTCCTGTTGCTCACGCCATGATGGGTCAAGGACCTCATCATCTTCCCTCCCCTCTTCAAACAGCTGCTTCTCCGGGGTTGTCTCGCCAGCACCGTACGCACCAGAAAGTGGCAACTGAGTCTCGTCATCATCTGATGCGTACTGAGGTGTGCTGACCATAGGCACTGGCCCACTCGCCTCTTCAGATTCAGAGGGACAAAGAAGTTGCGCATCACTGCATACTCCCTCTTCTTCACATTCAGGAATGCTGCTTGGCTGGCCCCCTCTTTCCAAGCCAACAGATTCCGAGAACAGAAGTAGAGATTGTGATGGCTCCTGTCCATGTCTCTCTGACTGCCTGGGCACTTTGGCAGGTGGTGAAGAGACAGATGGTTGCTCTTCGGTGCTCTGACCCTGAGAGGATGCGGAAGTAATTGAAGTCGATGCGTTAGCTGCCATCCATCCGACAACGGCTTCAATTTGTTCCTCCCGCAGCAGTGGGGTACGTTGAGGTCCTACAAAGCTGCGCATAAAGGACTGTTGCCTGCTAAAACTGGGGGATGCTGATCCACTGGTGCCCGCAGCAGGCCCAGAATCCCCACGTCCTCTACCTGTAGAATCCCCACGTCCTCTCCCTGCAGAATCCCCACGTCCTCTCCCTGCTGAAACTCCACGCCCACGCCCACGCCCCCGCGCCTTACTCCCTGCCTTCTTCATCTTGCAAGACTGCTTAAGATAGGCAAAAAAGGACAAAGGGGGGCCTTAGTGTGCTTATTCCTGAACAGCTGGTTACAGGTACAAGAAACACTAATTTTATGAAGTGTGTGTGTGTGGACTAGACTTTAATAGGAGCTGATGTGGCCTACACAAGTTCAAAATGTAGTGTTTGGTGAACTTTTTATGTGGTTTCTTTGTTTGAAACAAACTCAAAGTATGAGAACAAAGAATTGAAACTGATAGTATCACCAACTTTTTGGAGCTATTACAATGCAGGCAGGTAACCTACAATGCAAAAGATGAGGCTCCAAAAAAATTGGGTAATACTAATCTGGCTGCGCCGGCAGGGCACAAGCCAGAAAAAAAGGCTCCTCTATCTACTCCTATATAGTGTTTGCAACCAACCAATGTTGATGGATACGGATGGATGCACACTAATAGGAGAAGAAAAAATGAGCTGCACTCAGAGACAAATATGTGTGAGGCAGTGACGCACGTTGAGCGTCCTACAACCAGACGTAGCTGCAGGACACTCTACTCAGCGTGAGCTGCACTCACACACAGTCAGAGACCTCTCAGACAGCCGTCAACAGTGCAGCTAAGTGGGCACTGGCACTGACAGGCTGCAGAAAGGCTCCGCTGTGTACTCCTATATAGTGTTTGCAACCACCGTAGATGGAGACGGATGGATGCACACTAATAGAAGAAAAAATGAGCTGCACTCAAATAAAAATATGTGTGAGGCAGTGACGCACGCTGAGCGTCCTACAGCCAGACGTAGCTGCAGGACACACTACTCAGCGTGAGCTGCACTCACACACAGTCAGAGACCTCTCAGACAGCCGTGAACAGTGCAGCAAAGTGGACACTAGCACTGAAAGGCTGCAGAAAGGCTCCGCTGTCTACTACTAGTGTTTGCAACCAACGTATATGGATACGGATGGAAGCACACTAGATTGAAATTATTTAAAAAATGCAGCTCAAAAAATAAAAGATGTATGAGGCAGCAGTGATCACACTGGGTGGCCTACAGCCTGACGTGGCTGCAGGACCCACTCCACAGCGTGAGCTGCACTCACACAGCCCTTGCAGACAGCTGTGAAAACAGCGCTGCTAGGGAAAAGCAAGCTACAGTGGTGGTTTATGTAGCCTGGATAAAGCACAATATTGTTTTTAGAATCGCTATTTCTAACTGTCCCTCACAGTCTTCTACAGCAGCCTGTCCCTAACTGAATTCACAGCAGAGTGACCAGAAATGGCGGCTGCGGTGGCTTTTATAGTGCATCATGACATCATTTCGGCAGCCAATCACAGCCATGCCAATAGTTAACATGCCTACATGCCTAACAGGATGTGCCCACACTTCGGAGGATTCCCATTGGCTTAATCAAAGCAAGCAGGCTCATAGCATGATGGGAACTTCCTATTCCGATTCCGATCCCGGAATCCGATATGAAAAAAGTATCGGAATTAAGTATCGGAATTCCGATACCGCTAATATCGGCCGATACCCGATACTTGCGGTATCGGAATGCTCAACACTATTCTTTAGCAAATGTTATAGGTGAACTACAATTTCTTTTTAACCTAATTAATTCTCCCACTGGAATGTTTTTAACCACGTGCTTGGCTGTCAGAATTCACAGACAAAGTCACATCCAGATAACTGATAGAAAAATCCGACACTGTAAATGTAAATGAAAGATTAAAATCATTCATATTAATATAGCTAATGAAATCACTAATCCCTGAGATGTCTCCCTTCCAAATCAAAATCAGGTCATCTATAAAGCGGCCATATAGTTGTATATTTTGTGAAAAGGGATTATTGTTACATAAGATATATTTCTCTTCCCAAACAGCTACTGTAATATTAGCTAAAGCTGGGGAACATTTACCCCCCATACTTACTCCTTGTTTTTGTAAGAAAAAAATTCCAACAAATGAAAAATAATTATGTGAGAGAAGAAAGGAAACTGCATCCACAATGAAGGATTGAATTTCTATCACATATGTGCTATATTTGTCCAAAAAGAATGTGAGACTAGAGATAATCACATTGTGTGGTATGGACGGGTATAAACCCACCACATCACAAGTAATCCATGAATATTCTGGTGACCAATGATAATCATCCAAGGCAGAGATTAACATTTTGGTGTCTCTGATATATCCTGGAAGATCAATGACCAAAGGTTGTAGGTAATGATCAACCCACTCTGCCAATTTCTCTGAAAAAGACCCTATCCCCGAAATTATAGTTCTAAAGGGGGGGGGGGAACAAATCCTTGTGGATTTTAGGAAACGCATGATAAATGGGAATCACAGGGTTCTTGATATTAACATAATCATAAATTTTCTGTGTTATGGCCCCTGTGACTAAACCATCGTTTAATAATTTTGACAAATCACACTGAAATTTAGACGTGGGATCACTAGAAATCTTGGAATAGGTAGCAGAATCATTCAAAATGCGCAGATTTTCTGAATAATACAGACCAGCATTAAGCACGACTACTCCACCCCCTTTATCTGCCTGTCTCACCAGAATGTCAGCATTATCTTTTAACTCTTTCATAGCTGCTCTCTCTTGTGCTGTTAAATTGTCATATGTCATTTCTGTTATTTTATCAAGCTCCACTAAATCTTTCTCTATTAGTTCTTGGAATATATCTAGAATAGCAGGTCTGGACTGAACTGGATAAAACCCTGGATTGGGCATTTTAAAGAGATCATTTAAAGTCCTATTTTTTGGTAAGGAATGTGATTGTAAGTCTCTAAGAGTGGAATAGCCTATAAGATCTTTAAAAGAAAAATTTCCATAGGGAAAAATTAACTCAGGAATATTTGTAGATCCAGACAGTGACAAGGTCTCTGAAGAGGTGGACTGGTAGTCAAAATGACATTTCAAAGTTAAATTTCTAGCAAACTTATTCACATCTAGAAGAGTCTGATAAATATCAAATTTGTTGACTGGACTAAATCCCAAGCCTTTGCTCAAGAGAGTCATATGAGCTTCTGATAGGATATAGCTTGAAAGATTTATTACAGGGCATGTTGATATCTCCTCCTGTTTCTGAAGTGGTAGTATCTTTTTATGTTTCCTCCCCGCTCTTCTCCGTCGTTTTTTGATCTCCTTACGATAATTCCATCACTACGGATATCCTCAGAATGATTAGTGTTGAAGGAAGCATCTAAGAACTCTTCTGACGTATTCAGATTAGAACTGGAAGACACTGTTGAATCATGAGACCTGGTGAAGCTGACCCTGCGATCTCTATGGTGAAAGCCTGAAAAACCATGCTGATATCGTTTTTTACCTTCTTGAAAAGGACGGCTTTTCTTCCAGGAATAGACCTGGTTCAATTCAAAGTCGCATTTGTCTCTTGTGAATTTACTGCGTTTTATATCTGCAATATATTCTTCCAGTTTGGAAAGATTTTTTTCCATTCTTGAATTAAATTTGTCAAAGTCTTTCACATTATTGTGTTTGTTCAGAGAAGTCTGCATCTTAGTGATCTCTTCTTTAACACAAGTCATCTCCAGTTCCTCATATTTAATAATCAACTCCATTAATTTGAAAGAACTTTGTGTAAGAATCTGCTCCCACTCTAATCTGAAAGTGTCTGAGTAGATGAAGGTAGGTCTTTTATTCAGTCTCAATCCCCTAGGGATAAGTTTTTTCGTCAGATAAGATTTTAGAGAGGTCATGTCCCACCATAATCTGGTTTCCTTATTTTTCCGATTTTCCAGTTTATTAAAAAGGTTTTCTAAAGACTCTACCTGAGAGACCCCACTGCTCACATTAGTAACATCATCTGTAGAATCAAAAATGGCTGCAAAGAGATGCTGCCTATTTCTGTCCAAATCCATGTCCATAGAATTAGTGTTTACAAGCGTCCACAACAATTATAGAGTAAGGGACCAGGACTAGATCATAAATATAATTATAGAAGGATAGGGAAAATGAAGGGAGGTCAGCTCACCAGTCTCGGTTGCGATCCATAATCCTCCTGCGCACGGAGTCACCTTGATCAGGGGTGTTGACTGAAGCAAAATAAAGGATGGAATCTCCAGCGCTGGACTTCAGTTAAAAATACATCATTTATTGTAAATTCTTAAAATCGAACAGAAAAAAGTGTGGATAAGGACATACAGGCAGATGGGGTCTCTGGTGGTCTCCAACCAACGCGTTTCGACCTAGAGGGTCTTACTCATGGTTCACACTAGACCAATACTGACGACTACAAATAGTACAAAAACTAGTAAATCACAGGTGTTGGACAAAAGAATTAATGAAAATAGGGAGTATCCCTACCAGTTAACTCTTGCAAACACTCAGCCTAATGTGGAGCTGAAACAAAAACTAGTGGGAAAAACAGGAAAAAAAAAAAAACTAATAAAAAGATATCATAAGAATATAGTAACAATCACAAAAATTATCAGAATAACCAGAATTGAATAGGACTAAGTAGAATGTAAATATACAGAAGAAAATATCAATCTAATTGCAATATTAAATCAAGTCGTTTGTTCAGACCTAATGGTACTCTTGTATTTAATTTAAAAATCCAAAAGGATTCACGATTTAATAATTTTCTCCTGAAATCACCTCCCCTAGTAGATCTATAGACTTTCTCTATTGCTATAATTTTGAGACTATCAGTTTTACTTCCATGAACAGTTTTACAATGATAAGAAACTGCTGAAATATTATAATTGCTACTAGTAGCTTCTGACAAGTGTTTCCTAATTCTCTTTTTAAGAGGTCCTATTGTACAGCCTACATATTGTAAGTTACAAAAAACGCATTCAATAACATATATTACTCCTTCTGAATTACAATTTATGTGAGACTGAATAGGGTATGATATGCCAGTAACACTAGAAGTGAATCTGCTGGTTTTAACCACATAGTTGCAGACTTTACAGGGATGATGTCCACATTTGGAAAAGCCTTTATATGACAACCAAGTATTATTTTTAGTTCTCCTATTACTGATAAAAAGACTGGGGGATAAGATATCGCTCAAAGCAGGAGCTTTCCTGGCTATGTATCGTATCTGGGTATTGTCCAGAATTTGACCAAGTTTATTATCATTGTGTAAAATAGGTAAATATTTTTTGACAATGTCCGTTATCTTATTGAATTGTGGACTGTACATGGTAGAAAAACTAACTATAGGACGGTCATAATTATTACAGGGGGCCCGTGTGCGATTCTTTTTCTTGTTAGCAGTAACTCCAGTGTGTACAAGGCTCAAAGGAGATTCATTCAGCAGGGTGTGTCTATCGATCCTGCTGACAATATTATCAGCTTTCTTTAGCATCCAATTAGCATATCCTCTGTCCTTAAGTCTAGAAAGGGTTTTGTTTGATTCTTTAGCAAATGTTATAGGTGAACTACAATTTCTTTTTAACCTAATTAATTCTCCCACTGGAATGTTTTTAACCACGTGCTTGGGGTGACAAGAATAAGCTTGTAAAATTGAATTTGTATCTGTGGGTTTTCTGAAAGGAAAAACGCAGACCTTTTGGCTGTCAGGATTCACAGACAAAGTCACATCCAGATAACTGATAGAAAAATCCGACACTGTAAATGTAAATGAAAGATTAAAATCATTCATATTGATATAGCTAATGAAATCACTAATCCCTGAGATGTCTCCCTTCCAAATCAAAATCAGGTCATCTATAAAGCGGCCATATAGTTGTATATTTTGTGAAAAGGGATTATTGTTACATAAGATATATTTCTCTTCCCAAACAGCTACTGTAATATTAGCTAAAGCTGGGGAACATTTACCCCCCATACTTACTCCTTGTTTTTGTAAGAAAAAAATTCCATCAAATGAAAAATAATTATGTGAGAGAAGAAAGGAAACTGCATCCACAATGAAGGATTGCATTTCTATCACATATGTGCTATATTTGTCCAAAAAGAATGTGAGACTAGAGATAATCACATTGTGTGGTATGGACGGGTATAAACCCACCACATCACAGGTAATCCATGAATATTCTGGTGACCAATGATAATCATCCAAGGCAGAGATTAACATTTTGGTGTCTCTGATATATCCTGGAAGATCAATGACCAAAGGTTGTAGGTAATGATCAACCCACTCTGCCAATTTCTCTGAAAAAGACCCTATCCCCGAAATTATAGTTCTAAAGGGGGGGGGGGAACAAATCCTTGTGGATTTTAGGAAACGCATGATAAATGGGAATCACAGGGTTCTTGATATTAACATAATCATAAATTTTCTGTGTTATGGCCCCTGTGACTAAACCATCGTTTAATAATTTTGACAAATCACACTGAAATTTAGACGTGGGATCACTAGAAATCTTGGAATAGGTAGCAGAATCATTCAAAATGCGCAGATTTTCTGAACAATACAGACCAGCATAATTGTTGTGGACGCTTGTAAACACTAATTCTATGGACATGGATTTGGACAGAAATAGGCAGCATATCTTTGCAGCCATTTTTGACTCTACAGATGATGTTACTAATGTGAGCAGTGGGGTCTCTCAGGTAGAGTCTTTAGAAAACCTTTTTAATAAACTGGAAAATCGGAAAAATAAGGAAACCAGATTATGGTGGGACATGACCTCTCTAAAATCTTATCTGACGAAAAAACTTATCCCTAGGGGATTGAGACTGAATAAAAGACCTACCTTCATCTACTCAGACACTTTCAGATTAGAGTGGGAGCAGATTCTTACACAAAGTTCTTTCAAATTAATGGAGTTGATTATTAAATATGAGGAACTGGAGATGACTTGTGTTAAAGAAGAGATCACTAAGATGCAGACTTCTCTGAACAAACACAATAATGTGAAAGACTTTGACAAATTTAATTCAAGAATGGAAAAAAATCTTTCCAAACTGGAAGAATATATTGCAGATATAAAACGCAGTAAATTCACAAGAGACAAACGCGACTTTGAATTGAACCAGGTCTATTCCTGGAAGAAAAGCCGTCCTTTTCAAGAAGGTAAAAAACGATATCAGCATGGTTTTTCAGGCTTTCACCATAGAGATCGCAGGGTCAGCTTCACCAGGTCTCATGATTCAACAGTGTCTTCCAGTTCTAATCTGAATACGTCAGAAGAGTTCTTAGATGCTTCCTTCAACACTAATCATTCTGAGGATATCCGTAGTGATGGAATTATCGTAAGGAGATCAAAAAATGACGGAGAAGAGCGGGGAGGAAACATAAAAAGAAACTACCACTTCAGAAACAGGAGGAGATATCAACATGCCCTGTAATAAATCTTTCAAGCTATATCCTATCAGAAGCTCATATGACTCTCTTGAGCAAAGGCTTGGGATTTAGTCCAGTCAACAAATTTGATATTTATCAGACTCTTCTAGATGTGAATAAGTTTGCCAGAAATTTAACTTTGAAATGTCATTTTGACTACCAGTCCACCTCTTCAGAGACCTTGTCACTGTCTGGATCTACAAATATTCCTGAGTTAATTTTTCCCTATGGACATTTTTCTTTTAAAGATCTTATAGGCTATTCCACTCTTAGAGACTTACAATCACATTCCTTACCAAAAAATAGGACTTTAAATGATCTCTTTAAAATGCCCAATCCAGGGTTTTATCCAGTTCAGTCCAGACCTGCTATTCTAGATATATTCCAAGAACTAATAGAGAAAGATTTAGTGGAGCTTGATAAAATAACAGAAATGACATATGACAATTTAACAGCACAAGAGAGAGCAGCTATGAAAGAGTTAAAAGATAATGCTGACATTCTGGTGAGACAGGCAGATAAAGGGGGTGGAGTAGTCGTGCTTAATGCTGGTCTGTATTATTCAGAAAATCTGCGCATTTTGAATGATTCTGCTACCTATTCCAAGATTTCTAGTGATCCCACGTCTAAATTTCAGTGTGATTTGTCAAAATTATTAAATGATGGTTTAGTCACAGGGGCCATAACACAGAAAATTTATGATTATGTTAATATCAAGAACCCTGTGATTCCCATTTATCATGCGTTTCCTAAAATCCACAAGGATTTGTCCCCCCCCCCCCTTTAGAACTATAATTTCGGGGATAGGGTCTTTTTCAGAGAAATTGGCAGAGTGGGTTGATCATTACCTACAACCTTTGGTCATTGATCTTCCAGGATACATCAGAGACACCAAAATGTTAATCTCTGCCTTGGATGATTATCATTGGTCACCAGAATATTCATGGATTACCTGTGATGTGGTGGGTTTATACCCGTCCATACCACACAATGTGATTATCTCTAGTCTCACATTCTTTTTGGACAAATATAGCACATATGTGATAGAAATTCAATCCTTCATTGTGGATGCAGTTTCCTTTCTTCTCTCACATAATTATTTTTCATTTGATGGAATTTTTTTCTTACAAAAACAAGGAGTAAGTATGGGGGGTAAATGTTCCCCAGCTTTAGCTAATATTACAGTAGCTGTTTGGGAAGAGAAATATATCTTATGTAACAATAATCCCTTTTCACAAAATATACAACTATATGGCCGCTTTATAGATGACCTGATTTTGATTTGGAAGGGAGACATCTCAGGGATTAGTGATTTCATTAGCTATATCAATATGAATGATTTTAATCTTTCATTTACATTTACAGTGTCGGATTTTTCTATCAGTTATCTGGATGTGACTTTGTCTGTGAATCCTGACAGCCAAAAGGTCTGCGTTTTTCCTTTCAGAAAACCCACAGATACAAATTCAATTTTACAAGCTTATTCTTGTCACCCCAAGCACGTGGTTAAAAACATTCCAGTGGGAGAATTAATTAGGTTAAAAAGAAATTGTAGTTCACCTATAACATTTGCTAAAGAATCAAACAAAACCCTTTCTAGACTTAAGGACAGAGGATATGCTAATTGGATGCTAAAGAAAGCTGATAATATTGTCAGCAGGATCGATAGACACACCCTGCTGAATGAATCTCCTTTGAGCCTTGTACACACTGGAGTTACTGCTAACAAGAAAAATAATCGCACACGGGCCCCCTGTAATAATTATGACCGTCCTATAGTTAGTTTTTCTACCATGTACAGTCCACAATTCAATAAGATAACAGACATTGTCAAAAAATATTTACCTGTTTTACACAATGATAATAAACTTGGTCAAATTCTGGACAATACCCAAATACGATACATAGCCAGGAAAGCTCCTGCTTTGAGCGATATCTTATCCCCCAGTCTTTTTATCAGTAATAGGAGAACTAAAAATAATACTTGGTTGTCATATAAAGGCTTTTCCAAATGTGGACATCATCCCTGTAAAGTCTGCAACTATGTGGTTAAAACCAGCAGATTCACTTCTAGTGTTACTGGCATATCATACCCTATTCAGTCTCACATAAATTGTAATTCAGAAGGAGTAATATATGTTATTGAATGCATTTTTTGTAACCTACAATATGTAGGCTGTACAATAGGACCTCTTAAAAAGAGAATTAGGAAACACTTGTCAGAAGCTACTAGTAGCAATTATAATATTTCAGCAGTTTCTTATCATTGTAAAACTGTTCATGGAGGTAAAACTGATAGTCTCAAAATTATAGCAATAGAGAAAGTCTATAGATCTACTAGGGGAGGTGATTTCAGGAGAAAATTATTAAATCGTGAATCCTTTTGGATTTTTAAATTAAATACAAGAGTACCATTAGGTCTGAACAAACGACTTGATTTAATATTGCAATTAGATTGATATTTTCTTCTGACTATTTACATTCTAATTAGTCCTATTCAATTCTGGTTATTCTGATAATTTTTGTGATTGTTATTATATTCTTATGATATCTTTTTATTAGTTTTTTTTTTTTTTTCCTGTTTTTCCGACTAGTTTTTGTTTCAGCTCCACATTAGGCTGAGTGTTTGCAAGAGTTAACTGGTAGGGATACTCCCTATTTTCATTAATTCTTTTGTCCAACACCTGTGATTTACTAGTTTTTGTACTATTTGTAGTCGTCAGTATTGGTCTAGTGTGAACCATGAGTAAGACCCTCTAGGTCAAAACGCGTTGGTTGGAGACCACCAGAGACCCCATCTGCCTGTATGTCCTTATCCACACTTTTTTCTGTTTGATTTTAAGAATTTACAATAAATGATGTATTTTTAACTGAAGTCCAGCGCTGGAGATTCCATCCTTTATTGTAAGAAAAGAAACATTTAGAAAATGTGTATTTTTTCATAGAATATCAAATTTGATTGCAAGATGTTGTCCAAATTTAATCCTAGGAAAATGTTATCATTACTTGATCATCTACTGTAGATAACTAGACTTAAGTTTGTGTAGTATTTAAATGAGTATTGCAAAAATCCAAGATAGAGGAAAAACTTACTAATCGCTGGTGGTCCAATAACTGGGACATACAACATTCCCAAACAACGGGTGCTGGAACTCAAGAACGGAGCTTAGCAGATACTCGTCTGAATCGAGTCAAGGCTGAAGATGTGCAACTTGCTCCATTCAGATGAAACTTTGCTGATCCCCGTTCTAAGATTGCTGGGAGTGGCAGTGGTTGGACTTCCTGCAATCACCAAGTTATCTTCCTAATAGATACGGAATAGCTTTCATGTGTGGGAGTACACATTTAAAATAGGGAAAAAAAAGATGTAAAAAGTGTTTTGTAAAATTGTCTGAAAGTTTTCAGAAATAATATACTGTAATTATAAAAATATTTCAATATAACATTTTTGACTAAAAGATGATAAACTCATGAATATGATTTTAGATGTACTAATGATAAACCATGCCATAATAATATCTGTTTTTTTTTATAGCACAAACTATTGGGAATATACATCTAGTGGTTTCTTCTCACATGGAAAAAGTGGAACTTTGCCGATTTATTCCTCCAGAGAATTCTACGTTTAACCTTACTCTAGAAAGAGGCGATAAAGGAGGTGTGGCATGTTTGGCATATACTTTGAATAATAAACTAAAATTACAAAGCCGGACAGACAAAGGACAATGTCACGTGCAGCAAATTAATGGCACATTTTCTTTCAGTCTTACTGACCTTGATAAAGAGCATGCTGATAAATACAGTTGTCGGATGCAAATTTTTAGTCCACCTCCTCTTTCAAATTTAATTGTGAATAGAACTCTTTTGTGTGTCCATGGTAAGTTTTCTTTCTTTTCTAATATCATTGATACATTAACTGTAAGACTAGATTCACAAATGCAGTTTTGGTGCAGCTATTAGAGATGGATCAATTTATTTGAATTGAATTCTACGTTTGCTGTATGAGAGACTTAGTAACAAAGTTATTAAGGTTGAAGGAAGACCTCTGAATGGGGTTTATGGGATAATGTTGCCCCTTAAACCTCAGCTGGAGGCCACTCTTTTAACCAAAGCAGATGTCATGCTTTGCACTGAGGAGTGGCAATGCCCTAAAATACGTGTCTGCAAATTGAAATTCTGTTTTGGCTTTTATCTCAGATCTTGTGACAAGGCTCGTTAAAGGGTCAATATTGACTTTTAGAGTTGCTACATCCATTAGGTGGCGCTCAAGTTGAAGTCCTCATTTTCTCTAAAGAGGCTATTTACGTATAAAATTGTTAAGCAATAGCAAGTGACCTACAAAATAAAAAAATCTGTATATATAAATAACAATTTCCTGTATTATATAATTCAACATGATTGCGGTGATACCACTTTTGGATTGTAGTTCATTTTTTATGATGAAAAATTGTTATAGATTGCTATGCATTTTGTAAGTTTAGTTATTTTTAATAACTATATTTTGTTTTTATATTAGATTTTCACATGAACTCCCCAGCTTGTCATATACTGTCATTTGTGGAAACATGGGTTATGATTGGAATTTCTACCCTTCTGTTTGCATGTTTTATAGCTGCAGTAATTATAATCTCAAAAAGAAAGGTGGGTACTAACCAAAGTAACGAGGTAACACTTTTCTTAAGCTTAAGCTGCCTGCACCAATGAAAGCCTGAGAAAGCTAAATGCATAAATACGGTACCGCAGCACAAAAAGTCCTTATGTCGCTGTAGTACAGAGATGTCGGGACTCATTGTGCTGCTGTACAATGCACTATTAAAGGTTTGAATTATACAGATCCTCTCCCCCTAAAGGCAATCCTCCCAGAGGAAGATACCTCCATAATACAGCTACTAACATATAGAATCTAATGGAGTCCAATTGGAAGCATACGACGGTACAATATAGCCCCAGTGATTGCTGGGACATTTCAGAAGCTCTAAAAGATAAAATAAATGTGAATGAGGCTTTAAGGTAAAGGACTTCTAAGCACTGATAGTTTGATACATGTTAATTTATATTTATCTGTGTAATACTTTGTTTCACCCAAGTAATGATCACCTTAGCAGCCATTAAAAATGATTGTCATTATTATTCATACAGTTGTGCTCAAAAATTTACATACCCCGGCAGATTTTTTCCTTTCTCGGCCTTTTTTCAGAGACTATGAATGATAACACCAAAACTTTTTCTCCACTCATTTCTTAATACCATGTAATCCCCTCTCTAACATCAATGACAGGTTGAAGTATTTTGTGGTAGTTGTGGATGAGGTTATTTATTTTCTCCAGTGGTAAAGCTGCCCACTCTTCTTCTCAAAAAGACTCTAGTTCCTGTAAATTCTTGGGCTGTCTAGCATGAACTGCACGCTTAAGATCTCCCCAGAGTGGCTCAATTATATTGAGGTCAGGAGACTGAAATGGCCAATCCAGAACCTTCACTTTGTTCTGCTGTAACTATGATAGGTTGACTTGGCCTTGTGTTTTGGATCATTATGTTTGAACATCCAAGTACGTCCCATGCGCATCTTCCCGGCTGATGATTGCAAATTTGTCTCTAGAATTTGCTTATAACGTGCTGCATTCATCTTTCGTTCAACTATGACCAAGTTTTCTGTGCCTTTATAGCTCACACATCCCAAAACATAAGCTATCCACCTCCATGCTCTACGGTAGGAATGGTGTTGCTTTCATCATAGGCCTTGTTGCCCTGTCTCCAAATGTAACATTTATAGTTGCGGTCAAAAAGTTCAATTTTGGTGTCATTACGATGTGCTGTTTTGTGTATTGTAGGCATTTGCACAGTAATGACCTTCTTCTGGCAACACAATCATGCAGCCCATTTTTCCTCAAGTGCCTCCTTATTGTGCAATTTGAAACAGTCACACCGATAGTTTTCAGAGAGTCCAGTATTTCAGCTGATGTTATTTGTGGGTTTTTCTTTGCATCTCGAACAATTTTCCTGGCAGCTGTGGACAAAATTTGTGTTGGTCTACCTGACCGTGGTTTTGTTTTTACAGAGCCCCTGATTTTTCATTTGTTAATCACAGTTTGAATGCTGCTGACTGGCATTATCTATTCCTTGGATATTTTTTTGTATCCCATTCCTGCTTTATACAATTCAACTACCTTTTCCAAGATCCGCTGACAATTCTTCTGCTTTCCCCATGACTCTCAATCCAGAAACATCAGTGGCTGGATGAAACATGCAAGAGTCTGTTTGGATTCCAGAAATTCGCTCAGCTTTTATGCACACACTGATTACAAACAAAAAGGTCACAGGTGAGAATGTTACCTTTAGTAGCCATTCAAACCCATTTGTGTCAACATATTTGCATGTTATCAGGCCAGGGTATGTGAAATTTTGATCAGGGTTATTTGGATGTTATGGGTTGTCATTATAATTTAAAAATAGAAAACACAGTAGTTTGAAAATTATTGGCTTCACCCAACCACTAACCATGGGTGGAGAAAAAGTTTTGGTGTTATCATTCATATTCTCTGAAAAAAGGCCAAGAAAGCACAAATTCTGCTGGGGTATGTAAACTTTTGTGCACAAAATATACATATGAGCTTGGTAAACAAACTTTAAGAAAAAGATTAACAAATGCTGCAGACAGACAGGATTTTTTAATATACCAGTGACCAGGATGATCCAAACAAACCAAATTGCTTAAAAAACTTCAGGGATGTCCAACATACCTTGTGGATTGGGTTAAATTATAGTAATTTTTCAGAAAATAGCACCAATGGAAATGATGCTTGTCACCATTTATACAGTACATCATTTTGTTAAGGGAGACTCGTATAAAATAAAATGTACAGCCACACAAATTCTAAAAAATGTTTGTGGTGCAGAGATGAGGTTAGCAGCAATGATTAATGGTCCCTAGTAGAAATAAGCAAAATGGTTTGCACTACCCTGGACAGTGCAAATTTCCTCAGCTTCCACTCGAATACGGCATCCTAGGTGCCTCTTCCCATTAATTGACTTCATGCAATATAATGATGGTGCTCATCTCTAGTCCCTACTAAATGCAAACCCGATAAAGTGCACAGTCTTGTAGAAGAGGCAGGATGTGCATCAACAAGAGATGCAATGTAAAATCTTAAAACATGTGTGCCTTTTCTTTGGTCACTATTCTCAGTAGGGTTGTGTGAGCAATTTCTGGTTTTAATAATAATCACTGTTTTTGACAGCAATGCAAAGAATGTCATGCTAGAAACATGGAGCTTATAAAGGACCAAAACAGCGAATACATGCACATGGCTTCTGTCTCTCTTGCAAAATGTCAGGTGCACTAAGGTATGATAATCTTCTGCTGGTATTTTACCATTAAGCATGTTTAAAGCCACTCTTAACACTTGCACTGAAAACTGAAAATAAATGAGTCATGTATAGTTACCCGACCATTCATTTCTTCACTGTGTGTTAGGTGCTTATTGGATAAAGCATATGTAAGGAGATGGACACGCTTCCCACATTCCCCCTTGAAGAAACTTCTATTGCTCCAATGTATTTAGATGTGCAATGTGTTTAGTGACATGTGTTGTTAGAGATAAAGCTGTACTCTGCCCAGCAACAGATAGTTAGTAGAGGGAAAACAGTGCTAAAAGTTGGGGCTGGCCCAGAGTGGGAGTGGCTAAAGTGAAAGGACAGAGGCAGCTTCCAGTTAGAAAGTCTGTTTTGGGCCTAGCTTGAAGCCTAAGCAGACCTTTTGTATGACTACTAAGCAGAGCCACATGACGTGGGTGTCCCTGACATGAGTGGAGACTGAGGCAGTGGATCCTGAGTAAACAGAGAGAGGGAAAGCGAGAATTGACCAAAGGACAGAGTAATGTTCTGGAGATGTGCCCTGTGACAGGATGCCTAGCTGTGCGGCCTTAAGTACTCAAGCTGGAGAGGTAACGGCCCAGGAAGTAACAGGGGAACAGGGAACATGAGACAAAGAGAGCCCCGTGCAGGAGTTCTAAGGAGTTAGGAGGTGGAGAAGATAAGTAAATTACCATATTCTCAAGACATTTCCCTTAAAAGAAAGGAAGATGCAGAACCGTAGATTGAGAATAGGACTCTGACTAATTTGACTGTAGCAGTATGCTCGGTGGTAGTGAAGTCAGAGAAACTTGATTCAGGAACAACTAAACTTGAAGTAGAGAAATTGTGTGTGAAGATGCTCTGTATTGCGAAAGAAATGTTTGGTAAGTTATGCACCAGCTATCTATTGTACATAGTTCCCACCAAGTTAATGTTGAGTAAAAAAACTGTTTTTTGAGTGGTAGTCTCACTCATTGAACTGATCAATATCCAGTCCCTGCCATTGAAATTCACAGGCATCATGCGGTCCGCAAATGCATAGAGCCCCTTTATATGATGTCCGCACAACCATCCAGGACCCTCCACCTTCTAATAATGTGTGGGGGAATAAGAGACAAGTACCTCACCACGGCTACTGCCCCAAGCCATGATAGATCACAACAAAGAAGTAGCAAGGGGTTCAGCCTGGGGAGGGCAAACATCTGAGTGGCCCTCTAACCAGGTAACCCTGGTTAAAACTATAGTGGGTCACCTTAACAATAGGTATAGAGGAACCTTGGATCACCCATCAGGGTCATGGGGAATACTCGGTACTGGGCCACTTCTTAAAGGGGCAGTGTCACGGCAGCGGTAACCCGTCCGTGGCCCTGAGCGTCCAATAAAAGGATATTTACAAAGGGAAAATAAAGAGTTTGTAAAGTTTGTAATAAAGTATTCATGACGCCATCTGTGGTTTCTGGTCAGAGGTGACCAGCACTGCAATGCGGGTCCTCTGGGACTGATGGTGGGATGCAGCAGAGTTGGAGTAGCTCTCCACAGGCAGAGCTTTAGTCCCAGGGCAGTAGGAATGGGATAAGTGTATAATTGATGATGGTAGATGTAGCAGTGCTGGGTGGGTCTTGCAGAAAGAATTCAGAGGACACAGCTGGGTGCAGTTCCAAAGCTTTAATCACGGTTCTTGTGTACACGGATACCCACTTGGTGCTGCATCCTCCAGGTGAGTTGCCCAGTCAACTCCCAGGCAGATGGGAAACACCTTTCCAGAACTCCATTCAGTATAAGCCTTTCCTGGCCATCTCACTGTGTTGCTTTTCTACTCCTCTTCCTTCCCAACACCTCACAGTCAGTGTCCAGGCCAGGAGTCGCGGACCTTGTCGGATAATGTCCTCACTGCATTTCCTTGCTCCCTTATGGCTGTCTTTCCAGAGAAGATAACTGTGGCTTGTAGCTACAGTACCTTAAAGGTGCCTCAACCTTCGGCTTGCTAGTTGAGTCTTATGATATCTCCACTAGAATAGGGGGCCGATACCCTTCTGTGACCAGGTCCCTCCACCCGACGTCCGTCAGCGTGGAACGAGACCCACAGGCAGTATGGTCACTGCTCCATGCCTCTAGGACCCTTTTCCACTATAGGGAGTGTTCTTCAGTCTCTTTCCTTCCAAGCAGCTCCTCTGACCAGGAGCTGCTCTACAAGGACGTCCGTACTCTCCTTCCCCTATGGGAAGACTGTTCTAACTAAAACCCTACTCTCCCTCTCTCATCCTACTAGATCCACTCTCCTCCCAATACCTTTTCCTACCCAGTCAGGGATGAGATCATCCTCCTGTAGGGTCCATCCAGGATGCCGTGCTACTATAGGGTGTGTGCTAGGTGCAGGTGTTAGAGTCCTGTCAGGTGCCCCCACCTACTCTGGGAAGTGGGATACCACACCTCTGGTTGAGGTGCAGTACCTTTGTGGCGACTGAACCCTCAGGGGCACCACATACCCCCCATTAAGCGCAGCACGTCTGCGGGCTGAAACAGAGCAAAACATAGATGTTACAGGAACATGCAAATTATTTTTTTACAATACTGCCAGCAGTTCAGCAATTTTTAAACTCAACTTCCCCTTTATGGGAGGTACTTTTTCTTTTAACGTTGCATAACAGTCATTGTGAACATAACATTTCTCCCATTAAGCATAAGGCTTTCAGGTATTATTCATCCTATGTAATAAACATCCTAGGTTTTATTATAAAATTACACTACCCTATATATTCTTTTTTTTAAATGTTATCAAGCCCTATCAAACATTGTCACTATTTTTCTTTCCAGAGACCTGTTTGCAGCAACCATTACTGGCTAGGAAGTTCGCTACCACAACTGAAAACACTATTGTTATCAAAATTCCAACTTCCAAAATATTAATACCTTGTTTCTGTTAAACACTCTTAAGTTTTCTGCAAACTGTTCCTTTTCCATAAAATATTAGCAGGTATCATTATTAACTTACACATTTCTGTATCATAGTAGAAAAACATTCTATACTTTAAGCGCAATCAGTGCAGTAAAATATCTTTATTAGGTGCAAACTATTTAAAAAGAGGTAGTTCTTTATTACTATCCCCACCCGGGGTGTCTTCTTATGTCCTAAGTGCAATATGGAGGACCCGCTCCAGACCTCCAACTTAGGCCTTGTGTGGGCTGCAAGGCATAGATGGTATGCTTCTTGGTCCACCTATTCAGCCACACCAAACGGGTTTTTGTTCAGTGGTGATTGCTAAAACAGACAAATCTTTGATCCTAAAGGTTACATGTAAAACCAAGAAGAAGCACCTAAAGAGGTGCTAAACTATTTACAAGAGAAAGTTTCCGGTTCATTCAGTGTTCATGATCACTCAATGTCATTTATCGTATAAAACCTGTGCAAAACTTGAAGAACCCTCCTGGGTTAACTTTAACTATTTACAGTTATGTTTGGTCAATGTTACTTTATTCTGGCTTAGTGGTAAGGCTTCCTGGCTTGGCGGAAGCATCTTCAGCTGCAATCACTACTGGTGACTTTGTGGTGGTAGCAGCCTGGGTACATTCTGCCGTTAGAGCTTTTGCTGCTGAGGTGGTAGATGGCAATACCATGACTATAGCTGCTCCCTGGTCTTCTTTAGGGGCTTTCAGCTCCGCAGGGATCTGGTGCATGTGGAGAGCATACCATCCCCTCTCACCATAGTGCCTGGTGAAAGAGACGCGTCCTCCCGGGAAGAGGTCACGTTCTTGATGTCCCCTGATGAGTTGGAACTCCACATCCCGACGGTTCACAAACAAATCTGGTGCCTGCTTAGAATCCTGAATAAAGCCCCAATCTTTATCCAAGTCAAAGCTAGTTACCGTGCCCCAACCCATCGGATTCCGGCTCTCCATCTGGACCCTGTGGACCTAGGCTTTGACCTGCAGGTTCAGCTCCTTTAAGGCCATCCTCTGGGCCTGTCGCTCCCTCTCCTCCTTCTCCAGCTTCAGGACATGCAGGGGGCAGAATTCCTTCACTGTTATGGGGAACGCTATCAGGTCTGTCCCCTTGTTCTCCCAGGTGATCACCTCCGGCCTGTGGCTCACTGCGGGGAGCGGTTGTTCCACTTTTACAGGTTCCAGCAGCCCACCCCTTGGTTCCACCTTCCGATCCCAGGCAGGGCATCCCTTTTCCAAGGGGCAACATCTGTACCTGCTGCTCCACTGCTGCTGTCATCTGCCGCAGGTTCCGGTGTAGGCTGTCACGGCGTCAGTCCCTGCTCCTGCTTACCTTGCTGCGCGCTCGGTCCGGTGCGCTCCTGCTCCTCTGCTTGCCCCCACACCTGGCCTCCGGCTCCCTCGGTGACGGATACCAGCACACAGCGCGCGGCCTCCTGGATCATGTGAGGTGCTAGCTCAGCCCCCAATATGGCGGCACCCACCGCTACATATGCCCAGCGCCGGCTCAGTTAAGACGCCTGATTATCTTATGCGGTGACGCTGTCTGCTGCGGTGCTCACTGTCCTCAGGCCCCCTCTCCTTCTCTGTCCGTGCTTGTTAGTGCCTTAACTCTTCCTTGTTCGCTGCCTGCCTTTTCCTGGTCTGCCTTTCCAGTGCTCTGCCCTCCCAGTCTCCCTGAGGCTTTCTTCCCTCTGTCCTGCTCCTTGCTTTCTCCCCTCCGTTTTGGTTACCTGCCGTCCTAATCCTTATTCATCACTGTGCTCCTTTACCTTTCAGCCTCCAGTCCTGTGCTCCCCTGGCTCTCCAGTCCTGTACCCCACTGGGTCCCTGCCTTGCCCGGTGCCTCGCTTGTTGTCCACATCAGTGCCTTCTTTCTATTTGCCTCAGTCGTCCCTTTGGTTCCGGCTGTTGCGGCTCTATCCCCTGGTGGCCTGTCCCTAACACTCCCTGTATAGGGGGTGGTCCTCACCTGGGCACTCGCCCCCGGGGGCTCTGGAGCCGTGACCCAGAGGGTCCACTTTCAGGTACATCTTTATTTTTCCTCAAACCTCCTCCCCGGTTGGCCAAACCACCCCGATATAGCAGAGACGCCAAGTTATGCCGGGGGTTTTTAAATCAGTGCCGCCTCCATTTTGAATTACTGCCCCAGCAATATCCCACTGACAGAGCCAAAGTGGCCTTCATCATTTCTCATCTTGAGGGGGACGCTTTGGCTTGGGTCAATCCGCTCTGGGAACGGGATGATCCAGTAGTTACGCAGCTTTCCGTTTTTCTGGATACGTTTCGTCGAGTTTTTGATGAACCGGGCTGTTTAGCCTCCACCACTGAGGCTTTATTTAACCTATGTCAAGGTTCTTTAACTGTAGGCCAGTATGCTATCCAGTTTAGGACTCTTTCTTCAGACTTAGGTTGGAATAATGAGGCCTTGCTGGGTGCTTTCTGGCGAGGCCTCTCTAGTCGTATAAAGGACGAGCTCGCAGGTCGTGACACCCCAACAGCTCTCGAGGATTTGATCTGGCTGGGACCCTAGGAGGTAGCGACCATGCTATTTTAGAATTTTGGATAACTAGAGGCGGAAGACCTGTGAAGACTCAGACGTCAAGGTTAGATTTCAGAAAGGCAGATTTTAAGGGATTCAGAAAGAGAATTGGAGGGATCCAATGGCTGGATATCCTTAAAGACAAAAATGTCCAGGAAGGATGGGAAATCTTGAAAAATGAAATTCTCAAAGCACAGTTGTTAACAATTCCGAAAAGAGGGAAGAATAGGAAGCAGTTAAGGAAACCAGGATGGATGAACACAGAACTTAAGCACATGCTAAAAAGGAAGAAAAAAATGTTTATAAAATGGAAAGAGGGAGGCATATCTAAAGAAGAATATAATGCTGTCTGCAGAACCTGCAGGGCACAAATCAGATTAGCTAAAGCTGAAAATGAATTGAGGCTTGCAAGAGATGTCAAAAGCAATAATAAAGGATTTTGGGGATATGTCAAAAGTAAAAGAAAAGTCAAAGATGCTATAGGATTTTTACAGGATGAAAATGATGAAATGGTAAGACAGGATGTTGAGAAGGCTGAACTTTTAAATTCCTATTTTGCATCTGTTTTCTCTCAGAAAGGAAATGTAACATCAACTGTTATTCACTGTCCTATTAAGGGAATAGAAGAATCCAGGATATCTATAAACAGAAAGATAGTGAGGAAACACTTAGCTAGCCTAAATGAATTCAAGTCTCCAGGTCCAGATGAATTACACCCCAGAGTACTGAAGGAGATAGCAGAAGAAATTTTTGAACCCCTCTCTATAATCTTTGAAAATTCTTGGAGAACAGGAGAAGTGCCAGAAGACTGGAGAAGAGCAAATGTTGTTCCTATCTTCAAAAAGGGGAAGAAGGTGGACCCAGGTAACTATAGGCCGGTGAGTCTGACTTCTATACCAGGAAAGATCTTTGAACAAATTATTAAACAACATGTATGTCAATACCTGGATAAGAATGAAGTGATTAAACAGAGTCAGCATGGGTTTGTAACTAATAAGTCATGTCAGACTAACTTAATTTCCTTCTATGACGGTATCACTGATTGGGTGGATCAAGGAAATGCTGTAGATATAGTATATCTTGACTTCAGCAAAGCATTTGACAAAGTCTCTCATACAATCCTTATTGAAAAAATGATTAAGTATGGAATGGACAAGGCAACTGTTAGGTGGATTCATAACTGGCTTAGTGATCGGACCCAAAGAGTGGTCGTAAATGGCTGCACATCCAGTTGGAAGAATGTCTCAAGTGGGGTACCACAGGGCTCTGTCCTGGGCCCTGTATTGTTCAACATCTTTATCAACGATTTAGATGAAGGAATTGAGGGTAAACTGATTAAATTTGCTGATGACACAAAGCTAGGAGGGATAGCTAATACTAGAGAAGAGAGAGAGAGGATTCAAAAAGATTTAAATAAACTGGAGAAGTGGGCAGCAACTAACAGAATGGTTTTTAACAGGGAGAAATGCAAAGTACTACATCTGGGCAATAAAAATGGAAAAAGCATATATAGAATGGGAGGAATAGGGCTAAGTGACAGCACATGTGAAAAAGACTTGGGTATACTAATAGATCACAGACTGAATATGAGTCAACAGTGTGATGCAGCAGCAAAAAAGGCAAATGCAATTCTAGGATGTATTAACAGAAGCATACAGTCTAGATCACGTGAAGTCATTATTTCCCTCTACTCCTCTTTGGTCAGACCTCATCTGGAATATTGTGTCCAGTTTTGGGCACCACATTTTAAAAAAGACATCAACAAACTGGAGCAAGTTCAGAAAAGAGCGACCAGAATGGTGACCGGTCTGCAAACCCTGTCTTATGAGGAGAGGTTGCAGGATTTGGGAATGTTTAGTTTGCAAAAGAGAAGACTGAGAGGAGACTTAATAGCTGTCTACAAATATCTAAAGGGCTGTCACATTGTAGAAGGATCAACTTTATTCTCATTTGCACAAGGAAAGACTAGAAGCAATGGGATGAAACTGAATGGGAGGAGACACAGATTAGATATTAGAAAAAACTTTTTGACAGTTAGAGTGATCAATGAGTGGAACAGGCTGCCACGAGAAGTGGTGAGTTCTCCTTCAATGGAAGTCTTCAAACAGAGGCTGGACAGACATCTGACTGGGATGATTTAGCAAATCCTGCTTTGAGCAGGGGGTTGGACCAGATGGCCCAGGAGGTCCCTTCCAACTCTACGATTCTATGATTCTATGATTCTATGATTCTATGATCTCCGCTTTCAAGAACGCGCTAGGGAGAGAAGGGTTTCTCGTCCTTTTTCTTCTGCCCGCAGGCCACCCAGTCCTCGACCCAGGAGTCTCCCTTCACCTCCAACGAGCGAACTGATGCAGGTGGATCGCCTGAAGCTCTCAGACCAGCGTCGTAGGGAGAGGAGCCTCCAAGGTCAGTATTTCTACTGTGGTAGCGGTTCCCATCTCATCCGAACTTGTCCAGAACGTCCGGAAAACTTTTCCGCCTAGGCCAGGTAAGAGAGGCCTCCCTAGGTGTAGATGATACCTCTCTCCCCCTCACTTTGTCTGTCCTCTTGCATGTTGGTGGGAAGCGGGCTTCTCTGGTGGCCTATGTGGACTCGGGTGCCGCCGGGAATTTTATTAGGCTAGAGGAGGTTAATAAGCTTTCTGTTCCCGTGAGGGCCTTGGAAATACCGCAAGTTCTCGCCTCCATAGATGGTCGGCCCCTGCTGGAGATGGTTACTCTAGTTACTCATGAAGTAGAGTTGCAGGTAGGGGCACTGCACAAGGAGAGGATTATTCTGTTTTACGTCCTAGCAGGTATTTCTCACCCTATTCTGCTTGGTCTTCCTTGGCTGCGGCTCCACGAGCCCACCTTAGATTGGCATTATGGCAACGTTCTGCGCTGGGGAGAGTCTTGTCGGGCTCGGTGTCTGCTGTCGGAGCGTCCCATTGGTGATCCTCGTCCTTCCCTTGTTCCCCATGGATTGCCGCTGGTGTACCATGATTTTTTGGATGTTTTTGACAAGAAAGAGGCTGAGACTCTTCCTCCACACCGTCCCTACGACTGCCCCATCGAGCTTGTTCCTGGTACCATTCCACCTCGTGGTAGGATTTATCCCCTCTCTCCGGCAGAGACCCAAGCCATGTCTGAATACATCCAGGACAACTTGGCCAGAGGCTTCATTTGGAAGTCTTCATCCCCTGCAGGAGCAGGCTTCCTTTTTGTAAAGAAGAAAGATGGGTCCCTGCGCCCGTGCATCGATTATCGTGGCTTGAATCGGATCACGGTGAAGAATAAGTATCCATTGCCAATCATCTCTGAACTTTTTGATTGCTTGAAGGGGGAGCGAGTATTCACCAAGCTTGATCTTCGAGGGGCCTATAACTTGGTTCGCATACGCTCCGGGGACGAGTGGAAGACTGCGTTTAACACGCGTGATGGACACTACGAGTATTTGGTTATGCCCTTTGGGCTTTGCAATGCACCGGCCGTATTCCAAGAACTCGTCAATGATGTCTTTCAGGATCTCCTCTACTCCTGTGTCGTAGTCTACCTCGACGACATCTTGGTCTTCTCTCCTGATCTGGCCACACATCGCCGAGATGTTCGCCAAGTCCTTCTACGGCTCAGAGAGAACCATCTCTTTGCCAAATTGGAGAAATGCCTCTTTGAGCAAACGTCATTACCTTTTCTTGGTTTCATCGCTTCGAACTCGGGACTGGAGATGGATCCTGAGAAAATCTCGGCAGTCCTCAATTGGCCACGTCCCTCCGGAGTCAAGGCAATCCAGCGGTTTTTGGACTTTGCCAATTATTATAGGCAATTTATCCCTCATTTCTCGTCTTTGTTGAAACCCATCTCAGCTCTTGTCCGCAAAGGGGCCGACCCCAATCATTGGCCCTCTAAAGCAGAGGCTGCTTTCGCGGCCCTGAAACAAGAATTCGCTAAGTCTCCAGTACTTCATCGCCCGGATGCCAGCAGGCCATTTATCCTCGAGGTGGATGCATCCTCGGTGGGAGCTGGAGCAGTTCTCCTGCAGAAGTCCTCCTCAGGCCGCACTCTTACCTGCGGATTCTTTTCTAAGGAGTTCTCCGCTCACGAACGTAACTATGCCGTGGGAGATAGGGAACTCTTGGCCATAAAGATGGCTCTTGAAGAATGGCACCATCTTCTCGAGGGTGCTCTCCATCCGTTCATCATTTTTACGGATCACAAGAATTTGGCCTATCTTCAGTCCGCCCAGAGGCTCAACCCTCGACAGGCCAGATGGTCACTGTTTTTTGAAAGATTTGACTTTGAACTCCACTTTCGACCCGGGGAGAAGAACATCAAGGTGGATGCTCTTTCACAGTCCTTCATGTCTGTTGACAAGGAGGAGGGTCCAAACCATCTCATTGACCCTGCCAAGATCCTTACCGTGGCTCCAGTAGGCCTGGTCTCCCCACCATCTGGTAAGACCTTTGTTCGGAGTGAAGATAGATTAAAAGTTCTACGCTGGAGTCACTCTTCAAGATTCTCTGGACATGCCGGAATTAACAAGACTCTCTCGCTTGTCTCCCGCCATTACTGGTGGCCTTCGCTTCGCAAGGATGCTCAAGACTTCATTGCTTCCTGTCCTTCTTGCACCCAGAACAAAGTTCCCCGGCATGCTCCTGTGGGCCTCTTGCATCCGTTACCAGTACCTGCAAACCCACGGACTCATATTGCCATGGATTTCGTCACTGACTTGCCTCCTTCGTCTAGATGTACGGTGATATTGGTGGTCGTGGATCGTTTTTCCAAAATGGCCCACTTCATCGCTCTGCCTGGTCTACCTATCGCTCCCGAGTTGGCAAAGATCTTTTTGCTTCACATTTTTCGCCTTCATGGTTTTCCTCAACATATTGTCTCGGATTGAGGAGTTCAGTTTACCTCACGTTTTTGGCGAGCTCTCTGCGGATTACTGAAGATAACATTGGATTTCTCCTCAGCCTATCACCCTCAGTCGAATGGTCAAGTCGAGCGAGTTAATCAAGCCTTAACATCTTACCTTCGACATTTTTCCAATGCTCATCAAGACGACTGGGTCTCTCTCCTTCCTTGGGCGGAATTCGCCTACAACAATCATCCTAGTGAAGCCTCCTCCAAATCTCCCTTTTTTGTGTTTTTTGTTCAACACCCCGGCATTCCTCTTCCTGTGTCCCCCACCTCGGGTGTGCCGGCAGCGGATTCCTTGTCCTTAGACTTCTCTCAGATTTGGAGGGAGACCAAAGTGGCTCTTGAGAGTGCCAGCCTCAGAATGAAACGGTATGCCGACAAGAGATGGCTAGACGTTTCCCCGCTCTTGGGATAAGGTTTGGTTAGCTTCCCGATATATCAGGTTGAAGATCCCTTCCTACAAGTTAGGTCCACGTTACATTGGTCCCTTTGAGATCTTAAGTCGGGTCAACAATGTAGCTTACAAGTTGAGGTTACCCGCCTCGTTAAGGATTCCCAACACCTACCATGTGTCTCTCCTTAAACCAGCCGTATTTAACCACTTTCATTCTGCACCTTCTCAAACTTCCCAACCATGTAGTTCAGATAACACCTTTGAGGTGCGAGATATTCTGGCTAGGAAGACTGTGAGAGGAAAGACTCTGTTTTGGTTGATTGGAAGTGCTTCGGTCCCGAGGAGAGATCATGGGAACCTCAAGAGAATATTGATGCTCCCCGCATCATGAAATGGTTCCTCTCCAACATTAGGAGGAGGGGGCGTAAAGAGGGGGGTACTGTCACGGCGCCAGTCCGTGCTCCTGCTTACCTTGCTGCGCGCTCGGTCCGGCGCGCTCCTGCTCCTCAGCGCGCCCCCGCGCCTGGCCTCCGGCTCCCTCGGCGATGGGTACCAGCAAACAGCGCGCGGCCTCCTGGATCATGTGACGCGCTAGCTCCGCCCCCAATATGGCGGTACCCACCGCTACATATGCCCGGCGCCGGCTCAGGTAAGACGCCTGATTATCTTATGCGGTGACGCTGTCTGCTGCGGTGCTCACTGTCCTCAGGCCCCCTCTCGTTCTCTGTCCGTGCTTGTTAGTGCCTTAACTCTTCCTTGTTCGCTGCCTGCCTTTTCCCGGTCTGCCTTTCCAGTGCTCTGCCCTCCCAGTCTCCCTGAGGCTTTCTTCCCTCTGTCCTGCTCCTTGCTTTCTCCCCTCCGTTTCGGTTACCTGCAGTCCTTCTCCTTATTCATCACTGTGCTCCTTTACCTTTCAGCCTCCAGTCCTGTGCTCCCCTGGCTCTCCAGTCCTGTACCCCACTGCGTCCCTGCCTTGCCCGGTGCCTCGCTTATTGTCCACGTCAGTGCCTTCTTTCTATTTGCCTCAGTCGTCCCTTTGGTTCCGGCTGTTGTGGCTCTATCCCCTGTTGGCCTGTCCCTAACACTCCCTGTATAGGGGGTGGTCCTCACCTGGGCACTCGCCCCCCGGGGGCTCTGGAGCCGTGACCCAGAGGGTCCACTTTCAGGTACATCTTTATTTTTCCTCAAACCGCAACAGCGGCGGTACTGGTGGCGTGGGTAGCTAGGACCCTGCGGCCTTCCCCAAAACAGTCTGCTTCCAACTGGTTATGGCAGACAATTGGTTACACAGGAACCGGTGCGTAAGCTTCTCTACTTCTCCTTCCAGAAGTGCCAGGTCAGTGCCAGTGGGATGGCTGAAGCCTTGATCTCCTGGGCCGAGGGAGTTTTCTGTTTCCTCCCCACACTCTACAAGCCTCCATCTTCCGCTCGCCATGATGTCTTCCTGGTGCTCTGCCTTCTCTTGCGCTGTTTCCCGCCACTGGTTCTTTCTCCCCCCCTGGGGGCGGTGTCTTTTTCCTTTGCCGCCATGCCAGGCAAGGAGCTACCAACTGACACGTTTTGACACTCCTGTCTTAATCATGGCCGGAGTGTCGAAACACATCGGTTGGTAGCTCTCTGTATGTTGTCTGCATTGTGCCTGTTTTTATGAAATTTTTACCACTAAAGACAAAGTTTTATTTTTCTACGCTGGAGTACCTTTTTTTCTTCATTTTCTGGAATTTGCACGCATCAATATCCTCTGAGACATCCACTGTACAGCTCCCCTCTATACAATATGTCACCATAGCTCCCTTAAACACAGAAAGAGGTCTCAACAGCTCCACTTTATACAATATGATGTTCCTACTGCTTTACTATAGACCGCCTAACGCCTCAAAAGCTATATGATGCCTCCACAGTAGTCCCCACACTGTATAATGGCCCCTTAGTAGCCCCCATACCGTTTGATGGCTCCCTTACTGTACAATGTCCCCGCTGTAGCCCCTACGTTGTATAATGGCTCCCTCACTGTATGATTGCCCCCATAGTAATCCCTATCCTGTATGATGGCCTCCACAGTAGTCCACACAGTATATTGGCCCCTTTTTTAGCCACAACTCTGTAAGATGGCTCCATTAATAGAGCTCACTCTGATTGCCTCACTAGAAGCCCCGATTCTGTCGGAGGGCCTCCTTATTAGCCCCCACTCCATAGTAGGACCACCTTAGTAGCCCACACTCTGTATCATGGCCCCTTTGGTAGACTCCATGTTGTACGATGGTCCCCCTTAGTAGCACCATATCGTACCTTGGCCCTTCTAGTAGCAACCACAAAGTAGGAGGACTCCTTAGTAACCCTAACACTGTATCATGCCCTCATTAGTAGTCCCCACGCTGTATGATCATTCCCCTTTGTAGCCCCCTTAGTAACCCACATTGTGGGTGTGGGTCCGCTCACTAATTCCCACTATGTGTAGACCCACTTAGTAGCTCCTATGTTATATGATGGCCTCTGCTAGTAGCCATCACGCTGTTATGTTGGCTGCTTGAGTAGCCCTCACGCTATTATGATGACACCCTTTAGTAGTGCCCACACTATTATGGCTTCTAAGTAGTTGCCCCCACAATATTATGGCTGCTTAGTAGTAGTCTCCATACCATTATGGCCCCCTTAGTAGTAGCTTCAACTCTATTATGGCCCCCTTAGTAGTAGGCCCAACTCAACTATTACCCCCTAAATAGTAGCCTCCACTCTTTTATGCTTTTATGGCCCCCTTATTAGTAACCCCGTATCTATTATGGTCCCCTTAGTACTAGCCCCCATGCATATAGACACAAATTCACAGTCTTAAAATAAAAAAAAACAAACATCATATACTCACCTAGACTCGGCAAACTCAGCAGACAGCAGCAGGCCTCGGGCAGTCGGACATCATCCAGCCAGCACTCTGACGTCTGATGCTTTTTGCAGCACGATGAAGTCATCTTGTCGCTCTGCCCTGAACCTACAGTTCTGTAGGCCTCAAGCCTAATGTGACTTGCAGATTACAGAGCCGAGAGCAGCACTGCAAGGAGACCTCCTCTACCTGCTCTGTTGCAGTGTTTAACTCTATCGACACTCTGTGCATGCCGATACAGTTAAGTGTAGATTAGCTCCGAGTGGGCCCCTCAGAGTGCGGGGCTCAGGGCGATCACACCATCTGTACCCCCGGTAGCTAAGCTACTGCATCACTCAGTTACTGGCCATGGATGTGTTTCAGAGACTGGTCTGCAACCCTTGAGCACTTCCCTGCAATGTATGGGAAGCACTTAGAATACTCCAGCGACTAAGGTGCAAGTGTGACCAGCTGCATAAATATAGGGCTGAACAGCTGCAGTTTTTCAGATTAAGTTGTACTCCTAAGTGTTTGAAATCTAATAGTGCCCTAGACAGGTGCTTGCTCTGGTAAACCATCTGTTACAGAACCACTCAGCACCCAGAATATGTTGTGCAGTTATATGTATATATAATAGGTTCCATGTGAGATGCATGTCCCTAATGTATCAGCAGTGTCCGCCCTCCCCCCACCTTTGTAATTCCCACAGTAAACCTCCACAGGCTCCGGCCACCTGCGGCTTTTGTAATGCATGTCTGGCCTGACGCTTGTCTATTGGCCGGCCCTCTGTATCTGTGTGATATATTCTGTGTCCTGTGAGTAAAGTGTTGTCAGACTGGAAATACATGGAGAAGCAGTGATCTTTTATATGCGCCCATGCATTCAGAGGAATTCCAGCCAGCGACATTCATTCAGACTCCAGCCAACGCAGAGCGGACCTCCGAAAACACGGGGTGGTACTGAAAGAGGTACCCCAGCTTGGAAGACCCCGTTACACTGGTGGCGACAGAGGGATTTGATACCCCTTCTACAGGAGGAAAGGAATGAATGGAAAATAACTACCAGAAGTTAAAGAGGACTACATTAAAAGATCTGGTGGAAGCCCGAGGGTTGATCGCCAGCAACAAAACAAAAGCGGATTTGATAGCAGTCCTCATGGAACACGACAATGCAGCGCCCCCCAATGTGAACGTGGAGGAGACCGAATTCCAGAGGGAGGTAAAGAACAGACTGACGTTCTATGGCCCAAACCCTGCAGTAGAGATCATACGAGAGGTGATGGCTGATGTGCGTACTGATCTTAAGGAAAAGATGGCCGAGCGGACCAGGATAGAGCTAGCCAAGATGGAAATGGCAGAGGGGACCAAGTGGAGATGGCCAAGATGGAGATGGCAGAGCTGAGAGAGGAGAGTCAGTGAGCAGGGGGAACTCTGGCCTTCGACCAGGTACCTTCAACAGTAAGCCACAAAAAGATCCAGTACAATGCCTTCCGACAGTTGGGGGAGGCAGAGGAAGACATTGATGGCTTTCTGCAGGAATTTGAGCGGCAGTGTGCCCTTCATCAAGTAAAGCTGGAGGAACGGGTTCAGATTCTGGCCAGCAAGCTGACAGGCCGGGCAGCGGATGCCTATCGCACGGTACCTGATGAGGACTGTATGGACTATGAGCGGATCAAAGAAGTGATCTTGGCTGACACCAGAGGCCTACCGCCAAAAGTTCCGCTGACTTATAAAACTCGTAACCGATACCCACGCTGAATGGGCCTGTAAATTACAGCAGTCACTGCTACAGTGGGTACAAGGGAGCCAAGCAACCACTAAGGAGGACGTCCTCCAGCTCTTCCTGTTAGAACGATTCTTTAATGGACTAAACCCTGAGACACAGCAATGGTTTCGGGACAGGCGGCCAAACGACTCTTGAGGAAGCTGCTCGTCTGGCCGATGAACATTATGATGCCAGGAGGCCGCAGTTCTCCGGATCAAAGGTGGTCACTAGTGGCCTGCCCATGGACCTGGAGGGCCCCAAACCACCGAAGATTGTAGGGGGATCAGCTAGAAACACGGCCTACCACAGTCCCCCTGGGGAGCGATGCCACACCTGCCCTCAGCTGGGCCACCTGCAAAGACAATGCCCCAACCGGACTCAGCATACCCAGTGGCCAAAGGCGGGAACAGCTACCTTCAGCCGGGCTGCTGTACACTGCTACCAAGGCGAAGCTGACCCGGCATTGGGGGCTACGACTAACCAAGGGGTGGAAGAGATGGAGGAAGTGCAGCATGTAGTAGACCCCGTGCAGGCAGCCCGGGCAGATAATCGACAACAGCATCGACAGGTCGTGTGGGTTAATGGGAAACGTATGCAGGGACTAAGAGATTCTGGAGCAACTTTGACCCTTGTGAAGCCTCATCTCGTCCGGGACCAAGAGAAGATGGACCGGACAGTGGCAGTCCGTGTAGCAGGGGGAGCCATACATCGACTACCCACTGCCAGGATTCACCTGAACTGGGGAGTCAGGGATGGCCTTGTTGAGGTCGGCTTGATGGAGGATTTGCCTGCTGACGTCTTGCTGGGAAATGACTTGGGGCCCATGTTGTCTGCCTTCTCGGTGGCCCCTCTGGCTGAGACCTATCCTGTGACCATCCGGAGACAAGCTCGAGCTGCGGAGGCGGAATCACACTCAGAGGAGGCCCAGGTAAGACATCCCAGCCCTGCACGTATTCCCATAGCCAGACACATTTCTTGGGCCACCCCAGATGAATTTAAGAGGGAGTTACTTGAGGATCCTTCATTGGAGGGATATCGTGGGAAGGCACAGGAGGGGAGAGGAGTACTAGAAGGGGAACAGTTCGTATGGAAGCAGGGACTCCTCTACCGGATCACAGAGCAGCACCACACAGGGATGAGCCCCACTATAAAGCAACAGCTGGTAGTTCCCAAGAAGTATAGGCAGGAGCTACTGCGAATCAATCTCTCATGATATACCCTTGGCCGGGCACTTCGGCGTCAGTCGCACCAGGCATCGTCTGACACAAAACTTCTTTTGGCCAGGGGTAACCTATGATGATCGTCAGTACTGCCAGACCTGTGACAGTTGTCAGCGCATTGGCAAGAGGGGGGATCGATGCAAGGCCAAATTATGCCCCCTCCCGATTGTGGAGGAACCATTTAGCCGAGTAGCGGTCGATTTGATACGGCCGTTAGCCAAACCCAGTCTGTCTGGGAAAAAGTATATATTGACAGTGGTAGATTATGCCACAGGGTATCCAGAGGCGGTTGCGTTACCTAACATACTGGCAGAGACGGTGGCGGCCGCCCTGCTCCAGGTTTTCTCACGGGTTGGATTTCCCCGGGAGATTATCTCGGACCAGGGTACCCAGTTTACAGCAGAGGTGACCAACCAACTGTGGAAGCTGTGCGGCGTAAAGTCCATTAGAAGCGCCCCGTACCACCCGCAAACCAATGGGTTGTGTGAACACTTTAACGGGACATTAAAACAGCTCATTGGGACTTTTACCAGGACCTACAGGGACTGGGAGAAATTCTTGCCACACCTCCTGTTTGCCTATCGGGAGGTGCCCCAAGAATCCACGGGGTTCTCCCCGTTCGAGCTGGTATACGGGAGACTGGTAAGGGGACCCCTAGACTTAGTGCTGGAACACTGGGAAGGGGAGGGCCTCATAGAAGGGATACCTATTGTACCCTATGTGCTGGAATTCCGGGACCGCCTACAGGAGCTGACTCAGGCTGTACATGAGAACATGTAGGCAACCCAGCGGCGCCAGCGCATATGGTACGATCGGTGGGCCAGAGAGCGCACCTTGGAAATAGGACAGAAGGTCCTGGTGTTAGAGCCCACTAAGCAGAATAAGTTTCAAGCTGCATGGCAGGGGCCCTACCAGGTAGTGGGGAAAATAGCCGACACAACCTATAATGTCGCCGATTGTGACGACCCCAGGGTTATCCGCATGTTCCACGTGAATATGCTGAAGCCCTACCGGGAGCGCCCTGAAGAGGTAGTGGCCATCTGTGCACCTGAAGCAGAGGATTTAGCAGGACTTCCCTTGTCGGATGTCTTAGGGGAAAGGACTCAGTCTAAAACATAGGACCAGGTACACTTGGGTGAAGACCTAGGCCCCCGGGAGAGACAGCAGGTGGAGGCTTTGTTGAGGCTGCGACAGAGGATGTTTTCAGAGAGACCGGGGTACACTCGCCTGACACAACACAAGGTTGAGACCCAGGATCAGACCCCCCTGCGACAAAACCCCTTACGCGTCCCTGAGTCTGTACGAGAGGGGATGCAATAAGAGATACAAGAGATGTTGCGTTTAGGGGTCATTGAAGAGTCAGATACTCCCTGGGCATCCCCCGTAGTGTTAATGCCCAAGAAGGATGGGACTACAAAAGCTCAATGAGAAAACAGTGACGGATGCATACCCCATGCCGCGTGTGGATGAGTTGTTAGACCGGCTGGCGGGGGCAAAGTATTTGACCACCATCGATCTATGCAAAGGCTACTGGCAGATTCCCCTTAGTGCTGACACTATTCCCAAGTCGGCATTTGTCACCCCGTTCGGCTTATTCCAGTTTCGAGTTATGCCATTCGGGATGAAGAATGCCTCGGCGACCTTCCAAAGGCTGGCTGACCGGCTTCTGGATGGTCTCCAGGACTATGCTTGTGCCTACCTGGACGACATCGCCATCTACAGTGCGACATGGGAAGAGCATCTAAATCACCTAGAAACAGTATTGGACAGGATCCACCAGGCCGGAATCACCCTGAACCCAAACAAGTGTCACGTGGGCAAAGCAGAGGTTCAGTATTTAGGGCATTGGGTGGGAAGTGGGAAACAGCGACCAGAATCAGCCAAGATTGAGGCCATAGCCAAATGGCCCATGCCACGCACTAAAACCCAGGTCATGGCATTTCTAGGGACAGCGGGGTATTACAGGAAATTCGTTCCCAATTACAGCAGCGTAGCCAAGCCTCTCACTGATTTGACCCGTAAGAACCAACCCCGCCAGGTAACCTGGAACTCAGAGTGTGAGGAAGCCTTCCGCCAACTAAAGGACGCCCTCACCAATTCCCCTGTATTGGCCGCACCCGATCCAACTACACGTTTCCTTGTTCATACAGACGCTTCTATGTTTGGATTGGGGGCAGTACTGAGCCAAGTCAGGACGGACGGCCAAGAACACCCGGTAGCTTACCTGAGTCGGAAACTACTGCCCCGTGAAGTAAGCTATGCGGCCATCGAGAAGGAGTGCCTGGTGGTAGTATGGGCACTCAAGAAGTTGCAACCATATTTGTATGGACTACAGTTTTCCCTCCTAACGGACCATAATCCCCTAGTCTGGCTTAATCGGGTCTCTGGAGACAACTCCTGATTGCTGCGGTGGAGTTTAGCCCTACAACCTCTGGACTTCACCATCCACTACAGACCCGGCAAACAAAATGGTAATGCCGATGGACTAAGTCGACAAACGGAACTTGTACCAACCCCATAAACTTCGGTCATCCCCAAACCGATCCGTTGAGGTTCAGACTGTGTATGCCGATCGCGTCGCTGAAAAGGGGAGCCGTGTTACAGAACCACTCAGCACCCAGAATATGTTGTGCAGTTATATGTATATATAATAGGTTCCATGTGAGATGCATGTCCCTAATGTATCAGCAGTGTCCGCCCTACCCCCACGTTTGTAATTCCCACAGTAAACCTCCGCAGGCTCCGGCCACCTGCGGCTTTTGTAATGCATGTCTGGCCTGACGCTTGTCTATTGGCTGGCCCTCTGTATCTGTGTGATATATTCTGTGTCCTGTGAGTAAAGTGTTGTCAGACTGGAAATACATGGAGAAGTAGTGATCTTTTATATGCGCCCATGCACTCAGAGGAATTCCAGCCAGCGACATTCATTCAGACTCCAGCCAACGCAGAGTGGACCTCCGAAAACACGGGGTGGTACTGAAAGAGGTACCCCAGCTTGGAAGACCCCGTTACACCATCATCCTGGCCATTGTCATATTACTTTGTGCCCTCAACGTGCTTTCTAAAACTCAATGTGGACAATACCGAACTAATCATCTTTCTTCCATCTCACTTAACCCCCCCATACCTGAACTATAACTGACATCACACTTTCCCCTGTATCACACGACCGCTGCCTCATAGTAATCCTTGACTCTGCCCTGTTTTTCAAACCACACATCCAAGTCCTTACCACCTCCTGCAACTTAAAAATATTTTCAGAATATTTTCAGCATCCTGAATCCACTACAATGTTAGTGCATGCCCTCATCATCCCCTACACTTCATCATATCCCACCTTGACTATTGCAATATCCTCCTCTGTGGCCTCATAACTAACACTCTTGCACTTTTCAAGTTCATTCTTAACTCTCCTGCATAATTATTCCACCTCCAAACACACTTCTCTGCCTTTCCACTCTGCCAGTCCCTTCATTGGCTTCCAAGTCCCCAACTAATCCAGTTTAAAGTACTAAAAATTACCTACAAGGCTGTCCATAATCTGTCTCTGCCATATATATATATATATATATATATATATATCTCCCCTCATCATAAGACCTTCTTTTATCCTCTGCTCTCATATGTTCCTCACTCAACCACTTCCAAGATTTCTTCTGCACATCCCCATCTCCCACCCTCTGCAATTCCATGCATCGGTACATCTGATTTTCTCCCATATACAGAACCTTCAAACAAAATGTGAAAACTCATCTTTTTTGGCAAACCTGCAGCTTGCCAAAACCATATCACGTTACTACAACTAGAACTGCTGCAACCCGCAAGGTACTATATTTATCTGCATTACCCAGCCCATGAAGGCAAATTCATCTCCCCTCTTTCATTAGTCTGTCAATGTTAGTTTGGTCGTTTTAATTTATATATGTACTAGCTATGAACCCATTCTACGCCCGGGTGGCGAGCATTTTTATTAGTATATGGTCTCCTATCCTGCTATGTGCTGCCACCCTCCTATCCTGGTGCGCATGGCACCCCTCATTCCTATCCTGGTATGCATGGTACCCTCACCCCCCCAATCCTGGTATGCATGGCACCCTATTCTTCATCCTGTTATGCATGGTCCCCTCACCCCCCAATCCTGGTATGCATGGTACTCCCTCATCCCTATCCTGGTATGCATGGTCCCCTTACCCCCTATCCTGGTATGCATGGTACCCCTCATCCCCCAATCCTGGTCCTCTCACCCCCCTATCCTGGTATGCATGGTCCTCTCACCCCCCTATCCTGGTATGCATGTTTCCCTCACCCCCTATCCTGGTATGCATGGTACCCCTCATCCCCCAATCCTGGTATGCATGTTACTCCCTCATCCCTATCCTGAAATGTATGGTCCCCTCACCCCCTATCCTGGTATGCATGGTACCCCTCATCCCCCAATCCTGGTATGCATGGTACCCCTCATCCCCCAATCCTGGTATGCATGGCCCTCTCACCCCCCTATCCTGGTATGCATGGTCCCCTCACCCCCTATCCTGGTATGCATGGTACCCCTCATCCCCCATTCCTGGTATTCAAGGTACCCCTCATCCCCCATTCCTGGTATGCATGGTCCCCTCACCCCCTATCCTGGTATGTATAGTCCCCTCACCCCCCCTATCCTGGGCATGCTTACTTCTGCTCCCTATATAAATAAGGTGTCCATTTTGGATTTGAGAGGACTAAAACCTTGGTCTTAATGATACAAACAGAGGGCACCAGGTACTTTGCGTCTGCATGACAAATGTATACTCAGTTATGAGTGCCAGGATGGAGTGTCGCTTTCATCTGCATTACTGTACCATACTACACTCAAATATCAAATGTATGTACATCTGAAATCTGAAAATTATAATAATGGCACAATGCAAACTCTCTAGCGATTATTATTATAAGTAGGTAAATCTCTTATCCATTATTTTAGCTTAGTTCTCCAAAAGGATCTACTGTATTTTGATTTTGAAATGCATTGTAGAATAATGTGTCTAATGGTAAATATTGTGATGACTTGGATCAGTGGTGGACACAGATGGAAAAGGGTCCCTTTGAAAAATCCGTAAATGGGCTCTTTCCCGTCCAATAATTCATCATAATCCAAAACTCCACCTCCTTTGGAGGTGGAAGTGAGCCTATATGCTTTGTAGGCCCCGGTGTAGCAGCACAAGGTGCACCAATGAAGTTCTAGCTGATCTCTGAAAGCCAAATTTATTACTGAATGAAGGTTGGGAGTAGCAATAAGCGTGAGGACTATATAAATGATTGAACATTATACAATGTACTTATACAGTTAATCCAAACCCCTCCTTGAGGAGGAATTTATGTTACATTAGACTATATGTTTTTTTTATTTATGAGGGATTTCAACATTACATTAGTTATAAAAGGATTGTCATACCCTCAAAATAAGTAGAAATTTGTAACTACAAAGGAGTAGAAAAAATATTTTGTGACTCAAAATTTTTATACAAAAAATTACAATTATTAGGTAAATTTTAAAGTATTTAGATAACAAAATCAGAAGTGTGTGAAAAGAAAAAATGCTGCTTCTAAATGTTCATGTTTCACAGACCATTATTCACAAAGACGATCACAGGATGCTTGATGCCCTGTTCCAATCAATAGTGATAGAGACTATGAATATAGAAGTTTATACTGCTATATTATCTTCTCGTGGGTAGAGATGTTCATTGAACAGTTCATCAGACATATCCGAACCGCAGGGCACAGTGCCGGGGTCCTGTGCCTGTGTCAGTGGCTGTGAGTGGGCTCCCCCACCTGCTCCAAGCCCCAACACTTGCGATTCCTCTTCCAGCTCCACCGCTGCAGCGTCTTCTGTTCTCCAACTGTGATGTTGAGAGCAGAGGACGTGATAATGTCACATCTGTGCGTTCTCTACCTCAACAGTCACAGTGCAGTCACAGTGCAGAGAACTGGAAGATGGCGACCCTGAGGAGTCAGGAGCAGTGCAACAGCCAGGGACGAGAGGTGAGTATTTAATTATTTTTAATGTTTGGAGCATTATATATGGGACCATCATACACTGGAGCATCATTTAAAGGGGTCCATTATACAGTGGAGCATCATATATGGGCCCATCATATATGGAGCATTATATATTGGGCCCATTATACACTGGAGCATCATATATGGGGCCCATTATACACTGGAGCATCATATATGGGGTTCATCCTACACTGGAGCATCATATATAGGCACATTATATATGGAGCATTGTATGGGCCTATCATACACTGGAGAATCATACATGGGGCCCATTATACAGTATATGGAGCATTATATAAGGCTCATCATGGAGCATCATATGGGGCCCATTATATATGAAGCACTATGTGGGGCCCATTATATGTGCATATATGGAGCATTATATGGGTACTATTCTGTATAGAGAATTTATGGGGCCCATTCTGTATGTAGCATTATATGGGGCCCATCATATACTATATGGAGCATTATATGGGACTCATTATACCACTGTATGAAGCAAAATATGGGCTCATTATACTCTATGGGGCCTACCCTATACTGTATAGAGCATTATATGGTGTCCATTATATATGATGCAATATATGGAGTCCATCATATACTGTATGGAATATGATATGGGACCCATTATGTATGGAGCACTATATGGGGCTCAGTAAACAATCTATTGAGCTGAAGCTGCTGGTGGTTAGACAGGCTCTGTGTACAATCCTGTCACACTTGCACATGCACCAAAATGTAAAATTCAGATAGCTACAGACCTGCTGGAGAAATATATAAAGCATGCAAATAAAACACGAAATGGCCCTTAGCCAGTAGCTTTATGCAGCACTTCTTTACCCAATGAGTATGGCTTGCATCCTTGTTATCCGGTGCTGGGACATTCTCTGGTGCTTTGATTGTCTCCGTGAGGAAAGCGGAGTGCAGTGGGAGTGTTCTCCCATTGCTATACTTACCCATGTGTTCCAAAAGACACAGAGTATCGGCATGCTCCGGCCAGAACCACCATCGTGTAGTAAGCGAGGTGAGCATGGGAGTGGTAAAAGATGACATCACCAGATCAGAGAGATGGATTCGTGTATATACCGTACTGTCTGAAGGACTATACTCTCCAGTTTCCGACCTATTGTAGGATTTACAAAAGATATCACTCATGTAATGTCAGAAGTGAAATCTTTGGCATTGTACTATACCTATATTTCTTTGTCATAGCTGTGTTTCACAAATTGTGGTATGTTTTAAAGGGGTCCACTGAGACTCTTTCGCCTGGGGCCCATGAAAACCTGTAGCAGGCCCTGCCGAACCCCATTGGAAGGCAAAACCACATGCATAGACAACATCTTCAGAGGGGCCATTAGGCTTACAAAACAGCTCAAATTATGGGCAGACACCAGGAAAAGTGGCATCAATTGACCCAGAGTACAAAATAGTGTATAAATCCTTTGTGCTAATTGTGTGGTCCAGCCAACAGGTCACATTTCATATTTCAGCATGGGACATGGTCTGGGACAGAGCTTGGAGCAGCATTTGTAGCTTTATCATTGATCAGCAACAGGCGGATGAGTGACAGGTGTAGGCCTGCTGGTCTGAGAGGTCTGCCAAATTCAAACAATACACATAAAGGAGACCCAACTTAGAGTCCAAACATTTATAAAAATTAGGGGCAGACACCAGGAAAAGTGGAATCAATTGACCCACAGTACAAATTTTATAATGGTACATCAGTCAGACATGGGACATGCATGAGACAGGGTCTGGCCCAGCATTTACAGGTTTGAAATTAACAGGTGGGTGAGGGACCGGTGCAGGCCTGCTATGCAGGGAGCTCTGCCAAATTCAGGCAACACACATGAAGTAGACCAAACTTGGAGTCCAAACATTTCCAAAAATGGCAGACAACAGGAAAAGTGGCATCAAATTACCCACAGTAGAAATTTGGTAATGGCGTCGCTACAGTCGTCCATGTGTCATGCATGAGGTATCAGTTTCTGGGCCAGCATTTATAGTTCTTAATTTAAGTTTAAATTAAGATGAGGTGGGTGAGGGAGTGGTGTAAACCTGCTATGCTGCGAGCCCTGATACCTCATGCAACATATACAACAGTTTTTCTTCTCAGCCATACTTAGGTGTCACAAATATCAATTTTGCTGACAACTATTGCTAGAAACATTTAATTATAGTAACACAGTTAGTTGACTGAAATTAAGTGCAGGCCTTTCAGTCTGGGAGCCATACTACTACAGGCAACGCACATGAAGAAGACCCCAGTTGGAGTGAAAACGTTTGCCAAAATTATATTAAGCACACTACTAAAGTGTCATCAATTGCTCTAGAGTAGAAATAATATAATTGCATCGTTTTTTTGAAAATTTCTGTTACTTTAATGTCTACTTGACTCCCTTTCTTTTGCAGTTGAACAGCAGTATTATTATTATTTATATTGATATAGCACCATTTATTCCAAGGCGCTTTACATGTGAAAAGGGGTAAACATAATAAAAAACAAGGACAATAATCGTAACTCCTTAGTGACAGAGCCAATTTGGTACTTAATGACCAATCCAATGTTTATAATTCTGACCACTGTCATTTTATGAAGTTATAGCTCTGGAAGGCTTCAACGGATCCCACTGATTCTGAGGCTGTTATTTCATAATATATTGTATTTCATGTTAGTGGTAACATTTCTTTGATATAACTTGCGTTTATTTATTAAAAAATGGCTATTTGGCAAAAATTTTGAAAACTTAGCAATTTTCAAAATTTTAATTTTTGTACACTTAAATCAGAGAGTCATATCGCACAAAATAGTTAATAAATAACATTTCCCATATGTCCACTTTACATCAGCAAAATTTTGGAAACATAATTTTTTTTTTGTTAGGACATTATAAGGATTAGAAGTTGACCAGCGATTTCTCATTTTTCAACAAAATTTGCAAAATCTTTTTTTTAGGGACCACCTCACATTTGAAGTGAGTATAGCAGAAAATACCCAAAATTGACACCAGTCTAAAAACTGCACTCCTCAAGGTGTGCAAAACCACATTCAAGAAGTTTATTAACAGTTCATTTGCTTCATGAGAACTAAAGCAATGTGGAAGGAAAAAAATGAACATTTTACTTTTTTTCACAAATAATTAACTTTGGAACCAATTTTTTTTATTTTCACAAGGGTATCAGGATAAAATAGACCACAAAATTTGTTGTGCAAATTCTCCTGAGTACAACAATACCACCCTATATGTGGGGGAAAGCCACTATTTGGGCGCATGGCAGGGCTCAGAAGGGAGGGAGCTCTGTTTGACTTTTTGAATGCAAAATTGACTGGAATCAATGGAGATTCCAGGTTGGAGACAACCTGATGTACCTAAACAGTGGAACCCCCCATTTCTAATTCTAACCCTAACCTCAACACACTCCTAACCCTAAACCCAACCCTAACCATAACTCTAACAACCACCCTAACCCCAACACATGCCTAACCCTAATTCCAACCCTAACCATAACCAAAAGCACAACCCTAACCCTAACACACCCCTAATCCCAATTCTAGCGGTAAACTTTAGCCCAACCCTGACCCTATCTCAACCCTAACTCTAGCTCAACCTTAAACCTAGCTCCAACCCTAACCTTAACTCTGGCCCCAACCCTAACCTTAACCGTAGCCCCAACCCTAAACCTAGTCCAACCCTAATCCTAGCCCAATCCTAACCCCAGCCCAACCCTAATCCTAACTTTAGCCCAGCCCTAATGGAAAAATGGAAATAAATACTTGTTTTTATTTTATTATTTTACCTAACTAAGGGGGTGATAAAGGGGGGGTTGATTTACTATTTTTTTTAATTTGACCACTATGATAGGGTCTATCACAGTGATCAAAATGAACCAATAGGAAAAATGTCCTATTGTTGCCAGGTGCCGGTTGGCAGATCTGGGCATGCATGCACCCACCATTTTCTTCCTGGAAGACGCCGCCAGCCGAGGGACATCATGGGGGCCTTTATGAGGATCCAGGGACACTGGCGGTATCAGGAGGGGGATCGGGGGACCCCATTTCGGTTTCCTCTGATGTGTGATCATATCAGAGGAGAGAGAAATTAAATGGGAAATCTGACTTTTTATTTTATTGCAGTCGCCATTAATGTTAGGCGTCGGGTTCCTGCCACTGCACAGCAGGAATCCAGAGCCTTGCACCCAGCAGTCTCCCATTCTTCTTCGGCCGCAGTGGAGCTTGCTCAGCAGATTCTTCGGTCCCGGTGCTCTGCCCAGGCCAACTCCGTGGGTTTGCTTGCTGCTGCCACCTCTGGCACAGCTATGACAATGCAGGCTGCTCAGCAGCAAGATTCTCCAGGGACTAAGTCCTCATGTCGGGCCACTGAGCATGCCCGTGGAGTGATCTCCCATTGGAGATCGAGGGTCACGTGCTCAGGTCCTGCTCGTGTTCGGATTGGCCCATCCAAGAAGCCAGGAAGGTCCCAGACTCCCATGGCTATAAAAGGTTTGCATGGTCGCTCACCCATGTGCTAGGATAGACTGTATTTACAGACTATAAGGTGTGAGAGATGTATGCACGTATGAATGTATCTGGTGACTGACTCATTATGAAACCCCTACCCTTGGTACGCATGTGTTGTGCAGCCTAGCCTGCTAGCGCCCAGGCTTAGGTGTAGGTAGCTCAGGGTTTGAGTCAGACATTGGTCCTCACCAGTGATCCAGCATGCCTCAGTGCACGTGCTCCACACTCCACTGCCAACGTCTTTAGCGGCGCTCATGGCAGCGACGCCATGCGCTCAGTGGGCCTAGAGGGATTCTATCCCTGTGTCCTTGGGGTAGCATTCTGTGGCCGTACATTGTGTGCTCTTTTAGCCGAGCTCTGTGAGCACAAACAGGCTCCGGCGTTTATGTTCAGCGGTAGTGCGGCTCTGTGAAGCAACAGAGTCTGCCCCCGTACACACCGGGTGACGATAACCCGCCTGTGTTTTTTATAGTATACAGCCAAATAGCATCCGCCATTACTGAGCAGCAGGTTACCACCCCTGCACAGTGGACCCCGGGCTGCGAACGCACCTTATTACCATCTTTATTATTTGGTGCGTTCCGCCAGCCTTAACAATTATTCCATGAATAATGGCGATCGCAACACTGGTCTAAGCTTCCCCTATTAGCCAAGACCCGAGAGAATTTCCAATGCTGGGGTCGCTGTACACTTATTTCTCAGCGCCGTAAAAATAAGGAATAAGTTCCCTTAACTGCCACCGTTAAAAGGTGTGTCTGCAGTTGTTAAGGGGTTAATAAATAATACAAGTGACCGACTGGTACTGGAGGAGAGAAGACCCTGCCAGTGAGGAATCACAGTCTACAAGTGATGGATAAGGATACAATAGGTGAGGGTAGAGCTGCTTTTGCAGCAGTATGTTGGAGCAAAGGTTAGCGTAGGTTGTAGGCTTGAGAATAGCAAAGTGACAGATGGATTAGTAGGGCAGCAGAGTGTAGGATAGATTGAATGGGTGCAAGAGTGTTAAAAGGCAGTCCACAGAGCGGGAGGTTGCAGTAGGCGAGGTGGGAGATGATGCAGGGCATGAACTAGTGTTTTTGCAGATTTATGATTGAGGAATGTTCAGATCTGGGAGATATTATCGAGTTGGAGTCGGCAGGAAGTAGAAAGGGCTTGGATCTCTGAATTGAAGGATAGATCAGAGCAAAGCTTGCAGGACTGGGGACATTGGGAAGCCATTGACTTTGATGAATGTCAGTTGGGAGGGTTGAATGAGATATTGGAAAGAGGATAAATTTGGTTTTATCCATGTTAAATTTTAGAAATCTAGCAAAGAAGAAATATGTAATAGCAGACAGACATTGTAGGATTCTGGTTAGTAAAGAAATGATATATGGTCCAGAGAGGTAGGTCTGTGTGTCATCAACATAGAGGTGATACTGAAAACCATGTGTCCTAGGCCAAAGGTGTAGATGGCAAAGAGCAAGTGTCCTAGAACTGAACCTTGGGGGACATCGACAGGTAGGGGACAAGATGAGGAGGTGGTGTGTTAGTTGGAGGCACTGAATGTACTTGTCTGCTAGGTGTGAGGAGATCCAAGATAGGGCCAAATCTGTGATGCCAAGAGATGAGACCAAAATGTTCCTCCCCCACTTGAGCTATGTTCAGATGCAGCATTTTTCAACTTTAAAAGTAATAAAGAGCACTCACGCTGTGACTCAAGCATATAAACACAAAAACTGATTAGGAACAATAAATACCTGTAATAGTGTAGTAAATATTCACATGTAGATCGATGAATCAGACATAGGGTCAATATGGCAAGTTGTGATAGTGCAGTAGATATTCACATATAAAGTGCCAGTTGATAGGTCAGAGGTAGAACCGATATGGTAAACTAAATGGAAAAATAATAAATATGCTAGTAAAGAAGCACTTATAAGCCTACCATGGTGGAGGAAATAGGATAAAATTAAAGTAAAACACAATACAACATACCTATAGGTATCACCCACTGACTATGTAATTCAGCAACTTGTTCAAATAAGCAGATGATATCTTAAAGTGCATATGTGCACTATCACAACTTGCCATATTGACCCTACGTCTGATTCATCGACCTACATGTAAATATCTATTACACTATTACAGGTAGTTATTGCTCCTAATCAGTTTTTGTGTTTATATGCTTGAGTCACAGCGCGAGTGCTCTTTATTACTTTTCTTGTAATCCCCCCTTTTCCCCCTTGTGGTGGGTCTTTTGCACTTGCAGCGGATCAACATATATATATATATATACATATATATATATACATGTGCCACTATATTGTTGATAATTAGTTCGATTTTTCAACTTTAGCATTGCTTTCAACCAATACAAATGTATTCACTGTGAAATGTTATTTAACAACCCTAGCTGGCCATGTGGTGTGTGACACATAAGCAGACACATCTTGTTTCATTTATGAAAGAGAGACTCTTAAAGTCACAGAGCCTATTTTTTACAGGAGCATCAGGCAGCATGAATCTGCCTAAAGGGCCATTATTAAACAGTGAATCTCCTAAACTGTTGTAGCCTATGCAGTGAGTGGATGGGCTGCCAAGAATTACGACGCACCTAATACCCCTTTCAGGAGATGTCCAGGAGGGCCTCCATAAAAAATGTTGCATTGAATGCAAGGCCTGCCCTGCTGCCAAGTCATATGCACTCCAATAAGCCTTTGAACCCACTTACTGGATGGGCCCAGGAAAATCGACTTCACATTATACATTTTGTACTCCCATTCTCTTTTCTTATGCATTGACAGCAAGGCATGCCCTGCTACCAAGTCATATGCACCCCAAAAAGCCTTTGAACCCATGTACTGGATGGGTCCAGGAAAATCCACGTCACATTATGCAATTTGTACTCCCATACTATTTTCTTATGTGTTGACAGCCATGCCTGCCCTGCTGCCAAGTCATATGTGTTAGACGTCGGGTTCCTGCAACTGCACAGCAGGAATCCAGAGCCTTGCATTCAGCAGTCTCCCATTCTCCACCAACCGCACAGGAGCCTGCACAGCAGTCCTGGCATTCCAGACGCCCTGCTCAGACCAACTCTGTGGGTCTGACTGTTGCTGCCACCTCTGGGCCAGTAATAGCAGCGCAGGCTGCTCAGCAGCAAGTCACTCCAGAGGCTAAGTCCTCCCGTCGCGCTACTGGGCATGCTCACGAGATGATCTCCCATTGGAGATCGGGAGTCACATGCTCAGGTACTTCTCATGATCTGATTGGTCCACCTCAGGGATCTGGAAGCTTCCAGAAGGTCCCGGCTATAAAAGGTTTGCATGGCCGCTCGGCCACGCACTAGTATAGACTCTAGTTACTATCTGTGTGAATGATGATGGATGCATGAACCTGCGAATGACTCATTAAGATCCCCTCCCTCTGATACTACGTTTGTGGATAGGGACTTAGGCATAGAGTCAGCGCCAGTTACTGGCACGCTACAGGCCACAGTGCACATCTCACAGAACTAGCGTCCGACAGTGCACCCCCTCGTGGGCATTGCCGTATTGCGTCTGGGTCAGTTGCCGCACTGCAGTCAGCAGCACTTGTTGGCATCCGCAGTAGCGACGCAGCACGCACGGTAGGTCTAGATGGACATTGACCCTGAGTCTTGGGCCCGAGTCCTGTGACCATATACCATGCGTGCACACCACTGAGACCTGTGTGGTCAACAGGCTCAGTATTTATGTTTATGCCTTAGGCATCTCTGTGAACTTAACAGAGCTTGCCAGCACATGCCGGGTGACGTTCAACCCACGTGTGGTATACCGCCATATTGTGCGTCTGTCATTATATAGCAGTAGTTTAACACCTCTGCACGGTGGACCCCGGGCGCCGAACGCACTTTCTGCTATTTAATATTTAGTGCGCTCCGCCATCCCTAACATTATACTAGCGCCAGGGTCTGGCTAGTAATGGCGGACATGCAGCATCTACGGCAGTACATTCGGCAGCTGAAGGGCAGGTTGGCGGCTATCGAGAGCTCCACCTCAGCTGCGAATGCTACAGTGGCCGCTGCCCAGGCAGTCGCAGAGGCTGTCTCGCATGTGCCCACATCCACGCCTTTGCTGACAATATCCCGCCTCCCATTGCCCGATAAATTTTCTGGTGACAGTGCCTCCTGCAGGGGTTTCGTGAGCCAGTGCTCTATCCAGCTTGAGTTACTGGCCACGTGATTCCCTACAGAGCGGGCTAAGGTGGGGTTTATCATCTCCCTCTTGTCGGGCAGGGCGTTAGAATGGGCCACGCCGCTGTGGGAGAGTGGTGACCCCATGGTTCTGAGCGCTGTTCAGTTTCTAACCTCTCTAAAACAGGTCTTTTTGGGACCACGGGTCACTCACAACACCTCTCTCCAGCTATTAGCTTTAACATAGGGCTCCCTCTCGGTCAGCCATTATGCCGCCCGTTTTCAGACACTGGCTTCTGAGTTGGAGTGGCCTGATAAGACACTCGTCCCTGTGTTCTGGAGGGGTTTGGCGGAGCATGTCAAAGATGCTTTAGTTACCAGGGAGGTTCCCGTAACTGGAGGAGCTGATTGCTATCTCCACCCGATTTGATCTCCATTATACTGAGCGTGGGTTGGAGCGAGCTCAATCCAGACAGAAGGTTAGGTTGGCTCCCACCTTCTCTGTACCTCTTGAACCCACAGAGGTGTCTCGCACCAGTCCCAAACCGAGTCCAGCGCGTAGCTTCGCACGCTGTTACCAGTGTCGATAGTTTGGTCACCCGGCTAACAGGTGCCCGCAGCGCTCGAAAAAAAGATCACGTACCATGGTAGTAGGTGGGGGTCTACCTGATATGAAACCCTTTTCCCTCAAACCGGTATTCCGAGGAACGTTAGATAGCGGTACTTCCACCTGGGAGGTAGACGTCACGGTGGACTCTGGGGCAGAAGGAAACTTCATGTCTTCGTCCTTTGCCCAAAAGCACGCTATTCCGCTGGTGCTACTGCCCCATCCCATGACCATCAGGGTGGTTAATGGTGCGCCTTTACCATCTCAGGTTACCCACCAGACAGCACCTCTTGGGCTCTCAATCTCACCATCTCACCATGAGACCTTGTCCCTGTTCATTTTGCCAGATGGCATCGACCAGGTGCTTCTCGGAGTTACCTGGCTCCGTTACCATTCCCCTCATATAGATTGGTCTTCAGGGAGTATACTGGGTTGGAGCAAGGACTGTGAGGGAAGGTGCATGAGGAGCAGTGTTCAAGTAGCCTCCACGGAGGTGCCCGCGAATCTTTCCGCGCTTCCTAGACACTACCGGCAGTACGCGGACGTTTTCTCCAAAAAAATCAGCGGAGACGCTTCCACCTCACCGTCCTTTCGATTGTCCGATCGACCTATTGCCAGGCGTGGAATCTCCTAGAGGCCGCGTGTATCCTCTATCTCTCCCGGAGATGGAGGCTATGTCACAATATATCTGAGAGAACCTGGCAAGAGGCTTTATCAGAAAATCGGTGTCGCCGGCTGGTGCAGGGTTCTTCTTCGTGCAGAAGAAGAGTGGAGAGTTGCGCCCCTGCATTGACTACAGAGGTCTCAACGCCATTACTGTGAAAAACAAATACCCTCTTCCTTTGATCTCTGAGTTGTTTGACAGTTTGCAAAGGGCCCGGATCTTAACGAAATTGGATCTGCGGGGGGCGTACAACCTGATCCGCATACGTGAAGGAGACGAGTGGAAGACAGCCTTTAATACCAGGGATGGCCACTATGAGTATCTGGTCATGCCCTCCGGCCTCTGTAATGCGCCTGCTGTCTTCCAGGACTTTGTAAATGACGTCTTTCGTGATATGCTCTCGGTGGTGGTCTATCTGGATGACATCCACATCTTTTCTCCAGATTTGACCTCTCACTGGAGAGACGTCTGCAAGGTCTTCAACCGCTTGCGGGCGAATTCTCTCTTCGCCAAGCTGGAGAAGTGCCAGTTTGAGCAGGAGTACTTGCCGTTCCTGGGCTATATCATCTCGGCCCAGGGATTGGCTATGGATCCTGCCAAATTGCTAGCAGTAATGGACTGGCAGGAGCCCCATTCTCTGAAAGCAGTGCAGCACTTTTTGGAGTTTGTTAATTATTACCGTCAGTTCATTCCCCACTTCTCCACACTGGTAGCTCCTTTGGTTGCTCTCACCAAGAAAGGAGCCAATCCTAAGGTTTGGTCAGAGCAAGTCTCCACGGCCTTCTCGTCTCTGAAGACCCATTTTGCTGGCGCTCCTATCCTCCACCGTACTGATGTGGATAAACCCTTTATCCTAGAGGTGGATGCCTCATCCGTCGGTGCAGGAGTAGTCCTTTTCCAGAAGGATGCTCAAGGTCGGAAGCATCCCTGCTTCTCTTTCTCAAAGACCTTCTCACCGGCGGAGAGAAATTAGTCCATCGGGGACAGGGAGTTGCTGGTGATGAAATTGACCTTTTCCGAGTGGAGACATCTCCTGGAGGGAGCCCGTTTTCCCTTTCAGGTGTACACTGACCATAAAAACCTGGTCTATTAGCAAACGGCCCAACGCTTGAACTCTCATCAATCTAGGTGGTCACTCTTCTTCTCCCGCTTCCGCTTCACCTTGCACTACCTGTCTGGAGAGAACGTCCGTGCAGATGCTCTCTCTCACTCAGTGGTCTCAGCGGAGGAAGAGGGGGCTGAGCCTCGACTAATCGTCCCCACTGAGAGCCTGAGGACCGTGGCCCTGGTTGCTCTTGAGGTGGTACCGCCGGGCAAGACCTTTGTTCCTCCTTGCATGCGACCAGAGGTCCTCGTGTGGGTACACGCGTCCAGGGTGGGTGTTCACTTTGGCAATAAGCGGACCACAGAACTCCTGGCAAGGTCTTATTGGTGGCCGCATATGGCTCGGGACACAAAAGAGTACATTCAAGCATGCGTTTCTTGTGCTCGGAACAGGTCCTCTAGGCAGAGGCCCGCTGGGTTACTGTATCCCTTGCTGGTGGCAGACAGACCCTGGGAGAGGGTCGACATGGATTTTGTGGTCGGCCTGCCCAAGTCCGGTGGCAGCACGGTCATATGGGTGGTCACCGATCATTTTTCTAAAATGGTGCATCTGGTGCCACTCGCGCGGCTGCTTTCCGCTCGCGGTCTCGCCGTGCTGTTCATAAAACATGTATTCCATTTGCACGGTATGCCAGACAAAATAGTCAGTGACCGAGGTCCCCAATTTGCGTCTCGGTTTTGGAGGGAGCTCTGCAGTCTACTCAGTATCGAGCTAAACTTGTCCTCCGCCTATCACCCCGAGACGAACGGGTTGTATAAGAGCCAATCAAACTCTGGTCACGTACCTGCGACATTTTGTCTCTGCCAGGCAGGTTGACTGGGCATCCTTACTACCGTGGGCTCAATTTGCCCTAAATAATGCAGTGGCTGATTCCACTTGTCAGACGCCTTTCCTTCTTAATTACGGCCACCATCCGCGCATCCCTGTCCCGATGCCAGTATCTTCCACTGATTCCAGGGTGGTAGACTGGGAAGTGGAGGCTCGCGACATTTTGGATCGCACCCAAGATGCTATTCGAGCCTCTAAAGAGAGAATGAGAGCATCCTCCGACACATATCGGCACCCCGCTCAAACTTTTGCCCCTGGTGACTTGGTGTGGCTCTCTGTCCAAAATATCAGGCTGCGGGCTGAGTCCTCCAAGTTCGCGCTGCGATACATTGGCCCCTTCAAAGTCCCCGAGCGGATCAGCTCAGTGGTCTACCGTCTGGCTCTTCCACCACACTTGGCCATCTCTAATGTCTTCCACGTGTCCCTTCTCAAGCCTGTTCACATGGCCCGGTTTTCCGAGTCATCTGCCGGGACATCAGACTTGTCTTCGGACGAGTTTGAGGTCAACGCCATTGTGGGACGCAGGATTATGTGTGGCAAAAAATTTTATTTGTTGGACTGGAAGGGTCATGGACCTGAGGCCCGGACCTGGGAACCAGTGGAGAACATCCACGCCCCGCTCCTCATAGCGGCATTTGAGCGTAACGAGGCTCAGAGGAGAGGGGGCCATGTTAGGCGTCGGGTTCCTGCAACTACACAGCAGGAATCCAGAGCCTTGCATCCAGCAGTCTCCCATTCTCCATCGACCGCTCAGGAGCCTGCACAGCAGTCCCGGCGTTCCAGACACCCTGCTCAGACCAGCTCTGTGGGTCTGGCTGCTGCTGCCACCTCTGGGCCAGCAATAGCAGCGCAGGCTGCTCAGCAGCAAGTCACTCCAGAGGCTAAGTCCTCCCGTTGCGCTAGTGGGCATGCTCACGAGACGATCTCCCATTGGAGATCGGGAGTCACATGCTCAGGTCCTTCTCGTGATCTGATTGGTTCATGTCAGGGATCTGAAAGCTTCTGGAAGGTCCCGCCTATAAAAGGTTCGCATGGCCGCTCGGCCATGTGCTAGTATAGACTCTAGTTGCTATCTGTGTGAGTGATGATGGATGCATGAATCTGCGAATGACTCATTAAGATCCCCTCCCTCTGATACTACGTGTGTGGATAGGGACTTAGGCATAGAGTCAGCGCCAGTCACTGGCACGCTACAGGCCACAGTGTACATCTCACAGAACTAGCGTCCGACAGTGCACCCCCTCGTGAGCATTGTCGTATTGCGGCTGGGTCAGTCGCAGTGCTGCAGTCAGCAGCACTTGTTGGCGTCCGTGGTAGCGACGCCACACGGATGGTAGGTCTAGACGGACATTGACCCTGAGTCTTGGGCCCCAGTCTTGTGACCATATACCGTGCGTGCACACCGCTGAGACCTGTGAGGTCAACAGGCTCAGCACTTATGTTTATGCCTTAGGCGTCTCTGTGAACTTAACAGAGCTCGCCAGCACATGCCGGGTGACGTTCAACCCACGTGTGCTATACCGTCATATTGTGCGTCTGCCATTATATAGCAGCAGTTTAACACCTCTGTATGGTGAACCCCGGGCGGTGAATGCACTTTGTCATTTAATATTTAGTGCGTTCCACCGTCCCTAACAATATGCACCCCAATAAGCCTTTGAACCCACGTACTGGATGGGTCCAGGAAAATCCACATCACATAATGCATTTTGTACTCCCATACCCTTTTCTTATGCATTGACAGCAATGCCTGCTCTGCTGCCAAGTCATATGCACCCAATAAGCCTTTGAAGCCACATACTAGAAAGCCACATGAAAACCCACTTCACAGTCTTCAGTTGGTCCTGCCATACAGTTTCCTTATGCATTGAATGCAAGGGCCGCCTTGACCCAAATTTTCACGCAGCACAATCCCCCTTGGCGGAAACATGGAGGAGGTCCTCCTAAAAAAATGTCCCATTACAAAGGAGCTGGTGTCTTAGACTCATAATGCCCATACATGCAGTGCATGGGCTGACAAACATTTCCCCATGGGGGGTACACATTTTTAAAAAGTATACTATGGGCATCATAGACACCCTTGCCAAAAATTGGACTGCCTGTAGCAGCACAGAACACGTTAACCCTGGTGATCTTGTGGCTGCCAAGGAGGAGACAATGATGAGGGCCTCAGTAAAAACTAGGCCCAATGGAAAGGAGCAGTTCTCTGTTATGATTGAGTCACCGTAGGAGGCAAAAATAGAAATGCTAGCTAAGTCCAGAAAACCAGAGAAGTTGGCAGCTATCGGATTGCAGACCCCTGAACCTATCAACACAACTAGCAGTAGCCATGGGGGGCTCCTACGATGCCCTAGGCCCCTCGATCACAGCCGGAGGACTACATAGCCTAAAGACAGAAAGGGAAATCTAAACTGCCCCAGAGCAGACCCCAAAGCAAAAGGCAGCCCCCCACATATAATGACGGTGAAGCAAGAAGAAAGAACAAAACACAGACAGAAAGATAGACTGAGCAAAGATGGGGCCCACGCTAGCTTAGATAGGAAAGGACAGGAAGGCTGCAGTCTGCAATCCGTGAAAAACCCTATGAAAATAAGAGCCAACCAACTGACAGTAAAAAAGGCCCTGAAGACGCTAAGCTTCAAAAAAGCTATGTCAGTACTCAGGAATATTCTGAAGACAGAGCAACAGGCAAAAGGAGATTCAGCTCACCCCAGCAGGGAATGGCAGAATCCAGAAAAGCAAGGAAAACAAAACACTAATGCAAAAAGGCAAAGCAGAAATCTTAGCTTTAGATGAGCAGGAATCAGACTGGTTTCCTAGAAGTCCACAGAGAAATCACCCGCAGGCCAGAAGGGAGTCGGCAGCCTTATATCCAGTCATTAACTCCACTCAGCCAGTCATCATCATCAGCCCCAGGTGTTTGACAATCAGGCTCACTACCTTTCTTCACCAGAAGAGGGAGTTCCTCGGGCCTCAGTAGTGAAGGGGAAAATGAACTCACAACAGTACCTCCCCCTTGAGGAGGGGTCACCGAACCCTCAACCACGCCACCAGGGCGATCAGGGTGAGCCCGATGAAAGGCACGCACCAATCTTTTGGCATGAATATCAGAGGCAGAGACCCAGGAATTATCCTCCTGACCATAACCCTTCCACTTAACCAAATACTGGAGTCTCCGTCTAGCCAGATGGGAATCCAGTACTTTCTCTACCTCATATTCCATGTTACCTTCAACCAATACAGGGTCTGGAGGTGCAACCCCCGGAACAACAGGTTCAACAAACCTCTTCAACAAAGATTTATGGAACACATTATGGATTTTAAATGTGACAGGAAGAGCCAAACGAAAAGAGACCGGATTAATAATCTCCAAAATCTTGTAAGGTCCAATAAATCTAGGCTTAAACTTAGGAGAAGCCACCTTCATAGCAATATTTTTTGATGATAACCACACCATATCACCAACCTTAAATTGGGGACCAATGGTCCTATGTCGGTTGGAAAACCGCTGGGCCTTTTCCTGGGAGAGAGATAACTTATCCACCACTTGGTCCCAGATCTGGTGCATTCTCTCCACCACAGTGTCAACCCCTGGGCAGGCAGAGGGCTCCACCTGCCCTGAAGAAAATTGAGGATGAAACCCAAAGTTACAAAAAAAAGGAGACATCAAAGTGGCAGAACTAGCTCTATTATTTAAAGCAAATTCGGCCAAGGGCAAAAATGAAACCCAATCATCCTGATCAGCAGAAATAAAACATCTCAAATATGACTCCAAGGTCTGGTTTGTTCTCTCTGTCTGCCCATTGGTCTGAGGGTGAAAAGCAGAGGAGAAGGACAACTGAATTCCCAGCTTGGAACAGAAAGTTCTCCAAAATCTAGACACAAACTGGACTCCTCTGTCAGATACAATGTTCTCAGGAATCCCGTGCAAGCGAGCCACCTGTTGTAAAAACAGGGGCACCAATTCAGAGGAAGACGGCAACTTAGGGAGTGGTACAAGATGAACCATCTTAGAGAACCTATCACAAATCACCAAAATAACAGTCATCCTTTGAGAGACAGGCATATCAGAGATGAAATCCATTGAAATATGGGTCCATGGCCTCTTGGGGACAGGCAAAGGCATCAAGAACCCACTAGAGCAAGAACACGATTTAGACCGGGAGCACGTCCCACGGGACTGCACAAAATTCCTGACATCACGAGACAAGGAGGGCCACCAAAAAGACCGACTCACCAGATCTCTAGTACCAAAAATACCTGGATGACCAGCCAAAGCAGAGCAATGAACTTCAGACATCACTCTCTTCTTCCACTCGTCAGGAACATACAACTTTCCACTGGGACAACGCTCAGGTTTGTCCTCCTGGAACTCTTCCAGAGCACGTCTCAAATCGGGCGAGATGGCAGAAAGAACTACCCCTTCGCCTAAGATGGTAGCAGGCTTGGTCACCACAGGAGAATCAGCAAAGAAGCTCCTAGAGAGGGCGTCAGCCTTGACATTCTTAGTTCCAGGAAGAAAAGAAACCACAAAATCAAAACGTGTAAAAAACAAGGCCCACCTAGCCTGTCTAGGGTTCAAGCGCTTAGCCGACTCTAGGTAAATCAAATTCTTGTGGTCAGTGAGGACCACGACTTGATGCTTAGCTCCCTCCAACCAATGTCTCCACTCCTCAAATGCCCATTTCATGGCTAACAGTTCCCGATTCCCCACATCATAGTTACGTTCAGATGGAGAGAACTTTCGGGAAAAGAAAGCACAGGGATTCATTTTAGATATTACAGGATCCTTTTGGGACAAAACAGCTCCTGCACCAATCTCAGAAGCATCCACCTCTACCTGGAACGGAAGTGAGACATCAGGTTGCCGCAAAACCGGGGCGGAGGTGAATCTTCGCTTCAGCTCCTGAAAGGAAGAAACAGCCTCAGGAGACCAATTTAACACATCAGCACCCTTCTTAGTCAAATCAGTCAATGGCTTGGCAATACTAGAAAATTTTGCTATAAATTTCCGATAAAAATTAGCAAAACCCAAAAACTTCTGGAGGGCCTTCAAAGAAGTGGGCTGAACCCAATCGTAAATGGCCTGTACCTTGGCCGGGTCCATTTCAATAGTTGACGGGGACAAAATAAATCCCAAAAAAGAAATCCTCTGTACTCCAAAAAGGCATTTAGATCCTTTGACATACAGGGAATTCTCCCTCAAGATCCGGAACACAGTCCGAATATGTTCCACATGAGAATCCCAATCCTTGGAGAAGATCAAAATATCATCCAGATAGATAATCAAAAATTTATCGACAAAATCTCGGAAAATATCGTTCATGAAGCACTGGAAGACAGAAGGGGCATTAGTGAGCTCAAAAGGCATCACCAGGTATTCAAAATGTCCCTCCGGAGTATTAAACGCCGTCTTCCATTCAACCCCATGCTTAATGCGAATAAGATTATACGCCCCCCTAAGGTCATGCTTGGTAAACCAGCAAGCACCTTTAACTCTGGAGAATAGATCAGAAATCAGGGGTAACGGATACTGATATTTAACAGTAATTTTGTTGAGAGCACGATAATCAATACAAGGTCTTAATGATCCATCCTTTTTGGCTACAAAAAAAAACCCAGCACCTAAGGGTGACGAGGATGGTCTAATATGACCCTTCTCCAACGCCTCCTTAATATAGGATCGCATAGCCTCGTGCTCGGGTACAGATAAATTGAAGAGCCGACCCTTGGGAAATTTACACCCCGGGCTCAGTTCAATAGCACAGTCATAACTCCTATGAGGAGGCAGAGACGCAACTCATTCTCACTAAATACATCATAAAAGTCCGCCAAATAATCAGGAACATCATGCGACTGAGGAGAGGTGGAAAACACCGGAGCCTCACTAAAGGCACACCGACAACCCCAACTCACCACAGACACAGATTTCCAATCCAAAACTGGGTTATGAATTTGTAACCAGGGAAACCCCAGAACAATAGTATCATGCAGATTATGTAACACCAAAAACCTGCAATTTTCTTGATGGTCTGGGGCGACCCGCATTACCACCTGGGTCCAAAACTGAGGTTTATTTTTACCCAAAGGAGTAGCATCAATCCTCCTCAAAGGGATAGGCGTCTGCAGAGGTGTCATCGGAAATCCACAACGTTTAGCAAAATCCAAGTCCATTAGGTTTAGAGCTGCTCCCAAACCCACAAAAGCCTTGGCGGAAAATGTGGACAAGGAGCAGATCAGAGTAATAGCCAGAAGAATCTTAGGTTGAACACCACCAACAGAAAACGTGTGTGCAAAGCGTTTCTCGCATTTAGGACAGACAGAAATAATATGCGAGGCATCTCCACAGAAAAAACACAACTTATTACGCCTTCTGAACACCTGACGCTGCTCTCTGGAAAAAACTCTATCACATTGCATAGGTTCAGACATCAGTTCAACCGTTGGCAACACCTCTCGTGCAGCTCTGCGTTCGCTTAAACGCCGATCAACCTGAATGGCTAAAGACATAGAATCGTCAAGACCAGAGGGAACAGGAAATCCCACCATAGTATCTTTTATGGCTTCTGACAACCCCTTCCGAAAGAGAGCAGCCAAGGCATTATCATTCCAGGTAGTAAGTACTGCCCACTTTCGGAATTTTTGACAGTACAATTCTGCAGAATCACGACCCTGGTTCAATGCCAGCAGGGTCTTTTCAGCCTGATCAATGGCATTAGGTTCGTCATACAACAACCCCAAGGCCTGAAAAAATGCATTCACATTAGTCAGAATAGGATCATCTGGTTTCAAAGAAAACGCCCAATCCTGGGGATCGCCACGCAGCAAAGAGATGACAATTTTAACCTGCTGCGCAGAGCTCCCTGACGAGTTAGGCTTCAAGGCAAAAAATAATTTACAATTATTTTTGAAATTCAAAAATTTAGACCGATCCCCAAAAAATACATCAGGTGTAGGAATCTTTGGTTCAGCAGCATGTGAATGAGCAAGGTAGGCGGAAATTCCCCGCACTTCCGCAGCAAGCTGCTCCACACGATCAGACAATTGCTTTATCTCCATTGAGAGAAAAAAAAATTCCCCCTACAGCCTCAGAGATATAGAGGAAAAAATATACACACTTTTTTTTTTACAATTCTTTCCTGCTATTGAGTACCATAGAATCTGCGGTAGGGTGGGTGATTCTGTTATGATTGAGTCACCGTAGGAGGCAAAAATAGAAATGCTAGCTAAGTCCAGAAAACCAGAGAAGTTGGCAGCTATCGGATTGCAGACCCCTGAACCTATCAACACAACTAGCAGTAGCCGTGGGGGGCTCCTACGATGCCTTAGGCCCCTCGATCACAGCCGGAGGACTACATAGCCTAAAGACAGAAAGGGAAATCTAAACTGCCCCAGAGCAGACCCCAAAGCAAAAGGCAGCCCCCCACATATAATGACGGTGAAGCATGCCGGGTGACGTTCAACCTGCGTGTGCTATACCGCCATATTGTGCGTCTGCCATTATATAGCAGCAGTTTAACACCTCTGCATGGTGGACCCCGGGCGGTGAATGGACTTTGTTATTTAATAATTAGTGCGTTCCGCCGTCCCTAACAATATGCACCCCAAGAAGCCTTTGAACCCACGTACTGGATGGGTCCAGGAAAATCCACATCACATAATGCATTTTGTACTCCCATACCCTTTTCTTATGCATTGACAGCAATGCCTGCTCTGCTGCCAAGTCATATGCACCCATTAAGCCTTTGAAGCCACATACTAGAAAGCCACATGAAAACCCACTTCACAGTCTTCAGTTGGTCCTGCCATACAGTTTCCTTATGCATTGAATGCAAGGGCCGCCTTGACCCAAATTTTCACGCAGCACAATCCCCCTTGGCGGAAACATGGAGGAGGTCCTCCTAAAAAAATGTCCCATTACAAAGGAGCTGGTGTCTTAGACTCATAATGCCCATACATGCAGTGCATGGGCTGACAAACATTTCCCCATGGGGGGTACACATTTTTAAAAAGTATACTATGGGCATCATAGACACCCTTGCCAAAAATTGGACTGCCTGTAGCAGCACAGAACACGTTAACCCTGGTGATCTTGTGGCTGCCAAGGAGGAGACAATGATGAGGGCCTCAGTAAAAACTAGGCCCAATGGAAAGGAGCAGTTCTCTGTTATGATTGAGTCACCGTAGGAGGCAAAAATAGAAATGCTAGCTAAGTCCAGAAAACCAGAGAAGTTGGCAGCTATCGGATTGCAGACCCCTGAACCTATCAACACAACTAGCAGTAGCCGTGGGGGGCTCCTACGATGCCCTAGGCCCCTCGATCACAGCCGGATGACTACATAGCCTAAAGACAGAAAGGGAAATCTAATCTGCCCCAGAGCAGACCCAAAAGCAAAAGGCAGCCCCCCACATATAATGATGGTGAAGCAAGAAGAAAGAACAAAACACAGACAGAAAGATAGACTGAGCAAAGATGGGGCCCACGCTAGCTTAGGTAGGAAAGGACAGGAAGGCTGCTGTCTGCAATCCGTGAAAAACCCTATGAAAATAAGAGCCAACCAACTGACAGTAAAAAAGGCCCTGAAGACGCTAGGCTTCAAAAAAGCTATGTCAGTACTCAGGAATATTCTGAAGACAGAGCAACAGGCAAAAGGAGATTCAGCTCACCCCAGCAGGGAATGGCAGAATCCAGAAAAGCAAGGAAAACAAAACACTAATGCAAAAAGGCAAAGCAGAAATCTTAGCTTTAGATGAGCAGGAATCAGACTGGTTTCCTAGAAGTCCACAGAGATATCACCCGCAGGCCAGAAGGGCGTCGGCAGCCTTATATCCAGTCATTAACTCCACTCAGCCAGTCATCATCATCAGCCCCAGGTGTTTGACAATCAGGCTCACTACCTTTCTTCACCAGAAGAGGGAGTTCCTCGGGCCTCAGTAGTGAAGGGGAAAATGAACTCACAACAGTTCTCCGAGACTTGTAACACCCATACACGCAGTGCATGCGCTGACAAAAATTTCCCCATGGGGGGTACATTTTTTAAGAGTACAGTATGGCCATCATAGACACCCTAGCCAAAAATTGGACTGCCTGTAGCAGCACAGAACATGTTAACCCTGGTCATCTAATGGCGGAGAATGAGGAGACCTAATGAAAAAAATCATACTGACATCAAACCAAAAAATAAAAAATGTTAATCCACCTATGAAACAAAATAACAAAAGTGATGGGCGAACACAGGTTCTTAGATATGACGCCAGAATGTGTTCAATGAGATATGTTTGTCCCTAGCAACAGCTCAGAGACAGGGATATAAATGAAAATAGAATAGAATAGAATTTCACTATTTTTATATTGGAGAGGTATACACTAGGTCAAAAGAGGATGTTCCACAGATAGGAAAAATGGAAAAAATAAGAATAAATGGGAAGAGAATACGTACATCTCATTAGTATGAGATTTCCCTCTGGGGGAGTAACATTTGTTTAAGCTTAAAATTAGTTACGGGCATCATAAAAACACCCTTGCCAAAAATTGGACTGGCTGTAGCAGCATAGAAAACGGTAACCCTGGTCATCTAGTGGCGGACAAGGAGGAGACAATGATGAAGGCCTCATTACAAACTAGACCCAATATGAAGGAGCGGTTCTCCTAGACTTGTAACAACCATACACACAGTGCATGGGCTGACAAACATTTCCAATAGGGGGGTACCTTTTTTCAAAATATACTATGGGCATCATAGAAACCCTTGGCAAAAATTGGACTGCCTGTTGCAGCACAGAACACATTAACCCTGGTGACCTTGTGGCGGAGAATAAGGAGACATTGATGAAGGCCTCATTAAAAACAAGGCCCAATGTAAAGGAGCATTTCTCCTAGACTTGTAATGCCCATACACGCAGTACATGGGCTGACAAACATTTCCCCATGGGAGCTACATTTCGTAAAAGTATACTATGGGCATCATAGACACCCTTGGCAAAAAATGGACTGCCTGTTGCAGCTCAGAACATGTTAACCCTAGTCATCTAGTGGTGGAGAATGAGGAGACATAATGATACACCATACTGAAATCAAACAAATAAATTTAAAATGTGAGTCAACCTATGAAAAAAAATAACAAAAGGGAGGGGCAAACACAGGCTCATAGATATGAAGCCAGAATGTGTCGAACGAGATATGTTTGTCCCTAGCAACAGCTCAGAGACAGGGATATAAATAAAAATATAGTGACTTTTGCATCATGAAATACGTTCACCCTGGTGTTCTACTGGTTGTGGATGATGAGGATGAGGATAAGGAGGATAACACAAAACAGACCCAATCAGGAGGCGGAAAACCATGTGTGATTGTGAAGAGGTGCATGAGAATACACCTCCCCAACCAACAAAAAAAATTATTTGAGGTTATGTTTTGATGTTTTCATTCGGTGGTGTACAGAAGTCTTGCCCTATCCAACCCTTGTTCATTTTTATAAGATACAGCCTGTCAGCATTGTCAGTTGACAGGCGGATGCGCTTATCTGTTATAATTCCACCAGCGGCACTAAAAACCCGCTCTGACAGAACGCTAGCAGCAAGGCAGGCCAGGACCTCCAAGGCGTAGAGAGCCAGTTCATGCCACGTGTCCTGCTTGGATACACAATAATTAAAAGGCACAGAGGAATCCCGGAGGATGTTTGTACGATCTGCAAGGTACTCCCTCACCATCTTCCCAAACATTGCACTTCTTGTGACAGCACCCCTTGCCTCTGTGGCAGCACGATGGAAGGGTCTGAAAAAACTGTCCCAAAACTTTGCCATTGTTCCACTGCCTGAGCTGGATTGTACTTCTGTCTCTCTCGCTTGGACTCTTTGGCTGTACAACAAACTCTGACGTCTGCTGCCATCGTTCTCACATGGGAATTTTTTAAGTAATTCCGCTACAAGGGCCCCGTGGTACATCAAAATTTTTGTACACCACTCTGCCTCTGGAATAAGAAATTGAAAGTTTTCCTTGTAGCGGGGTCTAGAAGTGTCACCAACCAGTAATAAGTGTCCCTGGAAATTTTTATAATGCGAGGGCCACGGGAAATGCAGCGCAGCATAAAGTCAGCCATGTGTGCCAGATGACTAACAAGCAAGACTTCCGTGTCCTCACTAATAGGATGACTGACCATGCTGTCCTCCTCCTCCTCATCCTCCTCCCTGTCCTCAGGTCAATCCCCGGTGAACAGACGGTATGACAGTTGTGCTTGTAGTACCGTCTATAGTGCATGAAAGTAGCTCCTGTTCTTCCTCCTCATTGTCTACCAATCCACATTGCGACGACATAAGGCTGGGCTGAGTGTAATCACCCTGTATGGTTCCTTGCTCCATGTCCTCATGCTCTGCCTGCAATACATCATCTTTAATTGTGAGTAGAGAGGTTTGCAGAATGCTGAGAAGTGGGACGGTGATGCTAATTATGGCGTTATCTCCGCTCACCATCTTGGTGCAGTCCTCAAAGTTCTTGAGGATGGTACATATGTCTGACCTCCATGTTCACTCCTGAAGTCTTATGTGTGGAGTCACAACTGAATATCAATGGCCTTGTTGATGCTGGTAGTCAACAACTGCCCTATTCTGTTCACAAATCCTTTCCAACATATGCAGTGTAGAGTTCCAACGCGTGGGGACATCACACACCAGTCGGTGAGCCGGAAGATGCAAACGATGCTAAAGTCCGGCAAGTGCGGCTAAAGCTGTAGCCGACTTTCTAAAATGGGCAGACAGCTGACGTACTTTCACTAGCAGATCCGGCAGCTCCGGGTAGCTTTTGAGAAAATGTTGAACCACGAGGTTAAGCACGTGATCCAGGCAAAGTACGTGTCTGAGCTCACCTTGCCTTAGGGCTGCCATCAGGTTCCAGCCATTGTCACACACGACCATGCCTGGCTGTAGATTTAGTGGTGTCAGCCAAATATCTGACTGCTCTTTCAGTGCTGTCCACAACTCTTCTGCATTGTGCGGTTTGTCACCTATGCAGATTAGCTTCAGCACAGCCTGTTGCCGCTTGGCTGAGGAAGTGCTGCAGTGCTTCCAGCTTCTGACTGATGTGTTCATTTCAGAGATGGAGGCTGAAGAACAGGAGGAGGTGCAGGAGCTGTAGACTATGGGGGCAACCCTGATTTATGTAGGGCCCGCAATCCTCGGCATAGGTAGGATGGTTTCCATCCCAAGGTCGGCTGGGTCCCGGCTTCCACTATGTTAACCTAGTGTGCCGTCAGAGAGATGTATCATCCCTGCCCACAAGCACTTGTCCACATGTCTATGGTTAGGTGGACTTTCCCAGTAACAGCATGATTGAGGGCACGGGTAATGTTGTGGGACACATGCAGGTGTAATGCCGGTAGGGCACAATGGGAGAAATAGTGGCGACTGGGGACTGAGTACCTTGAGACGGCCGCCGCCATCAGGTTGCGGAAAGCTTCTATCTCAACGAGCCAAAAAGGCCCCATTTCGAGCGCAATCAGATGAGAAATGTGCGAATTAAGTACTGTGGCCTGTGGGGCATTGGCTGCGTATTTCCGCTTGAATTCCAATGACTGGGGTATAGACAACTGAAGGCTGGGCTGGGACAAGGACGTGGATGGGCTTGATGATGGCTCTGGTTCACTGTGGGCAACAACAGGTGCAGGGCCCAAGGCATCTTCACAGGTACTGTGAACTGAGGATTGGCTTGGATGCAAAACAGTGGAAGAAGCAGTGTTGTCACCTGAAGACAGTGTTCCTTGAGCCTGGGGTTCGGCCCACAAAGTCGGGTGCTTTGCTGCCATGTGCCTAATCATACTGGTGGTTGTAAGGCTGGTAGTTTTGCTACCCCTGATGATGCGGGCATGGCTAGTGCTGCAAATGGCCTGTTTGGGGTTATCAGCAGTCTTTAAAAAATAACCAGACTCGGGAACATCGAAGAGAAGGAATAGCAACTTCTGTCCTGTTGGTGTTACGGGGAACGGATGCACACCTTCTGTCTGAGGCCACCACACTGCTTCTTCCTGCCTGTTGGGGTAAGATGCCTCCTTCCCCATGTGTGCTGCTGTCCTTGCTCTGCATGTCCTCCTGCCAGGTTGGCTCAGTCACTATGTCATCCACCAAATTGTCTTCCACATCGGCACACTGCTCCTCCTCTTGACTTTCCAGCAATTGTGTATCATCATTGTCCACCTCTTGTGACCGTGGCTGCTCAAAGATTTGTGCATCGCTATATGGAATATCATCTTGTCCTGCTTCAATTGGAGCGGGCGAGAGGCACGAATCTCCAAATGGATAACTGAACAGCTCTTCGGAGTGTCCGAGTGTGGTATCAGTTGTCTCAGGGCACTCGGCATGGTGGGAGGAAGTACGATTAGGGTGAGTAATATCAGATCCACACTCATGGCTACTCAGACTTGACCATGTGGAAGACATGGTGGTGGTGGTGGCTAACTGGCTGGAAGCATTATCCACTATCCAACCAACAACCGTTTCACACTGCTCTGGATTAAAGAGTGGCGTAGTGCGGTCCCCTAGAAACTGAAACAGGAAGGTCGAGCGTGAAGATGTGGGTCTTTGTTGTGGCCCACTTTCAGCTTGACAATGGCCTCGTCCTAAGCGTGCACCATTAGCATCACGTCCACTTCCCTGTCCCTTGCCCCTTGCCTTGCCCATTTTAAATGGACTAATAAAATATTTGAAAAGCTCAATACAAATGGATTTCTTGGGAGAAAAATTAGATGTGATAGGTGAGAATGCAAAGCAAAGAATTTTTCACCACTGATACACCAGGCCTCAGCCTGAGATAACAGACTGTATTAATTTTTTTGTATTTTGTGGATACAACGACTGTTACAGCCAGGCCAAAAAATGGAAACCAATGTAAATTGGCAAAAATTTCAGCACGCACGGATAGAAGCTGGCATGGAGAAACCTCACCAAAAAATGTGTGGCCTGTATGCTTTTTTTGTCCTAAATACTGCTTTATTTAACCAAAACTGACAGCCTGGCAAAAAAGAGAAAGAAGCCGTAAACTGGCCAAAATTTCATCACGCACAGATATGATATATGCAATACTCTATACACACACATACAGTGCCTGCAGGCCTTGCACTGCTATGTATACAGCGACATACAATCCCCTGCCTGCCTAACACTGGAACCTCTATACTTTGGAATTAGTCCTTATAAGGACTGTTGGTTTAGCTGAATGTGAGTATTTAGGATAGTAGACCCCACACTAACTATGAAATGCCCAATTTTGACCCTATCAGGGCAGCCGCTCTCCCTACACTCTCTCAATCCAGAGCTGAATGTGCCGAGCAGGGCGGAGTCTGGTCTCTTATACCCCTGATGATTCTGTGCGGCTAGCCAATCACTGGACGACCGACCACAACAAAGATGGCTGCGGCATTTCTTGGTCTGGCAGACAATCCCTGCACCATGATTGAGTCTCTAAAGTCCACAAAAAATTCTGGGTGGAGACCCGAGTTCCCGCCGAGTACACCAAGTACAGTGATACTCGGGCGAGAACCGAGTAGTTACAAGCACGTTCGCTCATCACTAATCTTCTGTGATGGAGGAGAAGTTGGTTTTGGAGGAGAAGAGTTGAGTGTTCATGAGGTGAGGCTGTGGAGACATTAGACAAAAGCTTTGACTCATGTTGTCAATCTTCTGCTTACAGAATTATGCAAATTCTTCAGCTGAAATGAATGGAGAGGGAAAGAGGGAGATGGGGAAAGGAGGAAAGAATTGAAAGAACTGAATAGCTGTTTAGGGTTGTGAGGCAGGGTTGAAATAAAACATGAGAAGTAGGTTTGTTTTGCTGCAGTGAGTAATTGCACAGCATCTTGACGACTTTAGTTTTGGACGGGCTGCTCAACACCCTTTTTTTGTCATCTGCACAGTGGAATGCCCTATAGATGAGGGCTAGAAAGAGCATGTGTTCCAGTGGATGGCAAGCTCTGCATCAAGTGGCCTCTCCGCCTTAACATCATACACAGTACAGTTCACAGAAGTGGCACTCCAATAACCCTAATTTCCTCCCACGTCACAACTCTCCAACTGCACAACTGACTGTGGAGAACCACAGAGGGGTGAGTCTCCAGAGCTATTTGCACATTCTATTCCATGGGTATCAGAGGTCTGCTCCAGAGATTCACAGACTCAAGATGAGGAAAGCATCTGTACTGATGGTCTAAATTTTGTTCAGTTGGATCCAAGGCCGGACAAAGTAGGGTCCGAGCAGAATCCAGACCGTCATCAGCAAACGTTAACTCCTGAGGGTAAAGGTGATTCTGGTGAGACTCAGATGCCTGAGGCGCACGAGGACTGTACTGTGCAGGGCAGGAAGAGGAGGAGGGTGATTCTCAGGGTGAGGAGTGGGAGAACATAAAAAAATGATTATGAGGTTGTAGATCCCACTTGGTGTGAACCCAGAGGCACTCAGCTGAGTAGCCCATCAGAGGAGGTGGAGGAGGAGGAAGACACGTAGGTTATGTTGCGGCTTCCCACACAAACACTGAGTGATTGAACCACAACAAGCACTGCATCCTCTGCCACAACTTAAGCTGTGCAGAAAAACCCCTGTTTGGGAGAGAAGAGCAGACAAATTGCGGCGCCCTAAGTGCGTAAAAACAATATTGTAGTCTTTAAAGGGTGCATAATTTTATGCACTCACCTGACAGAAGACTAAAATGGCTTTAGATTGTATATTCTCAAAGATCCTTCCTTCTGGGATACTTTTCAATAGACAGGGCTTGCAGCTTGCCTCGGGTGGATCCAAGTGAAAGAGCCAGATTCAGGCTCACACAGGATGAGTAAATCAAGAAACGCACATCCAGCCCATGAATGGCAGCGCTTCCCAGGACTCACATCCAAAGATGATATTTCATATTTTTTTATTTGATAGGTTAAAAAAGAGGAGATACAACGCATTTCGGATACAGTGTATATCCTTCATCAGGTTTCATAAAAACACAGTACAAATCCTAATAGTATAAAATTCAGCTACACTTATATATAGTAGCCTCAGAAACTTGATTTAGGGTGTGGACCAAGTTCAGGAACACACCCACTGATTGATGCAACCTTGACAACATAGATGCAAGAAGAAAAAAAAAAAAACCCAGCAGAAAAAAAAAACAGAGGAAAAAAAAACAAGAAAAGAATTAAAAAAAGGCAACGTTCAAACTCTCTCTATGATATTATTCTTTTCTTTTCAATGTTCTTTTTATTAAATTTTTAAAGCATAACATCAAATGTAATAGAACAGTATTACATTTTCAAGTTTCAGCGAATAGCATATATACATACATTTAGTTGGCTAGTCAAAACCATTGTAGTACACGTCATTTACTTATGGCTAGCATTATGCAGCCAAATTGAAGAAAGTGTTTTGACAACTGAAGAATTCAAAATAGAATAATGCATAGTATCGAACTAAGAGTCCCAGGTTCAATCCACCACTTGGCCTTTTCAATATAGCTATCTGGGACAACAGCAAACCAATTAAGAGATAGTTAGAGTATAGGGGGTTTTACACATAGCGATATCGCTAGTGATATCGCTATAACGTCACCGATTTTGTGACGTTATAGCGATATCGCTAGCAATATCGCTATGTGTGATACTTACCTCCGACCGGCTCCCCCGCTGTCCATTGCTGATCGCACGAGAATGTCCGGCTCCATTTCTCGTCGGGCGCTTCCTGCTGGGGCTTCCTGCTGTGTGAGATGAGTGACGCGTGGACGCGGGCGGGAGGACGTCAGGATCGCTGTGTGTGAAAGGTGAGTATCGTGCGCTGCGTCGCTGCTGCATCGCTGTGAGGTCTTCCTGTGTGACAGCTCACTAGCGATCATTTAGCGATGCACCAGCGATCCTGACCGGGTCGGATCGCTGGTGCATCGCTAAATGTAAAGGGGCCTTAAGAGAAGAGAAATAGGACAGACAAAGAGTGAGAAGGGATGGAAGGGGGGGGGGGGGATGAGTCTTCACTGTGTGGCGTCCTGCGTAGAATTCGAGTGGATGTTTGATCTGAAAAGAATCCAAGGTTTCCAGGAGTCCTGGGACAGCGTTAAAGAGAGATTCACGTGTGCCACCAACTCAGCCGTGTGATACTGTTGATCTATCTTATAGAGCAATTGCTGGCGTGTGGGTTATTCTCAGTTTTCCAATAAGTGGGTATTAAAAGTTTGGCTGCCGCTATTATGTTGTGGATAGAGTTGAGCGACTTTTGGTTTTTTAGGGTCGAGTTTCGTTTCGTGAAACCCGACTTTTCCAAAAGTCGGGTCGAGCAAGATCAGCCGATTATAGGGAAAAGTCGGGGTCGTCCCGAAACACGAAACCCAATGTAAGTCAATGGGGAATAAAAGTCGGCAGTGAGAGGAGGACAGGAAACACACCTACAGTGCCCATTTGAATGCCAAAAGCATCAATTCTTGTTACTTAAGCTTGTCAACCTTAATTAACTTCATAATACAAGTTACGCACTGAAAAATGGGGGTTATTTGGCTAAAGTTGTGGGGGGGTAGGGCTGGCTCCAGGTTTTCATGTGCCCTGGGCCAAAGAGCTCCCCTTTAACACATACCACAACTCATCATGCTCCGATACGGCAGAGAAATAGCGGTATAGTACAATGAAAAATACTTCACTTTTTACATCTCATGACGAGGCCCATCTATTTCTCCATACAGAATCATTGGTCCCATATAATGTTTGAAACAGTATATGATGAGCTCCACATAATGCTACAGTATATGTTGGTCCCCATGGATGAAGCTCCACTGTCTTATGGGCCCAAATAATGCTCCAAACATAATGGGCCCCATTTCTAATGCTCTAGTGTATAATGGGCCCTGTAAATGATGCTCCAGTGTCTGATGTCCACCTTTGGAATGTTCCAGTGTATGGCGGGCCCCATCTATCATTCTCCAGAGTATTGTGCTCCCCAAAAATTGCTGTCCCAACATTGAAAACAATCAGATAAGTCTCCTCGCTAGGGAATCCCTGTACTAGTCTGGACTCCTCGTTGTCCCCATCTTCCATCTCACTGCACAGTATTTCAACCTTGCAAGTGCTGTGATCCTGAGCAAGCAGGGGGGGCCCACTCGTTAGCGACGGCACTGGCACAGGGCCCCTGATAGTACGGTGGTGTGTCTGATGGCGGGTGGGCCGAACCTGCACTTTCATCTGCAGCTTCCTCTTTGTCACCGTGTAAGATGGAACTGTATATGGGAAGGGTAACCTGAGTTTCATGAGGGTCAGATTCAGGCCGTGTAGCGTGCGAGGGGAATGTTGTGGTCTGGGTCAATGTACCAGCAGATTCATCGAGCAGTGGCTGGGCATCAGTGCACTTGTGTCGCCCCCAGGAGTACGGTCGCCACAGTGGCATTACCTTCCTCCCAGGGAGTGTGCTGTCATGCTTGGGAGCAATGAAGGATCTCTCTAGCAGGTTAACTGATTGGGCGGCGTTATTCCCACGAGTCATGACCCTCCAAACAGCGTTCATGAAAGCAAAGTGTTTGTTTTACGTGGGCAGTATGGTTGCAAAGCTGAACCTTAAAGGAATGCCCAGAAGGGCACCACCAGGAGTGGAGCCTACGGTTAAATTTGACTCCACCTGGGAAACCTCAACCATGCCAGCTACAGAACAGATGCAGACATTGCAAGCTTAATTCCGTTAACGAACGAGACTCCGTCATGCCCCGCGGTCCGAGTCCGGCTTACTAGAGGGACACGTGAGGCTCTGGCACATGAGATTGTCCAATAACTGGTGTGTCATGCCCTTACATGTCCGTGGCTGCATATGCGCTACACTGAAAAGGCCAGCGTTTGTCGCTTACAGGTGCAGATAACCCGCTGAACAACGTTAGTGATGGGGATCACTGATTACAATTATTACCCGCGAACGATGATTTCCCGGTAAGTGCAGATCAACTGCAATTCCGGAATTAGGCCTAACCGTCATTCCTGAAAAAATGAAAAACTTACATGTGCAAACCACTAGTGCTGTAGCTTGCTTAACAGCTCGCCAGCCGTTCTCACGCCCAGTATGGATTACACGTGATTGCACAAAGGTGAGAAAGGGTACCGTATCCCAGGATAACATGTATGGATAGCGTACACATTCAAAATATGTCTATACATCAGGAGGCAGGCTCAGACGGTGTTAGGCCCAGTATGGCTTGCACGTGATTGCACAAAGGTGAGAAAGGGTACCGTATCCCAGGAAAACATGTATGGATAGCGTACACATTCAAAATATATGTCTATACATCAGGAGGCAGGCTCAGATGGTGTTAGGCCCAGTATGGCTTGCACGTGATTGCACAAAGGTGAGAAAGGGTACCGTATCCCCGGATAACATGTATGGATAGCGTACACATTCAAAATATATGTCTATACATCAGGAGGCAGGCTCAGACGGTGTTAGGCTCAGTATGGATTGCACGTGATTGCACAAAGGTGAGAAAGGGTACCGTATCCCCGGATAACATGTATGGATAGCATACACATTCAAAATATATGTCTATACATCAGGAGGCAGGCTCAGACGGTGTCAGGCACAGTATGGATTTGACGGCCCAGACTACACAGCGGAGGAGCAGGGAGAGGTAAAGATTGCAAATGCTGGGGCCCTGCCCAAGCAAGGGGGGCCCACTCGTGGGCGTCGGTACTGGCACTGGGCCCCTCATAGTACAGCGGTGTGTCTGACGGCGGGTGTGCACCACCACCGTCAGAGACACTTGATTGCACTATGAGGGACCCTGTGCCAGTGCCCGCGCCCAAGAGTCGGCCTACCCACCTGTCCAGGGCAACGGCACTCGCACGGTGTCGTGTGCTAGGTGGTGACCCCGGCCATGGGGGGGAGGCAGCACAGTTAGGGAGTTTTAGAAAGTGGCATATGTTGATGTTGGACATTCAGCTGATGCAAAAGGCGAAATAGGTCAAGTCCCAGGAAGAGGTGGACCAAAGCAAGCCATTTTTCTGTCACCCTATGTGTCATCAGGGGAAGGTGGGACAAAATCCTTGGAAACCCATGCATGGTTCATTTTAATGAAGGTTAGATCATCCACATTTTGGGTTGACAGACGGGTCCTTTTTTCTGTCAGGATTGATCCAGCTGCACTGAAGACTCTTTCCGATAGCACACTTGCAGCTGGGCAAGCGAGCTCCTGTAAGGCATATTGTGCCAATTCAGGCCAGGTGTCCAGTTTAGCGGCCCAATAGTCAAAGGGGAATGACCTGTGTGGGAGAACATCGATATGGGAGGAAAAGTAGTTTGTAACCACAGTTGACAACTGCTGTCTCCTGTCACTTTCCATCGATGCAGTATTACCAGTTGTGTGAGCGGTCCGTGAAAAATCAGTCCACAACATTGTCATGAAACCCCTGTCTCCAACGCCACTTCTGCTGTGTGCACCATGAACACCTCTGCCAAGCTGCCCCCGGCCCGTACGGCTCGTGTGAGAACCATCACCGCTGCTGTGTGCTGGGAATGCCTCAAGCAACCGATTTACCAGAGTTGCTTGTTTATTAGCCAATATTAGGTCAAGGTTCTCCTGTGGCATGATGTTTTGTAATTTGCCTTTATAGCGTGGATCCAGGATGCTGGCCAACCAGTAGTCGTCATCGTTCATCATTTAGGCAGTGCGGGGGTCCCTTTTTAGGATCTGCAAGGCATAATCTGACATGTGGGCCAATGTTCCCGGTGTCAATGATGCACTGCGAGTGCTGGGTGGAGGAGCACTTTCTGGCAAATCCACATCCCTCCAGTCACGCACAAACCCTGTACCAGACCTTGCCACGCCAACATTTTCACTTGCCCCACGAGATGCATCCTCCTCCCCTAAGTAATCATCCCCATCATCATCCTCCTCCTCCTCTTCTTCCTCCACCTCGTCCAGGAGAGGTCCCTGAGCAGACAATGGCTGAATGTCATCAATGATTCCCTCCTCCTCTTCCTCCTCATCAACATTGGCTGCAGACGCCTGCTCCTTAAGGTGCGTCAAAGTTTGCATGAGCAGACGCATAAGTGGGATGCTCATGCTTAGGATGGCGTCGTCTGCGCTTACCAGCCGTGTGCATTCCTCAAAACACTGAAGGACTTTGCAGAGGTCTTTCAGCTTCGACCACTGCACACCTGTCAACTCCATGTCTGCTCTCAAAGTGCCTGGCCGTGTATCCTCCCACAAATGCATTATGGCCTGCCTCTGCTCGCACAGCCGCTCCACCATGTGCAGGGTGGAGTTCCACATTGTTGCAATGTCGATAATGAGGCGGTGGTTGGGAAGGTGGAGCAATCGCTGCAGCTTCTGCATACGAACGGAGTGTACAGGCGACCGGCGGATGTGCGCGCACAGTCTTCGCACCTTCTGGAGCAGGGCTGTTAACTCCGGATAATTTTTGAGGAAGCACTGCACCACCAGGTTTAAGGTGTGAGCCAAGCAAGGTATGTGGCTGAGTTTTGAAAGGGCTATGGCTGCCACAAAATTACGGCCGTAATCACTAACTACCTTGCCTGCCTCAAGATGTACACTGCCCAGCCATGACTCAGTTTGTCGCTTCAAGTTCTCGGCCAGCACCTCGGCGGTGTGTCTGTCGCCCAAACACATCATCTGCAACACAGCCTGCTGACGCTTTCCACTAGCTGCTCGATAGGGGGACACCTCGTGTGCAACAGTGGCAGCTGCAGATGGAGTGCTCGTACGACTGCGCTCTGTGGACAAGCTTTCGCTTCTGGAGGAGGAGGAGGAGGAGGAGGGTCAAACGCCTACAGCCAACTGTTTCCTATACCGTGGGCTAGGCAGCACTGTCCCACCACCGCTGTCCCCTGTGGACCCTGCATCCACCACATTAACCCAGTGCGCAGTGATGGACACGTAACGGCCCTGGCCATGCCGACTGGACCATGCATCAGTTGTGAGGTGCACCTTTCCACTCACTGACTGCTTGAGTGCATGGACAATGCGGTCTTTTACATGATGGTGGAGGGCTGGCATGGCTTTGCGAGAGAAGAAGTGGCGACTGGGTAGGTCATAGCGTGGTACTGCATAGGCCATGAGTTCGCGGAAAGCTGCGCTTTCCACCAACCGATAGGGCATCATCTCAAACGAGATTAGTTTGGCAATGTGGGCGTTCAAACCCAGTGTACGCGGATGAGAGACTGAGTACTTTCTTGACCTAATCATAGTGTCTGGGAGGGTAAGCTGGACTTGAGAGCTGCATATGGTGGAAGTAGCGGTGGACAGGGCGGACTGAGAGAGGGTTGATGATGGTGATGGAGTTGGTGTTCTTTCTGATGGCCTAGATTCGGTATTTCGTTGATATAACAGTGGGATTCCCTGACTGCTGTGGCCTTGCAACGACACCTCAACATTTGCTGCTGTGCTAACTGGTGGGCTTACAGTGGGGGAAACAATGTAGCGTTGTTGACTACCTTCTTTGTGATCAGTTGCACATGTGGCACTTGAGGTTTGGTGTTGTGTCCACGCTTGCAAGTGCATGCTGGTTAAATGTCTAAGCATGCAACTGGTATTCAAATTTTTCAGATTTTTCCCTTGGCTAAAGGTCTTTGCGCACTTCTTACAGATAACCTTGGCCTGATCATGAGGATTTTGTTCAAAAAAGTGCCACACTGCACTCTTCCTACTTTGGCAAACATTTTGCGGCCTAGCACGCTGTGATCTTTTGACCGTCTGGACAAGCTGTCCAGCAACTCTTTTTTTTTTTTGGAACCTGTCTTTGGAGTGCTCCGGGCCTGCCAGATAACAGCTGTTGCGATGTCGATGTCTGCTGTGGATGCTCCTCCTCATCTGAGCTATTGGAAGCAGCACCCTCTTCCCCCAATGGATGCCAATCTGGGTCAACAACTGGGTCATCCATCACCTCCTCTTCAATGTCATGTGCACCTTCCTCTGTGTCACCGTGTATGGTGGTATAATGTGCGGGAAGGGGCACCTGAGTCTCATCAGGGTCAGAATCTGGCTCTGTACACTGCGAGGACAATGTAGTGCTCTGAGTGAATGTACCAGCAGAATCATCTATCAGCGGCTGTGCATCAGTGCACTCCATGTCAGATTCATCTTGGCCTGGGTAATTCACCATTTCACTTGATAATCCTGGCATGGTATGTGAAAACAGCTCCATGGAGTAATCAGTAGTATGGCCTGCGTCATCCTTCAATCTTGGTTGGGGTGAAGGACAAAAGGAAAGGTGTGGTTCATGAACATGAGCCTCCAATGACTACTCAGTGCTTTTATTTTTTACAACTTCAGAAGAGGAGGCGATAGAGCTGGAGGCTGAGTCAGCAATGTAAGACAAAACTTTTTCCTGAAGCTCTGGCTTTAAAAGCGGTTTGCCAACTCCTAGAAAACTAAGCCTTCGAGGCCTTGTGGAGCCAGACGATGACGCAGGCTCAACACCTCCTGCATTCGGTCCTATTTTGCTTTTACCACTACCATCAGATCCACCACCAACACCATCATTACCAGCTGCCAACCCCCGCCCAATTCCACGGCCTCTTCCACCAGCCTTCCTCATTTTTGGTAGAAATGTAGACAAAATCCAACAAACTATATAGTAATGTAAAACAAGGTACAAGGTGTCTATAGGACAGGAGAGATTTTGAATTTCTGCAGACACTTGTGGACACTGGACACTTTTGGATTGTGTGAGGCCCACTGAATATCAGAGCGCTATGTCACAGGCTCGATGGCACAGGTGTGAAAAAAGTGACTACAGGATAAGGGAGATTTTGAATTTCTGCACACACTAGTGGACACTGGACACTTTTGGATTGTGTGAGGCCCACTGAATATCAGAGCGCTATGTCACAGGCTCGATGGCACAGGTGTGAAAAAAGTGACTACAGGATAAGGGAGATTTTGAATTTCTGCAGACACTAGTGGACACTGGACACTTTTGGATTGTGTGAGGCCCACTGAATATCAGAGCGCTATGTCACAGGCTCGATGGCACAGGTGTGAAAAAAGTGACCACAGGATAAGGGAGATTTTGAATTTCTGCAGACACTAGTGGACACTGGACACTTTTGGATTGTGTGAGGCCCACTGAATATCAGAGAGCTATGTCACAGGCTCGATGGCACAGGTGTGAAAAAAGTGACTACAGGATAAGGGAGATTTTGAATTTCTGCACACACTAGTGGACACTGGACACTTTTGGATTGTGTGAGGCCCACTGAATATCAGAGCGCTATGTCACAGGCTCGATGGCACAGGTGTGAAAAAAGTGACTACAGGATAAGGGAGATTTTGAATTTCTGCAGACACTAGTGGACACTGGACACTTTTGGATTGTGTGAGGCCCACTGAATATCAGAGCGCTATGTCACAGGCTCGATGGCACAGGTGTGAAAAAAGTGATTACAGGATAAGGGAGATTTTGAATTTCTGCACACACTAGTGGACACTGGACACTTTTGGATTGTGTGAGGCCCACTGAATATCAGAGCGCTATGTCACAGGCTCGATGGCACAGGTGTGAAAAAAGTGACTACAGGATAAGGGAGATTTTGAATTTCTGCAGACACTAGTGGACACTGGACACTTTTGGATTGTGTGAGGCCCACTGAATATCAGAGCGCTATGTCACAGGCTCGATGGCACAGGTGTGAAAAAAGTGACTACAGGATAAGGGAGATTTTGAATTTCTGCAGACACTAGTGGACACTGGACACTTTTGGATTGTGTGAGGCCCACTGAATATCAGAGCGCTATGTCACAGGCTCAATGGCACAGGTGTGAAAAAAGTGACTACAGGATAAGGGAGATTTTGAATTTCTGCAGACACTAGTGGACACTGGACACTTTTGGATTGTGTGAGGCCCACTGAATATCAGAGCGCTATGTCACAGGCTTGATGGCACAGGTGTGAAAACAGTGATTACAGGATAAGGGAGATTTTGAATTTCTGCACACACTAGTGGACACTGGACACTTTTGGATTGTGTGAGGCCCACTGAATATCAGAGCGCTATGTCACAGGCTCGATGGCACAGGTGTGAAAAAAGTGACAACAGGATAAGGGAGATTTTGAATTTATGCAGACACTAGTGGACACTGGACACTTTTGGACTGTGTGAGGCCCACTGAATATCAGAGCGCTATGTCACAGGCTCGATGGCACAGCTGTGAAAAAAGTGACTACAGGATAAGGGAGATTTTGAATTTCTGCAGACACTAGTGGACACTGGACACTTTTGGATTGTGTGAGGCCCACTGAATATCAGAGCGCTATGTCACAGGCTCGATGGCACAGGTGTGAAAAAAGTGACTACAGGATAAGGGAGATTTTGAATTTCTGCAGACACTAGTGGACACTGGACACTTTTGGATTGTGTGAGGCCCACTGAATATCAGAGCGCTATGTCACAGGCTCGATGGCCCAGGTGTGAAAAAAGTGACTACAGGATAAGGGAGATTTTGAATTTCTGCAGACACTAGTGGACACTGGACACTTTTGGATTGTGTGAGGCCCACTGAATATCAGAGAGCTATGTCACAGGCTCGATGGCACAGGTGTGAAAAAAGTGACTACAGGATAAGGGAGATTTTGAATTTCTGCAGACACTAGTGGACACTGGACACTTTTGGATTGTGTGAGGCCCACTGAATATCAGAGCGCTATGTCACAGGCTCGATGGCACAGGTGTGAAAAAAGTGACTACAGGATAAGGGAGATTTTGAATTTCTGCAGACACTAGTGGACACTGGACACTTTTGGATTGTGTGAGGCCCACTGAATATCAGAGCGCTATGTCACAGGCTCGATGGCACAGGTGTGAAAAAAGTGACTACAGGATAAGGGAGATTTTGAATTTCTGCAGACACTAGTGGACACTGGACACTTTTGGATTGTGTGAGGCCCACTGAATATCAGAGCGCTATGTCACAGGCTCGATGGCACAGGTGTGAAAAAAGTGACTACAGGTTAAGGGAGATTTTGAATTTCTGCAGACACTAGTGGACACTGGACACTTTTGGATTGTGTGAGGCCCACTGAATATCAGAGCGCTATGTCACAGGCTCGATGGCACAGCTGTGAAAAAAGTGACTACAGGATAAGGGAGATTTTGAATTTCTGCAGACACTAGTGGACACTGGACACTTTTGGATTGTGTGAGGCCCACTGAATATCAGAGCGCTATGTCACAGGCTCGATGGCACAGGTGTGAAAAAAGTGACTACAGGATAAGGGAGATTTTGAATTTCTGCACACACTAGTGGACACTTTTGGATTGTGTGAGGCCCACTGAATATCAGAGCGCTATGTCACAGGCTCGATGGCACAGGTGTGAAAAAAGTGACTACAGGATAAAGGAGATTTTGAATTTCTGCACACACTAGTGGACACTGGACACTTTTGGATTGTGTGAGGCCCACTGAATATCAGAGCGCTATGTCACAGGCTCGATGGCACAGGTGTGAAAAAAGTGACTACAGGATAAGGGAGATTTTGAATTTCTGCACACACTAGTGGACACTGGACACTTTTGGATTGTGTGAGGCCCACTGAATATCAGAGCGCTATGTCACAGGCTCGATGGCACAGGTGTGAAAAAAGTGACTACAGGATAAGGGAGATTTTGAATTTCTGCACACACTAGTGGACACTGGACACTTTTGGATTGTGTGAGGCCCACTGAATATCAGAGCGCTATGTCACAGGCTCGATGGCACAGGTGTGAAAAAAGTGACTACAGGATAAGGGAGATTTTGAATTTCTGCAGACACTAGTGGACACTGGACACTTTTGGATTGTGTGAGGCCCACTGAATATCAGAGCGCTATGTCACAGGCTCGATGGCACAGGTGTGAAAAAAGTGACTACAGGATAAGGGAGATTTTGAATTTCTGCAGACACTAGTGGACACTGGACACTTTTGGATTGTGTGAGGCCCACTGAATATCAGAGCGCTATGTCACAGGCTCGATGGCACAGCTGTGAAAAAAGTGACTACAGGATAAGGGAGATTTTGAATTTCTGCAGACACTAGTGGACACTGGACACTTTTGGATTGTGTGAGGCCCACTGCATATCAGAGCGCTATGTCACAGGCTCGATGGCACAGGTGTGAAAAAAGTGACTACAGGATAAGGGAGATTTTGAATTTCTGAACACACTAGTGGACACTGGACACTTTTGGATTGTGTGAGGCCCACTGAATATCAGAGCGCTATGTCACAGGCTCGATGGCACAGGTGTGAAAAAAGTGACTACAGGATAAGGGAGATTTTGAATTTCTGCACACACTAGTGGACACTGGGCACTTTTGGATTGTGTGAGGCCCACTGAATATCAGAGCGCTATGTCACAGGCTCGATGGCACAGGTGTGAAAAAAGTGACTACAGGATAAGGGAGATTTTGAATTTCTGCAGACACTAGTGGACACTGGACACTTTTGGATTGTGTGAGGCCCACTGAATATCAGAGCGCTATGTCACAGGCTCGATGGCACAGGTGTGAAAAAAGTGACTACAGGATAAGGGAGATTTTGAATTTCTGCAGACACTAGTGGACACTGGACACTTTTGGATTGTGTGAGGCCCACTGAATATCAGAGCGCTATGTCACAGGCTCGATGGCACAGGTGTGAAAAAAGTGACTACAGGATAAGGGAGATTTTGAATTTCTGCAGACACTAGTGGACACTGGACACTTTTGGATTGTGTGAGGCCCACTGAATATCAGAGCGCTATGTCACAGGCTCGATGGCACAGGTGTGAAAAAAGTGACTACAGGATAAGGGAGATTTTGAATTTCTGCAGACACTAGTGGACACTGGACACTTTTAGATTGTGTGAGGCCCACTGAATATCAGAGCGCTATGTCACAGGCTCAATGGCACAGGTGTGAAAAAAGTGACTACAGGATAAGGGAGATTTTGAATTTCTGCAGACACAAGTGGACACTGGACACTTTTGGATTGTGTGAGGCCCACTGAATATCAGAGCGCTATGTCACAGGCTTGATGGCACAGGTGTGAAAAAAGTGATTACAGGATAAGGGAGATTTTGAATTTCTGCACACACTAGTGGACACTGGACACTTTTGTATTGTGTGAGGCTCACTGAATATCAGAGCGCTATGTCACAGGCTCGATGGCACAGGTGTGAAAAAAGTGACAACAGGATAAGGGAGATTTTGAATTTATGCAGACACTAGTGGACACTGGACACTTTTGGACTGTGTGAGGCCCACTGAATATCAGAGCGCTATGTCACAGGCTCGATGGCACAGGTGTGAAAAAAGTGACTACAGGATAAGGGAGATTTTGAATTTCTGCAGACACTAGTGGACACTGGACACTTTTGGATTGTGTGAGGCCCACTGAATATCAGAGAGCTATGTCACAGGCTCGATGGCACAGGTGTGAAAAAAGTGACTACAGGATAAGGGAGATTTTGAATTTCTGAAGACACTAGTGGACACTGGACACTTTTGGATTGTGTGAGGCCCACTGAATATCAGAGCGCTATGTCACAGGCTCGATGGCACAGGTGTGAAAAAAGTGACTACAGGATAAGGGAGATTTTGAATTTCTGCAGACACTAGTGGACACTGGACACTTTTGGATTGTGTGAGGCCCACTGAATATCAGAGCGCTATGTCACAGGCTCGATGGCACAAGTGTGAAAAAAGTGACTACAGGATAAGGGAGATTTTGAATTTCTGCAGACACTAGTGGACACTGGACACTTTTGGATTGTGTGAGGCCCACTGAATATCAGAGCGCTATGTCACAGGCTCGATGGCACAGGTGTGAAAAAAGTGACTACAGGTTAAGGGAGATTTTGAATTTCTGCAGACATTAGTGGACACTGGACACTTTTGGATTGTGTGAGGCCCACTGAATATCAGAGCGCTATGTCACAGGCTCGATGGCACAGCTGTGTAAAAAGTGACTACAGGATAAGGGAGATTTTGAATTTCTGCAGACACTAGTGGACACTGGACACTTTTGGATTGTGTGAGGCCCACTGAATATCAGAGCGCTATGTCACAGGCTCGATGGCACAGGTGTGAAAAAAGTGACTACAGGATAAGGGAGATTTTGAATTTCTGCACACACTAGTGGACACTGGACACTTTTGGATTGTGTGAGGCCCACTGAATATCAGAGCGCTATGTCACAGGCTCGATGGCACAGGTGTGAAAAAAGTGACTACAGGATAAGGGAGATTTTGAATTTCTGCACACACTAGTGGACACTGGACACTTTTGGATTGTGTGAGGCCCACTGAATATCAGAGCGCTATGTCACAGGCTCGATGGCACAGGTGTGAAAAAAGTGACTACAGGATAAGGGAGATTTTGAATTTCTGCAGACACTAGTGGACACTGGACACTTTTGGATTGTGTGAGGCCCACTGAATATCAGAGCGCTATGTCACAGGCTCGATGGCACAGGTGTGAAAAAAGTGACTACAGGATAAGGGAGATTTTGAATTTCTGCAGACACTAGTGGACACTGGACACTTTTGGATTGTGTGAGGCCCACTGAATATCAGAGCGCTATGTCACAGGCTCGATGGCACAGGTGTGAAAAAAGTGACTACAGGATAAGGGAGATTTTGAATTTATGCAGACACTAGTAGACACTGGACACTTTTGGATTGTGTGAGGCCCACTGAATATCAGAGCGCTATGTCACAGGCTCGATGGCACAGGTGTGAAAAAAGTGACTACAGGATAAGGGAGATTTTGAATTTCTGCAGACACTAGTGGACACTGGACACTTTTGGATTGTGTGAGGCCCACTGAATATCAGAGCGCTATGTCACAGGCTCGATGGCACAAGTGTGATAAAAGTGACTACAGGATAAGGAAGATTTTGAATTTCTGCAGACACTAGTGGACACTGGACACTTTTGGATTGTGTGAGGCCCACTGAATATCAGAGCGCTATGTCACAGGCTCGATGGCACAGGTGTGAAAAAAGTGACTACAGGATAAGGGAGATTTTAAATTTCTGCACACACTAGTGGACACTGGACACTTTTGGATTGTGTGAGGCCCACTGAATATCAGAGCGCTATGTCACAGGCTCGATGGCACAGGTGTGAAAAAAGCGACTACAGGATAAGGGAGATTTTGAATTTCTGCAGACACTAGTGGACACTGGACACTTTTGGATTGTGTGAGGCCCACTGAATATCAGAGTGCTATGTCACAGGCTCGATGGCACAGGTGTGAAAAAAGTGATTACAGGATAAAGGAGATTTTGAATTTTTGCACACACTAGTGGACACTGGACACTTTTGGATTGTGTGAGGCCCACTGAATATCAGAGCGCTATGTCACAGGCTCGATGGCACAGGTGTGAAAAAAGTGACTACAGGATAAGGGAGATTTTGAATTTCTGCACACACTAGTGGACACTGGACACTTTTGGATTGTGTGAGGCCCACTGAATATCAGAGCGCTATGTCACAGGCTCGATGGCACAGGTGTGAAAAAAGTGACTACAGGATAAGGGAGATTTTGAATTTCTGCAGACACTAGTGGGCACTGGACACTTTTGGATTGTGTGAGGCCCACTGATGCTGTATGGTGTGAAAAAATGCACGCTCAGTACCTCAGCAGGACAAAAAAAAAAATTGGGATTGCTTTTAAAAAAGCAGTTTGCAGAGCAGTGGGTAAACAGCAATGCAGCTGTCAGGAAGCCTTAGAAGGCAGCCTAACAACCAACACCGCTGATCCACCACAATATAGCCTCCCCTTGCACTGCACACACAGTGACTGGTGTGTTGTACAGGCAAAATCGCTAGCAGCAGAAGCAGTTTTTTTTTCTTCTTCCCTGCCTAACGCTCTCCCTACAGAATCAGCAACCTCTCCCTATGCTAAGATCGGCAGAAGTAAGATGGCGGTCGGCGTGCACGCCCTTTTATAACCCCTGTGACGCCCACCAAAGCAAGCCAATCACTTGCATGCCCTTCTGAAAGATGGTGGTGACCCCTGCCTATGTCATCACGTTGCCCACAATGTCCGTGGATCCTGATTGGCTAAAAAAGAGCGCAAAACAAACTTTTGAAACGCGACTTTGGCGCGTAAGTCGCCGACCTCATCCTAGGGTCGGGTTTCGTTTCATGAAACCCGACTTTGCCAAAAGTCGGCGACTTTTGAAATTTTTCGACCCGTTTCGCTCAACTCTAGTTGTGGACTAATATGTATAATTTCTTGTTACCCGGCCACACCGGAAAATTCAATAGTGTTGTTTCAGGCGCTAGGGTTACTGTCTTTCCAGTTACGTCTTGAATGACATTTTCAGTGAGTGCCCAGAAGCGTTTCATAACTGGACAGGACCACCATAAATGGAGGTAGTCGCCATCTCCAGTACCACATCTCCAGCATTTCGTGTGGTGATCCACCCGCCAGGCCTGGTATTGTGTTTGCGAGATGTACCATCTGGACACTATCTTATAGGAGTTTTCTTGGGTTTTAACGCATTTAGTCGGACCGTGGGAATGTTTATATATATATGAAGTACCTGTTCTTGCGAAAATGTGTAGCCTAGGTCATTTTCCCACTTTGCTATATAGGCACGCTTAAGGCAATGTTTCACAAGAAGTAGCTCATGGTATATAACGGATAGTATTTTTGTGGGTTTGTAAGATTTGGAGCATAGAGTCTCGAAGGATGTGGGTTTGCGCGTTAGGTCTGCGTAATAGTGTATTCTTTCCAATGTCTTTTTTATTGTGGAATATTGTATAAAATTGATATTTGCTAGCCCGGGCAATTTGCACAGTTCTTGAAGTGGTGGGAGCTTTCCGTCTGTTAGCAGCTGGTCTATTGTAATTTTCAATCCAGACAGAGCTTCTTCAGTCGATGTGACAAGGGAATGAGCTAAAATGTCTGATAGCGTTAATATTGGTGATGAGGGGGGCATCAGAATGTTGTATGTTTTTCCCCACACTTTTAGCAAAGAGCGTGTAAGTAATTTTGGAGAGAGAGGAAGGGGGGTCCCTCCAGAATAGGTCAATAAGAGCTGTCTGATGGGTTGGGGTGAGAGCTCCTTTTCTATTGCCACCCATTGCTTGTCTTGTGATCCTCGGATCAAGTGTGCTGAACGTGTTAGCACCGAGGCATAATAGTACTCTCTTATGTCAGGGGCTCCCATTCCCCCCCTTGCCCTAGGCAAGGTCAGCGTGTGAAAAGCTATTTGTGGTTTCATCTTGTTCCACATATATTTGGAAAAAAGGGAGTTAACTCTAGCCAAATAGGAATCTGGTACCTGGATAGGTAGCATTTGGAACATATAGGTGAATTTTGGTAATATCAGACTCTTTAGAAGATTTTTTCTCCCTGTCCATGATAGGAACGAATCTCTCCATGCTCCAATTGTAGTTACTGCGTGTTCTATCAATGGATCATAATTGTACTTTATCAATTCTTTTTCTGTTCTACCTATTTTAACTCCTAAATACCTGATATAATTTTTGGGCCAGGTGAACGGATATTCCTTTTTCAGTTTGCCAAGGGTGTGGGCTGGGACGTTTAGGTCTAATGCGTCCGATTTAGACACATTCACCTTAAAGTTTGAGACACTGCCGTATTCATCAAGTAGTCTTTTGAGGACTGGAAAGCTCCTATGTGGTTTCGTCATTATGATGAGTAAATCGTCGGCGAAGGCCGCAGTCTTGTAATTTTGCTTCCCAATTTTTACCCCTTCTATTTCTGGACATTGCTGTATTGCAAGTAGGAGAGGCTCCATCGTCAACACAAAAAGCAGTGGTGACAGCGGGCATCCCTGTCGTGTGCCATTTCCTATGGTGAACGTGTCTGTGAGCGAGCCATTAATATCAATGCGGGCCGTCGGGTTTTTGTATAATTTCATTATGGTTAGAACTAACTGGCATGGGAATCCGAATCCCAACAACGTTTCCTCTAAATAAGTCCAGTCCACCCTGTCGAAGGCCTTTTCCGCATCTGTGCCTAGTAAGACCAGAGGGAGTTTACTCCTTTTTGCGTGTTGCATAAGATGTATAATCTTGTATGCATTATCTCTCCCTTCTCTCCCCCCCCACAAAACCTGTTTGATTTAAAGATATTACAGTCGGCAAGATCTTTGCTAGTCTGCATGCCAGCATTTTTGCAAATAGCTTCAGGTCGACATTAAGTAGTGATATTGGCCTGTAGCTACTATATTGTTCCTGATCTTTGCCTTCTTTATATATTAAGGATATTTTAGCTTCCAAAGCTTGGGCAGGGAACTGATCTCTGTCCATTATAGAATTACACATTCCCAACAGTTGTGAGCTGAGGATTAGGGAGAAGGTCTTATAGTAAGTTATTGGTAGGCCATCTGGTCCGGGTGTTTTCCCCTTTGGGCACTTCGACAGGGCAGACCGGAGCTCGTCCATCCGAAACGGCTTAATTAGTTGAGTTTGCTGTGTTTCAGTTAATTGAGGTAATTTCAGTCGGGCTAGAAATCTCCCTATAGTCCTTTTTCTTTTTTGTTGTTCTACATTTGATTCTGTCTAGTGGATGTTATACAGTTGCTTGTAATATTCTAGAAACTCTGACTCTATTTGCGCGTAATTTTGCGTGCTTAGTCCTCCTGATTTTTTGATTGAATGTATATATGTGTGGTTTTGGCGCTTTCTTATGCGTGAGAGCATAAATTTAGAAGCTTTGTCCCCATGTACAAACATTCTATTTCGCCATGAGGCGTACCATTTTGCTGATTTTTTGTTCAGAAAATCTTTGATTTGTTGGAATTCCTTTCGCTATAGCTATTGAAGTACCTCTAGAGCCCATTTGTGTTGTTGTGGCATGGTACCATGTGTTGTAATGCGACCTTTCAAAGGTAGGAAGTTTCTATGAGATAAAGTGTGTTTCCTGGACCATCAAGATATCTATGTTTTGCCTTTTAAGCATGTCTAATGTATGTCATCTAGTGATTAGTGAGTTTAGGCCATTTGCGTTAAGGGAGGCAAAAGTAAATACCTTATTATGTATAGCCATAGGGTTGAGAGGTTTGGCGGGTGAATCTTCTCTTAAACGGTAGTGGTTTTCGACGCAGGCGTTTCTTGGTGCTGGTTCTTGCATGGAGGGTGGGGAGGAGAGAGAGACAAGGTGGGTAGGAAGAAAGAAGAAGACGAAATATGATGAGATTCATATAAAACACATCAAACAAAAGATTGCAGTTAACAGTTCTACTGAACTTGGTCATAGTTCTTGTAGACTTTTGAGGGAAAATTTTTTCTAAGATTCAGAGCCCAATGGGGCAAACCTAGCTTAGCATAAAAGTGATGTTGTAACAGCCGCCACCGCCATCAAGCAAAGGCAACGGCCACAAGACCAGAAATACCCGTTATGGAATATTTTTATCAAAGGGGAAATCCACAACAAAACAGCTGGCAACAGGGGGACCGATTATTCAAGTCGCCCCTTCATCCCCTTTTGAGTTTGGGGACTTTGCAGTTTTCTTCTTTTGTTTCTGGAGTTTTGGAGTCCCCGCCAATTGCCATGGTGTTGGGTTTGGCAGGTGTCGGTAGTTTGAGGTGGAATGAAACGTCTCTAGGTCCGGATACTGCTCCAGGGAGATGTCCAGGGTCTTGCAGATTTCTTTAATGTCTGGGGATGATCTGGCTTGGAATTTTTTGTCTCCCGCTGATATATAAATTCCAAATGGGAACAGCCAACGATAGCGGTAGCCTTTTTGAGTTAGGGCTTCTGTGAATGGCTTTAGGAATTTGCATTTTTTAAGTGTTGTGGCTGACAAATCTTGAAAAAGTCTTATCTGCGAGCCTTCATATAAAATTTCCTGCGATTCGCGGGCTCTTCGAAGAATCAGGTCCTTCACGCGATAGTCAAGGAAATGGCACAGCACATCTCTTGGAGGCTCTCCTTGTTTGGGTCTGGGACGCAAAGACTTGTGTACTCTTACAAGTTCAATATCTTTGGGGTCGTCTTCTAGAAGCAGATCAGAGAAGATCTCGATTGAAGCTTTGGTTAGCGCCTCCGTAGCCACGGATTCCGGGAGCCCCTTTATGCGAATGTTGTTCCTTCGTTCGCGGTTCTCGTGATCTTCTAGCGTAGTTTGGACCATATGAATCTGGCTTTCATGTTCGCTAAGACAATCATACAGGACGTTGGTATGCTGTATCAGGGTAGTCTGATAGTTTTCAACCACTTCGAGTCTGTGGCCTTGTTGTGAAATGCCTTGTTTTATTTCTGCCAGTTCCCTTCCAATAGGTTCCAAAGCTTTTGAGAGGATCCTTTTAATAAATGTGCGGGTCACCACGGAGTCTTTCGTGGTTCCCCCTCTATCTGAGTCGCTCTCCAGATCTGTCTCTGAATCGTCTTCCATTTGAGAGTCTGTTTGCCGTGAAGGTTTAATAGGGACTGGAAAAGAAGCCTGCTTCTTCAGAAATTTGTCTACGTCCGCTTGTGTTAGAGATTTTGTAGCTCTAGTAGTGTTTTTCAAAGATTTTACTGTGGTTTTTCCCATAGTTATTTCAGGTGAATTCTGGGAGTTACTTTATGCTGTTAATATGTTATTTTCCTTCCGCCAACAATCTTCAGGGTTAGAGAAGCATGTCTTTTTTTTTTTTTATATAGCTTTTTCAAATGGGTGTTAGGCATGTAGTTTCCTCTAATGGTCACTAGGTGTCGCTCTCTTCTCTCCCACTGAATTCAGCTTTTATCCGAGGAATAGAAAGTGTGATTCCCCTATATAACGCTGTCTTCTCTTGGTCCCTCTGAATGCTGCCAAATAGACCACTGTGGGTCTGGCGTCTTGCTCAAGTTCCACCTCCTGGCCCCAGTTTTAGTGTTAAGGACGTCAGTATTATAGTTGCACAGGAGGAGAAATAATAGATAAACGCTATCTCACTGGGGAGGAGGGGAGGGGGGCATAGAAGTGATCTCTTGCATCTGATTCAGCAAAGTCAAGGGTCTCTCTTCCAAGCCGACAGCAGGGGAGAGCAGCAAAGGATCAGAATTCCCCCTCCACCCAGAGGACTGACTTGCAGGGTCTAATATCTCAGGAGTTTCCACCTGAATTTCCACCTGATGAAGACAGATCCTCCGTCGAAACGCGTTGTGGTTTAACCAAATCTCTTGTCTGAGTCTCTTTCCTGCGCTCCTAAGACCGTTTCCATTTTCTCATTGCTCCTATCCTCCATTGGAGGTTTTCGGCTGGAGCTGCGGTGGAGACCTGACATTTTTGTCTGCCCCTGTGTTGCTTCCTAAGCTCTCCTCTATGACCGCTTATCTCTGACTCTTACTCCCCTCTATGATATCATTCAATCCATTTGGATATAATGTTCCCAGACGATATGTCCAAAATGTTTCTTTCCAGTTTAAAAGAGCATTCCTATTTGCAACACCAGAGGGTATCTGCTCCACAGGAGTTACTTTTATGTTAAAAATTTTGTTATGCTTAATTAGCAGATGCCTTGAGAGACTATGTTTTAAAAAGCCGTTTTCTGCTCTATTTCTGTGACCATTAATGCGGGACCGCAGTGTTTGCACAGTGCGTCCCACATATTGTAAACCACAACTGCATGTGATGACATATACAACAAAATCACTGCTACAGGTGAGTCTTTGTGGAATCTCAAAGACCTCACCAGTGCTATTACATTTGATAGTTTTAGCCCCGTGATCTAGGATCCCACAGGTACAACATTTTTTAGAGGTGCATTTAAAAACTCCGGTTCGTTGAGAAGCACCACATAAAATTTAGCTGTGTAAAGCAGTGATCACGGGTCTGCAGTTCGCAGGGATGGCAAGGGTTGCCTAGCCTGGCCTTTTTTGAGACCACAAAGGATGAAACAACTCATGTTATCTGACAACTTTGTTAAAAAATGACTGAGTAGAGGCAACAAATCCAATAAATTGACTACTACATGCATGAAGCAGAACATGCCCAATCAACATGCATTAGTCTGTAAGTCTCACTGCCCTAAAATGTGGACTAAAGGGCTTCGCTAACCATTGACCACTCAATCAACCACATCTGCTGCTTCTTTCTCCTCCATCTACGTGGCAAGTGTTCTCGCATAGATCTACTTTTGCAGAACCTTTACTTGTTTACACGCTACAGTCGTGATGAGTGAGATCCCATCAGATGTTACGGAAGTGGACATGTCTGCTGTTTTTTTTCAATCTCAGACACCGAGCTCATCACATCTTTCTAAATCCACCATAAGATTCCGGCCTGCACGTCAATCACAGTACAGCAGTTTGTCGTGTTCTCCGTACTCCATCTTCTCTCAGCACAGCTGCCAGCCCTCATTCATGCTGTTGTGGTCACGTCAAAGATTGTTTTCTCTCACACATGACAAAGCTAAGAGCTTGAACTTCACGCTTGAGCTCCAATCTGTTGGCCACATTTATGCTGATTTTTTGCCTAGTGTATACAGACGGTTTCCGAAAGTTGATAGCCGTCACAGTCCCCCAGTCATAATTATTTGTCTAAGAAAGATGTACCTGTGTTACACCAGCATGTCACAGAAAACATCACTCATTGCTTGAAAAAATCAATGTCTGACAGGGTGCATTTCAACACTGACACCTGTATGAGCAGTGCCAGGGGCATTAAATCTCACTGACTGAGCACTGGGTGACTCTGGTGCATGTGGGGGCAGGCAGGGAAGGAGCTGCTACACAAGTCTTTCACGCCGTTTGGGGTCGGAGAACTAAACTACGACACAACAGGGGTTGGAGAACTAAACTGTTAGGCTGTGTGCACACGTTGTGGATTGTCCTGTAGAATTTTCCGTGCAGATTTGTCTAAATCCGCAGGTAAAACGGCAGGTCAAATATCTGCAGATTTTCTGCGGTTTAGTTTGTGGGTTTCTCCTGCGGTTTGACACCAGCCATGGAGCAGGTGCCAAACCGCAGCAGAATCCACGCAAAGAATTGACATGCTGTGGATTTGAAACCACAGCAAATCTGTGCGGAAAATTCCCCACGATGTGCACTGCTGATATCATTTCCCATAGACTAAAAGGGTACTGTACAACACCGCAGAAACTGCTGTGGATCTGCAGGGTCAAATCCGCTGCGGATCCACAGCAGAATCCGCTGCGGATCCACAGCAGAATCCGCAGCGTGTGCACGCATCCTTACACACCTATGGTTAGATAACTAAACCATGACACACTATAAGATGGAGAAATAAACAAATAGACAACAGGGGTTGGAGATCTAAACTAACAAACACCTAGTTTTGTACCTGGTTTGCACGTTAATCACGAGGCCAATTTTTACAATTCTGACCACTGTCCCCTTATGAAGTAATAACTCTGGAACGCTTCCATGGATCCTGGTGATTCTGACATTGTTTTTTCTCGTGACATATTGTACTTCATGTTAGGCTACTTTCACACTAGCGTCGGTACGGGCACGTCGCTATGCGTCAGGCCGACCTACCGACGCACGTTGTGAAAGATTTGCACAACGGGGGCGGCGGATGCAGTTTTTCAACGCATCCGCTGCCCCATTGTAATGTCCGGGGAGGAGGGGGCGGAGTTTCGGCCGCGCATGCGCTGTCGAAAATGGCTGACACGACGCACCAAAAAAGTTACATGTAACTTTTTTTGTGCGTCGCGGCCGCCAAAACACGACGCATCCGTCGCATGACGGATGCGACGTGTGGCCATACGTCACAATGCGTTGCTAATGCAAGTCTATGGAGAATAAACACATCCTGCAGGCAACTTTGCAGGATGCGTTTTTTCTCCAAAACGACGCATTGCAACGTATGTCACATGACGCTAGTGTGAAAGTAGCCTAAGTGGTAAAATTTCATTGATATAACTTGATTTTATTTGTGAAAAAAAACTCAAATTTGGCAAAAATGTTGAAAATTTTGCAATTTTCCAACTTTGAATTTTCATACCCTTAAATCACAGAGATATGGTACAAAAAATACTTAATAAATAACATTTCCCACATTTACTTTACATCAGCACAATTTTGGAACCAAAATTGTTTTGTGTTAGGAAGTTATAAGGGTTAATATTTGACCAGCAAGTTCTCATTTTTACAACACCATTATTTTTTTTTAGGGACCACATCACATTTGAAGTCACTTTGAGGGGTCTATATGACAGAAAATACCCAAAAGTTTATTCTAAAGTTATTCTAAAGTTATTCTAAGTTTATTCTAAAAACTGCACCCCTCAAGGTGCTCAAAACCACATTCAAGAAGTTTATTAATCCTTCTGGTGCTTTACAGGAATTTTTTGAATGTTTAAAAAAATGAACATTTGACTTTTTTTCACAAAAAAATTACTTCAGGTCACACGCTAAAAAACGCTTCTTATTGCAAAAAATTGTTTTTGCACCACCACATTTTGAGAGCTATAATTTTTTCACATTTTGACCCATAGAGTCATGTGAGGTCTTATTTTTTGCAGGACGAATTGACGTTTTTATTGGTACCATTTTCGGGCACATGACTATATTTATTGCTTTTTATTCTGATTTTTGGGATGCAGAATGAACAAAATCCAGCAATTCATGAATTTCTTTTTTTTTTTTGGGGGGGGAGTTTACACCATTCTGCATGTGGTAAAATTGATAAAGCTGTTTTACTCTTCAGGTTAGTATGATGACAGAGATAGCTCATTTATATCATTTTTTTATGTTTTGGCGCTTTTATACAATATAAACTATTTTATATAAAAAATAATTATTTTTGTATCGCTTTATTCTGCGAGCTATAACTTTTTTATTTTTTCGCTGATGACGTTGCATTGTGGCTCATTTTTTGCGGGACAAGATGACATTTTCAACAGTACCATGTTTATTTATATCCGTCCTTTTGATCGCGTGTTATTGTACTTTTTGTTCGGCGGTATGATGACAAAACATTGTTTTTTGCCTTGTTTTTTTTTTTTTGAAGGGGTTTACTAAAGGGGTTAACTAGTGGGACAGTTTTATAAGGCAAGTCGTTACAGACACGGCGATACTAAATGTGTATTTTAATTTTTTTTATTTACAAAAAAAAATATTAGGGAATATTTTTTTTATTATTTATTTAGAATTTTTTAAAATAATTATTTTTACACATTATTTTTTTTTCTAACTTTATTATATATTGTCCCCATGGGGGACATCACTGTATAGTGTCAGATCGCTGATCTGACACTTTGCAGTGCACTGTGTCAGATCAGCGATCTGACAGGCACTGCAGGCGGCTTCTCAGCACCTGCTCTCATCAGGCACTGAGATGCCGCCTCCCTACAGGACCCGGAAGGCCCCCACAGCCATCTTGGATCCGGGGGCCTGCAGGGAGTAGGCCCTCGGAACAACGCGAGCACATTGCGATTCTTTCCTATGCCCCCGGTACACTGCAATCATGTTTGATGGCAGTGTGCCAGGGGTTAGTGTGCCAGGTGTCAGCTGTGATAATCAGCTGACACTCGGCCGCGATCAGCTGCATATATCAGGAAGGGGTTAAAATTCTAGCAAATCTTGGCATTCCTAAGGCTTACATGACAAATGTCTGTATCTAACATTTCCTTCACTGCTTCTACCTCATCCACTTCCTGTAGGGACTCCACGTGTGTCTTCAACCTCTCCCTTATAATAATAATCTTTATTTCTATATAGTGCCAAAGACGTGCCCCAGAGGCCGTGGGATACTTGGCACCGGGCCCATTAGCTTCAATGGGAAATGTCACAGTGGCAGTGACCCGGCCGTGGCCTCAGGTGGTCATGTAAAAGGGGTAGAATTGATAAAGTTTATGTAGTGATTCGTGATGCCATTTGGAGTGTTCGACTGTAGTATAGCCGGCACTGCAGATGATCCCTGGGGGAGTAGATGGTGATGGCAGTGCAGATGTTAAACCCTGTCCAACAAGGGCTGACCCCCAGAGATTGTGATGCAAGTAGAAGGCACAGAGTAATAAGGCAGGAGACAAGGAAAGTCACTTTATCATTTACAGTAGTTCAGGTGCAGTTCAGAGGAGATATTACAACTCTCACCAGGTTACAGTCTGCTCTGGAGAATGGAAGTTATCTTTCCATGCTGTGACTCTGTGTAAGCTTCATGCTATTCTAATCCTTTCTTGGACCAAGGCTTCCCGGAGTTTAGAACTTCCCAGTATTGCCTCTACTCACTATGTATTTCGCCTTCAGCAGCTTGCAGCTTGAATCCTTTGTGAAGCAGCTCAAGTTCCCACTTGCACTATACTTCACTGATCCTAGGTTATTGCAGTATTTCTGAGGGAAAACACTTTTCTGTTGGTTGTATAATCTCACGCAGTCTCTCAGCTTACAACCCTGCTCTGAAAGCATGGATGGTCTAGGGGCTGGTCCCTGATGCTTCTTAGCTCTCACTCCTGGATGAAGCACATGTCTTAACATTGCCTCCAAGACGTTCTTCCTCTTACTTCACTCAAACAACAACTCGGCCCCTCTCCCTCCCAGTTAGGGCATGTCTGCAAAGCTCTCAGCTTCAGACAAGTGAGGGAGTGTGGCAAATTGTCTGTGTGTGTTGAGGTCTCAAGCAGAGAAAGCATAACTCCCATTGCTCACAAAACACATACAAAACAGTACAAATTTAACCCTTCTGTGGCGGTAAAGGTGCAGGGCGTCACACTAACATATTCTGCAGCGCTTTACAGTTTGCACACATTATCATCGCTGTCCCTTATGGACCGCACAATCTAAATTCCCTATCAGTATGTCTTTGGAATGTGGGAGGAAACAGGAGTACCCAGAGGAAACCCACACAAACACTGAACATACAGTGCCTTGCGAAAGTATTCGGCTCCCTGGAACTTTTCAACCTTTTACCACATATCATGCTTCAAACATAAATATATCAAATGTAAATTTTTGCTGAAGAATCAACAAGTGGGACACAATTGTGAAGTTGAATGAATTTATTGGTTATTTTAAATTTTTGTGGAAATTCAAAAACTGAAAAATGGGGCATGCAATATTATTCGTCCCCTTTAACTTAATACTTTGTTGCGCCGCCTTTTGCTGCGATTACAACTGCAAGCCACTTGGGGTATGTCTCTATCAGTTTTGCACATTGAGAGACTGAAATTCTTGCCCATTCTTCCTTGGCAAACAGCTCGAGCTCAGTGAGGTTTGATGGAGATCATTTGTGAGCAGCAGTTTTCAGCTCCTTCCACAGATTCTTGATTGGATTCACGTCTGGACTTTGACTTGGACATTCTAACACCTGGATACATTTATTTGTGAACCATTCCATTGTAGATTTTGCTTTATGTTTGGGATCATTGTCTTGTTGGAACACAAATCTCTGTCCCAGTCTCAGGTCTTTTGCAGACTCCAACAGGTTTTCTTCAAGAATGGTCCTGTATTTGGCTCCATCCATCTTCCCATCAATTTTAACCATCTTCCCTGTCCCTGCTGAAGAAAAGCGGGCCCAAACCATGATGCTGCCACCACCATGTTTGACAGTGGGGATGGTGTGTTCAGGGTGATGAGCTGTGTTGCCTTTATGCCAAACATATCATTTGGCATTGTTGCCAAAAAGTTCGATTTTGGTTTCATCTGACCAGAGCACCTTCTTCCACACATTTGGTGTGACTCCCAGGTGGCTTGTTGCAAACTTTAAACAACACTTTTTACGGATATCTTTGAGAAATGGCTTTCTTCTTGCCACTCTTCCATAAAGGCCTGATTTGTGCAGTGTACGACTGATTGTTGTCCTATGGACAGACTGTCCCACCTCAGCTGTAGATCTCTGCAGTTCATCCAGAGAGATTATAGGCCTCTTGTCTGCATCTCTGATCAGTCTTCTCCTTGTTTGAGATGAAAGTTTAGAGGGACGGCTGGGTCTTGGTAGATTTGCAGTGGTATGATACTCCTTCCATTTCAATATGATCGCTTGCACAGTGCTCCTTGGGATGTTTAACGTTTTGAAAATCATTTTGTATCCAAATCTGGTTTAACCTTCTCCACAACAGTATCATGGACCTGCCTGTTGTGTTCCTTGCTCTCTGTGCTTCAAAGAGAACCCTGAGACTATCACAGAGCAGATGCATTTATACAGAGACTTGATTTCATACAGGTGGATTATATTTAACATCATTAGTCATTTAGGACAACATTGGATCATTCAGAGATCCACAATGAACTTCTGGAGTGAGTTTGCTGCACTGAAAGTAAAGGGGCCAAATAATATTGCACACCCCACTTTTCAGTTTTTGAATTTCCACAAAAATTGAAAATAACCAATAAATTTCGTTCAACTTCACAATTGTGTTCCACTTGTTGTTGATTCTTCACAAAAAATTTACATTTGGTATCTTTATGTTTGAAGCATGATATGTGGGAAAAGGTTGAAAAGTTCCAGGGAGCCGAATACTTTCACAACGCACTGTACAAACTCCTTGCAGATGTTGTCCTTGGTGAGATTTGAACCCATGACTCGAGCGCTGCAAGGCTGCAGTACTAAACACTGAGCCACCGTGCTGCTCGGTTAATGTCACATGCTTTTGAACAGTGCAGAGAGAATACCCTTACTGCACAGCCAGGGAAAACTGCAATCAAAGAGGGTTTAAATTAATATGCCTTTGAAATCGCAGTCATACAGCTCAACCATTGTGGACAGATTGTGGGCAGCTATCCAGGCCAAGTTTAAATGGAATCTGTCAGCAGGATAGTGCACAGTAACCTGCACAGTGTCAGGTCAGCTCCGTTATACTGATTGGGCTGGAGTCACACACAACGATAAAAAATCAGTCCGATTTTTACAGTCCGAAATCGCACAAATGTTTCCTGACCAGTGATCCGTCTGTCAGGTCAGTCAGGGAACTCCCCGCAGCCTCAGTGACGTCAAAGGGAGTCCCCGGCTGACCTGAAGTGAACTAATGAGCGTGGGAAAAAAGTCAGAAAGTTTCCCATGGTCATTAGTTCATCTCTAGGCAGCCAAATAAGTCATTCTGCATTAGATTACAGTGAGGCTGGTCGTATTAGCACCGATCCTCATTGTAAACTATTTAACCCCTTGGGAAGGATTGCAGCGTGGGACATGACTGAGCAACGGAGAGGTGAGGATATAGTTGCTTTTTTATGTTATTTTTTTTGCAGGTCATGGTTTTATTTTGGATTACCAGAGGAATAAAAATTTGTCAAAACCTAGGTGCCTTTCTTTCATTAAAATACTTTATAATTAATGTCTGTGTGTGTTTTTTAACACTTTCATAGTCTAGGGTTAATAATGGATCAGTGTCTTATTGACACCTCTCCATTATTAATCGGCTTAATGTCACCTTACAATAGAATGGTGAAATTAACCCTTTGTTATTAACCCATTCGCCACCGCTACAGGGCAATGGGAATACAGAGGATAAGTGCCAGAATAGGCACATCTTATAGATGCGCCTTATCTGGGATGTCTTGGGGCAGATTTTTGAGGCCAGGGGGGGCCAAAAAATGGTCCCTCTCAAGGCTATAAAAATCTGCCCTCACTCACCTGCTTAACCTCTCTGGTTGCGATTTTACCGCGGGAGCCCACGCATTTTTTTTACAACGAATTAACCCCTTAAATTAACACCTAGACGTCCTAAATTTTGCATACAAACCCTCATCTAATTATTAGTCAGGGACATATAAAAAAAACATGAAATGAAATGGTTTACTGTATGTAAACCATGTGTCATTTCATGTCGGGTTGGGGAATGATTTTACATAAGCCGGCAACTGATTTTGCGGCTATTCTGCTATGTAGAACTGTATGAAATATAAATATATATATATATATGTGTCTCAATGACATGTATATATATATATATATACATGTCATTGAGACACATATATATATATATATTTATATTTCATACAGTTCTACATAGCAGAATAGCAGCTGTACAGTACAGACCAAAAGTTTGGACACACCTTCTCATTCAAAGAGTTTTCTTTATTTTCATGACTATGAAAATTGTAGATTCACTCTGAAGGCATCAAAACTATGAATTAACACATGTGGAATTATATAATTAACAAAAAAGTGTGAAACAACTGAAAATATGTCTTATATTCTAGGTTCTTCAAAGTAGCCACCTTTTGCTTTGATTACTGCTTTGCACACTCTTGGCATTCTATTGATGAGCTTCAAGAGGTAGTCACTGGAAATGGTTTTCACTTCACAGGTGTGCCCGTCAGGTTTAGTAAGTGGGATTTCTTGCCTTATAAATGGGGTTGGGACCATCAGTTGTGTTGTGCAGAAGTTTGCTGGATACACAGCTGATAGTCCTACTGAATAGACTGTTAGAATTTGTATTATGGCAAGAAAAAAGCAACTAAGAAAAATGAGTGGTCATCATTACTTTAAGAAATGAAGGTCAGTCAGTCTGAAAAATTGGGAAAACTTTGAAAGTGTCCCCATGTGCAGTGGCAAAAACCATCAAGCGCTACAAAGAAACTGGCTCACATGAGGACCACCCCAGGAAAGGAAGACCAAGAGTCACCTCTGCTGCGGAGGATAAGTTCATCTGAGTCACCAACCTCAGAAATCACAGGTTAACAGTAGCTCAGATTAGAGACCAGGTCAATGCCACACAGAGTTCTAGCAGCAGACACATCTCTACAACAACTGTTAAGAGGAGACTTTGTGCAGCAGGCCTTCATGGTAAAATAGCTGCTAGGAAACCACTGCTAAGGACAGGCAATGAGCAGAAGAGACTTGTTTGGGCTAAAGAACATAAGGAATGGACATTAGACCAGTGGAAATCTGTGCTTTGGTCGATGAGGCCAAATTTGAGATCTTTGGTTCCAACCACCGTGTCTTTGTGTGACGCAAAAATGGTGCACAGATGGACTCTACATGCCTGCTTCCCACCGTGAAGCATGGAGCAGATGATGTGGGGGTGCTTTGCTGGTGACACTGTTGGGGATTTATTTAAAATTGAAGGCATACTGGAACAGCTTGGCTACCACAGCATCTTGCAGCGGCATGCTATTCCATCCGATTTGCATTTAGTTGGACCATCATTTATTTTTCAACAGGACAATGACCCCAAACACACCTCCAGGCTGTGTAAGGGCTATTTAACCAAGAAGAAGAGTGATGGGGTGCTACGCCAGATGACCAGGCCTCCACAGTCACCAGACCTGAATCCAATCGAGATGGTTTGGGGTGAGCTCGACCGCAGAGTGAAGGCAAAAGGGCTAGCAAGTGCTAAGCATCTCTGGGAACTCGTTCAAGACTGTTGGAAGACCATTTCTGGTGACTACCTCTTGAAGCTCATCAAGAGAATGCCAAGAGTGTGCAAAGCAGTAATCAAAGCAAAAGGTGGCTACTTTGAAGAACCTAGAATTTATGACATATTTTCAGTTGTTTCACACTTTTTTGCTAATTATATAATTCCATATGTGTTAATTCATAGTTTTGATGGCTTCAGAGTGAATCTACAATTTTCATAGTCATGAAAATAAAGAAAACTATTTGAATAAGAAGGTGTATCCAAACTTTTGGTCTGTACTGTAGCTATATGTATTCTATGTGTATATATCTATTCTTTCGTTTCTTTATTAAACCTGTCAGTGTGATTTTACTGTATTGCAAAATGAATAGCCGGCTTTTCTAAAGGACACCAGGTGCGATTTTCTCGCAAGTCACACTTGTGGTCCGTTTGTAATGCGATTTTTTATCGCACCCATAGACTTGCATTGGCGAGTCTGATCCGAAAATCGGTGACAATCGCAGCATGCTGCGATTGTCTTGGTCCGAGGAAAAGATCCAGCAAAAAATCGGATGATGGGAGCTAAAGCATAGAATAACATTGGAACGAATGCAATGCGATTTTTTTATTGCATTGCATTCGTCCGATTTATTCGCTAGTGTGACGCCGGCATTAAAATGATATCTGGGTTGATGAAATCTGTCTTGTGCTTGTTGTTTAATCTTTATTTTCAGTTTTGAATCAATGAGATTCTTGTGCTACAGGGTGGGGCTGTGGGGGGATCTTCATGTGGTGCTCTGATTAGGTATTTATAATGCAATCTGCTGACAGGTCACTCATCCCTCAGTGACCTGCCCCCTAGTTTATATAATGAATATATGTATCTTCTACAGGCACAGGCTGTGGCACCTGCGCTGGAGCAAAATCGCATGTTTACTGTGTTGTTAATAAATGCGCTTTAGGTTATCCTGAGTGTATAAAAAAATCAATTTTAAAATGGCGCCCGCTACGCCTATGCAGTAGCATCTCTCTGTGTATATATAGGTGATCTAATAGCTGTTATTGCACAGGCACTGGTGGCACTATCTTGCTAGAGAAGAAAAAAATTCCTCCTCCAAGAAGGCGCTGCCCGTGCCTGCGCAGTAGCAGCTATCAGCAATCACAGATAGCTGCTACTGCACAGGTGCAGAGAGGCACCATCTTGAAGGAGATTTTTTTTTTCTTCTCTAGCAAGATGGTGCCGACAGCACTTGCACAATAGCAGCTATTGGATCACCTTTATATACACCGATAGCTGCTACTGCGCATGTGAGGCGGGCACCATTTTAAAATTGATTTTTTTTTAATACTCTCAGGATAACCTACAGCGCATTTATTAACACAGTAAAGATGTGATTATGCTGCAGCGCATGTGCCATGACTGACACCCGCCTGCAGAAGGGTTTTTTTTCAGTATGTACATATATTCATTATGTAAACTAAGGGGCAAGTCACTGACGGATCAGTGACTTGTCAGCAGGCTGTATTATGAATACCTAATCAGAGCGCCACATGAAGCCCACCCCCCCACAGGCCCGCCCCAAAGGATAAGGATCTCATTAACTCAACTGAAAATAAAGATTAAACAACAAACACAAGATGGATTTAATCAACCAAGGTAACATTTTAATAAGTATAACGGTGCTGACCTGACAATTGTGTGTATGTATAACGGTACATAATCATGCTGACAGCTTCACTTTTAATAGTAGTACAGACTCTTAGGTAATAGGCCCATTTGTGGTCATATGATCTGTCAGCTTCCAATGAGAAAACCTTCATATCTTTGACAAGCACCACATCGCCAACCTTTGAGAGAGAAAGGTACGTACACTTTCTGGTATACAGGTAAAACGGAATTTCATTGATGGTTGTCTTGGAGCGCCCACTAGGGCAGTGGGGATACTCGCTACCGGGCCACGTCTTAAAGGAATGTGTCACAGCAGCTGTAACCTGGTCCGTGGCCCTGGGCGTCCAATAAAAGGGGATATTTACAAGGGATGATAAAGTTTGTAAAGTTTATAATAACGTGTTCGTGACGCCACCTGTGGTTTCTGGTCAGAGATGACTAGTGCTGCAGTGCAAATCCTCTGGGACTGATGATAATGCAGCAGAGTAGGTATAGCTCTCCACAGGCAGAGCTTGGTCCCAGGGCAGTTGTAATAGATAAGATGTTGTATGAATGTAGCAGAGTTGGATAGGTGACACAGGAAAAATTAGAGGACACAGCTGGGTGCAGTTTTAAAGGTTTACTCACAGTTCTTATGGGCCCAAGTGCTCGCTTGGCACTGCGTCCTTCAGGTGAGGGGTCCAGCAAACTCCCAGGTAGATCGGGCTTCACCTTCCCAGGACTCCCTTCAGTATATACCTTTCCTGGCCGTCTGTCTGTGTTGGCTGACCGCCTCTCTCCTGCCCAACACCTCACAGTCAGTGTCCCAGGCCAGCAGATGCAGACCTTGTCGGGTAATGTCCTCTCTGCATTCCCTTGCTCCCTTATGACTGCCTTTATGGAGAAGATAACTGTGGCTTGTGGCTGAGGTACCAACAGGTACCTCTGCCTCCAGCTTTCCAGCTGAGTCTCATGATTATTCCACTGGACTAGGGAGTCGATACCCCACTGCAACCTGATCCCTCCACCCAATGTTAGTCGGCGTGGAATGAGCCCCACGGGCAGTATGGTCACTGCGCCATGCCCCAGGATCCCTTCGCCTCTCCAGAAGCTTCCTTCTTTCCCTTTCCTTTCTGCAGCTCCTCCTGACAGGGAGCTGCTTCACCCACATCTTTCCACTTTCACTTCCTCCTCACGTCTCACTGAACTGAACTGTCCTCTCCCACGCTCTTCCTAATAGCTCCACCCACCTCCCAATACCCTTTCCTACCCAGCCAGGGATGAAATCATTTTCCCATAGGGTACATCCAGGCTTCCCTGCTTCTGTAGTGTGTGTTGGGTGCAGGTGTTAGAGTCCTGGATGGTGCTCCCTCCTTACCTGAGAGTGTGGTACCACACCTCTGGATGAAGTGCAGTACCTTTGTGGTGACTGGATCCTCAGGGGCACCACAGTCTGAACCGCAAAGTCCAGTGGAATGCGTGTATCACTTTCAGTGGAATACTCGCATCACTCCTGCCTCATGTCACATCTGTGGACCACAAGGTACAATGCACCGTATGCATCACATCCGATGTAGGAGTACCATGAGATGTCAGTGACAGCCATGAGTAAAGAAAATGCGGTGGAGTGCATACATCATTACTGACACATATATGCGACAGAATGTCACTAGCAGCCGTGGATGGCACAGTATACTGCACTGCACATGTCATGTCTAGTGCACAGGTACTATTGATAGACATGGAATGCATGTCTAACTTCCGAGGTGTGGTCTATACCGTGACCAAGGAATGTTATCCTAGTAACCAATATAGGTAGACACCAAAGGAAATGTCATGGATAAAGTAATGTTTGTGACTATTAATATTACGATGTGCTGAACACAGAATATAGCACAGTATGTAAAACAGAAAACTGTGCAATGCCATTGCTCAGTGTAACAAAAGAGTTTGGCTGGTTCCAAACTGTTTCCACATGAATAGAGGTCAAAGGACCAAGACTGGGGAAGGACATCAGGGACATCAACACCCACACGAAACCAAGGGCGCAACAGAGGAAAATGGGGGGCAAGAACAGGTGGCGCTAATCTATTGTGAGCCTTATACTTACACCTCATTATTCAAAAAAGCCCTAACAGCAGAAGTTGGCACCCTATAATCTGCACCGTGGCGACCCCGCTTGGTGTCAGATCACCCTGACTAAAGGACTCTAGGGAGACCCTAACCAATCTGCACTAAAGAAAGCAGCCGAAGGTCAGTTGCTCATTTAGGCCCCCATGAGAGATGGATCCGAGGCAATAGATCCTCCTTGCTTCACGTTGCAAGATTGATCTATCCCAGTCACCACCACATGCTGTTTTTTCCACTTTTTTGATTCCTGTGAAGTTTATGGCAGAGACATCACCCCCATGCATGGCATTTACATGTCTCGCTAATGGTGTATTCCTTTTTTTACTATGTCTCTCAGGTGTTCCTCTATTTGTGTCCTGAACTCCCTGATGGTCTTCCCAAAATAAATCAAGCCACATACACAAGTAGTCCTATAGATGACCCCTGAAATTCTACAGATAAAGAAAGATCTTTTGTTGTACTTTCTGCCTGTGATTGTGTCGCAGAAGGTTTTGCCAACTTTGATGGATTTACAGGCCACACATTCACTGCATTTAAAACAGCCTGTTGTCCGTGATGCTAGTCAGGTGGTTTGTGCTGATGAGACAAAGTGGTTATGACATAGGTGATCTTGGAATGATCTGTCCAGGTAATCTGGTGTACCAATATCGCCATCCATCTTTATTATGGGCCAATTTTTGTTGACAGTTTCTCTAATTTTAGTTGCACCCTTTTTGTAGGTGGTTATGAAATTTAGTCCTGCATAGTTATCCAACCTCTTGAGAGAAAGGGACAGTAATTCAGGTCTGTTGTTATCCATGGCTTCCTGGTATACCTTTCTCAAAATTTTACTCCTTTTGGATAAAATATTTAGGCTTACTGTGCGCTGCTGAGACCAGGATAAAATTCATCATATATGGAACTTTTTAAATCTTTATTCCCAACGCGTTTCAAAGTGAAAAACCACTTCTTCATCCCCTGAAGAAGAAGTGGTTTTTCACTTTGAAACGCGTTGGGAATAAAGAATTAAAAAGTTCCTTATGTGGTGAATTTTATCCTGGTCTCAGCAGCGCACAGTAAGCCTAAATATTTTATCCAAAAGGAGTTACATTGGCGGTCACGGTTGTGAACCTCAGGCGTGCAGCAGGCTGACATTGATTTACATGCTTTAATCTGCTTTGGTAAAGGTGAGTAGATTCCATTTGAATTTATTCCAACTTTTACCCAGATAAGACCCTATTGCGCTCTTTCTTTCCTCAGTTTTTATCCTTTCTCAAAATTTTATCAGGATACCCTCTTTCTAAGAACCTGTTACATAAGTACCCAGCGTGTCATCTGAAGTTTTTTAATGCCAGAGCAGTTTCTACGTAGCTTGACAAATTGTACCATAGTAATACCTTTTTTTGGGGCGGTGGAGTGACTGCTCTCCCATCTCCGGAGGGAGTTAGTGGCTGTAGGTTTCCTGTAGGTGCTGATGCCCAGGTAACCCTCAAGTGTTCTCTCAGTCACTACATCCAGAAATGAAAGGCTGGAAAAATTAAACTCAAACTTAAAAGGTAGCTCAAGATCATTGGAATTTAGGGCAGTGACAAAACTGGCGAAGGTGTCGTTCATGTCCCCACCAAATGACAAACACCTTGTCAATATATCTGAGCCAGAGTAGTATTTTGTCACTCTTTCATGCCAGTTTCCTCCCACCAGCCAAGGAGCAAATTAGAATACAATGGGTCACAGGGGTTTCCCATTGCCATGCCCCTGAGCAGGTGGAAGTACTTGTCATCAAACAATGAAGCTATGTTTTTTGAACAGACAACCCATGCTTTTAAGATAGTAATTGGTTACTTCTAGGCCTTTTGTGTGGGTGATGGAAGAGTACAAGGTCTCTACATCAATGCTAGGAAGTATTGTGTCTCGTTCTAGCACGAGTTCATCAATTTTGTTGAGGAGATCAGACGTGTCACGGGTGTATGAGCTCAGTGTCATCAAAAAGGGGTTGAGAATCCTGTCAAGGTAAACAACAAGGTTGTGTGTGAAACTATTTACTACTGACACGATTGGTCTACCCTTCAATGGAGAAAGGCCCTTGGGCACTTTGGGGAGACAATAGAAAGTGGCCATTACTGGGTGTCTAAAAGTCAATGTCGACCCTTGAACAAGCCTTGTTACATGACTTAGGATGAAAGACAAAACCAGAGTCTCACTTTGCAGACATTGTGTTTCGAGGTACTGCCCCTCCTCAGTGCAAAGCGTGAGATCTGGTTTGGCTGTGTGAGAGGCGTCTGACCGATATCCAAGAAGTATCGTATCGCGGTCGGGTGTCAGCTGATTATCACAGCTGACACCCAGTACTATGTGCCAGGAGTGGTCACAGACTGCTCCCAACACATTAACCCCTGGTACACTGCGATCAAACATCAGGGGCTCTCCAAATGCGATATGACACTTGCAGACCATTCCATCAAAGTCTGCATTCCAAAACTTCACTACCTCCCATCCGAGCCCCGACGTCTGCCCATACAGTAGTTTTCTCCCACATATTGGGTATCAGCATACTCAAGACAAATTGGACAACAACATTTGGGGTCCAATTTCTCATGTTACCCTTGGTAAAATAAAAAAATTGGAGACTAAAAGATCATGTTTGTGGAAAAAATATAATTTTTTTATTTTCACGCCCGGGCGTTATGAACTTCTGTGAAGCACTTGGGGGTCCAAAGTGCTCACCACACATCTAGATAAGTTCCTTAGGGGGTCTAGTTTTCAAAATGGGGTCACTTTTAGGGAGTTTCCACTGTTCAGGCACATCAGGGGCTCTCCAAATGCGAGATGGTGCCCGATCTCAATTCCAGCCAATTTTGCGTCAAACAGCACTCCCTCCCTTCCGAGCTCTGCCATGCTCCCAAACAGTGGTTTACCACCACATATGGAGTATTAGCGTACTCAGGACAAATTGCACAATAGCTTTTGGGGTCCTGTTTTCCTTGGGAAAATAAAAATTGGGGGTGAAAAGATCATGTTTGTGGGAAAAATATGATTTTTTAATTTTATGGCTGTGTGTTATAAACTTCTGTGAAGCCCATGGGGGTTCAAAGTTCTCACCACACATCTACATAAGTTCCTTAATAATAATAATAATCTTTATATAGCGCTAACATATTCTGCAGCGCTTTACAGTTTGGCACATATTTTCATCACTGTCCCCGATGGGGCTCACAATCTAAATTCCCTATCAGTATGTCTTTAGAATGTGGGAGGAAACCGGAGGAAACCCACGCAAACACGGGGAGAACATACAAACTCCTTGCAGATGTTGTCCTTGGTGGGATTCGAACCCAGGACCTCAGTGCTGCAAGGCTGCAGCGCTAACCACTGAGCCACTGTGCCACCCATGGGATGTCTAGTTTCTAAAATGGTGATGATGAAGCCGTCTTGATACAGCGACACGCGTTGGGTTTCCTCCCTTCTGCTGTCCTGTCTGTACTGTTGCCTTGGTATGGATCTTTCATGCATTTCATTATACCTGTTTCACATGTGAGCTGTTGCTTCTAACCGTGAGAGGGCTGCCATTCACTGGGCATACTTGGCTGTTTTTCAACAGCGTTGTTTACCTGATATCTTATTGCCACTTATTTACTGTATGTGGCGTCTTTCATGCAGATCCACATTAGTGTGGTTTTCGCTTGGTATTATCATGGCTTCTTGAATAATATCTGCCTGTTTGATACTTTATTACCACTCATTTAAGTGGTTTTATGTGTGCAGCTCAGCATCCAGTGCGGTTATTTATTTATTCATCTTTATGGGATTGAGCCATTTTGTGCACATGTTGTGCGCTGGTCTACATATATTTTTTCTGGACCTTCATCTCAAGTATTGTGGATGTAATATATTCTATTAGACTATGTGGCACTTCAGCTGTGATTGACATGAGATCCATGGTATTTTTCCACGTGAAGGCTATTTTATTGTGTGAGTCTCCAGCATTAGGGCGATTTGATCAGGATTGTGCGCCATTAGGTGCTCTTTGCTGTAATTATATATTTACATCTATCATATGGATACACCTTATTGTGGATGTTTTTCCTTTTTTTTTGGTCCTTTATTTATGCTGATGATATATGCATGAGACTCAATTCATTATTGTATTGATCAGGACTAACAGGGGGATTGTTTTCCCTTTTTGTTTTTACATGTTTTTAAATTTATATTGTTGTCAATAAAGCTTTTCCTGTTATTATCATATATATCGGTGGTGTGCATTTTTATGTGGTCTTCTTTCCTTTTTTGTTGCATTAACTCTTCATGTGACCATTTGCACCCCCATCATTAATTATTTTATTGAGTATTTGCAGTGCGCCCTTACATTCTTTTTCCAGAAAAAGTCAAACGGCGCTCATTCCTTTCCGAGCTCTGTCATGCGCCCAAACAATGGTTTACCCCCACATATGGGGTATCAGTGTACTCAGGACAAATTGCACAATAACTTTTGGGGCCCTATTTCCCTTAGGAAAATAATAATTCGGGGAGAAAGGATCATTTTTGGGGAAAAAATATGATTTTTTAATTGTACAGCTGTACATTATAAACTTCTGTGAAGCCCTTGGGGTTCAAAGTTCTCAACAAATATCTAGATAAGTTCCTTGGGGGTCTAGTTTGTAGCATCTAGTGTGTTATAGAGGCCTGATCCATAGGCCATGAAAATAAATATTCTGTTATTAACAGCATACAGTAAGGGAACTGACTTTAAAACTGTTTGTAACATAACTTCTTTGCCGTGCAGGCCTCATCCACAGTCAAACAATTCATTTTTCTGTGACTAACATGATACAGCACGCCATATTTCAACTTTGAATTTACTGTCAATAAAATTCAGCTGTTTGTAGAGGTGGCACAGAGTTTAAAATTTAATTTTTTGTTGATAATACTGTACTCCTACCACACAATCTGAGCAATATGAATAGGAAAAAGTGAGGCCGTGGTGGAAGGTGAATTAGGCTTTGTGTTCAAGGTGTACGTGGGGTAGGTGACAATGTCTGTGAAAGCACTAGAGAAGCAACATCACGTCCTATGCAAAGACAACTGACAATTTTTGCTACTGGACAGGCTACACCACTACTTTTCTTTGGCAGACGCACAGCGGTATGCCTTGTTGATGATGCCCTGAAAGAGTATGTACTCCAGTGAATGGCAAGTGCAGCTTCAAGTGGCCTCTCCACCTCTTCCTCCACCACCTCAACATCACACCCAGTACAGTCCACAGATATGACACCAAAATTCCCCTTGCTTCCCCCCCGGTGTCCCAACTATCAAATCGTTCAACTGACAGCCACAAATGGGTGAGTCTGCAGAGCTACTCACACATTCTATGCCATGTTCATCAGAAGTGTACTCAAACGCTTGGCAGAGTCAAGAGGAAGAAATCTGCACCGATGGCCCAATTTTTTTTAACTTTTTTAACCAGGGCAGGAAGAAGTATGGTCCGAACAGCAGTCTGACCCTCATCATCAGACGTTAACCCCTGGGGGAAGGTGATCCTGATGAGACTCAGAAATCTGAGGTTCACGTGGACTGCACTGTGCTGTCAGAGGAAAAGAGGAGGAGGGTGACTCCAATGGCGAGGAATGTGATAACACAGAGGATGATAATGAGGTGTTAGATCCCAGTTGGCACGAACATAGAGGTTAACAGCTAAGTAGGTCATCTGAGGAGGAAGAAAAGGAAGTTGCTTTGCGCTGTCTTTCGCAGACATGTAGTGATCCAGCCATGATGAGCAATGCATCCTCAGCAACAGCTGTGCCTATTTCCACTGTGGTGAAATTGATGCCACGTTGGTGGTGTCTACCGATAGTTTTTGTTAATCTGAACACTCCTGGTTGGGTGTTCATCTGCTGGACTGGGTGTAATGGAAGAACTTTCGGTCCCTATTATACTATTTCTACTGTGGTGAAATTCATGCCAGTTCTATGGTGTAAGGACCTCATTTCTTTAAATGTGAATACTCTTTGTTGGGTGTACATCTGCTGCATTGGGTATAGTGGAAGAACTGTCGGTCCATATTATATTATTTCTACTGTGGTGAAATTGATGCCACTTTGGTGGTGTCTGCCAATAATTTTTGGAAATGTGAATACTCATGGTTGGTGGAGTCTCCTTCATGCATGTTGCCTGTAGCAGTAGGTCTCTGAGACATTCAGGCCTCCACTTTCTTTTTACTCAACTACCTGTGTTACTGTCCTTAAATTTTTATGACAATGGTAGTCTAGAAAACTGATATTTGTGCAACCTGAGTGTAGCTCAGCATAAAAGCAGGTAGAGGTGTTGCATGTAGTATCAGGGTTCCCATCAAAGGGGCCCTACACTGATCCCTCACCCACCTTGTCTTACTGTGGCATTCAATTAAAAGCTGTAAATGCTGTCTCAGACCCCGAAACCTCATGCCTGGCTGATTGCTACAGTGCCATGCAAAAATCTGTACTGTGAGTAGTGTTGAGCATTCCGATACCGCAAGTATCGGGTATCGGCCGATATCAGCGGTATCGGAATTCCGATACTTAATTCCGATACTTTTTTCATATCGGATTCCGGGATCGGAATCGGAATAGGAAGTTCCCATCATGCTATGAGCCTGCTTGCTTTGATTAAGCCAATGGGAATCCTCCGAAGTGTGGGCACATCCTGTTAGGCATGTAGGCATGTTAACTATTGGCATGGCTGTGATTGGCTGCCGAAATGATGTCATGATGCACTATAAAAGCCACCGCAGCCGCCATTTCTGGTCACTCTGCTGTGAATTCAGTTAGGGACAGGCTGCTGTAGAAGACTGTGAGGGACAGTTAGAAATAGCGATTCTAAAAACAATATTGTGCTTTATCCAGGCTACATAAACCACCACTGTAGCTTGCTTTTCCCTAGCAGCGCTGTTTTCACAGCTGTCTGCAAGGGCTGTGTGAGTGCAGCTCACGCTGTGGAGTGGGTCCTGCAGCCACGTCAGGCTGTAGGCCACCCAGTGTGATCACTGCTGCCTCATACATCTTTTATTTTTTGAGCTGCATTTTTTAAATAATTTCAATCTAGTGTGCTTCCATCCGTATCCATATACGTTGGTTGCAAACACTAGTAGTAGACAGCGGAGCCTTTCTGCAGCCTTTCAGTGCTAGTGTCCACTTTGCTGCACTGTTCACGGCTGTCTGAGAGGTCTCTGACTGTGTGTGAGTGCAGCTCACGCTGAGTAGTGTGTCCTGCAGCTACGTCTGGCTGTAGGACGCTCAGCGTGCGTCACTGCCTCACACATATTTTTATTTGAGTGCAGCTCATTTTTTCTTCTATTAGTGTGCATCCATCCGTCTCCATCTACGGTGGTTGCAAACACTATATAGGAGTACACAGCGGAGCCTTTCTGCAGCCTGTCAGTGCCAGTGCCCACTTAGCTGCACTGTTGACGGCTGTCTGAGAGGTCTCTGACTGTGTGTGAGTGCAGCTCACGCTGAGTAGAGTGTCCTGCAGCTACGTCTGGTTGTAGGACGCTCAACGTGCGTCACTGCCTCACACATATTTGTCTCTGAGTGCAGCTCATTTTTTCTTCTCCTATTAGTGTGCATCCATCCGTATCCATCAACATTGGTTGGTTGCAAACACTATATAGGAGTAGATAGAGGAGCCTTTTTTTCTGGCTTGTGCCCTGCCGGCGCAGCCAGATTAGTATTACCCAATTTTTTTGGAGCCTCATCTTTTGCATTGTAGGTTACCTGCCTGCATTGTAATAGCTCCAAAAAGTTGGTGATACTATCAGTTTCAATTCTTTGTTCTCATACTTTGAGTTTGTTTCAAACAAAGAAACCACATAAAAAGTTCACCAAACACTACATTTTGAACTTGTGTAGGCCACATCAGCTCCTATTAAAGTCTAGTCCACACACACACACTTCATAAAATTAGTGTTTCTTGTACCTGTAACCAGCTGTTCAGGAATAAGCACACTAAGGCCCCCCTTTGTCCTTTTTTGCCTATCTTAAGCAGTCTTGCAAGATGAAGAAGGCAGGGAGTAAGGCGCGGGGGCGTGGGCGTGGGCGTGGAGTTTCAGCAGGGAGAGGACGTGGGGATTCTGCAGGGAGAGGACGTGGGGATTCTACAGGTAGAGGACGTGGGGATTCTGGGCCTGCTGCGGGCACCAGTGGATCAGCATCCCCCAGTTTTAGCAGGCAACAGTCCTTTATGCGCAGCTTTGTAGGACCTCAACGTACCCCACTGCTGCGGGAGGAACAAATTGAAGCCGTTGTCGGATGGATGGCAGCTAACGCATCGACTTCAATTACTTCCGCATCCTCTCAGGGTCAGAGCACCGAAGAGCAACCATCTGTCTCTTCACCACCTGCCAAAGTGCCCAGGCAGTCAGAGAGACATGGACAGGAGCCATCACAATCTCTACTTCTGTTCTCGGAATCTGTTGGCTTGGAAAGAGGGGGCCAGCCAAGCAGCATTCCTGAATGTGAAGAAGAGGGAGTATGCAGTGATGCGCAACTTCTTTGTCCCTCTGAATCTGAAGAGGCGAGTGGGCCAGTGCCTATGGTCAGCACACCTCAGTACGCATCAGATGATGACGAGACTCAGTTGCCACTTTCTGGTGCGTACGGTGCTGGCGAGACAACCCCGGAGAAGCAGCTGTTTGAAGAGGGGAGGGAAGATGATGAGGTCCTTGACCCATCATGGCGTGAGCAACAGGAAGGTGGTGGGAGCAGCTCGGAGGAAGAGATTCCCCTACCGGCCAAAACAGGAGGCAGAGGGAGGGGGAAGACTTGGTTGCCTGTACCCTCCACTTCGGCACCCGTTAGGAGCATTCCTCCTTCCAAAGGCAAACCGGGCGCTCACAAGAGTTGCAGTGCGTGGTCCTTTTTTGACACAGTTGCAGATGACATTTGCTTTGTCAAATGCAAGCTGTGTCATCAGAGAGTCAAAAGAGGGAGAAATGTCAGCAACCTCAATACCACAAATATGTGGAAACATGTGCGCACCAAGCACGAGTTGGAGTTGCATAGACACCCTCAAGACGTAGGCCAACGTACAGCACCACCTACCACCTCTTCAGTTCGTGTTGGGCCCTCTTCCTCCAGCTCACACACTGCTGGTTCGGCTTCCTCACAGGATCGCCAAGGAAGAACCTCTGCCACTGTTGTCCGGAGACCCTGTCAGATTCCACCCATAACAGCACGTTCCCATCCATCACAGCCATCGGTAGCACAGGCATGGGATAAAAGGCGCCCTTACTCGGCAAACCATCCCCGAGCACAGTCTCTGAATGCTGGCATTGCCAAACTTCTGGCAGTTGAAATGCTGTCATTCAGGCTGGTGGACACTGACACCTTCCGGGACTTAATGGCATTGGCAGTCCCCCAATACAACGTGCCCAGCCGCTTTTATTTCAGCAGGCGAGCCGTCCCTGCCCTGCAGAAACATGTTGAGGGCAAAATAAAACATGCGCTACTAAACGCCGTTAGTAGCAAGGTCCACCTGACCACCGATGCGTGGACCAGTAACCATGGACAGGGACGATACCTTTCCCTCACTGCCCACTGGGTCAATGTTGTGGAGCCGGGTACGGATCTGGAGAGTGGCGCTGTACGTGTTCTTCCAACGCCACGGATTGCAGGACTCCAGTCTGTACACATAGACTCCTCCTCCTACTCAAGTTCCTCAGAAACAGCAGAGCAGGAGCCTGTTACGACCGATATGAGCACAGCCGTGGCCAAACGTCAACAGGCTGTACTCAAATTAATTTCTTTGGGGAATCGAAGCCACACAGCGCAGGAGCTCTGGAATGCTATCAAGCTGGAGAGCGATGTGTGGTTTGGGCCAGCGAATCTCCAGCCGGGCTTGGTAGTGTGTGACAATGGCCGAAATCTGGTGGCAGCTCTTGGCCTAGGCAACCTCACACACATCCCATGTCTGGCACATGTTCTTAACTTGGTCGTGCAGAGCTTTCTGAGGGACTATCCGGATCTTGATGCACTGTTGCACAAGGTCCGCATAGAGTGCGCTCACTTGCGACGTTCCAGCACGGCAAGATCGCGCCTCGCTGCTCTGCAGCGACGATTTGGCCTTCCAGAACATCGCATCATATGTGACCTACCCACCCGGTGGAATTCAACGTTACATATGTTGGAGCGGTTGTGTGAGCAGCAGGCAGCAGTCATGGAGTACCAGCTGCATCAGGCGCAAACAAGTCGCACTGTGCGCCGTTCACACTTCAGCACCATTGAGTGGGCCTCTATGAAGGACATCTGCCTCGTTTTGCGTGCCTTCGATGAATCCACGCGGATGGCGAGTGCAGATGATGCACTAGTCAGCATGACTGTCCCCCTTATCTGCCTGCTTCAACAAACACTGCAAGCACTAAGGGATGAGGTTTCAGAAGAGGTGGAGGATGAGGAGTCCCAAATGCCATCTGCTTCTGGACAGTCTGCGCTACGTGTTTCCTCACAAAGGCCTAGGCAGGGGACACTTTGTGAGGAGGATGAGGAGGAGTCGATGGAGGAGGAAGACATCTCTCCAGAGGAGGGAGGTACACAAACCTCTACTCAGTATGTACAGCGAGGGTGGGGTGATGCAGAGCAGGTCGAGGTCACGCCTCAAACAGGGGACAGCGGTTCTTTGGCAGTTGGGAGTCTGCAGCACATGGTTGATTTCATGCTGCAGTGCCTGAGAAACGACCGCCGCATCGCCCACATTCTCGTCTCGGCTGATTATTGGGTGTACACCCTCCTAGATCCTCGCTACCGGGACAGCGTACAAAGGCTCATACCAACGTTGAACCGGGAGCGTAAAATGCGGGAGTACGAAGAGTCACTGGTGCAGTCCATAATGTTTTCCATTCCACCCGACAGCATTGTTGCAAGTGCTTTACAAAGCAGCTCTGTGCGTCGAGGCAGTGGAGGAAACTCTGCACAAAGAGGGAGCAGAGGCAGTGCCGCAGCACAAGGCAAGACCACTATGGCCCAAATGTGGCAAAGTTTTGTGTGTCCACCACAATTGTCTACACCATCAGCGACGCCTCGAGTCAGCAGGAGGCAACGCTTCCGTCAGATGGTGTCAGACTACATGTCTTGCCCTGTCGCTGTACTCCCAGATGGCTCTTCCCCCTTCAAGTTTTGGGTCTCTAAGCTGGATACATGGCCAGAGCTTAGCCAGTATGCATTGGAGGTGCTGGCTTGCCCTGCTGCCAGTGTATTATCGGAACGTGTCTTTAGTGCCGCAGGTGGTGTACTAACAGACCGTCGCACGCGACTATCTTCCGATAATGTTGACCGGCTGACTTTTCTGAAAATGAACAAGGCCTGGATCTCCAAAGACTTTGCCATTCCTCTTACAGACTAAATTAGTGGTTGGCAACTGTATCCAGGTCTGCTGGTGTGTTCATTTTTCTACCACCTGAACTATAATCCCTGTGCTTCAACACAGCCAGTTGTCGCTCAGATGTGTCGTCTGCACAGAGAAACACACTAGCTCCTGTGTTACTGGGGTTCAGTAATGCCAGCTGATCCCCTGCTGTGTGGACGGCAGAGTCACCAGCTCCATCAACATTCAAACCACTACTGATTTTTAACCGTGCCCAACTTAGGTCTCTGGCTCCACTGTCTCTACTATTTCCCCTGACCTCCAACCCCGCCATCTACATCTCTGAAGTGGCGTCAGCACAATCTACACTTGTTCCTGTGTTCCTGTGGCTCAGTCCCATCAGTTTATCCCCTGATGTGTGTCCGGCAAGGTCTCCTGCTCTGTCCACATTCCCATAACCAGTAGTGGGAATGAGGACAGAGCTGGCGAACTTGCCGGACAAACATCAGGGGATCAACTGATGGGACTGAGCACCAGTAACACAGGAACAAGTGTAGATTGTGCTGACGCCACTTCAGAGATGTAGCTGGCGGGGTTGGAGGCCAGGGTAAATAGTAGAGACAGTGGAGCCAGAGGCCTAAGTGGAGCATGGTTAGAATCAGTAGTAGTCCACAACCTCCATAAAAACCGCTGCCCATTGGCCTCTGCATGCGGCATGCGTAATCCTGGGCACCAACAGCGTCAGTTGGTGTTCAGAAGTGTCGTCTCCACAGAGCCAAACACATTCGTTCAAGTGTTAGTGGGGTTCAGCACTGCCAGCTGTTCCCCTGCTGTGGAGATGGCAAGTCTCCTGCTGCCTTCACCTGCCCAAATCCAGTAGGCCCCAGCCTGCTCCTCGCCTAATCCTGGGCTCCAACAGCGTCAGTTGGTGTTCAGAAGTGTCGTCTCCACAGAGCCAAACACATTCGTTCAAGTGTTAGTGGGGTTCAGCACTGCCAGCTGTTCCCCTGCTGTGGAGATGGCAAGTCTCCTGCTGCATTCACCTGCCAAAATCCAGTAGGCCCCAGCCTGCTCCTCGCCTAATCCTGGGCTCCAACAGCGTCAGTTGGTGTTCAGAAGTGTCGTCTCCACAGAGCCAAACACATTCGTTCAAGTGTTAGTGGGGTTCAGCACTGCCAGCTGTTCCCCTGCTGTGGAGATGGCAAGTCTCCTGCTGCCTTCACCTGCCAAAATCCAGTAGGCCCCAGCCTGCTCCTCGCCTAATCCTGGGCTCCAACAGCGTCAGTTGGTGTTCAGAAGTGTCGTCTCCACAGAACCAAACACATTCGTTCAAGTGTTAGTGGGGTTCAGCACTGCCAGCTGTTCCCCTGCTGTGGAGATGGCAAGTCTCCTGCTGCCTTCACCTGCCAAAATCCAGTAGGCCCCAGCCTGCTCCTCGCCTAATCCTGGGCTCCAACAGCGTCAGTTGGTGTTCAGAAGTGTCGTCTCCACAGAGCCAAACACATTCGTTCAAGTGTTAGTGGGGTTCAGCACTGCCAGCTGTTCCCCTGCTGTGGAGATGGCAAGTCTCCTGCTGCCTTCACCTGCCAAAATCCAGTAGGCCCCAGCCTGCTCCTCGCCTAATCCTGGGCTCCAACAGCGTCAGTTGGTGTTCAGAAGTGTCGTCTCCACAGAGCCAAACACATTCGTTCAAGTGTTAGTGGGGTTCAGCACTGCCAGCTGTTCCCCTGCTGTGGAGATGGCAAGTCTCCTGCTGCCTTCACCTGCCAAAATCCAGTAGGCCCCAGCCTGCTCCTCGCCTAATCCTGGGCTCCAACAGCGTCAGTTGGTGTTCAGAAGTGTCGTCTCCACAGAGCCAAACACATTCGTTCAAGTGTTAGTGGGGTTCAGCACTGCCAGCTGTTCCCCTGCTGTGGAGATGGCAAGTCTCCTGCTGCCTTCACCTGCCAAAATCCAGTAGGCCCCAGCCTGCTCCTCGCCTAATCCTGGGCTCCAACAGCGTCAGTTGGTGTTCAGAAGTGTCGTCTCCACAGAGCCAAACACATTCGTTCAAGTGTTAGTGGGGTTCAGCACTGCCAGCTGTTCCCCTGCTGTGGAGATGGCAAGTCTCCTGCTGCCTTCACCTGCCAAAATCCAGTAGGCCCCAGCCTGCTCCTCGCCTAATCCTGGGCTCCAACAGCGTCAGTTGGTGTTCAGAAGTGTCGTCTCCACAGAGCCAAACACGTTCGTTCAAGTGTTAGTGGGGTTCAGCACTGCCAGCTGTTCCCCTGCTGTGGAGATGGCAAGTCTCCTGCTGCCTTCACCTGCCAAAATCCAGTAGGCCCCAGCCTGCTCCTCGCCTAATCCTGGGCTCCAACAGCGTCAGTTGGTGTTCAGAAGTGTCGTCTCCACAGAACCAAACACATTCGTTCAAGTGTTAGTGGGGTTCAGCACTGCCAGCTGTTCCCCTGCTGTGGAGATGGCAAGTCTCCTGCTGCCTTCACCTGCCAAAATCCAGTAGGCCCCAGCCTGCTCCTCGCCTAATCCTGGGCTCCAACAGCGTCAGTTGGTGTTCAGAAGTGTCGTCTCCACAGAGCCAAACACGTTCGTTCAAGTGTTAGTGGGGTTCAGCACTGCCAGCTGTTCCCCTGCTGTGGAGATGGCAAGTCTCCTGCTGCATTCACCTGCCAAAATCCAGTAGGCCCCAGCCTGCTCCTCGCCTAATCCTGGGCTCCAACAGCGTCAGTTGGTGTTCAGAAGTGTCGTCTCCACAGAACCAAACACATTCGTTCAAGTGTTAGTGGGGTTCAGCACTGCCAGCTGTTCCCCTGCTGTGGAGATGGCAAGTCTCCTGCTGCCTTCACCTGCCAAAATCCAGTAGGCCCCAGCCTGCTCCTCGCCTAATCCTGGGCTCCAACAGCGTCAGTTGGTGTTCAGAAGTGTCGTCTCCACAGAGCCAAACACATTCGTTCAAGTGTTAGTGGGGTTCAGCACTGCCAGCTGTTCCCCTGCTGTGGAGATGGCAGTCTCTCCTGCTGTCTCCGCATTACAAAGACAGTAGGCCTCTGCCTACACCCTCCTATTTCCTGGGCTTCAACACAGCCAGTTGTAGTTCGGAAGTGCCGTCCACACGGAAAGAGATACTTGCTCCCGTGTCTCAGTGGGGTTCAGTAACGTCAGCTGATCCCCTGCTGTGTGGATGGCAGTCTCTCCTGCTGTAAACTCATTCAAAATACAGTAGGCCTCTGCCTACACCCTCCTATTTCCTGGGCTTCAACACAGCCAGTTGTAGTTCGGAAGTGCCGTCCACACGGAAAGAGACACTTGCTCCCGTGTCTCAGTGGGGTTCAGTAACGTCAGCTGATCCCCTGCTGTGTGGATGGCAGTCTCTCCTGCTGTCACCTCATTCAAAATTCAGTAGGCCTCTGCCTACACCCTCCTATTTCCTGGGCTTCAACACAGCCAGTTGTAGTTCGGAAGTGCCGTCCACACGGAAAGAGATACTTGCTCCCGTGTCTCAGTGGGGTTCAGTAACGTCAGCTGATCCCCTGCTGTGTGGATGGCAGTCTCTCCTGCTGTCACCTCATTCAAAATTCAGTAGGCCTCTGCCTACACCCTCCTATTTCCTGGGCTTCAACACAGCCAGTTGTAGTTCGGAAGTGCCGTCCACACGGAAAGAGACACTTGCTCCCGTGTCTCAGTGGGGTTCAGTAACGTCAGCTGATCCCCTGCTGTGTGGATGGCAGTCTCTCCTGCTGTAAACTCATTCAAAATACAGTAGGCCTCTGCCTACACCCTCCTATTTCCTGGGCTTCAACACAGCCAGTTGTAGTTCGGAAGTGCCGTCCACACGGAAAGAGACACTTGCTCCCGTGTCTCAGTGGGGTTCAGTAACGTCAGCTGATCCCCTGCTGTGTGGATGGCAGTCTCTCCTGCTGTAAACTCATTCAAAATACAGTAGGCCTCTGCCTACACCCTCCTATTTCCTGGGCTTCAACACAGCCAGTTGTAGTTCGGAAGTGCCGTCCACACGGAAAGAGATACTTGCTCCCGTGTCTCAGTGGGGTTCAGTAACGTCAGCTGATCCCCTGCTGTGTGGATGGCAGTCTCTCCTGCTGTCACCTCATTCAAAATTCAGTAGGCCTCTGCCTACACCCTCCTATTTCCTGGGCTTCAACACAGCCAGTTGTAGTTCGGAAGTGCCGTCCACACGGAAAGAGATACTTGCTCCCGTGTCTCAGTGGGGTTCAGTAACGTCAGCTGATCCCCTGCTGTGTGGATGGCAGTCTCTCCTGCTGTAAACTCATTCAAAATACAGTAGGCCTCTGCCTACACCCTCCTATTTCCTGGGCTTCAACACAGCCAGTTGTAGTTCGGAAGTGCCGTCCACACGGAAAGAGATACTTGCTCCCGTGTCTCAGTGGGGTTCAGTAACGTCAGCTGATCCCCTGCTGTGTGGATGGCAGTCTCTCCTGCTGTAAACTCATTCAAAATACAGTAGGCCTCTGCCTACACCCTCCTATTTCCTGGGCTTCAACACAGCCAGTTGTAGTTCGGAAGTGCCGTCCACACGGAAAGAGACACTTGCTCCCGTGTCTCAGTGGGGTTCAGTAACGTCAGCTGATCCCCTGCTGTGTGGATGGCAGTCTCTCCTGCTGTAAACTCATTCAAAATACAGTAGGCCTCTGCCTACACCCTCCTATTTCCTGGGCTTCAACACAGCCAGTTGTAGTTCGGAAGTGCCGTCCACACGGAAAGAGATACTTGCTCCCGTGTCTCAGTGGGGTTCAGTAACGTCAGCTGATCCCCTGCTGTGTGGATGGCAGTCTCTCCTGCTGTAAACTCATTCAAAATACAGTAGGCCTCTGCCTACACCCTCCTATTTCCTGGGCTTCAACACAGCCAGTTGTAGTTCGGAAGTGCCGTCCACACGGAAAGAGATACTTGCTCCCGTGTCTCAGTGGGGTTCAGTAACGTCAGCTGATCCCCTGCTGTGTGGATGGCAGTCTCTCCTGCTGTCACCTCATTCAAAATTCAGTAGGCCTCTGCCTACACCCTCCTATTTCCTGGGCTTCAACACAGCCAGTTGTAGTTCGGAAGTGCCGTCCACACGGAAAGAGATACTTGCTCCCGTGTCTCAGTGGGGTTCAGTAACGTCAGCTGATCCCCTGCTGTGTGGATGGCAGTCTCTCCTGCTGTAAACTCATTCAAAATACAGTAGGCCTCTGCCTACACCCTCCTATTTCCTGGGCTTCAACACAGCCAGTTGTAGTTCGGAAGTGCCGTCCACACGGAAAGAGATACTTGCTCCCGTGTCTCAGTGGGGTTCAGTAATGTCAGCTGATCCCCTGCTGTGTGGATGGCAGTCTCTCCTGCTGTAAACTCATTCAAAATACAGTAGGCCTCTGCCTACACCCTCCTATTTCCTGGGCTTCAACACAGCCAGTTGTAGTTCGGAAGTGCCGTCCACACGGAAAGAGACACTTGCTCCCGTGTCTCAGTGGGGTTCAGTAACGTCAGCTGATCCCCTGCTGTGTGGATGGCAGTCTCTCCTGCTGTAAACTCATTCAAAATACAGTAGGCCTCTGCCTACACCCTCCTATTTCCTGGGCTTCAACACAGCCAGTTGTAGTTCGGAAGTGCCGTCCACACGGAAAGAGATACTTGCTCCCGTGTCTCAGTGGGGTTCAGCAACGTCAGCTGATCCCCTGCTGTGTGGATGGCAGTCTCTCCTGCTGTCACCTCATTCAAAATTCAGTAGGCCTCTGCCTACACCCTCCTATTTCCTGGGCTTCAACACAGCCAGTTGTAGTTCGGAAGTGCCGTCCACACGGAAAGAGACACTTGCTCCCGTGTCTCAGTGGGGTTCAGTAACGTCTGCTGATCCCCTGCTGTGTGGATGGCAGTCTCTCCTGCTGTAAACTCATTCAAAATACAGTAGGCCTCTGCCTACACCCTCCTATTTCCTGGGCTTCAACACAGCCAGTTGTAGTTCGGAAGTGCCGTCCACACGGAAAGAGACACTTGCTCCCGTGTCTCAGTGGGGTTCAGTAACGTCAGCTGATCCCCTGCTGTGTGGATGGCAGTCTCTCCTGCTGTAAACTCATTCAAAATACAGTAGGCCTCTGCCTACACCCTCCTATTTCCTGGGCTTCAACACAGCCAGTTGTAGTTCGGAAGTGCCGTCCACACGGAAAGAGATACTTGCTCCCGTGTCTCAGTGGGGTTCAGTAACGTCAGCTGATCCCCTGCTGTGTGGATGGCAGTCTCTCCTGCTGTCACCTCATTCAAAATTCAGTAGGCCTCTGCCTACACCCTCCTATTTCCTGGGCTTCAACACAGCCAGTTGTAGTTCGGAAGTGCCGTCCACACGGAAAGAGACACTTGCTCCCGTGTCTCAGTGGGGTTCAGTAACGTCAGCTGATCCCCTGCTGTGTGGATGGCAGTCTCTCCTGCTGTAAACTCATTCAAAATACAGTAGGCCTCTGCCTACACCCTCCTATTTCCTGGGCTTCAACACAGCCAGTTGTAGTTCGGAAGTGCCGTCCACACGGAAAGAGATACTTGCTCCCGTGTCTCAGTGGGGTTCAGTAACGTCAGCTGATCCCCTGCTGTGTGGATGGCAGTCTCTCCTGCTGTCACCTCATTCAAAATTCAGTAGGCCTCTGCCTACACCCTCCTATTTCCTGGGCTTCAACACAGCCAGTTGTAGTTCGGAAGTGCCGTCCACACGGAAAGAGACACTTGCTCCCGTGTCTCAGTGGGGTTCAGTAACGTCAGCTGATCCCCTGCTGTGTGGATGGCAGTCTCTCCTGCTGTAAACTCATTCAAAATACAGTAGGCCTCTGCCTACACCCTCCTATTTCCTGGGCTTCAACACAGCCAGTTGTAGTTCGGAAGTGCCGTCCACACGGAAAGAGACACTTGCTCCCGTGTCTCAGTGGGGTTCAGTAACGTCAGCTGATCCCCTGCTGTGTGGATGGCAGTCTCTCCTGCTGTCACCTCATTCAAAATTCAGTAGGCCTCTGCCTACACCCTCCTATTTCCTGGGCTTCAACACAGCCAGTTGTAGTTCGGAAGTGCCGTCCACACGGAAAGAGACACTTGCTCCCGTGTCTCAGTGGGGTTCAGTAACGTCAGCTGATCCCCTGCTGTGTGGATGGCAGTCTCTCCTGCTGTCACCTCATTCAAAATTCAGTAGGCCTCTGCCTACACCCTCCTATTTCCTGGGCTTCAACACAGCCAGTTGTAGTTCGGAAGTGCCGTCCACACGGAAAGAGACACTTGCTCCCGTGTCTCAGTGGGGTTCAGTAACGTCAGCTGATCCCCTGCTGTGTGGATGGCAGTCTCTCCTGCTGTCACCTCATTCAAAATTCAGTAGGCCTCTGCCTACACCCTCCTATTTCCTGGGCTTCAACACAGCCAGTTGTAGTTCGGAAGTGCCGTCCACACGGAAAGAGATACTTGCTCCCGTGTCTCAGTGGGGTTCAGTAACGTCAGCTGATCCCCTGCTGTGTGGATGGCAGTCTCTCCTGCTGTAAACTCATTCAAAATACAGTAGGCCTCTGCCTACACCCTCCTATTTCCTGGGCTTCAACACAGCCAGTTGTAGTTCGGAAGTGCCGTCCACACGGAAAGAGATACTTGCTCCCGTGTCTCAGTGGGGTTCAGTAACGTCAGCTGATCCCCTGCTTTGTGGATGGCAGTCTCTCCTGCTGTAAACTCATTCAAAATACAGTAGGCCTCTGCCTACACCCTCCTATTTCCTGGGCTTCAACACAGCCAGTTGTAGTTCGGAAGTGCCGTCCACACGGAAAGAGATACTTGCTCCCGTGTCTCAGTGGGGTTCAGTAATGTCAGCTGATCCCCTGCTGTGTGGATGGCAAAGTCTCCTGCTGCCTACACAGTCGTACCACTACTGATTTTTAACCGTGCTCCAATTAGGCCTGTGGCTCCACTGTCTCTCGTATTTCCCCTGTCCTCCAACCCTGCCAGTTACAGCTCCGAAGTGGCGTCTGCACAATCCACACTTGTTCCTGTGTTACAGGTGTTCAGTCCGATCAGTTAATCCCCTGATGTGTGTCCGGCAATGTCGCCTGCTCTGTCCACATTCCCATTATCGGAATGTGGACAGAGCAGGCGACATTGCCGGACACACATCAGGGGATTAACTGACCGGACTGAACACCTGTAACACAGGAACAAGTGTGGATTGTGCAGACGCCACTTCGGAGCTGTAACTGGCGGGGTTGGAGGACAGGGGAAATACGAAAATCAGTGAATCCACAGGCCTAAGTGGAGCTTGGTTCAAATTAGTAGTCTACAACCGATCTTAAAATTTCTTCAATGCAGCCTAAGCCTGCTCCGTGCTTGTCCCTGGGCTTCAACACAGCCAGTTGTTGCTCGGAAGTGCCGTCTTCACAGAGTAAAACACTAGCTCCTGTGTTTGTGGGGTTCAGTAACGTCAGCTGTTCCCCTGCTGTTTTGATGGCAATCTGTCCTGCTGCCTCCCAATTGACAGCACATCAGGCCTCAGCCTGCTAAGTGCTTGTCCTGGGCTCCAACATCGCCAGTTGCTGCTCATAACTGACTTTGGCACGGGTACTCCCTCCTGCCCAGCTTGGTTCCAGCCCTGCCTGCTGTTTCCGGGAAGTGTCAATGTCAGTTTGCCACCCCAAGTTGCCATGTCGTGTTGCGGTTGGGTTAGCCGAGGCTAGGGTGCCAGCAGTTTAGGTGCTTCCTATGTGGACTGCGGGTTCTGGTAAGAAAGGTTTGTTCCATAGTGCCAGTAGGACAAGCACCCCCTGTAGGACTGTGTGATTCGGTAACTGCGGCCAGCTTGCGGCATGCCAACTTTGCTTTTCAGGGGTAACTTCTGATACCCCTCCGGGTTCCAGCACCGTCAGCTGGTTCTCATCAGAGCCTTTGGCCTAGGTGCCTCCATCTCGGTATCCGAGTTCCAGCAACGTCTGCTGGTCCTTGGTAGTGCTTTGTAGCACAGGTACCTCCTGCTTAGTAACCGGGTTCCAGCACCGTCAGCTGGTCCTCGGTTGTGCCATTGGCTCTTATTCCTTCTGCTGCCCCTCCGGGTGCCAGCACTGTCAGCTGGTCCTCGCTATTTCCATTTGCTCTTGCAGCTTATGCTACCCCTCCGGGTTCCAGCACCGTCAGCTGGTTCTCGTCAGAGCCTTTGGCCTAGGTGCCTCCATCTCGGTATCCGAGTTCCGGCAACGTCTGCTGGTCCTTGGTAGTGCTTTGTAGCACAGGTACCTCCTGCTTAGTAACCGGGTTCCAGCACCGTCAGCTGGTCCTCGGTTGTGCCATTGGCTCTTATTCCTTCTGCTGCCCCTCCGGGTGCCAGCACTGTCAGCTGGTCCTCGCTATTTCCATTTGCTCTTGCAGCTTATGCTACCCCTCCGGGTTCCAGCACCGTCAGCTGGTTCTCGTCAGAGCGTTTGGCCTAGGTGCCTCCATCTCGGTATCCGAGTTCCGGCAACGTCTGCTGGTCCTTGGTAGTGCTTTGTAGCACAGGTACCTCCTGCTTAGTAACCGGGTTCCAGCACCGTCAGCTGGTCCTCGGTAGTGCCATTGGCTCTTGTTCCTTCTGCTGCCCCTCCGGGTGCCAGTACCGTCAGCTGGTTCAAGAGGACAAAGAACAGGAAGACAACCACCAAGATGCAGAACAACAAGAGAGAGAAGACAAAGAAGCATAAAAAAAACAAAGCAGAAGAACATTAAGCATAAGACTAATACTCTGAGCAAATGATATTATCTTATTTATAAGCAGAAGAAGACTAAGCAGTGTATGGGGGTGAGTCCGTTCCTCCTCGTGGTGCCCCTGGAAAAGGCCTGCTTCTGCAGGCCAAACTGAACGCGGACAAATCCTGTTGTAAATCTTTTGTGACAGGCAGAACGGAAGGTGTAAACTTCTAACTTTTCTAGATAACAACTACAGGAATGCCTGACACAAACAAGAATATGATGAAGAAGAATAGGAAGAAGATGAAGAAGCTGAATATGTAGAATAATAATTGTTGAATAAGAAGAATATGAAGAATGTAAGAAAAGGAAGAAGAAGAAGAAGAAGAAGAAGAAGAAGAAGAAGAAGAAGAATGTAAAAAAAGGAAGTAGAAGAAGAAGAAGAAGAATGTAAAAAAAGGAATAAGAAGAAGAATGTAAAAAAAGGAAGTAGAAGAAGAAGAAGAAGAATGTAAAAAAAGGAAGTAGAAGAAGAAGAAGAAGAATGTAAAAAAAGGAAGTAGAAGAAGAAGACATACATGTCTGGCAAAATATAAATGAGGCTAACATAGTCAATATCTTTGTAACTCCTAACATCTTTAAAAAAAAAAGTTTAATTCCTGCTATTCCATTTGATTGGGCTAAACCTCTATGGCTTTAATGTCTCCTCCACCTCCCACAATACATTCTACATTATTCTTAGTTGTTTTTCTTCATGTAGAATTAACCTACAAGGAAAGAAAGGTTTTTTTTTAATTCCGATATTTTGGCCCCATTGACTTGCATTGGTTCCCGGTATCGGAATCGGCGATACCGATACTTTTTTTTAAGATCGGCCGATCCATTCCGATCCGATATTTTCAAGTATCGGCTGGTATCGCTCAACTCTAACTGTGAGTAAATTAAGGCCACTTTCCTGGTGTCATTCTCTCATTTAATGTGCTTTGGCAGCATTTGGGGCCATTATAAGGTGTTGTGCATGTGTTTGTTTTTGCCTCTTATTGAAATGAATGGCGTTCAATTATGTTCGGCGAATATTCATCGAATTTATCTGCAAATATTGCAAATTCGTCAAACTTAATACTAACCGAACATTGAAATATTCGCTCATCTCTAGTCTTAGCCCCTTTACGACCTTGGTACGATAGGTATGTGCAAGGTCGTGTCCCTGTCTTTTAGGCTACTTTCACACATCAGTTTTTTGCCGTCAGGCAGGATCCGGCTATTTTTAGAAAAAACGGATCCGGCGTAAATTTTGGAGAACTGTAGAAACGGATCCGTTTTTCTGCCGGATCCGTCTAGCAGGTTATATCTGTTTCATGGGGGCTGGCCAATTGGATCTGAGCATGCGCAGACTTAAAAAAACGGATCCGGTGGCTGGATCAGTCTTTTTCTGGATCCGGCGCATTCCGGAGCCCATAGACTTTCATTGTGGCAAAAAGCTGGAAGCGTCGGATCCGGGCGCTTCCGGCTTTTTCGCCGGAGACAAAAAATGTTACAGTAGCCGTTTTTTCCAGATGCCGGAATGAGACAAATAGCCAGATCCGGCAAAAAACGGACAAACCGAAATGCCATCCGGCGCTAATGCAAGTCAATGGGGAAAAACCGGATCCGGCATTGCATTTCGCCGTATCCGGTTTTACAAAAGAAAGCCGGATCTCTCCTGACGGCGCAAAACGGATGTGTGAAAGAGGCCTAACAGCCATGGGTGGTCTCTAAATCCATTTGTGTCTGGTAGCCAGTAAAATGCTGCTGTCAATCACTAACAGCGGCATTTAACATGCGCCGGCCGGAAGGGTGTTACAAGTCAGCACCCTTGTCACATGATTGCGGGGCACTGATGGGCTGTCATCACAGCCAGGGATCTGCAGAAGACCCAAAATAAAATAAAAAGTCATGGCTCTTGGAAGAAGTATAACAAAAAACGAAAATTGCAATGTGGTGAAGAGGAAATTAAAGCTGGAACTAGTATTAAATTTAAAAAGTGGACTGTATTATCTAGAAATATTAGAAAGAACAGTGTTATAACTTTTATAAAAATGGGATTCTGCTCTACGGTGACCCAATAATTATTCTTCAGTATCTATTTATACACAGGACTGTAATCTACAATACAGGAAAATGTTTCATATTTTGCATAGAAGAAGCCTTATTTTATTGTAAGAACTGTGAGACTATGGAACGCTCTGCTTAAAAAAGTTAATTAATTGAAAGCTTTTAAAAGAGGCAAACTGCGCCAGCTTACTATGCAAATATGTTTATTTATAGATATGGTGGTTGTTTTTATATGTTTATTGTTTGTGTTTCTGAAAATAGTAATGTTAGGCAGACGCCATTGATTTAGACTTTGATCTCATGCACATTTGAGGTTTTGTTTAGAGATTCCATCCAATATTTGGGGAGAACAACGTTATTTTTCCTGCCAAATGTGATAGCTACTGATACAAAACTAAAAGACCTACAATTTTGAATTAAATAAGCACTCCCATCTATTTTTTTTATTAAATGTGTATTAATATGATCAGGCTCGGACTGGCCCATAGAGGAACAGGGGAATCCCCCGATGGGCCCCTGTGAAGCTCTGGTCCACCAACCCCATTTTATGGGCAGTACTTGGTATAATGCACTTGATTTGATTCACTCTGTACAGAAAAAGCAGCATCTCATCATTCATTAACCAAACTACCCAGTTTATTATTAAATAGAGATATAAGCAAATTTGAATGAGGGTAGTGAAATATTTGTATGCAGGTGAAAAGTGGCCCCCCAAGGTCATGTTACTGGTAGGCCATTGGCACCCCAGTCCGACACTGAATATACTCACCTACTGCTCCTCTCTCCTGTAGATTAACCCCATACCTGCAGGCTAAAAGAATTTGTTTACATGACTGGTTCCCTTTATTAGGATTTTTTGTGTGATAATGGTATCCATCATGTGACTGATACAGAACCACAATGTTGCTATCTTGTATTTTAACCCCTTCACCCCCAAGGGTGGTTTGCACGTTCATGACCGGGCCAATTTTTACAATTCTGACCACTGTACCTTTATGAGGTCATAACTCTGGAACGCTTCTATGGATCCCGGTGATTCTGACTTTGTTTTCTCGTGACATATTGTACTTCATGTTAGTGGTAAAATTTCATTCAAATAACTTGCGTTTATTTGTGAAAAAAACGGAAATTTGGCAAAAATTTTGAAAATTTCGCAATTTTCCAACTTTGAATTTTTATGCCCTTAAATCACAGAGATACGGCACACAAAAAACTTGATAACTAACATTTCCCACATGTTTACTTTACATCAGCACAATTTTGGAACCAAAATTTTTTTTTGTTAGGAAGTTATAAGGGTTAAAAGTTGAACAGCGATTTCTCATTTTTACAACACCAATTTATTTTTAGGACCACATCACATTTGAAGCCACTTTGAGGGGTCTATATGATAGAAAATACCCAAAAGTGACACCATTCTAAAAACTGCACCCCTTAAGGTGCTCAAAACCACATTCAAGAAGTTTATTAACCCTTTAGGTGCATCACAGGAATTTTTTTGAATATTTAAAAAAAAATGAACATCTAACTTTTTTTCACAAAAAAAATACTTCAGGTTCAATTTTTTTTATTTTACCAAGGGTAACAGGAGAAATTGGACTGCAAAAGTTATTGTGCAATTTGTCCTGAGTACGCTGATACCTGATTTGTGGGGGGAACGACTGTTTCGGCGCATGGCAGAGCTCAGAATGGAAGGAGCGCCGTTTGACTTTTTCAATGCAAAATTGGCTGGAATTCAGATTGGACGCCATGTCACGTTTGGAGAGTCCCTGATGTACCTAAACAGTGGAAACCCCATACAAGTGACCCCATTTTGGAAACTAGACCCCCCAAGGAACTTATCTAGATATGTGGTGAGAACTTTGAACCCACAAGGGCTTTACAGACGTTTATAACGTACAGCGGAACAATTAAAAAATCATATTTTTTCCACAAAAATGATCTTTTCACCCCAATTTTTATTTTCCCAAGGGTAACAGGACCCTAAAAGTTATTGTGCAATTTGTCCTGAGTATGCTGATACCCCACATGTGGGGGTAAACCACTATTTGGGCAAAAGGCAGAGCTCGGAAGGGAAGCAGCGCCATTTGACGTTTTTGGCTGGAATTGAGATCGGACACCATGTCGCGATTGGAAAACCCCTGATGTACCTAAACAGTGGAAACCCCCCACAAATGACACCATTTTGGAAACTAGACCCCCTAAGGAACTTATCTAGATGTGTGGTGAGAACTTTGAACCCCCAAGGGCTTCACAGAAGTTTATAACATAAAGCCGTACAATTAAAAAATCATATTTTTTCCACAAAAATGATCTTTTCACACTCAATTCTTATTTTTCCAAGGGTAACAGCACCCTAAAAGTTATTGTGCAATTTGTCCTGAGTACGCTGATACCCCACATGTGGGGGTAAACCACTATTTGGGTGCATGGCAGAGCTTGGAAGGGAAGCAGCGCCATTTGACGTTTTTGGCTGGAATTGAGATCGGACACCATGTCGCTATTGGAAAACCCCTGATGTACCTAAACAGTGGAACTTTTTGGACCCCAAAAGTTGTTGTCCAATTTGTCCTGAGTATGCTGATACCCCATATGTGGGAGAAAACTACTGTATGGGAACACGTCGGGGATCGGAAGGGAAGTAGTGACGTTTTGGAATGCAGACATTGATGGAATGGTCTGCGGGTGTCATGTTGCCTTTGGAGAGCCCCTAATGTACCTAAACAGTGGAAACTCCCCACAAATGACCTCATTTTGAAAACTAGACCCCCTAAGGAACTTATCTAGATGTGAGGTGAGCACTTTGAACCCCCAAGGGCTTCACAGAAGTTTATAATGCCAGGGCATGAAAATAAAAAAATCGTATTTTTTCCACAAACATGATCAATTATTCCCCAATTTTTTTATTTTCCCAAGGGTAACAGGAGAAATTGAACCCCAAAAGTTGTTGTCCAATTTGTCCTGAGTAAGCTGACACCCCATATGTGGGAGAAAACTACTGTATGGACACACGTCAGGGCTCGGAAGGGAAGTAGTGACGTTTTGGAATGCAGACATTGATGGAATGGTCTGCGGGTGTCATGTTGCCTTTGGAGAGCCCCTAATGTACCTAAACAGTGGAAACCCCCCACAAATGACCCCATTTTGAAAACTAGACCCCCTAAGGAACTTATCTAGATGTGAGGTGAGCACTTTGAACCCCCAAGGGCTTCACAGAAGTTTATAATGCCAGGGCATGAAAATAAAAAAATCGTATTTTTTCCACAAACATGATCAATTATTCCCCAATTTTTTTATTTTCCCAAGGGTAACAGGAGAAATTGAACCCCAAAAGTTGTTGTCCAATTTGTCCTGAGTAAGCTGACACCCCATATGTGGGAGAAAACTACTGTATGGACACACGTCAGGGCTCGGAAGGGAAGTAGTGATGTTTTGGAATGCAGACATTGATGGAATGGTCTGCGGGTGTCATGTTGCCTTTGGAGAGCCCCTAATGTACCTAAACAGTGGAAACCCCCCACAAATGACCCCATTTTGAAAACTAGACCCCCTAAGGAACTTATCTAGATGTGAGGTGAGCACTTTGAACCCCCAAGGGCTTCACAGAAGTTTATAATGCCCGGGCATGAAAATAAAAAAATCGTATTTTTTCCACAAACATGATCAATTAGTCCCCAATTTTTTCATTTTCCCAAGGGTAACAGGAGAAATTGGACCGCAAAAGTTGTTGTCCAATTTGTCATGAGTACGCTGACACTCCATATGTGGGAGAAAACTACTGTATGGACACACGTCGGGGCTCGGAAGGGAAGCAGTGCCATTTTGGAATGCAGACTTTGATGGAATGGTCTGCGGGTGTCATGTGCGTTTGGAGAGCCCCTGATGTACCTAAACTATTGAAACTCCCAACAAGTGACCCCATTTTGGACACTAGACCCCCCACGGAACTTATCTAGATGTGTGGTGAGCACTTTGAACCCCCAAGTGCTTCACAGAAGTTTATAACGCTCGGACATGAAAATTAAAAAATCATTTTTTTCCACAAAAATGATATTTTTGCCCCCAATTTTTTATTTTCCTAAGGGTAACAGGAGAAATTGGACCCCAAAAATTGTTTTGCAATTTGTCCTGAGTAGGCTGATACCCTACATGTGGGGGTAAAACACTGTTTGGGCGCATGGCAGAGCTTGGAAGGGAAGGAGCACCATATGACTTTTTCAACTCAGAATTGGCTGGAATTGAGATCAGACGCAATGTTGCATTTGGAGAGCCCCTGATGTGCCCAAACAGTGGAAACCCCCAATTCTAACTCCAACCCGAACCCCAACACACCCCTAACCCTAATCTCAGCCCTAACCCTAGCCCTAACCCTAGCCCTAACCCTAACCCTAGCCCTAACCCTAACCCTAACCCTAACCCTAGCCCTAACCCTAGCCCTAACCCTAGCCCTAACCCTAGCCCTAACCCTAACCCTAATGGAAAAATGGAAATAAATACATTTTTTTAATTTTATTATTTTTCCCTAACTAAGGGGGTGATAGCGGGGGGTTTGATTTACTATTTATGGGGTTTTTTATTTTTGGCAGCTGTCGCACGCTAAAAGACGCTTTTTATTGTAAAAATAGTTTTTGAATCACCACATATTGAGAGCTATAATTTTTCCGTATTTTGACCCACCGAGTCATGTGAGGTCTTATTTTTTGCGGAACGAGTTGACGTTTTTATTGGTACCATTTTCGGGCACGTGACATTTTTTGATCGCTTTTTATTCCGATTTTTGGGACGCAGAATGAGCAAAAACCAGCGTTTCATGAATTTATTTTGGGGGAGTGCGTTTACACCGTTCCGCGTGCGGTAAAATTGATAAAGCGGTTTTATTCTTCGGGTCAGTACGGTTACAGCGATACCTCATTTAGGTCGTTTTTTTATGTTTTGTCGGTTTTATGCAATGAAAACTATTTTATATAAAAAATAATTATTTTTGCATCGCTTTATTCTGCGAGCTATAACTTTTTTATTTTTTCGCTGATGATGCTGTGTGGTGGCTTGTTTTTTGCGGGACAAGATGACGTTTTCAGTGGTACCATGGATATTTATATGCGTCTTTTTGATCGCGCGTTATTACACTTTTTGTTTGGCGGTTTGATAATAAATAATTTTTTGCTTCGTTTTTTATTTTTATTTTTTAAGGGGTTCGCTAAAGGGGTTAACTAATGGGACAGTTTTATAGGGCGGGTCATTACGGATGTGGCTATACCTAATATGTGTACTTTTATTGTTTTGGGTTTTTTTTATTTTCAAAAAATGAATTTATTGGGGAATATTTTTTTTTTTTTTTACTAATTTATTTGGCGATTTTTTTTAAATTATTTTTACACTTTTTTTTATTTTTTTTTTTACTTTATTACATAGCCCCAGGTGGGACATCACTGTCCTGTGACAGATCGCTGATCTGTCACATCACAGATCACTGTGACAGATCAGCAATCTGTCACAGGCATTGAAGAAGACTTCCTCTTGCCTGCGTTTTGCAGGCACTGAGGAAGCCAGCTTCCTCCAGGCCCCCGAAGGCCCCCGTCGCCATCTTGGATTCGGGGGCCTGGAGGAAAGGAGTCCCCCGCAGCAGCGCTGCACATTGCGCTGCCGTGGGGGGCTCAGGGAAGCACGGAGGGAGCCCCCTCCCTGCCGATGCTTCCCTTTAACTCCCGGTACACCGCGATCATGTTTCATCGCGGTGTGCAAGGGGTTAACGTGTCAGGGGCGGTCCGTGACCGCCCCTGACACATAGTGCCGGGTGTCAGCTGTGATAATCAGCTGACACCCGGCCGCGATCAGCGGCGCTCACCACGTGGGCGCCGCTGATCGCGGTAGACGTACTATCCCGTCCATGGGCATAGGGGCCCGGGTCCCATGGACGGGATAGTACGTCGGATGTCAGGAAGGGGTTAAGCGATTGGTTTCTTAGATAGTTACAGTATAAGCAATTCTATTTCACTTGACTAAGAGGGTCACTACTATGCCCATTTTAAAAAGTTCTTAGTTGGTTAATATTGTTTTTAAATTGTAGTAAATGATTTCACAATATATCTTTCTAAACATGAGAGGTTCATGCTTCTAGCTTGCAGTGCTGGATTTAAATGTTACAATTCTAGGAAAGCTTATCAAAGACAAGTGTATGCAGCTTGCATCAAACTAAGTCTGTAAACTTCCAGGCTTCCACTAAGACAAGCTGCATTCAAAAAATCAGACATGAGACATAATAGAAACCCCTAAATAACACAGAGCACAAATAATGTTAGCACACACTGATGGAATAATATGGCAATAGAATGTCAGAATAATACTGCATCTCAGTAATGGAATACTGTATGCACAGTTTGCAGTTTAGGACCCTGGGGCTTCTCTCTTCAGAATGTGTCTACTCAGCAGTAAAACAAATGTTTTTTATTTGCTTACTTAGATTCAAAAACATTGGTTATAAATGTTGATAATGCTGTATGTTTTATTATTGCCTTACAAGAACTCAGACCAAAGAATCAAAGTTACCTTGGTATGCTTGTAATTGCACAATTTCAGTTTTATTTTTTTTATTTCTGGTTAAAAAGTGGTATTTTTTATCTTCTAGGTGGAATGGAGATAGATATTGAAAGCCGCAGACTTTTGTTTGCTTCTCGTGACTGCAGGATTTTGCATATCCTTCTGTTTCATCTGCTGAAGACAGCTGACTCATTCGTTTCACTTTGTACTTCATGTACTTAATGTCAACTACTACTATGTAAATCCCCAAAAATGTATGGCTCAATCGTTTAACTTAAATATATTTTTTTCTTTTTATTTTGCCACCCACAGTCTTATTCAGCATGGATGAAGAAATTGATGTATATACAAAATGGATGATGATACTAATAATTAATAGTAAAAAAAAATTTAAAAATGAGGATTTCTTTTCAATTAAAAAATGCTGTATAAAACATATAAAAGTATTAGTACAAGTAAAGACACACAATCAGGTCTTACCTATTGCAGAATTAAGAGTCTCTTATCCGACATGTATGCATGATGGAGATGAACAAATTCAAATTCAAATTCACCAACTTTGCTGAAATTTCCCAAAAATTAATTTTGCTGCAAATAAATTAGAGCAAATCTCAATACTGTAAAGATTGTAATTGCTTAGAAAATACACACAAGGGACAGGAAGGAGTGAAAGAGACTTCCCTGACCATAGAGTTACACTTTACAGACAAAAGAGAGAGCGTGAACCCCCATTGACCATAACAGCTTATAAGTTAAAAGGGAAGAGAGAAAGAGAACCTTGCTGATCATAAGAGATTACACTCCACAGAAGAGGAAGACTTACCGAGTGACTCTGGAGTTGAAAAACGTCTCTGAGGTACAAACTGTGCTACACAAGGGACCCCTGATCTGTGATGGCCCCGATACTGATCACTACTGTGCAAGACATGATGGAATAGCTGCAGGGCTTCATGGGGGACTTGCGCAGCAACAGAAAATCATGTTAGCCTGCTCTCTGATGCTTCAGCAGTCTGGGAAATGGTGCAGAAAGATTTTTTTTTGTGGGATCGATGAACCCATTCTCAAAATGTTCAAATTCACATATAACTGCCAATTTCAGGAAATTTGACTTAAACTCAATCTTTTGAGGATTGATCTACACATCTCTATTGGATGGTACTCCAAAGACTCAAAGACAATCTGCTAAACTTGAAAAAAAAATGTGTTTTCTTGAGAGAGAGAGAGAGAGAGAGAGAGAGAGAGATTTTTATGTGCCAGAATGGAAACCGCCGCTGCGATACCGCAAAAAGAATTGAAATGCTGCGGAAAATAAAACGCCGCGATTCAGTGCGGAATTTTCTGGAACATGTGCACAGCGTTTTTGCATTTCCTATTCATTAACATTGTGTACACTCTGCACTGCGGATTTGAGGCAATTCCCCTCATCCAAAAACGCTGCGGAAACGCATCAAAATCCGCAAAATGTGTACATACCCTAAGATTAAGATTATACACCTACTTAAAGGTTTCCTTACAAACAAAACTTGATTTTAATCAATAGATCTTGGAATAATAATAATTTTCACAATTGAATGTGTTTAACCCCTTAACTCCGGAACTTTTTACAGTTTTGCGTTTTTGTTTTTCACTGCCCTCCTTCCCAGAGACATAACTTTTTTATTTTTCTGTCAATATGGCCATGTGAGGGCTTATTTTTTGCGGGACGAGTTGTACTTTTCTACAACACCATTGGATTTACCATGTCATGTACTAGAAAACAGGGAAAAAATTCCAAGTGCAGTGAAATTTCAAAAAGGTGCAATACCACACTTGTTTTTTGTTTGGCTCTTTTGCTAGGTTCACTAAATGCTAAAACTTACCTGCCATTATGATTCTTCAGGTCATTATGAGTTCATAGACAGCAAACATGTCTAGGTTTGCTAAATAACAACATTTTATAACCTTATCTGGCCATGTGATGTGTGACACATCATCAGACATATCCTGTTTCATTTATGAAAGAGGGAATCAGAATTCTTAGAGAGCCATCAGCCGGCTATACTTTGTTGATCCCAATATTAAACAGTGGGCCTCTTATACTGTTATTACGTATGCAGTGAGTGGCAGTGCTGCCCAAAATTTGGACTCAACCCAATAACCCATTGAACAGACGTCCTGAATGACCACATGAAATGAAAGTTCCCATTATTAGTCATTTGGTACTTCCATAATGTTTGTCCATGAAGTGAATGCAAGGCCTGCTCCAAATTTGGACACACTCCAATAACCCAATGAACAGAGGTCCTGGTTCACCACATGCAACCAAAGTTCCCATTATTCCTTTTGTACTCCCATACTTTTTGCCTATGCATTGAATGCAAGGCCTGGTACTCCCATACTGTTTGCCTATTGATTAAGTGCAAAGCCTGCCCTGCCCGAAAGTTGCACGCACCCCAATAAGCCTTTGAACTGACTTAGTGGATGGCCACATGAAAACAAAGCTCCCATTCTTCATTTGACACTCCTATAATGTTTGTGTCACGTCCCCGTCGGACCCGGGGCCTGCTGTCCTGGCCTTGGCCACTAGGAGGCGCCGGAGTGTCACGTCCCCATCCGGCCCGGGGCCTGCTGTCCCGGCCTCGGCCACTAGGAGGCTCCGGAGTGTCACGTCGCCGTCAGACTCGGGGCCTGCTGTCCCGGCCTCAGCCACTAGGAGACGCCGGAGTGTCACGTCACCTTCAGACTCAGGGCCTGATGCCCCAGCCTCGGCCACCAGGAGGCGCCGGACTGTCACATCGCCGTCAGACTCGGGGCCTGCTGTTCCTGCCTCGGCCACTGGGAGGCGCCGAGGTTCGCCCCCGAGTGATGGCGGCGACAGAGAAGGGGCTCCTGCGCAGGCATCTGGTGGATGCAGGCTCCGCTCCTCTGTCAGTCATGAAGGGGTTGGTGCATCACCATCTGGCCTGGTCCTGGGGGAGGTCCTGATGACATCATCAGTACCAGAAGCCTGTGAGTGATGACCTGATCCCTCAAATACCTTGGGACTGGTCTTGCAAGCCGCCGGATATATTCTTGGTTCCCTTATGTGCTTCTGTGTGATTTCCTAATGTTTGACTCTGACCTCAGCCTGACCCGGGGCCTGCTGTCCTGGCCTTGGCCACTAGGAGGCGCCGGAGTGTCACGTCCCCATCCGGCCCGGGGCCTGCTGTCCCGGCCTCAGCCACTAGGAGGCGCCGGAGTGTCACGTCGCCGTCAGACTCGGGGCCTGCTGTCCCGGCCTCAGCCACTAGGAGACGCCGGAGTGTCACGTCACCTTCAGACTCGGGGCCTGCTGCCCCAGCCTCGGCCACCAGGAGGCGCCGGACTGTCACATCGCCGTCAGACTCGGGGCCTGCTGTTCCTGCCTCGGCCACTGGGAGGCGCCGAGGTTCGCCCCCGAGTGATGGCGGCGACAGAGAAGGGGCTCCTGCGCAGGCATCTGGTGGATGCAGGCTCCGCTCCTCTGTCAGTCATGAAGGGGTTGGTGCATCACCATCTGGCCTGGTCCTGGGGGAGGTCCTGATGACATCATCAGTACCGGAAGCCTGTGAGGGATGACCTGATCCCTCAAATACCTTGGGACTGGTCTTGCAAGCCACCGGATATATTCTTGGTTCCCTTATGTGCTTCTGTGTGATTTCCTAATGTTTGACTCTGACCTCAGCCTGGATTTCTGACCTCTCTACTGCCTGCCGCTTTTGTACCTCCGCCTCTCTCCGCTTTTCGACACTGACCTCGGCCTGGATTCCTGACCCCTCTACTGCCTGACAATTTTGTACCTCTGCTACTCTCCCGGTTTGTGACCTTGGCCTAGACTATCGACTCTGCCACTGCCTGCCGTTCCTGTACCTCCGCCGCTCTCCCGGTTTCTGACTACATTTTTGGTTTCCTGCCTTCTTCCCCATTGGCGACCGTCCTGCTCTGGTCCACTGCTCCGCTAGACAGCTACCCCCTGGGCCTTGCTACAATTCCAGATCCCTGTATAGGGGTTAAGGGTCTCGGGGTTTCTCGTGATGCTGTCCCTACTGCAGTCCAGATCATCTTCAGTGCACAGCCTGGAGGATCAATTTCATCTTCCTGCACCAGCATGCTGTAGTCTGGAGTCATCAGGGAGAAAACTGAACGTCAGAGATCCATACTCCTGAGACATCGGCCTCTGGGCAGCTCTGGCCATGGTTGCCCAGGGGCTCAGGTACTGCCCGCAGATGTGGCTAAAGTTTTATTACCTATCTCTTTTTCATTTGGTCAGAAAACTCTGTGTTTAAAAGCTTATGTGGGTAGTGGATCTGAAGGAAATTTTATGGATTCTTTGACTGCTAGGAATCTTGGTGTATCACTACTAAAACTTAATGCCCCTATTAAAACCACGGCTATTAATGGCACATCTATTATTCAGGAGGGGGTTAAATTTGTTACTGCCAAAATTGCTATGTCTGTGGGAGCATTACATACTGAGCTTGTGTCATTTTTTGTGATGGCCAATTTATCCTCTGCAGCTATTCTGGGTATGCCGTGGTTACGCCAGCACAATCCTGTCATTGACTGGCACTTGGGTGACGTTGTACACTGGAGTTCGCAGTGTCAGGATAATTGCATATTCTTAGCAGTAAACCAAGTTAAGGTTAAAACCCCCTTCATACCGTTTACTCTCAGGGACTATGAAGATGTCTTTTCTATTGTAGAATCTGAGAAGCTTCCCCCTCACAGAGAGTATGATTGCCCTATAGATCTGATTCTAGATGCCCGTCTCCCTAAAGGGAGAATATTTAATCTCTCCGCTCCAGAGCATCAGGCCATGAATGACTATATTGCAGACAGCTTAACAAAAGGGTTTATTAGACCATCCATTTCACCAGTTGGGGCCGGGTTCTTCTTTGTGGAGAAGAAAGATGGGGGTCTCAGACCCTGCATTGATTACCGGGAATTAAACGCAATCACTATAAAGAACCAGTATCCGCTTCCACTCATCCCTAATCTTTTTAATCAGCTAATGGGAGTCCGTTGGTTTACTAAACTTGATCTCCGGGAGCCATATAATCTGGTCCGCATAACAGACGGCGATGAGTGGAAAACCGCATTTAATACACCCCTTGGCCACTTTGAGTACCTTGTAATGCTGTTCGGACTCAGTAACGCACCGACCGTTTTTCAAAACTTTGTTAATGATATTTTCAGAGATATTTGTGAGGTGTATGTCATCGTGTATTTGGATGACATTCTGATTTACTCTGCTGACCCTGTGACACACGCTCAACATGTCTGTTCTGTGCTGCAGAGACTGAGAGAACACTCCTTGTTTGCTAAACTGGAGAAATGTGTTTTTTTTTGCTGAGGAGGTACAGTTTTTGGGGTACATGGTCTCAGGCAAAGGGTTCCGCATGGATCCTGCCAAGATCCAACCTATTAAAGCTTGGGTGCAACCCTAATCGCTAAAAGTGCTGCAGCGATTTTTTGGGGTTTGCTAATTACTACCGCAAGTTCATCAGGGGTTTCTCAGAAATTGCCAAACCACTCACGGACGTGACCCGGAAAGGGGCAGACGTGGTCATTTGGAACCCTGAGGCAATTCAGGCATTTTCTACTCTAAAGGAGTGTCTTGTGGCCAATCCGGTTTTGGTCCAGCCTGATCTGGACCGTCCATTTATTGTAGAAGTAGATGCCTCTGAAGTCGGAGTGGGAGCAGTGCTATCGCAAGGCACTGCATCCCTCACTCAGCTTCGCCCATGTGCTTTTTTTTCCCGCAAATTCTCTGCCACTGAGAGAAACTATGATATACGTAATCAGGGATTATTGGCAATTAAATGGGCCTTCGAGGAATGGCGCCACTTCCTCGAAGGCGCCAAACCTAAGATCACTGTAATTACTGATCACAAGAATCTGACCTACCTGGAGTCAGCTAAAAGACTAAATCCTAGACAGGCAAGGTGGGCCTTGATCTTTTCTAGGTTTGATTTTTTAATCATCTTTCGCCCTGGTCGTAAAAATGTGAGGGCCGATGCCCTCTCTGGCAGTTTTTGCCCCTCACAAGCTGAGGACTGTGAACCAGTCCTGATATTGGCCAATGGGATCGTTGTGTCAGCAGTGTCTTTGGACCTTCTGGAAGAGATCCATAGGTCCACAGAACAAGCTCCTGACACTACTCCCCCCAAAAAATTGTTCGTCCCAGCTACAGTTCTTAAAGAATCGCATGACTCTATTCTGACAGGCCATCCTGGTCTCAATAATACCACCAGACTGGTAACTAGGAACTTTTGGTGGCCAACGGTGGTTAAGGACTGTAAAGACTATGTTTTAGCGTGTGAAGTCTGTGCCCGCGCCAAGTCCCCCCATAATCGCACTGCCGGCTGGCTCCAGTCCTTGCCCACCCCTGAAAGTCCATGGACCCACATCTCCATTGACTTCATTACAAACCTGCCCCCCTCAGATGGGAAAACGTGTATCTGGGTGGTGGTGGACAGGTTCAGCAAACAGTGTCATTTTGTCCCCCTGTCTGGGTTACCTAACTCCGAAACTTTGAGTAAACTGTTCATTGTACATGTGGTACATCTTCACAGTGCTCCGTTGAATATTGTGTCCGACAGGGGTACTCAGTTCGTCTCAAAATTCTGGAGGGCGTTCTGCAAACGCATTGGTATTGAGTTGTCCTTCTCCTCTGCCTACCACCCCGAAGCCAATGGTCAAACCGAGCGTACCAACCAGGCTCTGGAGCAATACCTCTGCTGTTATGTGTCAGAACATCAGTCCGATTGGGTGGAACATCTGCCATTAGCTGAGATTGCCCTAAATAATCGATACCAGGACTCCATTAAGACTACCCCCTTTTTCTGCAACCATGGACTGCATCCGCGCTTTTGTTCGTTCCCGGCCAGGTTGTCGGAGCTCCCTGGGGTATATACATCGCTTAAAAACGATTTGGTCTGAGGTAAACTCGAACTTGAAAGGGGCCCAGGTTAGACAGGCTTCGGCTGCGAAAAGACGGCGATCCAAGGGGCCGCACCTGGGAGTTGGAGACAAGGTTTGGCTCTCTACCAAAAACATCAAGCTTAAAGTGCCGTCTGCCAAACTGGGTCCCAGATTTATTGGCCCCTACGAAATTATAGAGGTGATTAACCCGGTAGCCTTCCGTTTAAAATTTCCTCAGTTATTTAAATTGCCCAACGTGATCCACAAGTCTCTCCTCAAGCTGTATCGCTCCCCGATTCACCCTGTCCTGTCCCCTCCTCCTCCTGTTTCGGTCAGGGGTACCTTGGAGTATGAAGTCCAGGGTATCCTTGACTCCCACCTTGTGAGAGGCTCCGCACAGTATCTTGCACACTGGAAGGGCTACGGCCCGGAGGAAAGGTCCTGGGTCCCCGCGGGCAATATCCTTGCCAAAGCATTAATTAGGAGATTTCATCTCCTTCACCCTGACAGGCCGGGTTTTGAGGGTCCGGAGGCCCCTCTTGGAGGGGGGGTACTTTCACGTCCCCGTCAGACCCGGGGCCTGTTGTCCTGGCCTTGGCCACTAGGAGGCGCCGGAGTGTCACTTCCCCGTCAGACCCGGGGCCTGCTGTCCCGGCCTCGGCCACTAGGAGGCGCCGAAGTGTCACGTCGCCGTCAGACTCGGGGCCTGCTGCCCCCTCCTCAGCCACCAAGAGGCGCCGGACTGTCACGTCGCCGTCAGACTCGGGGCCTGCTGTTCCTGCCTTGGCCACTGGGAGGCGCCAGAGTGTCACATCGCCGTCAGACTCGGGGCCTGCTGCCCCCTCCTCAGCCACCAGGAGGTGCCAGACTGTCACATTGCCGTCAGACTCGGGGCCTGTTGTTCCTGCCTCGGCCACTGGGAGGCGCCATGGTTCGCCCCGAGTGATGGTGGCGACAGAGAAGGGGCTCCTGCGCAGGCATCTGGTGGACACAGGCTCTGCTCCTCTGTCAGTCATGAAGAGGTTGGTCATCTGGCCTGGTCCTGGGGGCGGTCCTGATGACATCCTCAGTCCGGGAGCCTGTGAGGGATGACCTGATCCTTCAAATACCTTGTGACTGGTCTTGCAAGCCGCCGGATTTATTCTTGGTTCCCCTTTGTGCTTCTGTGTGATTTCCTATTGTTTGACTTTGACCTCAGCCTGGATTTCTGACCTCTTTACTGCCTGCCGTTTTGGTACCTCCACCTCTCTCCACTTTTCGACACTGACCTCGGCCTGGATTCCTGACCTCTCTACTGCCTGCCGTTTTGGTACCTCCGCCTCTCTCCACTTTTCGACACTGACCTCGGCCTGGATTCCTGACCACTCTATTGCCTGATGATTTTGTACCTCTGCTACTCTCCCGGTTTGTGACCTTGGCCTGGACTATCGACTCTGCCACTGCCTGCCGTTCCTGTACTCCGCCGCTCTCCCGGTTTCTGACTACGTTTTTGGTTTCCTGCCTTCTTCCCTATTGGCGACCGTCCTGCTCTGGTCCACTGCTCCGCTAGACAGCTACCCCCTGGGCCTTGCTACAATTCCAGATCCCTGTATAGGGGTAAAGGGTCTTGGGGTTTCTCATGGTGCTGTCCCTACTGCAGTCCAGATCCGCGGACGGACGTCACAGTTTGCAAATGCATTGATTGCAAGGCCGCCCTGCCCCAATGTTACACGCATTCCTATAACCCTTTGAACTGACGTCTTGAAAGGCCACATGAAAAGCAAAGTTCCCATTAGTCATTTGGTACTCCCATAAAGTTTGCCCATGAAGTGAATGCAAGGCCTGCCCCAAATTTGCACGTACCCCAATCCCCCTTGGAATAAATGTGGAGGATGGCCTACAAAAAATGTTTTCCCAGTTTAAAAGAGCGGGTCTCCTATACTTGTAATACCCAAACACTAAGTGTATGGGCTGCCAAACATTTCCTCCTGGGGAGTACACCTCAACAAACTGTGTAAAAAATTTTTGTACGGGTATCATAAACACCCTTGAATACAATAATGTGGCTGTTGCATCTTGGATTATGTTCACCCTGGTAATCTAGTGGTGGTGGATGATGAGGATGAGGAGAAGGAGGATAGCAGCAAATAGCCAAAATCAGGACGTGTGTGAAGAGGTGCATGGGAATATACCTCCCAAAAAAAGATACTGTATTTGACATTTGAGATTATGTTTCTCTATTATCATGTGGTGGTGTAGAAAAGTTTGGCCCAATCCAGCCCTTGTTCATTTTTATAACAGTCAGCCCGTCAGCATTTTCAGGTGACAGGTGGATGCGCTTATCAGTTATAATTCCACCAGTGGCAATAAAAACCTGCTCTGACAAAACGCTAGCGGCAGGGCAGGCCAGGACCTCCAAGGTGGAGAGATCCCGTTCATGCCATGTGTCCAGCTTGGACACGCAATAATTATAAGGCACAGAGGAATCACTGTGGACGTTGGTACGGTCAGCAAGATACTCCCTCAGCCTTTTCCAAAACTTGGCACTCCTTGTGAAAGTACCCTGTGCCTCAAGGCCACTGCGATGGGATGGTCTGGGAAAACTCTCCCAGAACTTTGCCAGTGCTCCGCTGCCTCTTCTGGATTGCAGTTTTGTCTCTCTCACTTGCACTCCTTGGTTGTCCAATCAACTGTGACCTCTGTAGCCAGCGATTTCAGATGGGAATTTTTTTAAAATTTCAGCAACAAGGTGCTATCTGGTACTGCACCATTTAAGTACACCTGTCTGCCTCTGAAAAAAGTGATTGAAAGTTCTCCTTGTAGCATGGGTCTAGAAATGTCACTAAACAGTAATGACTGTCACCCAAAATTTCAAAATTTTGAGAATACGAGGGTCATGGGAAAGGCAGCGCAACATAAAGTCAGCCATGCGTGCCAGACTGCTAACAGGCAAGACTTCCATGTCCTCACCAAGAGGATAGAGTTGAGCGACTTTAGTCGGATCGGGTTTCATGAAACAAAATTTGTTTCAGATGAAACTGGTCCGACTAGGGCAAAAAAAGTCGGAGTTTCGTCCGAAACCCGACCCCAATGCAAGTCAATGGGGAATAAAAGTCGGCATTGAGTGGATGAATGTCATCCGCTCAATGCCGACTTTTTTTTCCCATTGACTTGCATTGGGGTCGGGTTTCGGACGAAACTCAGACTTTTTTTGCCCTAGTCGGACCAGTTTCATCTGAAACAAATTTTGTTTCATGAAACCCGATCCGACTAAAGTCGCTCAACTCTACAAGAGGACAATTGGCTATGCTTTCCTCCTCCTCCTCCTCCTCCCTGTCCTCAGGCAATCCATGCTGAACAGACGGTATGACAGTTGTGCTTGTAGTATCATTTATAGCGCTTGAATGAAGCTCCTGTTCTTCCTACTCCTCCTTGTAATGCTGCTTCAGTGTAGTACAGCACATCCTCAACCAGGGGGTGTTGGTAAGGGAAGAGAGGTTGCACACACACAGTAGCACCACTGAGCAGCAGCACAGGCACCACCTGGTGGTGAAAGAGTGGTCAGATGAGCCGAGACAGAAACAGTCAGGACAGGAAGTACCAGAGTTCACAGCAATGCATATGGGCAAATACAAGCCAGAAGTCAGATCTAGAGAGGAGCAGAGATAACCAAGATGTGATACAGTAAAGCAGGTCAGAAGAGAAGCCGGGTCACATACCAAGAGGTCCAAGCATAGGGAGCGAACACTAAGACAAGCAGGGTGGCAGGAATGGGAAGTCATAGGAGCAGAGATAATGGGCAGAGTACAAAACACGGTATCAAGGGGTCAGCTGCTCTAACCTGGGAGCATGAACTATCACTGATGTTGGTCTGCAGGCCACAGCAGACTGAAATAGCCACACAGAACCCAAAACGAGAAAGTGAAGGTTAACCCACGCATGACCAGACCAGGGAGAGAATAACAAGAAACAAACCCCGGCCTGGATCATGACACTCCTCTTCCTCATTGTCACCTTATCCACATTGGGATGAGATAAGGCTGGGCTGTGTGTAATCACCCTGTAGGGTTCCTGGCTTCATCGCATCATGCTCCGCCTGCAATGCATCCTTTTTGATTGTGAGCAGTGATAGGGAATTCTATATGTCCTTTTAGTATTAATGTATTTCTGGGGTCTCACATGCACACTCTGTATATGAAAATGCTGTCTCACAATGATAACTACCTATAACCTTATTATTTCATAAGAAATTAGACATGATGGATAAACAACTTACTGCACCCAGTTGGACATTGAGACTACACGTCCACATGTTAGATAGATACTGTACTGGGACAGAGCACTCAGTAACCCTCAATAACGCAGATAATGGAGCTATAACCGTCATGAGGATAGATCATTGAGATTGATATTGGGGTCTTGTGTAACTTACACAAGACCTACTAAAGTTTCCATCACGTCCGCACAAACACTAATAATTAACAGCGCAGGACATTCTGATTGGTTATAGAATATGAATGTGATTGGTAGAAATCATTTATGCTTACTCTTGAATAATCAATTATCCAATGAAATACGATAATGTAATGTAACCGCCTACTCAAATGAGTATATAAGCTACCTGATTAAATTAGCAGGGGTGTGACATCCTGCAGATACATAACCTGTCTCTGTGTATTTGTCCACCACTACTCGAGTAGGCCTCAAACCAATAATCTGGCAACCCTCCAGTATATCGATCTCCCGTTGAGAGATAAAAAGATAAGATAACAAACCCGTCAGTTGGCGTCCCTGGGTGGGCTGGTCACAACAGAAGACCCTGGCATCTGAGATCCGGCAGCCGCAGACTGAGGCCTAGAGGACACACAGACCTAAATCACCGGTGAAGGTAAGAGCCATTGTTTCTTACAATTCTCTGTGTCTCCCCTTGCCGCATGTTCTGTAGCTGGCTCTTGGGTACAGTATAGTCGTGTCTTCTTACATAACCAGCACAAAGAACCGTAGAATATCCTTGTGATACATAAACCATATACTGGAGGGATAAAACTAAAAAACTAAAAGCTACTACGTATGATTGCATCATGAATGAATGACCCAACCTTGAGTGTACTGAGAATTCTTTACTGTCTCTGCCCCTTGGGAGTGTCCTTCAATGATAACTGGCTTGCCAGGATTCATGTGAGGACACGTCTCTGGCGGCATATGCATGAAGAAGGCTACGTACGTCCTCTTGGGGAGTGCTAGAGGTACGGTTACGGTGCTACAACGCCGATTGCGACAAGATAGGTCTATCTACCTTCTATCCTGTCTCATACGCACAAACTTCCCCTAATGGTGATAAAGAACTTTGAGGTAGTAGGAATCACATTAGCCTGCATATTAATGATAGCTCTTGTCTTCTGGTTGATAAATAAGATCTCTGAGTATACAAGGTCTAGTTGAAGGGAAAGATTCTTACTGGGCCGATGAGAAAATTTGGGTCATACTAGTCTGCCTATGGTTAAATTGAATTTGCTCTCTGGTTGATATATATAGATTTGTTGAATATACGAGGATCCATTACAGAGAAGTGCCATCTCCTACTGAGCACATAGAGATTTAGTGGCAGGTGACCGGGTGGGGTCACGTTGGCCAAACCACTAAATAAGTAAACTTCTTTATCAGGTTTCTACGGGTCTGATACCTATCAACTGGGAAAGTGGGGAGGCAGTTTAGGACATGCAAGTTCAGACACTGAGCGGAAACCCCTTATAACAATGGCACGCAAACCTATGCATCGAATTAGCGAAGTGCAGTCGGCATAGGTCAAGGAATTGCAAGCAAAGTGAGAAAGAAGTTGGGGCCAGGAGAGGAGTCAGTGGGCACATACACCAGCACGTATTAAGAGAATAGTGAGTAACAACCAGAGAAAGAGGCAGACAGAGAGGAAAAGAGATAGAGAGATCAGACATTGATTGAGAACCACATGTAACAACGGTCTAGGCGTGGCCTGTACATTGAGTTAGCGAAGTGCAGTCAGTATGGGTCCGCAAGCCACAGACATTTGGGCATTTTCAGATAGGCCAGGAGAATTTTAGCCCCCACGAGTGAAAAAAGTGTAATAGACATAGTCAAGTATCAACCAGAAAACAAAGATAGGACGTTGTGAAGCACCAGGAGATAGAAAGGAGGGGCTGCAGTGACCAGTAGCTGCGAAAGATCTCAGACAGATGTAACAAACTTAATGAGATAAAAGTTTATCTACCATTATTGAATCTGTGTGTGAAAGAATGTGAATGACCTTTGAGACTCCCTGCTGAAAAGTGAAAGTGCATGATCTTACGAGTAAAAAAGAAACTTTGTGAATGAGAGGACATTGCAGATTTTGTGTGGAAACTGCGATTTTCAAAAGAAAATCAGATGCGAATCATGTTTTGTATGATAGATGGATATTAGCTGGGACACAACCAGGCACGAATGTGAAGAAATTTCATTATGTACAGCGGGGAGACGATTGGTGGGCGCTGCTAGCATTGAATGTGCATGTCCCCCTAAGTAATGCACTAAGAGGTCACACTCTGCAAGACCTGAAGTTTAATGAGCAGTTTACATCGCAAAGCCCAGACGGCCAAGTCTTCCTCAGCAGATGTTTTCATGTTAGGAATAGAGCCTCCCGTTGAGTGTATGGTGTGTATATTGCGGGTCGCATTGTACAGAAAAGTTCTGTTTTGTGGTCCCAAGCTTGCCTTGTGTGTGCCAAGTATTCCATAAGAAAATGTCATGTCTTAATTGCACATTTGGATTGATGCTTATTATATCCCCTGAAGGTTGGAGAGTTGCTAAAATTGTACCAGGAGGGTACGGCCAACAGCTCACTGGTTTTGGATTTCTGTCAGACAGATTTCCAGAGTATAAAGTATTCCGGCTCAATGTACATGGAATTCCCGCTATTCCCTGGGTTGATGGGATATTGTTAAGTGACATAAGGAATTATAATCTTGTCAGATGTCCGTTAAATAACGGAGAGCCAGAATCTTACCTTGTTCAGGCGCAGCTGGCTGCTCTCCTCACTGGGTTCACATTGTGACATAACACGTATTTGTTAAAGGTATATAGCTAGTTTTGCCTTGATGTTAAGTTGCATTCAGAATGTGTAATGTATGTTGGTAAGGAAGTAGAGGCAGATGGTTCAAAGTACAACTTTGATTTGAAGCAGTGTCAGATATCTATGAAAGGCAATTGTCACGTAGTAAAGATAAGGAATACTTTTAGTATGTTTGCAAGAAAGGAAAGCGTTTAGTTTTTGCAGTCAGTTTTGTTGGATAAAAAAAGGGGTTTTCCTGTTATATGTGTTATGGAAATCCACCACTCTGCCCCTATTCGGTACTAGCATGATGATTTCCAAAGGGGGGGAGAGGAGAATCCGCCATTTTTTGTTATCTGCCATCTTAATGGAAAATTACTATTTTGAAAATACGCTAATCCATAAGGGTATCTCTCACAAATCTGGATGTTGAGTTTCTTTCCGGAAGGTCCAAGAACTTGGTTTTATGGCGATCACACAGCATGAGATAGTAGAAAGCAGAACCACTCCTCCCTCATAACTCTACAGGGGAGGTGGAGTTGACGGCACTCATAGAGGCGTTTAGGGGGCCTTAAGGTAAGCAAGACACTACATATACAAGTTCCAGATATTGCTTTCAGGTGAACCCACAACTATGGCCCCATATGGGGAGGAAAGGTCTTTTCTTACATCAACAGGCCCTGAAAGAGGTTGCCATAGTGAAGGTGAGGGCACATATGAAAAAGAACCAATGGAGCACGAAGCAAACAAGGTGGCTGGGAACCAGCCAGAAGACCAAAGTACTGGGAGACCACTGAGGCGCCTCCACTGGTAATGGTGAGCATTCAAAATAACCAGTTAGACTTAAGTATCTTACAGGCTTTGACTCGGCCACCAACCGGGGAAGAGACTGAAGTCTGGTAGGAAGCTGGAGCTCAGAACTGTGGATGGCAGGACAGCGGGTATGTTTTGCCAAAATCCTTGCACCATGTGATGGCTCATGACTAGAGTTGAGCGATACCGTCCGATACTTCAAAGTATCGTATCGGATGGTATCGGCCGATCTTTAAAAAAAGTATCGGTATCGCCGATTCCGATACCGTAAGTCCCATTCAAGTCTATGGGACTTCCGGTATCGGAATAAGAAAAACCCTTTCCTGCCCTTGTACAGCCTCTCTGGGGTCTGTACGGGCCTTTCGGGGGGCTGTGCCGGCCTGCCAGGGGGTCTGTGCAGGCTCCGGGGGGCTGTGCCGGCCTGCCGGGGGGCTGTGCCGGCCTGCCGGGGGGCTGTGCCGGCCTGCCGGGGGGCTGTGCAGGCTCCGGGGGTCTGTGCAGGCATCGTCCGATGGGACTACAAGTCCCATCGGGCGATGCCTGCTACCATGACAGTGATTGACACATTAGCCAATGATGGGACAGTAGTAGTCCCATCATCCGGCTAATGTGTTAAATGTAAAAAAAAAAAAAAAAAATTACATGCTACATACATACAACATGCATACTACATACATGCTACATTCATACTACATACTACATACATGCTACATTCATACTACATAAATACTACATGCAACATACATACTACATATATACTACATGCATGCTACATACATACTACATGCTACATACATACCACATATATACTACATACATACAATACATTCATACAATGCATACATAGACATACAGTACATATAACATAGAGTAACATACTTACCAATACTTGTCACATTGTTCCCCGAAGCCATTGTCTTTTCCGGGATAAATATTAACATAACAAACCACAAAAATACTCACCCACGATCCGAAGCAGTCCACGAGTGTGTCCCACGACGATCTTGGGTAGAGAACTGCAGCATCAGATGATGCTGCCGTTCTCTACGGGCTGCAGGAATCCAATGACGGAAGGTAGGTATCCTTCCGCACTGTATTCCTCCGCCACTTAAAAAAAAAAAAGTCCCTAGTCTCACTTTATGCCATTGCTGTGTGGGAAATTCCCACACAGCAATGGCATAAAGTGAGACTAGGGACTTTTTTTTTTTAAGTGGCGGAGGAATACAGTGCGGAAGGATACCTACCTTCCGTCATTGGATTCCTGCAGCCCGTAGAGAACGGCAGCATCATCTGATGCTGCAGTTCTCTACCCAAGATCGTCGTGGGACACACTCGTGGACTGCTTCGGATCGTGGGTGAGTATTTTTGTGGTTTGTTATGTTAATATTTATCCCGGAAAAGACAATGGCTTCGGGGAACAATGTGACAAGTATTGGTAAGTATGTTACTCTATGTTATATGTACTGTATGTCTATGTATGTATTGTATGAATGTATTGTATGTATGTAGTATATATGTGGCATGTAGCATGCATGTAGCATGCATGTAGTATGTATGTAGCATGCATGTAGTATGTATGTAGTATGTATGTAGCATGCAGTATGTATGTAGCATGTATGTAGCATGCATGTAGTATGTATGTAGCATGCATGTAGCATGCATGTAGTATGTATGTAGTATGTATGTAGTATGTATGTAGCATGCAGTATGTATGTAGTATGTATGTAGTATGCATGTAGTATGTATGTAGCATGCATGTAGTATGTATGTAGTATGTATGTAGTATATATGTAGTATGTATGTAGTATATATGTAGTATGTATGTAGCATGCATGTAGCATGTATGTAGCATGCATGTAGTATGTATGTAGTATGTATGTAGCATGCATGTAGTATGTATGTAGTATGTATGTAGCATGCAGTATGTATGTAGCATGTATGTAGCATGCATGTAGTATGTATGTAGCATGCATGTAGCATGCATGTAGTATGTATGTAGTATGTATGTAGTATGTATGTAGCATGCAGTATGTATGTAGTATGTATGTAGTATGCATGTAGTATGTATGTAGCATGCATGTAGTATGTATGTAGTATGTATGTAGTATATATGTAGTATGTATGTAGTATATATGTAGTATGTATGTAGCATGCATGTAGCATGTATGTAGCATGCATGTAGTATGTATGTAGTATGTATGTAGCATGCATGTAGTATGCATGTATGTAGCATGTATGTAGTATATATGTAGTATGTATGTAGCATGCATGTAGCATGTATGTAGCATGCATGTAGTATGTATGTAGTATGTATGTAGTATATATGTAGTATGTATGTAGCATGCATGTAGTATGCATGTATGTAGCATGTATGTAGTATATATGTAGTATGTATGTAGCATGCATGTAGCATGTATGTAGCATGCATGTAGTATGTATGTAGTATTTTTTTTTTTTTTTTTTAACATTTAACACATTAGCCGGATGATGGGACTACTACTGTCCCATCATTGGCTAATGTGTCAATCACTGTCATGGTAGCAGGCATCGCCCGATGGGACTTGTAGTCCCATCGGACGATGCTTGCACAGACCCCCGGACATCAGCACAGCCCCCCGGCAGGCCGGCACAGCCCCCCGGCAGGCCGGTACAGACCCCCACAGGGTGCACAGCCCCCCGGCAGGCCGGTACAGACCCCGGGCAGTCCACACAGCCCCCCGGCAGGCCGGCAGAGACCCCCGGAAGGCCCGAAATGACGGCGCATCATGATGCGCACACACCGCGCATCATGATGACGTCAGGCCGTCAATCAACTGAACTTCCGATTCCGATGCCGAATTCCGATATTGAAAAAATATCGGAAGTCGGTATCGGAATTCCGATACAGCAAGTATCGGCCGATACCCGATACTTGCGGTATCGGAATGCTCAACACTACTCATGACTCAACGCACATGAGTGAAGACAAAACTATGTGCTCTGAAGAGAGATGTTGGGTCCACCTGCTTAGCTTTACAGTAACATAGATTAGATGCGCACAACACAGATAGAATAGAAAGATGCCATAAACACACACGTGCACCTGGGCCCTTCTACCCATTTCAATGACTGCAGATTGACTTCATACAAGCTACCCGAGGTAAAATGTATGAGGTATGTGCCCGTGTGTGTTGATCTCTTTCCAGGGGACTGGAAGCCTTCCTGATGTCAGAAACTACGACAACTGAGGTACTCTTTTGTCCCCACAGATGTTGCCACTATGTGACAACCTTCCCAGCAGGTCCAGAGTCCAAAAAGGAGACTCTCATTTGAGTATAAATAAGTTTTGGATTCTATTCTAGTTAATCCAGACATTGGTTGCTGACCAAAAGACATGAAGACCACTGGAGCCACTGGTTGATGGTCCCCGCTAAGCCACGTACATAGAGCCTAAAGGAAGACCAATCCATGCAAGTCACTGTGAGGTCCTGGAGCGGAAGAATGAGGGTCCTGCTCCTGATAATGCTGGCAGCTTTGCTGCAAGAAGGACAGATAAATGAGATACCTCAAAATAACACATCAGTAACCTTGTGGTTTGACACCAGGGTAGCAACAGCTACGTTTAGGGTGGACTTGTGTCAGATAGTGAAGTGTCAATGGAATCTTAAATTCGGGAAAAAGAGTAGCAACCCCAATTACAAATATCTAACAGGAACTGAAGGGCGGTGGTATATATCTGTGTAACTAGACCTGGAAATGAGAACTGTAATTCTTGGTCAGATGCAGCTTGGAACACGGGAACTTCATGGGGGTATAAGCCAGAGGAAGCCATGACTCGTGTTAGTTCGTCAGGAAAGCCTCTTCTCAAAAGGATGAATATTGCTGTACCCATTCCAAAATGGGGTTGTGATCCAGAGGTTTTGGACTGGAGATTCTCTTGCAATCCTCTCCTTATAACCCTGGACGAATCCTCTCTTGGAGATGAAGGTCTCTATGTATTGGGACTGTATATCCCGGGTAGACAGGTTCAGCAGGGAACATTTTGGTTGAAAGCTGTTCCTGCACAGGACAAGGAACAGGGGGAGGACAAACCACAAAGGTCAGGAGAAATGTTAGATGTTGATGGAATTGGGGAATTAGGCTATGAGGAGAAGTTAGCCGTAGAAATGGGCTACACAGAGAGGAATGAATGGTTGCTATGGATGAAGTACACTACAGAGCAAAATAACAAATCTGATTGTATTGCATGTGCAACCGCCAGGCCCCATTTAGGGACTATTCCCCTCAGATATTCAGAACAGGACCAAGTAGATTTACAGTGTATTCTAGCTCTGTATAACGCCACATATGACCCTAGTGATAATGCTTTGTGCCAACCTCTCTCAGCCCGGTATCCAATAGCAAAAATTGATCAAGTGCCACCTAGAGTTTACGCATATCCAGGTGACTATACTTGTTTCCTGAGGACAGGACCAGGGAGATGGGTAGGAAATCTAACTTCAGAGTTTTGTCAAATCACCATTCCCATAAATACAGATACAGGAGGTTTTAAAGCCAGTTGGTTTCATAACCAAACTATAGCAAGGAGTGATATATGGTGGTTATGTGGAGATATGAAATTAAGGCCTAGTTTGCCACCAAGTTGGATTGGCAGCTGTGCTCTAGTCCAGGTGCTCATGCCATTTAAAATAATTTCATCAGAAGAAATAAAAGGAGGTAGAATGAATGTTGAAACTCTACACAGGAATAGAAGATCAGTACCTGCTGGGTCCTTCGATCCTAGAGTTTACATAGACAATATAGGAGTACCCAGAGGGGTACCTGATGAGTACAAAGCTAGAAACCAGATAGCAGCAGGTTTTGAATCAATTTTCTTCTGGTGGGTGACAGTTAATAAAAATGTGGATTGGATAAATTATATTTATTATAATCAGCAAAGGTTTATAAATTATACGAGGGATGCAGTAAAAGGGATAGCTGAACAATTAGGCCCAACTTCTTTAATGACGTACCAGAATAGAATGGCTTTAGATATGTTGCTAGCGGAAAAGGGGGGCGTATGTAAAATGTTTGGAACATACTGCTGTACCTTTATTCCCAATAATACTAGTCCAGATGGGAGGCTCACAAAGGCGTTGGAAGGTCTTACATCACTGTCCGAAGAACTGGCAGAAAATTCTGGTATCAACAACCCGTTCACGGACTGGCTGGAATCCTGGTTTGGTAGATGGAGTCACCTCGTGTCCAGCCTTCTCAGCTCTCTCGCAGTAGTAGCAGCAGTACTTGTGACCTGTGGATGCTACTGCATACCGTGCATCAGAGGACTACATCAAAGATTGATTGATACGTCTATTACAAAAACTATGTACATTGGATTCAAACCCCATAGTGATGAATTTGAGCAAATGGTATAAAGTTGAGAATAAGATATGATCTCCCTTCCGTATGGGGAATTTGACAGAAGAAGGGTTAGGAAGTCCGACACTTGCATTAGGCCTTTGAATGTACCTATACGCAAAGGGTAGAGTCATATCTGTTCTCAAAAGGGGGGACTGATAGGGAATTCTATATGTCCTTTTAGTATTAATGTATTTCTGGGGTCTCACATGCACACTCTGTATATGAAAATGCTGTCTCACGATGATAACTACCTATAACCTTATTATTTCATAAGAAATTAGACATGATGGATAAGCAACTTACTGCACCCAGTTGGACATTGAGACTACACGTCAACATGTTAGATAGATACTGGGACAGAGCACTCAGTAACCCTCAATAACGCAGATAATGGAGCTATAACCGTCATGAGGATAGATTAATGAGATTGATATTGGGGTCTTGTGTAACTTACACAAGACCTACTAAAGTTTCCATCACGTCCGCACAAACACTAATAATTAACAGCACAGGACATTCTGATTGGTTATAGAATATGAATGTGATTGGCAGAAATCATTTATGCTTACTCTTGAATAATCAATTATCCAATGAAATACAATGATGTAATGTAACCGCCTACTCAAATGAGTATATAAGCTACCTGATTAAATTAGCAGGGGTGTGACATCCTGCAGATACATAACCTGTCTCTGTGTATTTGTCCACCACTACTCGAGTAGGCCTCAAACCAATAATCTGGCAACCCTCCAGTATATTGATCTCCCTTTGAGAGATAAAAAGATAAGATAACAAACCCGTCAGCAGACAGCGTTTCAGAACACAGAGAAGAGGGATGGTGATGCTAATTATGGCGTCATCGCCACTCACCATCTTGGTGGAGTCCTTATAGTTTTGGAGGATGGTACATATATCTGCAATCCATGTCTGCTCCTGAGGTCTTATGTGTGGAGTCTGAACTGAATACCGACAGCCTTGCTGATGCTGGTAGTCAACAACTGACCTCTTCTGCTCACAAATCCTTTCCAACATCTGCAGTGTAGAGTTCCAACACGTGGGGACATCACATACCAGTCAGTGAGCCGGAAGGTGCAAACGCTGCTGAAGCACAGCAAGCACGGTGGAAGCTGTAGCTCACTTTTTAAAATGGGCACGCAGGCGGCGTACTTTCAGAAGCAGATCTGGTAGCTCAGGGTAGCTTTTGAGAAACCGTTGAACACCGAGGTTAAACACATGGGACAGGCATGGTACGTGTGTGAGCTAGCCTCGTTTCAAAGCAGCCACCAGGTTCTGGCCATTGACACACACTACCATGCCTGGCTTGTGAGTGATGTGGTCATTTCGGAGATGGAGGCTGAAGAGGAGGATGTGGAGGAGGAGGTGCAGGAGCTGTTGACTTTGGGGGCAACTCTGATTGACATAGGGCCTGCAATCCTCGGTGTTGGAAGGACATGTTCCATCCCAAGATCTGACTGGGTCCTGGCTTCCACTATGTTAACAGCATTGCTGAGGACACTGCTATCGTTGTCGGACACGTGATTGTGTAATGCGGGGACGGCACACCGGGAGAAATAGTGGTGGCTGGGGACCAAGTACCAGGTTGTGGAAAGCTTCCATCTCCACAAGCGTAAAAGGCAACATTTTGAGCGCAAGCAGACGAGAAATGTGTGAATATAGTAGTGTGGCGGATGTGCTTGATGATGGTGCTATTTGAGTGTGTGCAATGACAGGTGCAGGGCAGGAGGCATCTTCGAAGGCACCATGGACAGGGGATTGGCTTGTATGCACAACACCGGAAGAAGCACTAGTGTCACCCGCAGACACTGTTCCTGGACCCTGGGATTCAGCTCATAAAGTCAGGTGCTTTGCTGCCATGTGCCTGATCATGCTCATGGTGGTAAGGCTGGTAGTTTTGTTACCCCTGCTGATGTGGGCCTGGCAGGTGGTGCAAATGGCTTGGGGGGCAGAAACTATTTCCTGGGTTTGGGGTTATCAGCAGAGTCTTTAAAAAGCAACCAGACTCTGGAAGACCTTACACTTGTACTGGCAACTTCTGTCGTGTTGGTGTTATGAGGAATAGTTGCCTCTCTTCTGTCTGCGGCCAACACGATACTTCTTCCTGTCTGTTGGGGTGCTACACCTCCCTGCCCCTGTGTGCTGCTGTCCTCGCTCTGCATGTCCTCCTGCCAGCTTGGGTCAGTTACTATATCATCCACCACTTCATCTTCCATTTCTGCACCCTGGTCCTCCTCCTCACATTCCGGCAATTGTGTCTCATCATCGTCCACCTCTTGTGACACGTTCCCACCGTCGACTTCGTGTGAACGCGGTGGCCAAATATTTGGGCATCGCTACATGCTATTTCCTCTTGCCCTGCTTCAACTGCACCATGAGAGAGGTTCGAATCTCTAAATGGAAAAGTGAACAGCTCTTCGGAATGTCTAAGTGTGCGATCAGTTGTCTCCAGGTGCTTGGCATGGTGGGAGGAAGGAGTATCAGGATGAGGAATATGCGGTCAAGACTCACGGCGAATCCTTCTTGACCGTGCTGAAGACAGGGTAGTGGTGGTGGTGGCAAAGTGACTGGAAGCTTTATCCACTATCCAATCAACAACCTTTAGACACTGCTCTGGGTTTAAGGCTGGAGTCACACACAACATAAAGAAATATGGACTGTATTTTACTGCCGTAATACGCATAAATGGTCCCTAAATAATGCTCCGTATATCATCCGTTGTCAGGGTGTGGCCGTGTATTTTTCTCATGTAAGCATCCGTATGTAATCCGTATGTGATCCGTAAAGCGTTTTTTTCTCGCAACCTTGCAAAATGGACATTTAACGGTTTTGAGGCCTGCACGTAATTTAAATCATCAGCACCAACCCTATTTATTGCCTCAACATCAGGTGGCAGTCTCCAATCTGCCCATTTTGGTGCTGTGCTTGGGTTGGTGTCTAGGTGGTTGTTAGCAAACATGTCATACACAATTCAGTTCACCCCAACTGACCGTGTTCTGTTCAACTGGGTTTTGTCCCACTGCTTTGGCCAGCCATACCCAGTGATTGTGGATCCGAGGAGGAGGAGACGAACGTGGGTGCATCCGCATTTGAGACAACGCCTCAATAAAGGCCATTTTCACAGGATTTATGCAGCTCTGAGGACACATCCTGTCAAGTTTTTCCTCTATTGTCGGATGACCATTTCTACCTTTTGATGTTTTGATGGAGACAGTGCGCCCAGGGATCACCTTTCAGGACACCCAGATGCGCCAATGTATCTCTGCGGAGGAGCGCCTTCGCCTTACGTTACGGTATGTATTTCTCAGCTACAGAATGTATGTAGATGATTAGTTTCTCAAATAATTCTCTTACTCAGTAACCTCTTTTCTGCCAAGAAGCATTATGAATTGGTAACAAATATATGCTCTGAAACTTAGAACACTTTGATGTGTTATTCCACATTACCTAGCCGTGGTACATGTGTATATGCATTGTTCACCTAGCTTCTTACTTACACACTGTTCTGGTGAGCTATATGTAATGTGTGCATCCTTGAGCATGTATTTTAATTTATAGATTTTCTACATTTGTTTAATTGTAGGTTCCTCTCAACTGGCCTTTCTTCTGCAGCACTCCATCTGGAGTTTTTGATTGGGCGATCGACAATATCCGTCATCGTTCGTGCTACATGTTCTGAAATCTGGTCCAGAGTTCATCATCTGGTCATGCCAGAGCCCAAGATGGGAGACTGGTTGAGGATTGCCAGGGGATTTGAGTTGCACTGCCAATTCCCCAATTGTATTGGAGCCCTGGATGGAAAGCACATCCGTGTGCGTAAGCCGCCGAACTCAGGGTCCCAATTCTATAATTATAAACAATATTTTTCTGTCGTTTTGTTGGCTCTGGTTGACAGTAACTACAGGTCTATAATTATAGACATTGGGGCTTATGGAAGAACTGGAGACTCTAGAGTCTTCAATTCTTCCATTATGGGTCGGCGGCTGAGCAATAACCTGTTGGACCTACCACCACCACGTCAGCTACCAGGCTCAAATCAAGAAGCGGTGCCTTATATCCCAGTGTGGGATGAAGCCTTCCAATTGAACCGGCATGTCATGAGGCCATACCCACGCAGAAACCTTGACCACTGGCGCAGGATTTTTAATTTGCGCCTTTCACGAGCCCGAAGACTGGTGGAGTGCGCCTTCGGCATTCTTTGTGCCAAATGGCGTGTCCTCCAGTCTGCCATTCAGCTGAGTGAAGCCAATGTCAATGAGGTAATCAAAGCTTGTGTGGTCCTCCATAGCTTCACTAGACTGCATGATTGCTCCTCATCTGATGTCACTGAAGGTGTGGTGGGCATTGGGGATAGGCTCTCTCAGGACTCAAAGTACGTGATGTGTTCACCCAGTATTTTGTTTCACCTCATGGTGCTACTACCTGGCAAGATCAGGCTGTATCTATGTTGTGATGTTCTTATGTGTGTGAATATAATTTTATTTTTTGCTGTTCTATGATGTGTATGATGTGTGTGGTCGGTTTATATGTGATAAAGTTGACTTACTTATTTGAATGCCTAAAATAATTCAAGAAGAGGGCCAAAGATGCATTTTCAAATTTTTTATAAATGCAAAAAATGGCTTAGAATACTGTCTACCATATTTTTTCATATGGCACATATTGCCCAAGCCATTTAGCCTTTTCTGTGTATAACATTTGCATATTTGGACACCCAAATAGGTAACAAGAAATGATAATTACCAACAAAACAAAAAATGAAACAATTTTGTATTTTATAACTGCTGGTAGCTTGGCAGAGGTGATGGTGGGAGTCCTTCATCTCTTTATTAGGGGTTGGGGTGCCCAGCTTGACCATCACCCTGTTGGGATGGATGATCTTGGCTCTGTGGGAATATGTGGCCACGTTCCTGCAGCTGCGCACCAAAGAGACTGTAAGGATACTGTCGATTAAAATCCTATGGCTGATTGTAGCCACGTCCATCATACCCCCCAATATGACCATGTCGTCCAAACCCAGGTTGGGGCCAGCCTCCAACACCAGGTCTGTACAAGTGGCCATATTGGGCAGGTTGGTTATAGGCTGCCATTTGGCCATGTTGTTGCCAATGTTGGTTTGGGGGGGAATGGGTGGAGGTGTAGGCACACGTGCAGGCGGACACTCAGATCCTAAATGAGCATGCACAGCTGGTTGTCGGTCAAGGCGGAGACGGTTACGGGTTGAGAGCTGCCACCTCTCAAGATACTCAAACAACTCATATGGGTCATTGGGGTGTGTGCATGCATCAATTAGGATCTGAATGGATCCTCGACATGTAGCCTCACCTCATGGGGTAGGGGACGGAGGTACCGGGCCAGGCTTCGGGAATATTCCTCTTTACCCTCATCTTGGGCAGCCCTGGACAGGTAATTTAGGACACCTGTGTCTACATGCCTCCGGGTATCAGAGGCAGTGTTGTCCCTTCTCCATCTCCCACGGCGGCCTACGGCTGCAGGCTGGGGGGACCCCTCAACATGGCCCGTAGGGCTGCTGCTGTTGCCAGGATCTTCTAAGTTGCTGGCTGCTGGTGGCTCTGCTGGGTCTAGACCAGGTGCAGAACCTGATGCTGGGCCTGATGCTGGTGGTGCTTGGGGGTTGCAAAAGCTCTGGTCAGAAGATGGGCCAGCCACCTCTTCACATCTCCCGTCTGGGTCTATAATGGGCTCAATATCTGACCCTGTCTCCCTCTCTGTGAGGTTGGATTGAGTTCTGTTAGGAAATGTGCAAAAAACAAAATGTAGCTCTGACCCTAAAAAGCATATGTGTCATGTGGTGTGATGTCTGTACTTATGGTCTGAGATCCATACTGGGTGCCAAAAATGCCAAGCGGTCAAAATAGATGTATTTCCGCTTGGTCGGTGCTGCTGCCCCACTTCCGGCCCTCTGCTGTCTTTCCCACCGGTACTGGTTGTGGATGCCAGCGTCTCATCACATCCTCAACTGCAATGTGAAGTGAAAAGGGACTGTAACCTTTGTGAATTGTGCCAAGCAATATTCCTAACATTTCACATAGTCACGTGGCCTAGTAGGGGGTGTTTTTTAGCTACATTTTTCTTTAGCAAACAGGGATACCTACATACGCAGTATAGGATTGTAGGGGCTACATTTCAAAAAGCTCACTTCTGGCCTTTAAGCTGATTGGTAAAAATGGCAATTACTTACGAATTTGTTGTTGCTCCTCACGTGGCTGTTGGGCATAGTCTGGGAACATGTGCACACAGATGTGCCTCCATGCCGCCTCTTGGCCCCGGTCAGAATAATGGGCATCCCGCTGGTCCCAAAGTTCAGGCCTTTCCTGGACCAACACAGTTAGGAGCTCCACATTAATGTGGCTAGACATGATGCTACAGGACACCGTGGAGGCATACTTCCTGGATGTCTAGAGCGCTTTTTGAGCTAATTTGCATGTTTATGCTTCCTGATGATGGATTGGCCCATTTCCTGTCACCAAGACAAGTCTTGCGTATTTCTCGCAAGTCACACGGGTGGTCCATGTGTAATGCATTTTTTTGCGCACCCATAGACTTGCATTGGCGTACTACGGTCCTAATACGCTGACAATCACAGCATGCTGCGATTGGCATGGACCGTATAAAATACGCAACAAAAAAACGGCTGATGGGAGCTACCCCATAGAGAATCATTGGTCCGTGTGCAATGCGTTTTTTAACACCTCTCACTCGTCCGTATTCCTCTCTAGTGTGACGCCGGCCTAATAGTGGTGTGCTGCTGTGGTCCCCTAGTAATTGTGACAGGAAGGTTGAGCGAAAAGATGTGGGTGTTTGTTGTGAGCCTATTTCAGCTTCCCCACGTCCTCGGCCTCGCCCTCTGCATGCACCATCATCATCACGTCCACTTCCCCGTCACTTGGAATGCGCCTTGCCCATTTTAAATGCACTGCAATATTTTGCACGTTCACTACAAATGCCTGACTTTGGAGTGAAATTATATGTGATCTGTGTGTGTGAAAACCACAGTTTAAAATATCTGGCCTGTAGGTAACACCTTTTCTGTTAAGCAAACTGGTTTCAATAACTAGACTAAGACACAGCATAAAAACTTCAATGGACCCTAAAAAATCCCCCAATTTTTATCCCACAGATTGGTGAGGCGTGTGACACAGATACCAGACTTGAAATTATCTGGCCTGTATTTTTTTTTTACAGCAAAAGAGTGTGAATAACTAGGCTAAGACGCAGCAAAAACAGTTCAATGGAACACCAAAAATGCCCCAATTTTTAGCACACAGATAGGTGAGGCATATGACGGAGATACCAGACTTAAAAAAAAATTTTACAGACCAGATAATTTCAAGTCTGGTATCTCCGTCATATGCCTCACCTAACTGTGTGCTAAAAATTGGGGCATTTTTGCTGTTTCCTTGAACTATTTTTGCTGTGTCTTAGTCTAGTTAATGACACAATTTTGCTGTTAAAAATTTACAGGCCAGATAATTTCAACAGCAAAATTGTGTCAATAAGTAGGCTAAGGCTAATTTCACACTTGCTTTTTTTTGCAGCGCCTTTTTCGCACTAAAAAAGCATAGAGAAAATGCATACAAATGCTGCGTTTTTTTCAAGCATTTTTATGCGCATGCAGGAAAAAAACGCAGCGTTTTTATGCGTTTGTATGCGTTTTTAGTGCGTTTGCGTTTTTTACAGATTTTTGGACAACCCCCCAAAAAAGAAAAAAAAAACATTCAACAACACACAAGACCAATGGGACGTCAATGTCGGTGTGGTATGTTAATATATAGACCCTGTCTACAGTATTCTTCCGATTTGCTTGATTCTTCTCGTGTCACCATGGATCTGCGCTGGAAGAGTTTTCACTTCAACTTGGATTTGGACATCGCGATGGCTCAGGCGTATGCAGTTGCTTGCCATGAACAAAGGAAGAGAGAGAGGCAGCGAAGACGGCAGCGGCGGCGTATGTGGATACATCCGATTGTTGAACTCCGGGAGAGCCGTGGGGCATACCACACCCTCTACAGTGAGCTACAGGCAAACACGGAGAAATTTACAGATTATATCCGGATGTCCCAAGAAAGCTTCAGGGATTTGCTTGCTCTTGTCCAACAATCCATCCGGAGACAGGACACACAGCTCCGTCGTGCGATTCCTCCTGAGGAACGGCTACTGGTGACATTACGGTACGTAATATTTAAAAACCAAGGGGTGCGGTCTGATGGTTTTTTTTTTAATTTAGAATTCAAAACCTTGGGTAATTAGTTTTCGTGAATGTACTAGTATTTTATTTTATAGTTTTTTAAAATAATATACATAAATATTAATTTTACTTCTTTGTCTGTTCACAGATTCCTGGCGACTGGAGAAACCCTATCTTCACTACACTTCCAGTACCGTATTGGAATCTCTACCTTGTCTGGAATTGTTGCGGACACCTGCCGGGCTCTCTGGAATGTTCTTTGTCCAGAATTTATGCCCCTGCCCACCGCTGAAAAGTGGATGGAAATTGCTGACAAATTCTGGACGGTATGCAATTTCCCCAACTGTTTGGGAGCTGTTGATGGTAAACACATACGGATCATCAAACCCAAAAGAACAGGATCTGATTACTATAATTACAAAAAGTACTTTTCAATTGTACTCATGGCCATTGCGGATGCCGGTTGTATGTTTGTAGCAGTGGACATTGGAGCATTTGGCCGTGGTAATGACTCACAGGCTATTAAAAACTCAGACATGGGCCGGAGGTTGTATGGCAACCAATTTAATTTCCCTATACCACGGCCTCTTCCTCACACCGAAGCTCCGCCACTGCCCTTTGTAATGGTTGGGGATGAGGCTTTTCAAATGTGCGCAAACTTACTGAAACCCTACTCCAGCCGGGACTTGGACCACACCAAAAAAATATTTAATTACAGGCTGACCAGGGCCAGAAGAACTTGCGAGTGTGCTTTTGGGATTCTTGTCTCCAGATGGCGAATTCTCGGCACAGCCATTAATCTTAAACTTGAAACAGTCGATGAGGTGGTGAAGGCCTGTGTGGTTCTACATAATTTTGTGATGGCTAAAGAGCACCCGACCTTTGAACTGGACGATGATGCTCCTAACCCATTGCCTGAATTCACTCAGCACCCTCTCAGGTCATCCGTTGAAGTTGGCCAAATGAGGGACCAATTTGCGGCCTACTTTATTTCTGATGTAGGACGGGTGCACTGGCAAGATGAAATGTTGTAAGAATGTTTTCGTTTGTTTATGGTAATAAAAAACCTTATTTGATACCATTACTGAGTGCACTATATTTTTTACACTCCAATTAAATAAAAAAACTTCCCATGTATACCGGTGAATTTTTTGATGTTCTCACACCTGGGCAGGTAAATACACATATGAGTTAAAATGCAGCATTGCTAGTCTGCGTGACATATATTGGAACGTAAGCAAAGCTGCATGTTAAATATGATGTGTATTAACCAGGCCATGATTGATAACTATAACCAGGCCATGATTGATAAATAGTTATGATTATGACTTTTGAGTGACGTTGGTAGGATTGGGTTTCAGGAAACCAAATTTTTTCAAAAGAAAATTGTCCAACTAGTGTAAAAAAAAAAAAAGTATGTGATTCGTTCAAAACCCAACCCCAATGCAAGTCAATGGGGAATAAAAGTCAGCATTGAGTGGATGAATGTAATCAGCTCAATTCCAACTTTTATTTAACATTAACTAAAACTGTGGTAGTGTTTAGAAAGAAAATTATTTTTTTAGAAAGATACTTATTTTTTTATACAAGTTTCACCAGTTTTTCAGGAAACCAGATCCTAGTCGGTAAAACTCGAGTTATTATACTAGGCCTTGGTATGACTATACTAGGCCTTGGTATTTAACACATGATTATACTAGGCCTTGGTATTTATTATACTAGGCCTTGTTATTTCACATATGACTATACCAAGCCTTGGTATTTAACATATGTTAAATACAAAGGTCTAGTATAGTCATATGACTAGGCCTTGGTTTTTAACATATTACGTGTATTTACACATCAGTGTGTGAGTGGCGCCAAAAACATTAATCAAACTTTGTAATGGTGAACCACAAATGTAAATTTATTTTTAACCACAAAAATAAAAAAAAAACACTTTATTTTTTTCGGCGTTTGGGGGCAGATGGTTGCAATTTGGGGGTGTGCAGGGAAGATGCAACACTTGCAGTTGAAGACGGTGTTTGAGGGGAAGGGGCAACAAAACTTGTGGGGGAAGGTAGTCCAGTTAAGGGAATTAAACTAGGAACACTTGGAGGAGAGGAAATAGGTTCAGGAACATTTGTTCGAAGTGCATGTCGCCGTAGGCTTGTCTGCCTGGACCTACTTTGCCCCAATGCCCGCCTTGAATGATTTCGCCTAGAACTTGGGGAAAATATTGAATGGAGGTCCCCCGTCTGCTGCTGTGGCTGCTGCTGAGGTGGCTGCTGCTGCTGTGTCTGCTGCTACGGTGGCTGTTGCTGCTGCTGCTGTGGCTGCTGCTGCGGTGGCTGCTGCTGCGGTGGCTGCTGCTGATGCTCTTGGTTGGCAGTGCTCGTCCTTGCAGGAGGACTGGTGGCGGCAGTGATGGTCCAGGTTTGCGGAGTGGTGGTAGCAGGGCTACTACATGTTGTTGTAGCGGCAGGGCTGTTCCACGTTTGCCTAGTGGTGGCTGAGCTCCACGCATGCATGGGGGTGGCGGTGGTGCTCCAGACAGGAGCAGTGTTTGCCATGGTGGTGTTGGTGAAGTGACCAGCTGCACTCAGACTTGTGGTGGTGTAACGGTGGTTGTCCTGGCTTTGAATAGAGGTGTCCATGCAGTGGTATGCAGCACAAGTCGGTAGTGAGGTGAAGCGAGTCAATGGTGGCACAGGTGGAAATGACACCACTGACTGCTGACCGTACCGATTATGCTGCATACCCTGCAAGAAAGCATTGTTGCCGGCCTGCAGCACATTCAGCTGTTGCTCAGGACTAAGGTGTTCCGCCATGCCCTTTTCAATCTTACTAAAAAAATGGTGCGCTGGTTTGTTGAGGTCGGCCTCTAGACGGTCAAGGCGCTGTTCGACAGAATTGAAGCGGTGTTCAAAGTGGTTAAAACCACATTCCATGAGTGCAAAACCGCTTTCAACTCTGTCGGACAGCGACTTGAGGCTGGCATTAAAGGCCTCGCTCAAGTGCATAAACTCGGGCAAGACATTCCTGTCCAAGGCCCTCTGCCGCTGGCGGGTAGTGCCTGCCTAACCAGTGGCAGAGACCTGGGACAGGGGAACACCTGATGGCCCAGCTTCCTGGTCACCAGCTGTGTGTGTGGCTGACCTGCAAGGTGCTTCCTGGCTGTCGGATGGCTGGGACGGGTCAGAGGACGTCCGAGGAAGGACCGCTCCAGGGCCAGGTTGCAGGGTGCTGCTCCAGGTGCTGTGGAAGAAAGGAAAATCATTACTACCATGCCTTTACAAGAAGCATCAGCTGTGGATTAGAAAAACACAGATTAATAAAAATAAAAACCCAAATTTTGAATACTTACGATCTCGTGGCAAGGACCGGTCTTAGGAACTGCAACGCGTGATAGTAACGGTATCTAGTTCTGGTCCTTAATGCAGATCCACTGCGAACCTGGCCCTCAGCACGAACATCACTGTTGAAGCGGTCCTTGATCGAACGCCAACGTGTTCGGACTTTGTCCACTGTTGGAAAAAAATAAACAGTGTCATCAAGGACAACAGTCACTGCGGCACAATACAGCAATACAATACTCAAAGCAGTCACTGTAGAGCCCGATGACACTGTTGGGTTTCCTGCTAGAATATATCTAGCATGAAACCCAACAGTGTCATCAAGGACAACAGTCACTGCGGCACAATACAGCAATACAATACTCAAAGCAGTCACTGTATAGCCCGATGACACTGTTGGGTTTCCTGCTAGAATATATCTAGCATGAAACCCAACAGTGTCATCAAGGACAACAGTCACTGCGGCACAATACAGCAATACAATACTCAAAGCAGTCACTGTATAGCCCGATGACACTGTTGGGTTTCCTGCTAGAATATATCTAGCACGAAACCCAACAGTGTCATCAAGGACAACAGTCACTGCGGCACAATACAATACTCAAAGCAGTCACTGTATAGCCCGATGACACTGTTGGGTTTCCTGCTAGAATATATCTAGCACGAAACCCAACAGTGTCATCAAGGACAACAGTCACTGCGGCACAATACAGCAATACAATACTCAAAGCAGTCACTGTATAGCCCGATGACACTGTTGGGTTTCCTGCTAGAATATATCTAGCACGAAACCCAACAGTGTCATCAAGGACAACAGTCACTGCGGCACAATACAGCAATACAATACTCAAAGCAGTCACTGTATAGCCCGATGACACTGTTGGGTTTCCTGCTAGAATATATCTAGCACGAAACCCAACAGTGTCATCAAGGACAACAGTCACTGCGGCACAATACAGCAATACAATACTCAAAGCAGTCACTGTATAGCCCGATGACACTGTTGGGTTTCCTGCTAGAATATATCTAGCACGAAACCCAACAGTGTCATCAAGGACAACAGTCACTGCGGCACAATACAGCAATACAATACTCAAAGCAGTCACTGTAGAGCCCGATGACACTGTTGGGTTTCCTGCTAGAAAATATCTAGCACGAAGCCCAACAGTGCCATCAAGGACAACAGTCACTGCGGCACAATACAGAGCAGGGAAATACTTACTAAACGCCTTTTTGGAGGATGCTGTGGCGCTGTCCCAGCCATCCATCAACGCTGCGGCCACCTTATTCCATAGCCGCCGTGTCACCACATTGTCCTTGTACAGCCGGTCACGGCTGTCCCACAACGGGGCACGCTCCTGGACCGGGCAGATGAGCTGCTCATTATCCAGGTAGACGTCTTCTTCCCATTGTGGAACCTAGACAAAACACATTCATTAGATTAATCAAGTTTAAATTGAATAAAAAGTAAAAAAAAAAAAAAAAACAGAAAAGATGAAAAATAGAAGATAAAAAATAAAGAACATTACAAATCATTTCATACATACATTCCGTATCACCACCGGGACTTGGCTTCGCTGCTCCTGCTCTTCGCCCTCAGTAGTCCCGTCCGCAGAAGATGATGATGTCTTAAAAAAAATAAAAACAAACGCAAGAGATTTGGAGTAGCAGCAGATATACTTACCAGATGCACGAAAATAATCACCTCACGGTCTGCTTGCGCCAATTCCTGCCGCGATGGGGAATATTCTGATTCTGAAGACATGCTGCATGTAAAAATAATAAAAATCATTAGTACATACACAATTGAAAAGGACAGGCATACGATGTAATAATACTCACATTCTTGACGCTGATAGAAGAGGAGTTTGTTGGTGAATGTCTGCTCTCCATTCTGTCACTGTATTTGTGGTACAGTGTTGGCAGACACCTCCTTTATATAGACTTTTTTTTTTTACTTTAGAATTTTATAACTTGTCTAAATAGTGGACACCAAAAAAAAACGCAGCGCTAAAAAAACGCATACATGCGCATGCCAGTGCGCACGTATGCGCATCCATAGGCCATAATGGCCTTTTTTAGCGCAAAACGTGCGCATACGTGCGCATGTGCTTTTTTGAAGTGGTTGGGCGGACCAAAAAATGCAACATGTAGCGTCTGGAAAATAAAATCGCACACCACAAAAAAACGCAGCGCACGAAAAACGCATACGTGCACATGCCAATGCGCACATGTGCGAGCCCATGTTAAATATAGGGGAAAAAAGCACATGCGCACGTATGCGTTTTTTTCAAGCACAAAAAAACGCAAATGTGAAACCAGCCTAAAACACAGCAGAAAAAAAAAAATTAAACAAAGGGCTGAAATGGCACTATTTTGAGCGCAATGATATACGATGCCTGTGATGCAGATACCCCACTTTAAAATATTTGGCCTGCTTTTTTGGCAGCAAAATAGTGTCAATAACTAGACTAACACACAACAACAAAAAAAGACCAATAGAGGCCTGAAATGCCACAACTTTTAGCACAATGATAGATGATCCATGTGGCAGACAAAAACAGTTTAAAATATCTGCCCTATAGGTAAATATTTTTTTTAAGCAAACTGGTGTCAAGAACTTCTATAAGACATGCCAAAAAATTTTACACTTCCAAAAAAATGGCAGAATTTTATGCGCACTCAGATGTGACGGACAAACCCCTGTTTAACCCCTTTCTAACATGCGATGTACTATCCCATCCATGGTACCCGGGCCCGTATGACCGGAGATGGGATAGTACGTTACCACGATCAGCAGCGCTCATGGGGGGGGGGGGGGGGGGGGGAGTGCCGCTGATCAAACCGCCCCCGGCACATTAACCTCAGGCACTCTGCGATCAAACATGATCGCAGTGTACAGGGAAGAATCTCATAGGGAGTGGGCTAATTGCGTGCTTCCCTGAGACCCTGGGAGCAGTGCCATGTGTTGTCGCTGCTCCGAGGGTCTGCTCCTTGCAGGCCCACAGATCCAAGATGGCCGCGGGGACCTTTGGGGTCCTGCAGGGAAGCTGCTTTTTCAGTGCCTGCTGAGAGCCCCTGCAGCGCATGTCAGATCGCTGATCGCTGATCTGACAGCGCTGTGAAAAGTGTCAGATCAGCGATCTGTGTAATAAGCAAAATAGGGCGCACTAACTGTGCCAATAACCAACCATATATACAAGGATAGGTGCCGCAACAGTGGGATAACTATAAAGGAAGAAGAGAAAAGCACCACTGCAAGGAGCGCGCACTAAACTCAATGAGATAGAAAATATTTATTGATACAAAAAGGATATTAAAAACATCATAAAAACATGATAGGCATCCCACAATAACATAATGGCTGGATATAACATATATAGCATATATATCTTATTGTAATGATACACATGTAATCCAACCAATTAAGAACATAACTCAGCGACCACCCTAAAATAGGCTCATGGGGACCACAAGGCCCTAATATTATATAGTGACTGCATTAAATGCTTCAACCCACATAGTCATACATACTCACTATTAAAGGCATATAGGCCACAATAGGCCACATAACTGAATGGCCAGAATCAACCACCCAATGTTTCCAAATGCCACACCAGACAATTCTCCAGAGCACAATAGGCGGTAAAGCTATATTGAGATCAATCACAAGTGGGTGCCCAACCCAGGACCGTACCCCACGCGTATCGCCACAACCCGTGTGGCTTCGTCAGGGGAAGTGAGCTAACTGAGGTCCAGACTGCTTTAAGTACCTTACTGAGGCCCAGGTGTATGTAGTTATGCGCTGTAATGGAGCCACCTCCATCATGAGATCTGAATCAGAGACCGGCGTCCCGGTCTCATGAAGGAACATGGCCACCGCGCATGCGCTATGTGAGCCATATCAGCTATCATACAAAAGCAAGAGCTTCATTCAGTGATGTCCCCCCCGGGACAATAAAATAAAGTAAAAAAAAAATAAAAAAAATACGTGTAAAAATAATTTATAAACAATCCCTAAATAAATTAAAACAAAAAAAATTCTCTAATAAATTCTTATTTTTAAATAAAAAATAATAAAAGTACAGATATTTAGTATTGCCGCGTCTGTAACGACCCGCCCTATAAAACTGTCCACTAGTTAACCCGCCGAACAAAAAGTGCAATAACGCACAATCAAAAAAGCGGATATAAATAACCATGGTACTGCTGAAAATGTTATCTTGTCCCGCAAAAAACGAGCCACCATACAGCATCAGCGAAAAAAAAGTTATAGCTTGCAGAATAAAGCGATGCAAAAATAATAATTTTTTATATAAAATTGCTTTTATTGCATATAAGCACCAAACATAAAAAAATAGAAATGAGATATTACTGTAATCATACTGACCCAAAGAATAAAACCGCTTTATCAATTTTACCACACAGAGAAAGGTGTAAACGCCCCCCCAAAAGAAATTCATGAAATGCTGTTTTTTGTTCATTCTGTGTCCCCAAAAAAATCGGAATTATAAGCGAACAACAAATGTCACGTGCCTGAAAATGGTACCAATTAAAACGTCACCTTGTGGCGCAAAAAATTAGACGTCACATGACTGTGTGGGTCAAAATACGAAAAAATTATAGCTCTCAAAATGTCGAGATGCAAAAACTACTTTTACAATAAAAATCGTCTTTTAGTGTGTGACAGCTACCAAGCATAAAAACCCCCCTTTATCACCCCCTCAGGCTGGTTTCACATTTGCGTTTTTTTGCCCTGGAAAAAAACGCATACGTGCGCATGCGTTTTTCCCCTATATTTAACATGGGTGCGCATACCTGCGCGCTGGCATGCGCACGTATGCGATTTTCATGCGCTGCGTTTTTTTGGGGTGTGCGTTTGTATTTTCCAGACGCAGCATGTTGCATTTTTTGGCCCTGCAAAAAAGCGCATGCGCACGTATGCGCACGTTTTGCGCTAAAAATGGCCATTATAGCCTATGGATGCGCATACGTGCGCACTGGCATGCGCATGTATGCGTTTTTTTAGCTCTGCGTTTTTTTGGTGGTGTCCACTTGTTGTACTAGTTATAATCTTCTAAAGTAAAAAAAAAAAAGTCTATATAAAGGAGGTGCCTGCCAAAACTCTGCCACTACTACACTGACAGATTGGAGAGCAGACAGTCAACAAGGAACCCATCTTCTATCAGCGAAGAATGTGAGTATATTACATTATATGCCTGTCCTTTTAAATTATGTATGTACTAATGATTTTTATTATTTTTACATGCAGTATGTCTTCAGAATCCGAGTATTCCCCATCGCGGCAGGAATTGGCGCAAGCAGACCGTGAGGTGATTATTTTCGTGCATCTGGTAAGTATATCTGCTGCTTCTCCAAATCTCTTACGTTTTTTTCAACTTTTTTAAGACATCGTCATCATCATCTTCTGCGGACGGGACTAGTGAGGGCGAAGAGCAGGAGCAGCGAAGCCAACTCCCGGTGGTGATACGGAATGTATGTATCAAATGATTTGTAATGTTCTTTATTTTTTATCTTCTATTTTTACTCTTTTTTATGTTCCTTTTTTTGTAACTTTTTATTCAATTTAAATTTGATTATTCTAATGAATGTGTTTTGTCTAGGTTCCACAACGGGATGAAGACGTCTACCTGGATAATGAGCAGCTCATCAGCCTGGTCCAGGAGCGTTCGCCGTTGTGGGACAGCCGTGACCGGCTGCACAAGGACATTGTGGTGACCCGGCGGCTATGGAATGAGGTGGCTGCAGCGTTGATGGATGGCTGGGACAGCGCCACAGCATCCTCCAAAAAGGCGTTTAGTAAGTATTTCCCTGCTCTGTATTGTGCCGCAGTGACTGTTGTCCTTGACGGCACTGTTGGGTTTCGTGCTAGGCATATTCTAGCAGGAAACCCAACAGTGTCATCGGGGTCTACAGTGACTGCTTTGAGTATTGTATTGCTACATTGTGCCGCAGTGACTGTTGTCCTTGACGGCACTGTTGGGTTTCGTGCTAGGTGTATTCTAGCAGGAAACCCAACAGTGTCATCGGGGTCTACAGTGACTGCTTTGAGTATTGTATTGCTACATTGTGCCGCAGTGACTGTTGTCCTTGACGGCACTGTTGGGTTTCGTGCTAGGTGTATTCTAGCAGGAAACCCAACAGTGTCATCGGGGTCTACAGTGACTGCTTTGAGTATTGTATTGCTACATTGTGCCGCAGTGACTGTTGTCCTTGACGGCACTGTTGGGTTTCGTGCTAGGTGTATTCTAGCAGGAAACCCAACAGTGTCATCGGGGTCTACAGTGACTGCTTTGAGTATTGTATTGCTACATTGTGCCGCAGTGACTGTTGTCCTTGACGGCACTGTTGGGTTTCGTGCTAGGTGTATTCTAGCAGGAAACCCAACAGTGTCATCGGGGTCTACAGTGACTGCTTTGAGTATTGTATTGCTACATTGTGCCGCAGTGACTGTTGTCCTTGACGGCACTGTTGGGTTTCGTGCTAGATGTATTCTAGCAGGAAACCCAACAGTGTCATCGGGGTCTACAGTGACTGCTTTGAGTATTGTATTGCTACATTGTGCCGCAGTGACTGTTGTCCTTGACGGCACTGTTGGGTTTCGTGCTAGGTGTATTCTAGCAGGAAACCCAACAGTGTCATCGGGGTCTGCAGTGACTGCTTTGAGTATTGTATTGCTACATTGTGCCGCAGTGACTGTTGTCCTTGACGGCACTGTTTTTTTTTTAACAACAGTGGACAAAGTCCGAACACGTTGGCGTTCGATCAAGGACCGCTTCAACAGTGATGTTCGTGCTGAGGGCCAGGTTCGCAGTGGATCTGCGTCAAGGACCAGAACTAGATACCGTCACTATCACGCGTTGCAGTTCCTAAGACCGGTCCTTGCCACAAGATCGTAAGTATTATAAATTTTGGGTTTTTATTTTTATTAATCTGTGTTTTTCTAATCCACAGCTGATGCTTCTTGTAAAGGCATGGTAGTAATGATTTTCCTTTCTTCCACAGCACCTGGAGCAGCACCCTGCAACCTGGCCCTGGAGCGGTCCTTCCTCGGACGTCCTCTGACCCGTCCCAGCCATCTGACAGCCAGGAAGCACCTTGCAGGTCAACCACACACACAGCTGGTGACCAGGAAGCTGGGCCATCAGGTGTTCCCCTGTCCCAGGTCTCTGCCACTGGTTATGCGGGCACTACCCGCCAGCGGCAGAGGGCCTTGGACAGGAATGTCTTGCCCGAGTTTATGCATTTGAGCGAGGCCTTTAATTCCAGCCTCAAGTCACTGTCCGACAGAGTTGAAAGCGGTTTTGCACTCATGGAACGTGGTTTTAACCACTTTGAACACCGCTTCAATTCTGTAGAACAGCGCCTTGACCATCTGGAGGCCGACCTCAACAGACCAGCACACCATTTTTTTAGTAAGATTGAAAAGGGCATGGCGGAACACCTTAGTCCTGAGCAACAGCTGAATGTGCTGCAGGCCTGCAACAATGCTTTCTTGCAGGCTATGCAGCATAATCGGTACGGTCAGCAGTCAGTGGTGTCATTTCCACCTGTGCCACCATTGACTCGCTTCACCTCACTACCGACTTGTGCTGCATACCACTGCACGGACACCTCTATTCAAAGCCAGGACACCCACCGTTACACCACCACAAGTCTGAGTGCAGCTGGTCACTTCACCGACACCACCATGGCAAGCGCTGCTCCTGTCTGGAGCACCACCGCCACTCCCATGCATGCGTGGAGCTCAGCCACCACTAGGCAAACATGGAACAGCCCTGCCGCTACAACAACATGTAGTAGCCCTGCCACCACCACTCTGCAAACCTGGACCATCACTGCCGCCACCAGTCCTCCTGCAAGGACGAGCACTGCCAACGAAGAGCAGCAGCAGCAGCCACCTCAGCAGCAGCAGCCACCTCAGCAGCAGCCACCTCAGCAGCAGCAGCAGCCACCTCAGCAGCAGCAGCCACCTCAACAGCAGCAGCAACCACCTCAGCAGCAGCAGCCACCTCAGCAGCAGCAGCAGCCACCTCAGCAGCAGCCGCCACCTCAGCAGCAGCAGCAGCCACCTCAGCAGCAGCAGCCACACCAGCAGACGGGGGACCTACATTCAATATTTGCCCCTAGTTCAAGGCGAAATCTATCAAGGCGGGCATTGGGCCAAAGTCGGTCCAGGCACACAAGCCTACGGCGACATGCCATTACAACTAATGTACCTGAACAGATTTCCTCTCCTCCAAGTGTTCCTAGTTTAATTCCCTTAACTGGACTACCTTCCCCCACAAGTTTTGTTGCCCCTTCCCCTCAAACACCGTCTTCAACTGCAAGTGTTGCATATTCCCTGCACACCCCCAAATTGAAACCATCTGCCCCCAAACGCCGGAAAAAATAATTTTTTGGTTTATTTTTGTGATTAAAAATAAATTTACATTTGTGGTTCACCATTACAAAGTTTCATTAATGTTGTTTGCGCCGCTCACACACACTGATGGGTAAATACATGTTAAAAACCAACCCAAGGCCTAGTATAGTCATATGTGAAATAACACGGACTAGTATAGTCATACCAAGGCCTAGTGTAATAACTCGAGTTTTACCAACTTGGATCTGGTTTCATGAAAAACAAACTGTTGAAACTTGTCTTAAAAATAAGTTTCTTTATAGTTTTACCAGTTTGTTTTTTGTGAAACAAGATGCTAGTTGTTAAAAATCGAGTTATTACAGTAGGCCTTGGTATGACTATACTAGGCCGTGGTATTTCACATATTACTATACTACTAGCCCCAAGGCCTACTATACTCATATTTGAAATACCACGGCCTAGTGTAGTCATTCCAAGGCCTAGTGTAATAACTCTAGTTTTACCAACTAGAATCGGGTTTCATGAAAAACAAACTGTTGAAACTTGTCAAGTTTCACCAGTTTGTTTTTCGTGAAACAAGATCCTAGTTGGTAAAATTCGAGTAGGCCTTGGTATGACTATACTAGGCCGTGGTATTTCACATATGACTATACTAGTAGGCCCAAGGCCTACTATACTCATATTTGAAATACCACGGCCTAGTGTAGTCATTCCAAGGCCTAGTGTAATAACTCTAGTTTTACCAACTAGAATCTGGTTTCATGAAAAACAAACTGTTGAAACTTGTCTAAAAAATAAGTTTCTTTCTAGTTTCACCAGTTTGTTTTTTGTGAAACAAGATGCTAGTTGTTAAAAATCGAGTTATTACAGTAGGCCTTGGTATGACTATACTAGGCCGTGGTATTTCACATATTACTATACTACTAGCCCCAAGGCCTACTATACTCATATTTGAAATACCACGGCCTAGTGTAGTCATTACAAGGCCTAGTGTAATAACTCTAGTTTTACCAACTAGAATCTGGTTTCATGAAAAACAAACTGTTGAAACTTGTCAAGTTTCACCAGTTTGTTTTTCGTGAAACAAGATCCTAGTTGGCAAAAATCAAGTAGGCCTTGGTATGACTATACTAGGCTGTGGTATTTCACATATGACTATACTAGTAGGCCCAAGGCCTACTATACTCATATTTGAAATACCACGGCCTAGTATAGTCATTCCAAGGCCTAGTGTAATAACTTGTAAGTTGGAATGGAGCAGATTACATTCATCCACTCAATGCTGACTTGTATTCCCCATGGACTTTCATTGGGGTTGGGTTTTGAGGGTTGTGTTTTGAGAAAATCACATACTTTTTTTTCAACTAGTTGCACAATTTTCTCTTGAAAAAAATTGGTTTCCTGATTCATGGCCTGCAGCTTTGCTCGTTCCAATATATTTCACGCAGACTAGCAATGCTGCATTTTAACTCATATGTGTATTTACCTGCCCAGGTGTGTGAACATCAAAAAATTCAGTTATACATGGGAAGTTTTTTATTTAATTGGAGTTTAAAAAATATAGTGCACTCAGTAATGGTATCAAATAAGGTTTTTTATTACCATAAACAAACAAAAACATTACACCATTTCATCTTGCCAGTGCACCCGTCCTACATCAGAAATAAAGTAGGCCGCAAATTGGTCCCTCATTTGGCCAACTTCAACGGATGACCTGAGAGTGTGCTGAGTGAATTCAGGCAATGGGTTAGGAGCATCATCGTCCAGTTCAAAGGTCGGGTGCTCTTTAGTCATCACAAAGTTATGTAGAACCACACAGGCCTTCACCACCTCATCGACTGTTTCAAGTTTAAGATTAATGGCCGTGCCCAGAATTCGCCATCTGGAGACAAGAATCCCAAAAGCACACTCGACAGTTCTTCTGGCCCTGGTCAGCCTGTAATTAAATATTTTTTTGGTGTGGTCCAAGTCCCGGCTGGAGTAGGGTTTCAGTAAGTTTCCGCACATTTGAAAAGCCTCATCGCCAACCATTACAAAGGGCAGTGGCAGAGCTTCGGTGTGAGGAAGAGGCCGTGGCATAGGGAAATTAAATTGGTTGCCATACAACCTCCGGCCCATGTCTGAGTTTTTAAAAGCCTGTGAGTCATTACCACGGCCAAATGCTCCAATGTCCACTGCTACAAACATACATCCGGCATCCGCAATCGCAATGAGTACTATTGAAAAGTACTTTTTGTAATTATAGTACTCAGATCCCGTTCTTTGGGGTTTGATGATCCGTATGTGTTTACCATCAACAGCTCCCAAACAGTTGGGAAAATTGCATACTGTCCAGAATTTGTCAGCAATTTCCATCCACTTTTCAGCGGTGGGCAGGGGCATAAATTCTGGACAAAGAACATTCCAGAGAGCCCGGCAGGTGTCAGCAACAATTCCAGACAAGGTAGAGATTCCAATATGGTACTGGAAGTGTAGTGAAGATAGGGTTTCTCCAGTCGCCAGGAATCTGTGAACAGACAAAGAAGTAAAATTAATATTTATGTATATTATTTTAAAAAACTATAAAATAAAATATTAGTACATTCACGAAAACTAATTACCCAAGGTTTTGAATACTAAATTTAAAAAAAAAACATCAGACCGCACCCCTTGGTTTTTAAAACATACCGTAATGTCACCAGTAGCCGTTCCTCAGGAGGAATCGCACGACGGAGCTGTGTGTCCTGTCTCCGGATGGATTGTTGGACACGAGCAAGCAAATCCATGAAACTTTCGTGGGACATCCGGATATAATCTGTAAATTTCTCCGGGTTTGACTGGAGCTCGCTGTAGAGGGTGTGGTATGCCCCACGGCTCTCCCGGAGTTCAACAATCGGATGTATCCACATACGCCGCCGTCTTCGCTGCCTCTCTCTCTTCCTTTGTTCATGGCAAGCAACTGCATACGCCTGAGCCATCGCGATGTCCAAATCCAAGTTGAAGTGAAAACTCTTCCAGCGCAGATCCATGGTCACGAGAAGAATCAAGCAAATGTGAAGAATACTGTAGACAGGGTCTATATATTAACATACCACACCCACAATGAAGTCCCATTGGTCTTGTGTGTTGTTGAATGGTTGTTTTTTCTTTTTTGTGGGGTTTTTCCAAAATCTGTAAAAAAACGCAAACGCACAAAAAACGCATACAAACGCGCAAAAACGCTGCGTTTTTTTCCTGCATGCGCATAAAAATGCTTGAAAAAAACGCAGCGTTTGTATGCATTTGTATGCGTTTTTTCAATGCGTTTTTTTGCGGGAAAAACGCGCTGCAAAAAAAATTTTCCCGCTAGGGTTAGGGTTGGAGTTAGAATTGGGGGGTTTCCACTGTTTAGGCACATCAGGGGCTCTCCAAACGCATCATGGCGTCTGATCTCAATTCCAGCCAATTCTGAGTTGAAAAAGTCTAAAGACTCAAAAAGCTAATGCAGGGGTGCAGATCAGTGGTCATAAACAGTAATCAAAAAGAAAAGAGAAAGCAAGACCACTATATGAAGTGTACACCACCAATATATTATAAAAGGGAAAAAGCTATATTGACAACATGAATAAAAACACTTAAAAAACAATCAAGCAACCCGCATAAACCCTGCTTCCACACCTTGTGCAGGCAATCATATAAATAGATATAAACCATATGTAAATAGATCAATATACAATATGGTCACATGTAACCAATTATACTGTATCTAGCTTCAATTAATCCTAAAATTGTACTGAAAGTGGAGAACTACAAAACTGGCACCCACTGTGACAGAAGAAATCCCCAAATATACAGTATGTATAGAGTGTGGAATCCACAGGATATATTCACTGGGAAAAAAAACCCCATGAGAAATGTAACCTGTCACAGTGTGGCACACTGCACCCTATCCCAATCATATATGCACCCTGATCTATAATATAACAGGCTAAGCGTCACTCTGTCTGAAGCCTTTATAGACTGCGCAAGCGTGACGCACCTGCGCAGTCTGGTTTCAGACAAAATTAGGCATCCAGCGGTGAGGAGTGTGTATGACGTCGGAGATGGCGGTACACGTACACACTGCATACCGCGATCTCGGGCGCCATACTTACATACTTACCTGACCGGGAGGAGCGTTGCCGAAGCGCTTCTCTTCGGCCAGAGACCGGGGCAGGAGTGTGGCCGGAATCGCGCATGCGCATAGCGCCATCCAGCGCCATTTTACTGAAGACACATTTGCAGTGTGTCTTCAGCAACATGGCGCCGAACAGCACTCTGGGCATGCACGTACTCCGGTGCCAGACTCCTCCCCCGAACCATAGCAGAACGTCACAGCGCTTGAGCACAGGAAAGAAGGGTGAGTATAAATGTTTTTTTGTATATGTGTAGTTTAATAGGGGTGAGGGGGACCATGCATACCAGGAAAGGGGGGAGAGGGGACCATGCATACCAGTATTGGGGGGTGAGTGGACCACGCAAAACAGGATAGGGGGGTGAGGGGACCAGGAATACCAGGAAAGGGGAGTGAGGGGACCATGCATACCAGGAAAGGGGGGTGAGGCGACCACGCAAACCAGCAAAGGAGGGTGAGGGGACCACGCATACCATGAAAGGAGGGTGGGGGGACCATGCATACCACATAAGGGGGGTGAGGGGACCATGCATACCACGAAAGGGGGGTTAGGGGACCATGCATACCACAAAAAGGGGTGTGTGGGGACCATGCATACCTGGATTGGGGGGTGAGGGGACCATGCATACCAGGATTGGGGGGTGAGGGTTAGCATGCATACCAGGATTGGGGGGGTGAGGGGACCATGCATACCAGAATTGGGGGGTAAGAAGACCATGCATACCAGGATGGGGGGGTGAGAGGACCATGCATACCAGGATAGGGGGAGTGAGAGGGCCATGCATACCAGGATAAGGGGGGGTGAGTGGACCATGCATACTAGGAAGGGGGGTGAGAGGACCATGCATACCATGATGGGGGGTGAGAGGACCATGTATACTAGGATAGGGGGGTGAGAGGACCAATCATACCTGGATAGGGGGGTGAGAGGACCATGCATACCAGGATAGGGGGTGAGAGGACCATGCATACCAGGATACGGGAGTGAGAGGACTATGCATACCAGGATAGGGGGTGAAGGGACCATGCATACCAGGATTGGGGGGTGAGAGGACCATGCATACCAGGATTTGGGGGTGAGGGGGCCATGCATGCCAGGATGAGGAATAGGGTGACATGCTTACCAGGATTGTTGGGGTGAGGGTACCATGCATACCAGTATAGGGATGAGGGGTGCCATGCACACCAGGATGGGAGGGGGGCAGCACATACCAGGATGGGAGACCATATACCAATAAAAATGCTCGCCACCCGGGCATAGAACAGGATAATAGCTAGTAACTATATATATGTACAAGCCACTAGCTGATGAGAGGCAAATACACTGTCATGAGTGGTAAAATGAATACAAAGTCAGTGCTTCAAATGGACACACAATAAATCTCTGGAGCAAGTTAGAAATAAAGCACTGGTGGCAAAAGCAAGGAGATTGTGTAAAGAAAGCAGCACACAGGTATCCCAATGGGCAATTGCCTGTATGTGATGCTATATATCAGGAAGGTATATAAAAATCACCCCACAAGAATGAAAAAAAGGCAAATGCCTATATGTAATGCTGTAGGATGGTTCCTCGGATTCATGAAAGAATTTGCTCGCTTATCTACTGGGGAGTAATCAAAAGTCCATCCAGGGGGCCAGTATGGAGGAAGCGGGGCATAGAGGCGGGTTGCCTAATGCATGTCGCCGTTACAAGAACAGCTTCATCAGAGGAAGTGTGAACAGTGTTGTCAGTCAGACTTTAAATACCTTGAGTGTGGCTAATCATAGGCAGCATGTATGCGGCAGCATTTAAGTCCAAAAGTGGAACAGGCAAGGAGCATGGAGGACAAGCAGACGTTTGTGCCCATAGTTGACTAGTGCGCACGCGCTGGTAAGATAAACCAGCGAGACGCATCAGACAGCCAAAGAATGTGTGCACTATGCATGCTCGGCTCCCGGGAGCAGACATGAGCAAGTAAAAAAGATGCACAAGGACAGTATAGATTTATAGGGTATAGTTGAGGCCATAAATGGTCCCATTCGCCCACCCAGTACCCAGATACAAGGCTGCTAGAAAAACTCAAGCAAAAACGAAAATAATGAAAAAAAAATGTTTGTAAAAAAAAATAATAACAAGGAAAGAAAAAATATATATAAATAAATGTAATGAAAAATATGTGAAAAAAATCATAAAAGAAAATGTGAAAAATATGTTTAATAATGAAAAAGTACAAGAAAAAACATAATGAAAAAACAAAAACAAAACAATAAGAAGGGGCCACACACACTGCAAATGGATATGGAAGCATGTATTCATATGGTATAAAAGGATAAGTCCCTGGTCTGGGTCTGACATGAAGATGCTTCTCTCATATTGCCTGGATCTTCTTCAACTTCTCCCTTTCATGGATTGATTTCCTTTGATATATACGTCACACGGTGCGGGATGGATTGGCCGGAGAATTTTTTCTAAAATTTTTTCTTTAATTATATATGTGATAACATTGTGGCTTTGTATTCATCTGAGCAGATACTCTCTGGCAAGGGGTTCAATATATGGATATTCATATGGACTATTTCCTAGGATTTATTGTTCTCCTTCATCAACTTTGACCACTTATCCTTTTATACCATATGAATACATGCTTCCATATCCGCTTGCAGTGTGTGTGGCCCCTATTTATTGTTTTGTTTTTGTATCAATTTTTTTTCTTGTACTTTTTCGTTATTACACATATTTTTCACATTTTCTTTTATGATTGTTTTTTTCACATATTTTTTCATTACATTTATTTAGATTTTTTCTTTCCTTGTTATTTCCTTGCAAAAATTTTTTTTTTGCAAAAATTTTTTTTTCTTCATTATTTTCATTAACGCTATGTGTTTTTTGCACTGTATATTTTTTTTCTCAGGGTACAGCTGGGCCCAGATGGCTCTGTAAACTGTTTCATATGTTCACATGGTATGCATCTGGGTCGCCCTCCCAGGGCTGTGGGGTACTCGGTACCGGGCCAGTAACTCAGAGGGGAAGGTGTCACAGCAGCGGTGACCCGGTCCGTGGCCCTTGGCGCCCAATGTAAAAAGGGGATTGAATGGTGGAATGTAGTTGATTAGATGAATAGTTTGTGACGCCACCTGTGGTGCTCGCCAAGGGAGTTGTTAAGCCAACACTGCATGCAGCTCCTCTGGGACCGATGGTGTGATGCAGCAAAGATGTTAAAGCTCCCCACAGGTGAAGCTGTAGTCCCAGGGCAGTGTAGATGTGCATTGCGGAAAGGGTGCAGTGGTAGGTACAAGGATGTAGTGGTGCCGGGGAAGTAGCAGAAAGGAGGCAAGGACACGACAGGGTGCAGTTTCTTTACCTTTACTTGGCAAATGCAGTCCAGGGTCCTGACTACAGATGGTACAAGGCAGGCTAGCCTGGAAGCAATTCAGGGCTATCTCCCTCAGCAGATAGGTTGTGCAGTCTCCTTCCTAGCGCTCACTTGAGGTGCATCCAGTGCTGAGTTACACTGGAATTCCTCCTTATTATCGTCTCTCAGAATTCCTCGTATGGCAGACAGCTGTAGCCGCTATTTCTCTCTTGGCTCACACCGTGCTGTTGTGCCTCCGAGTCTTAGGTGGGAGTCGAGTATTTACAGCTTCCTACTCCTCTGGTGTCTGCTGCAGGACCATTAGTATCCATACAACCATGGAGACCAGGCTCCAGATCATGCGATGTCGCTGGAGATGAGCCCTTCCTCTCTGCTCGATCTCCCAGCTCCTTCTCCACGTCTGTACACTTCACCCTCCTCACACTAACTAACTGTTCCCTCCCTTGCCCTCAGAGAGCACTCCTCCCCCAATCCTGGTTCAGAGCTCCCTCTGTTGGCCTGGAGTGGGAACTGTGTTGCATGTATACTGTAGATAAACTGCTGGAGAGACCCTTCCTTGCTTCCAAGCCCGACATCACCCTCCCAGGAGGAAGGCAATGCCATTGTGGCGACTAGAGTTGAGCGAAACGGGTCGAACAATTTCAAAAGTCGCCGACTTTTGGCAAAGTCGGGTTTCATGAAACGAAACCCGACCCTAGGATGAGGTCGGCCACGAGGTCGGCGACTTACGCGCCAAAGTCGCGTTTCAAAAGTTTGTTTAGCGCTCTTTTTCAGCCAATCAGGATCCACGGACACTGTGGGCAACGTGATGACATAGGCAGGGGTCGCCACCATCTTTCAGAAGGGCATGCAAGTGATTGGCTTGCTTTGGTGGGCGTCACAGGGGTTATAAAAGGGCGTGCACGCCGACCGCCATCTCACTTCTGCCGATCTTAGCATAGGGAGAGGTTGCTGATTCTGTAGGGAGAGCGTTAGGCAGGGAAGAAGACAAAAAAACTGCTTCTGCTGCTAGCGATTTTGCCTGTGCAACACACCAGTCACTGTGTGTGCAGTGCAAGGGGAGGCTATATTGTGGTGGATCAGCTGTGTTGGTTGTTAGGCTGCCTTCTAAGGCTTCCTGACAGCTGCATTGCTGTTTCCCCACTGCTCTGCAAACTGCTTTTTTAAAAGCAATCCCAATTTTTTTTTTTGTCCTGCTAAGGTACTGAGCGTGCATTTATTCACACCATACAGCGGTGTACGCTCCTCACACAGTACCGTGTAACGGCTGTTATCACAGCCACAGTGAAGCTATCTGTGTGTCACTGTGGAAGGATAAGTGGAGGACTTGTTCCGTTCTTACAGACCTACACTCTAGGGAGATTCCTATTCTGCCCAATTCTACAATTCACTTTTTTCACACCTGTGCCATCGAGCCTGTGACATAGCGCTCTGATATTCAGTGGGCCTCACACAATCCAAAAGTGTCCAGTGTCCACAAGTGTCTGCAGAAATTCAAAATCTCCCTTATCCTGTAGTCACTTTTTTCACACCTGCTGCATCGAGCCTGTGACATAGCGCTCTGATATTCATTGGGCCTCACACAATCCAAAAGTGTCCAGTGTCTGCAAAAATTCAAAATCTCCCTTATCCTGTAGTCACTTTTTTCACACCTGCTGCATCGAGCCTGTGACATAGCGCTCTGATATTCATTGGGCCTCACACAATCCAAAAGTGTCCAGTGTCTGCAAAAATTCAAAATCTCCCTTATCCTGTAGTCACTTTTTTCACACCTGCTGCATCGAGCCTGTGACATAGCGCTCTGATATTCATTGGGCCTCACACAATCCAAAAGTGTCCAGTGTCCACAAGTGTCTGCAGAAATTCAAAATCTCCCTTATCCTGTAGTCACTTTTTTCACACCTGTGCCATCGAGCCTGTGACATAGCGCTGTGATATTCAGTGGGCCTCACACAATCCAAGTGTCCAGTGTCCACAAGTGTCTGCAGAAATTTAAAATCTCCCTTATCCTGTAGTCACTTTTTTCACACCTGTGCCATCGAGCCTGTGATATTCAGTGGGCCTCACACAATCCAAGTGTCCAGTGTCCACAAGTGTCTGCAGAAATTCAAAATCTCCCAGAAATTCAAAATCTCCCTTATCCTGTAGTCACTTTTTTCACACCTGTGCCATCGAGCCTGTGACATAGCATTGTGATATTCAGTGGGCCTCACACAATCCAAGTGTCCAGTGTCCACAAGTGTCTGCAGAAATTCAAAATCTCCCTTATCCTGTAGTCACTTTTTTCACACCTGTGCCATCGAGCCTGTGACATAGCACTGTGATATTCAGTGGGCCTCACACAATCCAAGTGTCCAGTGTCCACAAGTGTCTGCAGAAATTCAAAATCTCCCTTATCCTGTAGTCACTTTTTTCACACCTGTGCCATCAAGCCTGTGACATAGCGCTCTGATATTCATTGGGCCTCACACAATCCAAAAGTGTCCAGTGTCTGCAAAAATTCAAAATCTCCCTTATCCTGTAGTCACTTTTTTCACACCTGCTGCATCGAGCCTGTGACATAGCGCTCTGATATTCATTGGGCCTCACACAATCCAAAAGTGTCCAGTGTCCACAAGTGTCTGCAGAAATTCAAAATCTCCCTTATCCTGTAGTCACTTTTTTCACACCTGTGCCATCGAGCCTGTGACATAGCGCTGTGATTTTCAGTGGGCCTCACACAATCCAAGTGTCCAGTGTCCACAAGTGTCTGCAGAAATTTAAAATCTCCCTTATCCTGTAGTCACTTTTTTCACACCTGTGCCATCGAGCCTGTGACATAGCGCTGTTATATTCAGTGGGCCTCACACAATCCAAGTGTCCAGTGTCCACAAGTGTCTGCAGAAATTCAAAATCTCCCAGAATTTCAAAATCTCCCTTATCCTGTAGTCACTTTTTTCACACCTGTGCCATCGAGCCTGTGACATAGCACTGTGATATTCAGTGGGCCTCACACAATCCAAGTGTCCAGTGTCCACAAGTGTCTGCAGAAATTCAAAATCTCCCAGAAATTCAAAATCTCCCTTATCCTGTAGTCACTTTTTTCACACCTGTGCCATCGAGCCTGTGACATAGCACTGTGATATTCAGTGGGCCTCACACAATCCAAGTGTCCAGTGTCCACAAGTGTCTGCAGAAATTCAAAATCTCCCTTATCCTGTAGTCACTTTTTTCACACCTGTGCCATCGAGCCTGTGACATAGCACTGTGATATTCAGTGGGCCTCACACAATCCAAGTGTCCAGTGTCAACAAGTGTCTGCAGAAATTCAAAATCTCCCTTATCCTGTAGTCACTTTTTTCACACCTGTGCCATCAAGCCTGTGACATAGCACTGTGATATTCAGTGGGCCTCACACAATCCAAGTGTCCAGTGTCCACAAGTGTCTGCAGAAATTGAAAATCTCCCTTATCCTGTAGTCACTTTTTTCACACCTGTGCCATCGAGCCGGTGACATAGCACTGTGATATTCAGTGGGCCTCACACAATCCAAGTGTCCAGTGTCCACAAGTGTCTGCAGAAATTCAAAATCTCCCTTATCCTGTAGTCACTTTTTTCACACCTGTGCCATGGAGCCTGTGACATAGCACTGTGATATTCAGTGGGCCTCACACAATCCAAGTGTCCAGTGTCCACAAGTGTCTGCAGAAATTCAAAATCTCCCTTATCCTGTAGTCACTTTTTTCACACCTGTGCCATCGAGCCGGTGACATAGCACTGTGATATTCAGTGGGCCTCACACAATCCAAGTGTCCAGTGTCCACAAGTGTCTGCAGAAATTCAAAATCTCCCTTATCCTGTAGTCACTTTTTTCACACCTGTGCCATGGAGCCTGTGACATAGCACTGTGATATTCAGTGGGCCTCACACAATCCAAGTGTCCAGTGTCCACAAGTGTCTGCAGAAATTCAAAATCTCCCTTATCCTGTAGTCACTTTTTTCACACCTGTGCCATCGAGCCTGTGACATAGCACTGTGATATTCAGTGGGCCTCACACAATCCAAGTGTCCAGTGTCCACAAGTGTCTGCAGAAATTCAAAATCTCCCAGAAATTCAAAATCTCCCTTATCCTGTAGTCACTTTTTTCACACCTGTGCCATCGAGCCTGTGACATAGCGCTGTGATATTCAGTGGGCCTCACACAATCCAAGTGTCCAGTGTCCACAAGTGTCTGCAGAAAATCTAAATCTCCCCTGTCCTATAGACACCTTGTACCTTGTTTTACATTACTATATAGTTTGTAGGATTTTGTCTACATTTCTACCAAAAATGAGGAAGGCTGGTGGAAGAGGCCGTGGAATTGGGCGGGGGTTGGAAGCTGGTAATGATGGTGTTGGTGGTGGATCTGATGGTAGTGGCAAAAGCAAAATAGGACCAAATGCAGGAGGTGTTGAGCCTGCGTCATCGTCTGGCTCCATAAGGCTTCGAAGGCTTAGTTTTCTAGGAGTTGGCAAACCGCTTTTAACGCCAGAGCATCAGGAAAAAGTTTTGTCTTACATTGCTGACTCAGCCTCCAGCTCTATCGCCTCCTCTTCTGAAGTTGTAAAAAGTAAAAGCACTGAGTCATCATTGGAGGCTCATGTTCATGAACCACACCTTTCCTTGTGTCCTTCACCCCAACCAGGATTGAAGGATGACGCAGGCCATACTACTGATTACTCCATGGAGCTGTTTTCACATACCATGCCTGGATTATCAAGTGAAATGGTGAATTAACCAGGCCAAGATGAATCTGACATGGAGTGCACTGATGCACAGCCGCTGATAGATGATTCTGCTGGTACATTCACTCAGAGCACTACATTGTCCTTGCAGTGTACAGAGCCAGATTCTGACCCTGATGAGACTCAGGTGCCCCTTCCCGCACACTATACCACCATACACGGTGACACAGAGGAAGGTGCACATGACATTGAAGAGGAGGTGATGGATGACCCAGTTGTTGACCCAGATTGGCATCCATTGGGGGAAGAGGGTGCTGCTTCCAATAGCTCAGATGAGGAGCATCCACAGCAGACATCAACATCGCAACAGCTGTTATCTGGCAGGCCCGGAGCACTCCAAAGACAGGTTCCAAAAATCAAAACAGTTGCTGGACAGCTTGTCCAGAGGGTCACAGCGTGCTAGGCCGCAAAATGTCTGCCAAAGTAGGAAGAGTGCAGTGTGGCACTTTTTTGAACAAAATCCTCATGATCAGGCCAAGGTTATCTGTAAGAAGTGCGCAAAGACCTTTAGCCGAGGGAAAAATCTGAAAAATTTGAATACCAGTTGCATGCTTAGACATTTAACCAGCATGCACTTGCAAGCGTGGACACAACACCAAACCTCAAGTGCCACATGTGCAACTGATCACAAAGAAGGTAGTCAGCAACGCTACATTGTTTCCCCCACTGTAAGCCCACCGGTTAGCACAGCAGCAAATGTTGAGGTGTCGTTGCAAGGCCACAGCAGTCAGGGAATCCCACTGTTATATCAACGAAATACTGAATCTAGGCCATCAGAAAGAACACCAACTCCATCACCATCATCAACCCTCTCTCAGTCCGCCCTGTCCACTGCTACTTCCACCATATGCAGCTCTCAAGTCCAGCTCACCCTCCCAGACACTATGAGTAGGTCAAGAAAGTACTCAGTCTCTCATCCGCGTACACTGGGTTTGAACGCCCACATTGCCAAACTAATCTCGTTTGAGATGATGCCCTATCGGTTGGTGGAAAGCGCAGCTTTCCGCGAACTCATGGCCTATGCAGTACCACGCTATGACCTACACAGTCGCCACTTCTTCTCTCGCAAAGCCATCCCAGCCCTCCACCATCATGAGAAAGACCGCATTGTCCATGCACTCAAGCAGTCAGTGAGTGGAAAGGTGCACCTCACAACTGATGCATGGTCCAGTCGGCATGGCCAGGGCCGTTACGTGTCCATCACTGCGTACTGGGTTAATGTGGTGGATGCAGGGTCCACAGGGGACAGCGGTGGTGGGACAGTGCTGCCTAGCCCACGGTATAGGAAACAGTTGGCTGTAGGCGTTCCACCCTCCTCCTCCTCCTCCTCCTCCAGAAGCGAAAGCTCGTCCACAGAGCGCAGTTGTACGAGCACTCCATCTGCAGCTGCCACTGTTGCACACGAGGTGTCCCCCTATCGAGCAGCTAGTGGAAAGCGTCAGCAGGCTGTGTTGCAGATGATGTGTTTGGGCGACAGACACACCGCCGAGGTGCTGGCCGAGTACTTGAAGCGACAAACTGAGTCATGGCTGGGCAGTGAATATCTTGAGGCAGGCAAGGTAGTTAGCGATAACGGCCGTAATTTTGTGGCAGCCATAGCCCTTTCAAAACTCAGCCACATACCTTGCTTGGCTCACACCTTGAACCTGGTGGTGCAGTGCTTCCTCAAAAATTATCCGGAGTTAACAGCCCTGCTCCATAAGGTGCGAAGACTATGCGCGCACATCCGCCGGTCGCCTGTACACTCCGTTCGTATGCAGAAGCTGCAGCGATTGCTCCACCTTCCCAACCACCGCCTCATTATCAACATTGCAACAAGGTGGAACTCCACCCTGCACATGGTGGAGCGGCTGTGCGAGCAGAGGCAGGACATAATGCATTTGTGGGAGGATACACGGCCAGGCACTTTGAGAGCAGACATGGAGTTGACAGGTGTGCAGTGGTCGAAGCTGAAAGACCTCTGTAAAGTCCTTCAGTGTTTTGAGGAATGCACATGGCTGGTAAGCGCAGACGACGCCATCCTAAGCATGAGCATCCCACTTATGCGTCTGCTCATGCAAACTCTGACGCACCTTAAGGAGCAGGCGTCTGCAGCCAATGTTGACGAGGAGGAAGAGGTGGAGGGAATCCTTGATGACATTCAGCCATTGTCTGCTCAGGGACCTCTCCTGGACGAGTTGGAGGAAGAAGAGGAGGATGATGATGGGGATGATTACTTAGGGGAGGAGGATGCATCTCGTGGGGCAAGTGAAAATGTTGGCGTGTCAAGGTCTGGTACAGGGTTTGTGCGTGACTGGAGGGATGTGGATTTGCCAGAAAGTGCTCCTCCAACCAGCACTCGCAGTGCATCATTGACACCGGGAACATTGGCCCACATGTCAGATTATGCCTTGCGGATCCTAAAAAGGGACCCCCGCATTGCCAAAATGATGAACGATGATGACTACTGGTTGGCCAGCATCCTGGATCCACGCTTTAAAGGCAAATTACAAAACATCATGCCACAGGAGAACCTTGACCTAATATTGGCTAATAAACAACCAACTCTGGTAAATCGGTTGCTTGAGGCATTCCCAGCACACAGCAGCGGTGATGGTTCTCACACGAGCCGTACGGGCCGGGGGCAGCTTGGCAGAGGTGTTCATGGTGCACACAGCAGAAGTGGCGTTGGAGACAGGGGTTTCATGACAATGTTTTGGACTGATTTTTCAAGTACCGCTCACACAACTGGTAGTACAGCATCGATGGAAAGTGACAGGAGACAGCAGTTGTCAACTATGGTTACAAACTACTTTTCCTCCCTTATCGATGTTCTCCCACACAGGTTATTCCCCTTTGACTATTGGGCTGCTAAACTGGACACCTGGCCTGAATTGGCACAATATGCCTTACAGGAGCTCGCTTGCCCAGCTGCAAGTGTGCTATCGGAAAGAGTCTTCAGTGCAGCTGGATCAATCCTGACAGAAAAAAGGACCCGTCTGTCAACCCAAAATGTGGATGATCTAACCTTCATTAAAATGAACCATGCATGGGTTTCCAAGGATTTTGTCCCACCTTCCCCTGATGACACATAGGGTGACAGAAAAATGGCTTGCTTTGGTCCACCTCTTCCTGGGACTTGACCTATTTCACCTTTTGCATCAGCTGAATGTCCAACATCAACATATGCCACTTTCTAAAACTCCCTAACTGTGCTGCCCCCCCCCCATGGCCGGGGTCACCACCTACCACACGACACCGTGCGAGTGCCGTTGCCCTGGACAGGTGGGTAGGCCGACTCTTGGGCGCGGGCACTGGCACAGAGTTAATCATAGTGCAATCAAGTGTCTCTGACGGTGGTGGTGCACACCCGCCGTCAGACACACCGCCTTACTATGAGGGGCCCAGTGCCAGTACCGACGCCCACGAGTGGGCCCCCCTTGCTTGGGCAGGGCCCCAGCATTTGCAATCTTTACCTCTCCCTGCTCCTCCGCTGTGTAGTCTGGGCCGTCAAATCCATACTGTGCCTGACACCGTCTGAGCCTGCCTCCTGATGTATAGACATATATTTTGAATGTGTACGCTATCCATACATGTTATCCGGGAATATGGTACCCTTTCTCACCTTTGTGCAATCACTTGCAAGCCATACTGGGCCTAGCACCGTCTGAGCCTGCCTCCTGATGTATAGACAAATCTTTTGAATGTGTACGCTATCCATACATGTTATCCGGGGATAGGGTACCCTTTCTCACCTTTGTGCAATCACTTGCAAGCCATACTGGGCCTTACACTGTCTGAGCCTGCCTCCTGATGTATAGACATATCTTTTGAATGTGTACGCTATCCATACATGTTATCCGGGGATACGGTACCCTTTCTCACCTTTGTGCAATCACTTGCAAGCCATACTGGGCCTTACACCGTCTGAGCCTGCCTCCTGATGCATAGACATATCTTTTGAATGTGTACGCTATCCATACATGTTATCCGGGGATACGGTACCCTTTCTCACCTTTGTGCAATCACTTGCAAGCCATACTGGGCCTTACACCGTCTCAGCCTGCCTCCTGATGTATAGACATATCTTTTGAATGTGTACGCTATCCATACATGTTATTCGGGGATACGGTACCCTTTCTCACCTTTGTGCAATCACTTGCAAGCCATACTGGGCCTTACACCGTCTGAGCCTGCCTCCTGATGTATAGACATATCTTTTGAATGTGTACACTATCCATACATGTTATCCGGGGATACGGTACCCTTTCTCACCTTTGTGCAATCACGTGCAAGCCATACTGGGCCTAACACCATCTGAGCCTGCCTCCTGATGTATAGACATATATTTTGAATGTGTACGCTATCCATACATGTTATCCGGGGATACGGTACCCTTTCTCACCTTTGTGCAATCACGTGTAACCCATACTGGGCGTGAGAACGGCTGGCGAGCTGTTAAGCAAGCTACAGCACCTGTGGTTTGCACACGTAAGTTTTTCTTTTTTTTCAGGAATGACGGTTAGGCCTAATTCCGGAACTGCGGTTGACCTGCACTTACTGGGAAATCATCGTTCGCGAGTAATAATTGTAATCAGTGATCCCCATCACCAACGTTGTTCAGCGGGTTATCTGCACCTGTAAGCGACAAACGCTGGCCTTTTCAGTGTAGCGCACATGCAGCCACGGACATGTAAGGGCATGACACACCAGTTATTGGCCAATCTCATGTGCCAGAGCCTCACGTGTCCCTCTAGTAAGCCGGACTCAGACCGCGGGGCATGACGGAGTCTCGTTCGTTAACGGAATTAAGCTTGCAATGTGTGCATCTGTTCTGTAGCTGGCATGGTTGAGGTTGCCCGTGTTGAGTCAAATTAAGCCGTAGGCTCCACTCCTGGTGGTGCCCTTCTGGACATTCCTTTAAGGTTCAGCTTTGCAACCATACTGCCCACGTAAAACAAACACTTTGCCTTCATGAACGCTGTTTGGAGGGTCATGACTCGTGGGAATAACGCCGCCCAATCAGTTAACCTGCTAGAGAGATCCTTCGTTGCTCCCAAGCATGACATCACACTCCCTAGGAGGAAGGTAATGCCACTGTGGCGACCGTACTCCTGGGGGCGACACAAGTGCACTGATGCCCAGCCACTGCTCGATGAATCTGCTGGTACATTGACCCAGACCACTACATTCCCCTCGCACGCTACCCGGCCTGAATCTGACCCTGATGAAACTCAGGTTACCCTTCCCATATACAGTTCCATCTTACACGGTGACAAAGAGGAAGCTGCAGATGAAAGTGCAGGTTCGGCCCACCCGCCATCAGACACACCACCATACTATCAGGGGCCCTGTGCCAGTGCCGTCGCCAACGAGTGGGCCCCCCCTGCTTGCTTTCTCAGGATCACAGCACTTGCAAGGTTGAAATACTGTGCAGTGAGATGGAAGATGGGGACGACGAGGAGTCCAGACTAGTACAGGGATTCCCTAGCGAGGAGACTTATTTCATTGTTTTCAATGTTGGGACAGCAATTTTTGGGGAGCACTATACTCTGGAGAATGATAGATGGGGCCCACCATACACTGGAACATTCCAAAGGTGGACATCAGACACTGGAGCAGCATTTACAGGGCCCATTATACACTAGAGCATTAGAAATGGGGCCCATTATGTTTGGAGCATTATTTGGGCCCATAAGACAGTGGAGCTTCATCCATGGGGACCAACATATACTGTAGCATTATGTGGAGCTCATCATATACTGTTTCAAACATTATATGGGACCAATGATTCTGTATGGAGAAATAGATGGGCCTCGTCATGAGATGTAAAAAGTGAAGTATTTTTCATTGTACTATACCGCTATTTCTCTGCCATATCGGAGCATGATGAGTTGTGGTATTATGTGTTAAAGGGGCGCTCTTTCGCCCAGGGCACATGAAAACCTGGAGCCAGCCCTACCCCCCCACAACTTTAGCCAAATAACCCCCATTTTTCAGTGCGTAACTTGTATTATGAAGTTAATTAAGGTTGACCAGCTTAAGTAAGAAGAATTGATGCTTTTGGCATTCAAATGAGCACTGTAGGTGTGTTTCCTGTCCTCCTCTCACTGCCGACTTTTATTCCCCATTGACTTACATTGGGTTTCGTGTCGTGTTTCGGGACAACCCCGACTTTTCCCTATAATCGGCAGATCTTGCTCGACCTGACTTTTGGAAAAGTCGGGTTTCACGAAACGAAACTCGACCATAAAAAACCAAAAGTCACTCAACTCTAGTGGCGACCATATCCCTGGGGGCGCCACATTCCCCCCTATTGCAAGTCATCACTCCTGGGCTGAGGAAAAACATATAAAAACATGTAAACAATATGAACAATTATAAAGGTTACAAGATTTGAAGAAGGGAAAAATTTACAAAAACCAAAAGCTCCAAAATAGGCCTGTGATGATAAGTTCATGCATCAATGTCCATGGTCCATTCCTGGGCAAATGGTGAACTATTCACAAGATTGATGACCACACACAGTCCTGTGGTTCAGTGTTCATGAAAACAAGGTGAAAGTTCAAAAAAAAGAAAGTTCTTACTGACTATCTGTAGGCACAAAACTTGAACAGTTACATATTTACCTGTTGACAGTTACATTACTTTAACTTATTTTAGATACGGAATCTGATGGGTGGTACACCTTGTGTGGTACAGGTAGATCTGCGTAATACTAGTGCTGTTATGGACTGAACTGTTTGTCTGGGTCTAACTACTGGTGTTGCGTGTAAACTGGGTAGTAAGCATCTGCTAGCTCTTAGAGTCACTGTGGGCATAACAGATTCAACACTGGCAAGGTGAGGGTTCTCTGGCTCCACTGCTGGTGTGGCATCTGCTGCGTGAACTTCCTGATTTTCAGATTTCTCTGGAATCACTTCTTCTGGTACTACCAGTTCGGGAAATGTTAACACTGGCACCACTATGGCATAATTTATTTTAGTCCAATTTGCAGGGGATTCTCCAAGTATAGTGCTAACCTTCTCTTCTTACTCTAAGGGTTGGATGTTGTTCTGTTCTTCCATTCTTTCCTTCAATAGGTCAGGGCACAATTTCAGATGGTCTCTTGATATTGCTGCCGAAGTTTCTCCTCCATCTTTACTAATAAGGCATACTTTGATGTTGTCAAAGTTTGAGGATAAAATGGTGTAAAGTTCAGCTTCCCATTGGTCATCCAATTTATGCAATCTTCTTTTCCTTTTTAAGACTTGTTCTCCTGGTGTCAAGAGAACTGCAGGTGCATGTTGGTTGTAGTGCCTTTCTTGTTTTTGTCTTGCTTGTGCTAGACTCTTCTCCACACATTCTTGTACTCTACGGTACTGTTGTCTTTCTGTATCCCTGTCAGCATCTTGTGACGTTACTTCAGGTATCAGGACTCCCATGTCCAAATCAATAGGCAGCTTACCAGGTCTTACTCTCATTAGGTACGCTGGGGTACAGTTGGTGGAATTTACAGGAATGTGATTGTAAAGGTCTACCAGATCTTGTAACTTTTCTAGCCACAGATTCCTTTCTTCCAAAGGCAATGTCTTCAGGAGATCAATCACTACCTGGTTCATCTTTTCACACATGCCATTGGTCTGTGGATGGTACGGTGTTGTCCGGATCTTCACACAACCATACAAGTTACATAATTCCTGGAACACTTCTGCCACAAAGGAGGGACCTTGATCTGTAAGCACTCGCTCAGGATACCCATGTGGTCTACAAAAGTGCTGTTGGAATGCTCTGGCTGCTGTCCTGGCTTTTTGATCTTTGACAGGCACAATTACCTGGAATCTTGAGTAGTGGTCCACGATGGTGAGAGCATAGATGTAGCCTGACCGGCTCGGGACCAGCTTAACATGGTCCAGGGCGACCAACTCGAGTGGCTGTTTGGTTATTATTGGCTGCAGAGGAGCTCTCTGGCTGTTTCAATCCTTTCTGCGCAGGTTACATTGTCCACACTCCCGGCACCACTTTTCAATGGCTTTCCTCATACCAGCCCAGTAGAACCTCTCCCGGAGCAATGCTTCCAACTTTTTCCATCCGAAGTGTCCAGCTCCATTGTGCTATGCTTCAAGACCATTGATGCCTCTCTCTTTGTGACTACCACCTGCCAGACCAGCTAATGAGTGCGGGCATTGATACTCCTCCGACACAGCTTTTCTTCATAGATGAACAGCCGGCCTCTTTCCTTCCACAACTGTTGGGTTTCTTCAGGAGCATCCGACTCTGGGTGTGAGTCAGCTTGTGACAGTAGCTCCTTCACCAGGCGGACTGCGGGGTCGCTATCCTGTGTTTCTGCCCAGTCATGATGGGGCAATGGATTCAGGGTGACCTCCTTCAAGCCAGACCACCTGTTTCTCACTCCTTGGGCACGTTGGGCCACAATTGGCTGGTGGAAGGGAGGTAGCTCTATTTCTTCAAGAGCCTCAGGGTCTTCTCCTGCATCTGGCAAATTAGACATTCTGGACAGCGCATCAGCATTGGCATTCTTGTGCCCTGCTCGGTACTTGATGGTAAATTCATAGTTAGACAGCCGAGCCATCCATCGCTGCTCCAGTGCACCTAGTTTTGCAGTCTCCAAGTGGGTCAACGGATTGTTGTCCGTGAAGATAGTAAACTTGGCTGAAGCTAGGTAATGCTTGAATCTTTCAGTGACAGCCTAGACTATGGCAAGGAACTCCAGCTTGAAGGAACTATAATTGTCAGGGTTCCTTTCGGTAGGACGAAGCTTCCTGCTTGCGTAAGAGAACACTCTTTCCTTGCCATTCTATACCTGTGACAGTACTGCTCCAAGTCCCACGTTGCTGGCATCAGTGTACAACACAAAGGGTTTGTCATAATCTGGGTAGGCCAGAACTTCAACACCTGTGAGAGCCATCTTTAGTCGAGTGAAGGATCTCTCCAACTCCTCAGTCCATTCAAAGGTTGATTTTTTCTGTTTGGTCTTCTTGGACTGCCCCACCAGAAGATTTTGCATAGGGGTGGCTATTTCAGTAAAGCTTTTGATGAATCTTCGGTAGTAGACCACCAGTCCAAGGAATTGGCGTACTTCATAGAGGTTGCTGGTTTTCGGCCAGTCCCGGATGACTGTGACTTTGTCCGGATCAGGTGCAATACCTTCTGCACTCACCACATGACCGAGGTACTATACCTTGGGCTTCAGGAGGTGGCATTTGGAGGGCTTCACCTTCAGGACAAAGTTGGACAAGGCTTCAAACACCTCAGCCAGGTGTTCCAGATGGTCTTCATAAGTTTTGGAGAAAACAATGACATCACCAAGGTATAACAGGACTGTCTCCAAGTTCTTGTGTCCCAGGCAGCACTTCATCAGCCGTTGAAATGTTCCTGGGGCGGTGCAGAGCCCAAATGGCATATAGTTGAACTCACAGAGACCCATTGGGGTGGTAAATGCTGTTTTCTCCTTGTCTGCCTCTGCCACTGGAACCTGCCAATACCCACTAGTGAGATCCAAGGAGGAATAGTAGTTAGCAGTCTTAAGTGCAGCTAATGATTCCTCAATTCTAGGTAATGGGTAGGCATCTTTATGTGTAATGCTGTTAATTTTCCAGTAATCAACACACATTCTCATGGTACCATCCTTTTTCTTTACAAAAACTATGGGAGCTGCCCATGGGCTACAACTGTCTCTGATAACCCCAGCTTCCTTCATCTCTCTCAACATACCTTTAGCACATTGATATTGTGTTGGGGGTATAGGCCGGTACCTTTCTTTTATGGGTGGATGATCTCCAGTGGGGATATGATGTTGAACCCCTTTTGTCTTCCCAAAATCTAGGGGATGTTTACTGAATACCCGCTCATACTCCTGGGTCACTCTGTAAACCCCATTTTTCTGGTATGAAGGTGTAGAGTCAGTCCCCACCTGCAGTTGCTGGCACCACTCCTCCAGCTGCTTCACAGAGCCATTGTCCTCCTTTGATCGGATGAGACCAAGGGCTCTGCTACCTGCAATGCATTGTTACTAACAGTGAGCAGGTTAGCAACTGTGGCATACCTAGGTATTATGGCCTCCTCCTTCTCATAGTTCAAGAGGCGTACAGGTACTCTCCCTTTTCGGACATCAACCACCCCTCTGGCTGTCAGGACAGTGGACCTGCTATCAGAGTACACTGGTTCTACCAATGCCTGGTAGTCTTTTCCTCTGAGACCTATAGCTGCCCGACACCAAATCAACATTTCACATCTGGAGGGTATTGCAATGGGGAAAGCATCACTCACTCTGACGCTGCCAATTTCTCCACCAAAGAGTTCTACCTGTTGTCTTTGCATCACAGCTCTGATCTCCTTCTGCAGGACTCGTTGTTCACTGGAACCAGCAGTCTCAGCCTCCTGTTGCAACAAGACAATAACCTTGGAAAGACAATTTTCAATTACATTGGTACCAAGAGTCATCATGGGATTACATTCTTGTCGATCAATATCCACAACTATCGGACCTTGAGATTTTAGCTCTACTCTACCCACTTTAACAGTAATTTCTTTACATCCTACTTGGGGTAAAGACTGGCCATTACTGGCAACTACTGTCAGTTCATCAGTTGGGCCATGGGTAAGTTCAGAGTCAGCCCAATACCGCTTGTAGAGAACATACGGCATGGTGGTCACCTGGGAGCCAGTGTCCAGCAAAGCATTCAGGGGAATGCCATCAATCACCACTGGGAGGACTGGCCAACCTCCAACATACTTGGCTCTCCAGTTCTTTGGGCCTGGGGATCCTATTCCTGGGGGTTGGCCCTCTGCCCCAGGGGTTGCTCGTTTAAATGACAGAACCTGGCGATGTGGCTTGTCCGGCGGCAGTTACAACAGATGGGACGTCCGTCCTGGTCATAGCAGTCGTTCCTTCCTCGGAGTGGCGGAATCCTCTTCTTCCGGAGCCACAGGACATCCTTTGGACTGGAAGCCAACTGGACCTTCTCCTTGGAGGACACCTGCAGGGACTGCACAGTTTTAGTAAGTGCAGCCATTCCTTTGGTCAACTCCTGGACCTGAAGACGTAGATCTGCAGCTGGGTCTTTATCCAGAGTCTGAGCATCAGCCTCCACAGGGATGGAAGGAAAAGATGTTGCTTCCTGGTGGTAGGTGATCGCTTGGCGCCTACAGAGCGCTGGACGGCTGACAGTTGGTTCCTGCAGAACCCGAATAGCCCTGTCCTTGAAATCAGCAAATTCCAGGTCAGTGTTTTGTAGGGTTATGATGGGCAGCTGCGCTCTGTGGGTACTGGATATGAGTCCTTCAATCAACTGCTCCTTTAACAGTTTGTCTTCCTCCTTCACACTGTCAGGATCAATTTGCTTAACTGCTCGCAGCACCTCCTGCAGGTTAAGAGCATAGTCCCGTATACTGTCCTGCACTTTCTGTTTGCATCCAAAGAATCTCATCTTGATTTCAGCTGCAGGCGGGTGTCAAAGGTGCTTCTCAGCTTGGCCAGGATCTTTTTAACAGTCTCTTTGTCAGTGTCCTGCCAGGCTTTTACTTCCCTCTGTGCTGCACCCGTTAGCTACCCAATCAGAATGTTCACTTTCTGGCTTTCAGACAGAGGGTATACTTCAAACAAACTGCTCAGTCTCTCTTTGAATTCACTCAGGGTATGTGGCTCACCCGAGTACTGCGGTAGCCAGGCCGTTCCCGGTATGTAGGGCATGGACAGCGGCATTATGGGGACCGCTGCGATGGGCGCTATCGGAGCCGCAGCCCTATTGGATCCATCATTTTGCGACGCTGAGAGGTTGGCGGCGGCGACTGCCGCTGCATTGCTGCATGGCTCAGACATTCTCTTCCCCCCCTAGTTAACGTTAGCCAGGGCCGGGGGTTGAGCCAGCTTACCGGTGGCCTCTTCGCAGGCTCGATGCTCCGGGCTGTAGGCCTCAGCTCCTCCCACGTCTCGCTCGCTTTTTCCTCTTCCCGCGCGGGACTTCACTGTTTCGCGCTCTCCGGCAGGCTCCACCCACGAAGGCCAGCCTCTTTTGTTTTCCCACGCGCGCCAAGCAGCGGGACAATGGCGGCAATGGCGCCAACAGTTCACAGTACACAATACAGTCTCTGGCACACAGGATCCGGGGTTGCCGGGCTCAGTAATCCTGTTCGTGACGCCAAGTTGGGTCGCCCTCCCAGGGCTGTGGGGTACTCAGTACCGGGCAGGTAACTCAGAGGGGAAGGTATCACCGCTGCTGTGACACCTTCCCCTCTGAGTTACCGGCCCGGTACCGAGTACCCCACAGCCCTGGGAGGGCGACCCACATCTTTTAGCACTGGCTGGCCTGCCTGATCTAATAGTATGGGTGTCACTAAAAGGTTCAGCCGGACGCTTTGCATTTTCTGTGTGAACACTGCCACATACAGATTCTATTTTTTGTGCATTATCATACAAAGCGGCCATATCCTGATTAGAGGTTGGCTGCCTCATCAGGTATTTTTGCACCTGTGCCATCTCAATGGGTCCGCTGCACCTTGTTTAGTGCATTTGTTCTGTGGCCTTGGCAGGTAAGCATCTCTGCCTGCATTTTGGTGTTTTTAGCTCTCCAAACGCGACATGACACCCGTAGACCATTCCATCAAAGTCTGCATTTCAAAACGTCACTACTTCCGTTCCGAGCCCCGACGTGTTCTCATTCAGTAGTTTTTTCCCACATATGGGATATCAGCGTACTCAGAACAAATTGTACAACAAGGTTTGGGGTCCAATTTCTCCTGTTACCCTTGGGAAAATAAAAAAAATTGGGGACTAATAGATCATGTTTGTAGAAAAAATATGATTTTTTTTATTTTACGGCTGTACGTTATAAACTTCTGTGAAGCACTTGGGGGTTCAAAGTTCTCACCACATATCTAGATAAGTTCCTTGGGGGGGTCTAGTTTCCAAAATAGTGTCATTTGTGGGGGGTTTCCACTGTTTAGGCACATCAGGGGCTTCCAAACGCGACATGGCGTCCGATCTCAATTCCAGCCAAAAAAGTCAATTGGCGCTGCTTCCCTTCTGAGCTCTGCCATGCACCCAAATAGTCGTTTACCCACACATATGGGATATCAGCGTACTCAGGGCAAATCACACAATAACTTTTTTCTGTTAACCTTGGGAAAATAAAAATTGGGGGTGAAAAGATCATTTTTGTGGAAAAAAAATTCTGTGAAGCACTTGGGGGTTCAAAGTGCTCACCACACATCTAAATAAGTTCCTTGGGGGGACTAGTGTTGTGAATTCACTTTCTGGCCTACCTCTGGTTACTGGTGAAGGTAGTGGAGATGGTTATATTGACAGAGTGGTCACGAGTTCTCTTTCCGGGCTCCCTCTGGTGGTTACAGGAGGTAATGGAGCTGATCTAATTAACAGAGGCCTGCCGCCTGATAATGAGGAGGACGATTGGACATTGGGAGTTTCTGACTGGATTTAAGACAGCCGACTCCCTCTATCCCTGCTGGTGATTTTTTCCTGCCTCCTGAGGCCTTAGCTTCCAGCTCAGTCCCTGCATGCTCAAGCTAAGTGTTCTTTTGCTATTGTTCACATTTGATTTGGTTTTGTCTATTTCAGTTTTGTGTGGTCAGCCAGCCCCGACTGGGGCTGTGCTGAATTTCTATCCTTATGTTACTGTTTGTGCCAGTTTGTTTTTGTCCTTTATTAGATTGGCCTCTCTTTGTTCTGCTTTCAGAATATACTAGAGTGCTGATATAGTGGGCGAAGTCTAGTGACTTCAGTATTTTTTCTATCAGACGTGTTGGGCATTTTTTGCAGGGTTTTTTGCGTGATTGCAGACAGTGTCTTTCCTTTCCTGTCCTGTCTAGTTAGTTTGGGCCCCATCGTTTGCTCAGCCTATTTTCCTACCTGCGTTTGTGTTTTCATCTTGTCTCACTGACAATATATGTTTGGGGGCTATCTATTCCTTTGGGGTCTGCTCTGGGGCAGTTTAGATTTCCCCTTTCTTTAGGCTTATTTAGATCTCCGGCTGTGTCGAGGCGTCTAGAATCATCGTAGGTACGCTCCACGGCTACTGCTAGTTGTGTGGATAGGATCAGGAGTCTGCAATCCGCTTAGTTACTAACCTCTCTGGTGTTCTGTGGCTTGGCTTGGTCTTGCTTTTCTCCTCAGTGATCCAATCATAACAGAATCACCAGCCTAAACCGCAGATTCTAGGGTACTCAAAAGCAGGAGAGAATTGTGAAAAAAAAAAAAAAAGTGTCAGAATTATTTTTTTTATATGTATATTTTTTCCTCTTTTTCTCTGGGGCAGTAGGAGGATTTTTTTTCTAATGGAGATTAAGCAATTGTCTGATCGTGTTGAGCAGCTCGCTGCTGAAGTGCGGGGAATTTCCACCTATCTCGCTCAATCACCTGCTGTTGAACCAAAAATCCCTAGTCCTGATGTGTTTTCTGGGGATCGGTCAAAATTTTTGAATTATAAGAATAATTGTAAACTATTTCTTGCCTTTGAGCCTAATTCATCAGGGAGCTCTGTGCAGCAGGTTAAAATTGTCATCTCCTTGCTGCGCGGCGATCCCCAGGTTTGGGCTTTTTCTCTGACACCTGAAAATCCTATTCTGACTAATGTGGATGCATTTTTTCAAGCCTTGGAGTGTTGTATGATGAACCTAATGCTATTGATCAAGCTGACAAAACCTTATTGGCATTGAACCAGGGTCAGGATTCTGCAGAGTTATACTGTCAAAAATTCTGAAAGTGGGCAGTCCTTACAACATGGAATGTCGGTGCCTTAGCAGCTCTCTTTCGGAAGGGTTTATCAGAAACCATAAAAGATGTTATGGTGGGATTTTCTGTTCCCTCTGGTCTTGATGATTCTATGTCATTAGCCATTCAAGTTGATCAGCGTTTATGTGAACGTAAAACTACACGAGAGGCGTTGCCGCCTGTTGAACAAATGCCTGAACCCATGCAATGTGATAGGGTTTTGTCTAGGGCGCAATGTCAGGAGATTAGAATAGGCTGTGTTTTTTCTGTGGAGGTACCTCTCATACTATTTCTGTCTGCCCTAAACGAGAGAAACATTTTGCACACACATTTGCTGTGGGCAGTGTACAACCTAAGTTCCTTTTGGCAATTACTCTGATCTGCTCCTTATCTACATTTTCCGCTCAGGCTTTTGTGGATTCAGGAGCAACTTTGAATCTGATGGATTTGGACTTTGCTAAACATTGTGGTTTTCCCATGATACCCCTGCGGACTCCTATCCCTTTGAGGGGTATTAATGCTACTCCTTTGGTGGAGAATAAACCCCAGTTTTGGACCCAGGTGATAATGCGGGTCGCCCCGGACCACCAAGAAAATTGTAAATTTTTGGTGCTGCACAATTTTCATGATACTATTGTTCTGGGTTTTCCCTGGTTGCAAACTCATTATTCTGTTTTGGATTGGAAATCTGTGTCTGTGGTGAATTGGGGTTGTCAGTGTGTTCTTAGTGACAGTCCTGTTTTCTCCACCGCTCCCCAGTCTCATCATATTCCTGATTATTTGGCTGATTTTTCTGATGTATTTAGTGAGAGTAAGTCTGCGTCTTTGCCTCCTCATAGGAGTTATGACTGTGCAACTGAGTTAATTCCCTGGTGTAAATTTCCCAAGGGTCGGCTTTTCAACTTATCTGTACCCGAACATGATGCTATGCAATCTTATATCAAGGAGTCATTGGAGAAGGGTCATATTAGACCACCCTCTTCACCCTTAGGTGCTGTTTTTTTTTGTGACCAAGAAAGATGGTTCATTAAGGCCTTGTATTGACTATCGTTCCCTTAACAAAATCACTGTTAAATATCAGTACCCGCTACCCGTGAATTCTGATTTATTTTCCAAAGTTAAAAGTGCCTGCTGGATTACCAAGCTTGACCTCAGGGGGGCGTATAATCTTATTCGCATCAAGCACGGGGATGAACGGAATACAGTGTTTAATATTCCGGAGGGACATTTTGAGTACATGGTGATGCTTTTTGGGCTCACTAATGCCCCTTCTGTCTTCCAATCCTTTATGAACGATATTTTCTGGGACTTTGTAGATAAGTTTTGATCATTTATGTGGATGATATTTTGATCTTTTCCAGTGATTGGGATTCTCATGTGGAACATGTCCGGACTGTTCCGGATTTTAGGGAAAATTCCCTGTATGTTAAGGGATCAAAATGCCTCTTTGGTGTACAGAGGATTTCATTTTTGGGATTATTTTGTCTCCGTCGCCTATTGAAATAGACCCGGCCAAGGTACAGGCCATTTATGATTGGGTTCAGCCTACTTCTTTGAAGGCTCTCCAGAAGTTTTTGGGTTTTGCCAATTTCTATCGTAAATTTATAGGTAATTTTTCTGGTATTGTCGAACCACTGACTGATCTGACCAAAAAGGGTGCTGATGTGGTGAATTGGTCTCCAGAGGCAGTCTCGGCATTTCAGGAGCTTAAGCGGAGATTCACTTCTGCTCCGGTTCTCCGGCAAACTGATGTCTCACTTCCATTTCAGATGGAGGTAGATGCTTCTGAGATTGGTGCAGGAGCTGTTTTGTCCCAAAAAGATCCGGTGACTTCTAAAAGGAATCCCTGTGCCTTCTTTTCTCGAAAATTCTCCCCATCTGAGCATAACTATGACGTGGGGAATCGGGAATTGTTGGCCATGAAATGGGCATTTGAAGAGTGGAGACATTGGTTGGAGGGAGCTAGACATCAAGTTGTGGTCCTCACCGACCACAAGAATTTGATTTATCTTGAATCAGCCAAACGCTTGAATCCTAGCCAGGCTAGGTGGGCCTTGTTTTTCACACGTTTTAATTTTGTGGTCTCTTTTCTTCCGGGCACTAAGAATGTTAAGGCAGACGCCCTTTCTAGGAGTTTCTTTGTGGATTCTCTTATTGTGACCGAGCCTACTGCCATTCTAGGTGAGGGGGTAGTTCTTTCCGCCATCTCGCCCGATTTGAGACGTGCCCTGGAGGAATTTCAGGAGGACAAACCTGAGCATTGCCCTATGGGAAAATTGTATGTTCCTGACCAGTGGAGGAAGAGAGTAATATCTGAAATTCATTGCTCCGCGCTGGCTGGTCATCCAGGTATTTTTGGTACCAGAGATTTGGTGAGTCGGTCTTTTGGTGGCCTTCCTTATCTCGTGATGTCAGGAATTTTGTGCAGTCCTGTGGGACTTGTTCTCGGTCTAAACCCTGTTCTCGTTCTAGTGGGTTGTTGATGCCCCCTGCCGGTGCCCAAGAGGCCATGGACCCATATCTCTATGGATTTTATTTCTGATCTTCCTGTCTCTCAGAGAATGACTGTTATCTGGGTGATTTGTGATAGATTTTCTAAGATGATCCATCTTGTACCACTCCCAAAGTTGCCATCTTCTTCAGAGTTGGTGCCCTTGTTTTTACCACAGGTGGTTCGGTTGCATGGGATTCCTGAGAACATTGTGTCAGACAGAGGAGTCCAGTTTGTTTCCAGATTTTGGAGAACTTTTTGTTCCAATCTGGAAATTCAGTTATCTTTCTCCTCTGCGTTTCATCCTCAGACCAATGGGCAGACTGAGAGAACAAACCAGACTTTGGAGTCCTATTTGAGATGTTTTATATCGGTTGATCAAGATGACTGGGTCTCATTTTTGCCCTTGGCTGAATTCATGCTAAACAATAGAGCTAGCTCTGCCACTTTGATGTCGCCCTTTATCTGTAACTTTGGGTTTCATCTTCGATTTTCTTCAGGGCAAGTTGAATATTTGACCTGCCCAAGTGTGGACACTGTGGTAGAGAGAATACAGCAGATTTGGGACCAAGTGGTGGATAAGTTGTCCCTCTCTCAGGAAAAAGCCCAACGGTTTTCCAACCGGCATAGGACCATTGGTCCCCATTTTAAAATGGGTGATATGGCTTGGTTGTCATCAAAGAATAATCCCATGAAGGTGGTGTCTCCAAAGTTCAAGCCAATATTCATTGGACCTTATAAGATTTTGGAGATTCTTAATCCTGTTTTCGATTGGCTCTTCCAGTTACGTTTAAGATCCATAATGTGTTTCATAAATCTCTGTTGAAGAGGTTTGTGGAGCCAGTAGTTCCTATGGTGGCACCTCCTGACCCTGTATTGGTTAAAGGCAATGTGGAATATGAGGTGGAGAAAATATTGGATTTTCATTTGGCTAGATGGAGACACCAGTACTTGGTCAAATGGAAAGGTTATGGCCAGGAGGATTATTCTTTGGTCTCTGCTTCTGACATTCATGCCGATAGATTGGTTCATGCTTTTCACCGGGCCCATCCTGATCGGCCTGGTGGCGTGGATGAGTGTTCGGTGACCCCTCCTCAAGGGGGGTTACTGTTGTGAATTCACTTTCTGGCCTACCTCTGGTTACTGGTGAAGGTAGTGGAGATGGTTATATTGACAGAGTGGTCGCGAGTTCTCTTTCCGGGCTCCCTCTGGTGGTTACAGGAGGTAATGGAGCTGATCTAATTAACAGAGGCCTGCCGCCTGATAATGAGGAGGACGATTGGACATTGGGAGTTTCTGACTGGATTTAAGACAGCCGACTCCCTCTATCCCTGCTGGTGATTTATTCCTACCTCCTGAGGTCTTAGTTTCCAGCTCAGTCTCTGCATGCTCAAGCTAAGTGTTCTTTTGCTATTGTTCACATTTGATTTGGTTTTGTCTATTTCAGTATTGTGTGGTCAGCCAGCCCCGACTGGGGCTGTGCTGAATTTCCATCCTTATGTTACTGTTTGTGCCAGCTTGTTTTTGTCCTTTAATAGATTGGCCTCTCTTTGCTCTGCTTTCAGAATATACCAGAGTGCTGATATAGTGGGCGAAGTCTAGTGACTTCAGTATTTTTTCTATCAGACGTGTTGGGCATTTTTTGCAGGGTTTTTTGCGTGATTGCAGACAGTGTCTTTCCTTTCCTGTCCTGTCTAGTTAGTTTGGGCCCCATCGTTTGCTCAGCCTATTTTCCTACCTGCGTTTTTGTTTTCATCTTGTCTCACCGACAATATATGTTTGGTGGCTATCTATTCCTTTGGTGTCTGCTCTGGGGCAGTTTAGATTTCCCCTTTCTTTCTTTAGGCTTATTTAGTTCTCCGGCTGTGTCGAGGCATCTAGAATCATCGTAGGTACGCTCCACGGCTACTGCTAGTTGTGTGGATAGGGTCAGGGGTCTGCAATCCGCTTAGTTACTAACCTCTCTGGTTTTCTGTGGCTTAGCTTGGTCTTGCTTTCCTCCTCGGTGACCCAGTCATAACAGACTAGTTTCCAAAGTAGGGTCACTTGTGGGGGGTTTCCACAGTTTAGGCACATCAGGGGCTCTCCAAAGGCAACATGACACCCGTAGACCATTCCATCAAAGTCTGCATTCCAAAATGTCACTACTTCCCTTCCGAGCCCCGACGTGTGCCCATACAGTAGTTTTCTCCCACATATGGGATATCAGTGTACTTCAGTAACTCTCCCTACACTGGTGATTCCGGAGCTGAGTGTGACGAGCAGGGCGGCTGATGACGCTTTGCGGCCAGCCAATCACTGTCATGACACAACCAACATGTCTGCGGCATTAAAGTGCATGGCAGACAATCCCTGCATGTTGGTTGGCACTCTAAAGAGCGCCAAACATGCAGGGCAGGGACCCGAGCTCCTGCGAGCACTGAGATGCTCGGGCGAGTATCGAGCATTACCGAGTATGCTCGCTCATCACTAGTCTCCATTTTTGGTGATCTTGGGTTGGGTGAGGGCATATTTTTTGCGTGCTGAGCTGACTCTTTTAATTATACCATTTTAGTGCAAATACGATCTTTTGATCGCCCGCTATTGCATTTTAGTGCAATGTCGTGGCAACCAAAAAACTGTAATTCTGGCTTTTTGAATTTTTTTCTCTCTGCACCGTTTAGCGATCAGGTTAATCCTTTTTTTATTGATAGATAGGGTGATTCTGAATGCAACGATACCAAATACCCTAAAGGGGGGGTGATTTAAAGTTTTATATTTTTTTATGTTTTTAAAAACATTTTTTTTAACTTTTGGCATGCTTCAATAATCTCTATAGGAGACTGGAAGCTGCCACTACCCGATCGGCTCTGCTACATAGAGGCGATGAGCAGATCGCCTTTATATAGCAGACAGGGCTGGCATTAAGGGAAGCAGACTAGGCAGCCGCCTATGGCTCCCACTCCCTTGGGCATCCCCACCGTCTACAGCAGAAGTTCCACTCACAATCAGTGAAGCTTCCGATGTAGAGACTGGTTGAGAACCTGTAGTGACATCACGATCATGTGATCTGCCATGTGACCGTGATGTCACCACAGGCCATGTACTCATTGGCCATTGCGCCTGCTCTCCTGCACGGAACCTCTGAGGGGAAGGGAGAGCTAGAGACTGGGCACCTACCAACCTGAGCTGTGAGATAAGTAGTGCAGCACCCACTGTGTGCGCTGCTCCTGGTGATGATGGCTCCTGTCCTGCTGTCAGCTCATCCTGCTCTTTTTGGCAGTCACAGCAGAGGAGAGGGCAGGGAGGTGACTGTTGGGAGCAGGAGAATCTCCAGCTCATAGTGTGGAACATCTCATTCCATGAGCATAAAGCACTGCATGTATCTGAGGTATGTGTAGCGTGTGGTTTGTGAAATGTGCGCTGTCTATAAACTATATGTATGTGTTTATATGAATTGTGAAGATCTAGAGTTGTGGGTGTTAGTAATCACCTAGGCAGGTTAACGATGCAACAAATTTTATTTGTATCCATACAAGCATTTCAGTAAGTCCAGGTAGATGATCCCAATGTAATGCCCCCAGTCCACGGGATCAGCAACAAGTCAGTAAAAATAGTCCATGGGATAATTCCTAGGGGAATATAGATCTCACGACCGAAGCCCGAGAACTTAGTTCCAAGTTCGATAGGCCATTCATGGGTTTCAGGAGCGGCCTTAACTCTGCTCTTTTTGCTTCAGATCCCCAGACACAACTGCACTCCCCCATCAAGTCTCTCAACTCTAAGTGGCCCCCCTGCTGAGGCAAAGAAAGGCACATATTCCCCCACCAGATAAGGTCATTGCATGTAAATACAACATAACTTGAGGTAACTAGTCATCTGTGCTGGGAAAGTATTTCAGTTCCTTACATGAATCACATGTATCAAATGAGCATTTGTTGTGCAGCATGTGTGCCATGTATATTTGTGTATAAGTGTGTGCCATGTACGTGTGTGTATAAGTGTATGTCATGTATGTGTGTGCCATGTACATGTATTTATGTGTGTCATGTATGTGCCATGTACATGTGTGTGCCATGTGCATGTGTGTATAAGTGTGTGACATGTATGTGTGCCATGTACATGTACTTATATGTGTGCCATGTGCATGTGTGTGTATAAGTGTGTGCCATTTACATGTGTGTGTGCCATGTACATGTGTGTATAAGTGTGTGCCATGTATGTGTGTGTATAAATATGAGCATGTATGTGTGTGTGCCATGTACATGTATTTATGTGTGTGCCATGTATGTTTGTGTGTGATATGTACATGTATTTGTGTGTGCCATGTACATGAGTGTGTATAAGTGTGTTCCATGTGCACGTGTGTATGTGTGCCATGTATGTCTGTGTACCATTTACATGTACTTATATGTGTGCCATGTGCTTGTCTGTGTATAAGTGTGTGCCATTTACATGTGTGTGTGCCATGTACATGTGTGTATAAGTGTGTGCCATGTACATGTGTGTGTAAGTAGGTGCAATGTACGTGGGTGCCGTGTACGTGTGTATAAGTGTGTGCCATGTATGTATTTGTGTGTGCTATGTACATGCATATATGTGTATAAGTGTGTGCCATGTGTGCCATGTACATGTACGTATGTATGTGTATAAGTGTGTGCCATGTACGTGTGTGTATAAGTGTTTGCTATATATACAGTATGCATGTGTGTATAGGTTGATATATATTTTTTTAATTGCACGATTCTAACTTGAATATATGTTATTAGTATATGTAAAAGGCTGAGTATAGACACACAGTGGCAGTGTGTATATGTCATGCACATTTTTAAATATCGGCTCCACAGACAAGAGTTTATATATACAGTATATACATGTTGGTAATCGTCCAGCGAACAAGCAAAATGCTGCTCATTCATTGGGTGATTGGATTGTTCATGGCAGAACATAATTCATTGTTCTTGGCAGCATGTCGCCGGTGTAAGCTACAGATTTGCTGCTAATCAGAGCTGTAGAGTCGGTAAGTCCAACCTTCAACTTCCCTGACTCCAGAGTCCAGAGCACTGGTCACTACTGAGCATGTATGTAAAGTGCAGCACAGATTCATCTCCGCTAAAAGCCAAGATCCTTAGATCAGGAACAGAACTAACATTTATTAGACATTTCATAACTTTCCCAAATTACTATGAAAAAATTACATCATATCCTGCACCCAATGTATTATACAGTATATAGAGATGGGCAAACCTGATCAGTAAAGTTCGGCATCTGTACCGAATATCTACTTTTTGGGCTCGGACACCGAATACGGACTTCACCAGGAAGTTTATGTTACTGTCCAGACTGAGAACCACTGGTGACTGATCTGCTGCAAGCACAGCGTCAGTGACTGGCATTAACATCATCGAGGTTACCTCCAGTCACTGGCGCTGCGCTTGCAGCAGTTAAGTCACCAGTGGTTCTCAGCCTTGATGGTCGCATCTTGGCACTGTCCAGGATGAAAACTATTCATCCCCCTGAAGCGATGGCCAGGGGACCACCACAATGCAGGGAGACTACGGTACACAAGATGAGGTGCAAACAACAAAGTGTTAATTTATTTTCAGGCAAGGAATGCAGTGTTAGGAAAGAGTAAACAGGGGTATTCAATGACATAAAACAATTTACCAAAGTGATATTCTCTATCTGGGCCATACAAAAGGCACGGAGCACCAACTATTACAGATCAGTGTACTTCTCAAAAAAGCAAAACAATGCAATAAAATACAGTATGCTGCTACTCTAACCTGACTGGCCGCTTCTACACCAGCCGCACGACTGCCATGCTCTGTCTATTGCAGCCTATCCTAAGCCCTAAACATGTGCACACATGGGGTTATCACTCACGGTGAAGTTGGTGTTGCAGTTCCTTTCTGAGGGCCCCCTGCTGTCCTCTGCAAGATGATGCGACGTCCTCCCTGGCAGCTCTGTGCAATGTGGTCTTGCCCTTGTGTGAAGATCCCGAGCCTGTTCCTTCCTTGTATATCTTCGTGGCTCCTCGCAGTAACACAGGAAAAACCACTTTTGTTATCCTCGGAAGGGTACACAATCCTATAGGTTCAGTCAGTTCTAAGCTGCACGTTTTTTTCCTCACAGAATCCAGCACGCCAGCTTCCTTCAAACTCCAAGCTCAGAACCCTCCCTGGAAACAGCCCCTCCCCTCTCCTAGCAGGCAGAACAAACCAAAAACAGTCTTATTGCAGGGGAGATCGGAATGTTCAATTGCTCTAGGCAAGGGGGTTATGTCTCTTAAAGCGGCAGTTTGTCTCTACGGTCCATAGTAATGCCACCCCCTTACACCACAGACATGGATTATGGCATGGGAAAGAAAGACCGACAGGTGAGGGACATTGTTGTTTTCTTATTTTACTTTTATTACAGGAGAACGAAGGCCTCGGTGGAATTAGACGTTAGGTGAGTATAACTTTGTTATTTTTAAATAAAAATTGAAAACTGTGTTTAGTCTTATTTCTAATAAAGGACTTTATTCTGACTGTGTCTTTATTTACCATGTAACTATAGGATTAGGAACAGACAGGTGTCTTATAGAAGCCTCTCCATTACTAAGCCATGGGTATGATGTCACCTGACAACACAAGGTGACATCAACCCTACAAATATGAACCCCACTTGCCACCGCTACAGGGCAAGTGGGAAGAGCCAGGCAAAGCACCAGAATTGGCGCATCTAACAGATATGCCTTTTCTGGTCAGCTGCGGGGTGCTATTTTTAGGCTGGGGGTGCCAATATCCTCCCCTTATGAGCCTGAGAATACCATCCCCCAGCTGTCTGCTTTAGCAAGGCTGGTTGTCAAAAATGGGGGGATTCCACAACGTTTTTCTAAATTATTTAACTAATTTAAAAAAAAGCGTGAGGACCCCTCTATTCGTGATAACCAGCCTTGTTGAAGCCGACAGCTGAGGGATGCAGCCCCCAGCTGTGTTTTGCCTGGCTGGTTATCAAAAATAGGAGGGAACCCAAGCCTTTTTTTTTTAGTTATTTACAATGCAGGAGCCGGGTATTGAATACTCCCATCCACCGCTCCTGCTCTCACTGTTATTAGTGGCTGCAGTTGTTGGATGATGGGATCAGTAGTCCCATCAGCTGACACCAGTGACCGGTAATAAACGTTATACCTCCGATCACAGCTGAGTGTTCACGCTGTCTTTTGACAGCGTGGGAACCATGGCTCTCTGACCGTCGGGGATGATTTCACCACCAATCAGAAGCGCTGTTCGCCATGCTGTCATGCACATGACAGCTTGGCAAACACTGGATGTTCAGGCCACCCATTTAAGGGAATGGGGTCCGGGTTCAGGTCTGGGTACTTTTCTGGTACCTGAACTTTTTGTAACAGTGTGGCCGAACCCACCAGAACCGAATATCTAGGTGTCCTCCCATCTCTAATTATATACTGTATTTAAAGAGTCAGAGTCTGTTCATTTGATACCGACTCCACCAAAATGGATACTGACTCCGACTTGACAGCCCTGCTGCTTATATCATGATACTGTATGGGGATACATTGAGCTACTAGTGTTCTGTCCCCATCATTCTTCATTAGCTGGTGCAAAGAGGTCAAGAAACAAAAGTCAAATGACCAATATTGTTGATCACATTTAGGCCTCTTTCACACATCAGGTTTTCGCCGTCAGGCGCGATCCGGCGCTTTTGACAGTAACCGGATCCGGCGAAATGCAATGCCGGATCCGGTTTCCCCCCCATTGACTTGCATTTGCGCCGGATCGTGCCGGATGGCCATGCGTTTCATCCGGTTTTCGCCGGATCCGGCAATGTGTCGCGATCCGGCGTCTGGAAAAAACGGCTACTGTAACGTTTTTTGTCTCCGGCGAAAAAGCCGGACACGCCGGATCCGGCGCGTCCGGCTTTTTCACACAATGAAAGCCTATGAGCGCCGCAATGCGCCTGATCCGGCGAAAACCTGATGTGTGATCCGGATCCGTTTTTTTTGGTCTGAGCATGCTCAGTAGCTCTGCCCACAAGACATATATAAAAGCAAGACAGTGGGACCCACAGCCACACCCAACATGCCACCCAAGAAAGCAACCAAGCGCAGCAGGAGAAGGCAGGAGACCACTGCAGCACCATCAGCACCACCACCACACCAAATGGAGCAGCAAATGGAACATGCTGAGGAGGGGAGGCCAGCAGCAGATGAGAGACGGTAATTATCAAATCCCCCATTCCTCCAAACTAGGGCTATTGAATATCAAGATATTCATTGGCCCTTTGTTTCTCTTTATTCAACAGCCGCCCAATAGATGCAGCAGCAGCAGCAATGGCAGCAGCTGGAACACCACCCACAGGCATGGAGTGTGGCCACCAGGAAGACAGCACATCATCTTCTGGGAGCCCTCCCTCGCATCGTCAGCGTTTGACGGTAAGTTTTTATTTCCAAAATCCATCATCTCTGTAATATATGTCTATTCATTGCCTTTTATTTCAAAACAGGATTCACAAGATGAAGAGGAGCTCCCAGAAGAAGAAGGAAGGGGTGGACAGACACTTGGAGTGGGCTCACAATTGGTAAGTTTTTTGCATCAAACACAACATCACACTACACACAACACATAGAAAACAATGTTCTGCAGACCACACACAGCAAACAAATGCCTATATCCAAAGACATAACTTTTTTTGTTTTCTTCTCTAGTCTTCCCAATCTGGTGCTCGGCCAAGAGGTCCTCGCAGTGCCTCCCAGGGTCGTCGGCGACAGCAACGCGGCGGTCACCAGCGTGTAAGTATAAATATTTTTGCTTTGTTTTTTTGCACTTTTTATTTCATTTCTTTTGTGGAGGCTAATTATGTTATTTTTGTCTTTTTCTTTAACAGCCTTCACAGCGTGCTCCTGACTCTGACGGTGAGGATGGAGGACTCGATGTGGACCACCTCATCGATCTCGTCAGAGAAAGGGAGCCGTTCTGGAATATGGCTGACCGCCGCCACGCTGACCTTATCGTTACCCGATGACTCTGGGAGGAAATCTGTTCGCTCCTTGTGGGCCGCTGGGAGGACCTCGATGTTCGGGCCCAGATTAAAGAGCGTAAGTATATACAGTACCGGTTGCTTGATGTAAACCAGTGTTTCCCGAACAACAGTCCTCGTGGTCCCCACGGATCATGTGTTCAGGATTTCTATTTACTATGGAAATCCTGAAAACATGACCCCTGGGGACCATGAGGACTGGAGTTTGTGAAACACTGATGTTGTATACTAACCACTCCTTTCTCGTTTCAGGGAACAGAATTGTGAATCGGTGGCGGTCTGTGAGGGATCGTTTCAAGAAGGAGTTCAATAAAGAGATGCGGGCCCCGAGTGGATCTGGAGGACGCAGGAGCAAGTACAAGTACGCACAAGCCCTGTCGTTCCTCCGGGAAACAATGGTCACTAGAAGGTAAATATTACACACCACATGTGAAAAAAAATGTTAGATGTAACTTTTTTTTTTCAGCCAGGGCCATACCATGTCCGTATTTTAATTGTTTTTTTTTCTCTTTATTCCACAGCACGGTGAGCAGCACTCGGGAGCCTGCACGATTGGACCCTTCTGAGGCGATCCCTGAGGAGACCGGCACCGAGGGACACTTCGACCGCCCCGGTACATCTGCACCTTCCCAGCCTTCCCACACATTCGACCCATCTGTCCCATCCACCAGCACAGGAGCATCGTGGCCGCCTACATTACATGAAGCTGCTGGTGAAGAGATCGCTTTCCCTTTACCCGACCCTTCTGCCCCTGCCACCTCTAGTACACCTGCGGGTACTGGGCGGCAGCGGCAGAGGGGTCAGGAAAAGAGTTATGCGCCAGAGTTCTTGCATCTGAATGCATCTTTCCAGAACTGTCTAAAAGTCTTGTCAGAGCAAATCTCCGCAGGCTTTCAGCAGATCAACTCCAGCATTCTGGAGGTGAAGACACTTCTGCAAACCATGCATTCAGAAGCAAGATCTTCGCCAAACCACACCTTTTTCAGGTCTGTTGTGGAGCGCATGGCAACACTATCTCCTACCCAGCAGATGCATGTAATGCATTCGTGCCACGGTGCTCTACAGCAGGTTTCATCCCAACCTCCACCTCCCACCACTGTAGTTCCTCCACCTGCACCCCCTCCAGCCACTTTCCATCCTCCCCCTCCTATTACATCTGCACCCCCTCCAGCCACTTTCCATCCTCCCCCTCCTATTACATCTGCACCCCCTCCAGCCACTTTCCATCCTCCCCCTCCTATTACATACCAGCAACCTCACCAGTACCAGCAACCTTCCCAGTACCAGCAACCTCCCCAGTACCAGACATCTCCCCACTTCCAGCAACCTGCCCCGTACCAAACTCCTTCCCTGTACCAAACTCCTTCCCCGTACCAAACTCCTTCCCCATACAACTTTCCATCAACATCATCTGCTCCTACAGTCCCTGCCCAACCCTCCACTCCACCGCCCACCACCTCTTCTGCCTCCCACATGTCCACCCATTCTGTAGCTTTTTCCACACCATCACCTCTAACTGTACCTTCCCCACCACGATCCCAGTCCTCTCTCCACACTCCCATTGTCGAAGTGTCCCGCAGCCCCTCCAGCAGTATTTCCACCCCACACTACACCGAGTTATAATGTTTTTTTTGTAATAAAAATGCCCATTTGGTTGGTTTCAAACCTTTATTAAAAAAGTTTTTTTAACTTTAAAAACAGTTTACACAAAAAACAATATTTTAAATAAAAGTTAAATTATTGTTTACACTGGTTGTCTGTCATTTCTTTCTGCGGCGAAATATGTTTAAAAAAAAGGTTAAATACAGGGTATTTAAAAGGTAAAAAGGTATTCAAAACCAGGTATATAACTGTGGGTAAATTTTAGCTTTTTGCCACAGTTGTGTTCCTGGTTGTGTTTGAAGCAAAGTATTTCACCTGAAAAGTTGTGTTTATTGTTGGTGATTTCCTAACAATGAACACAACTTTTGTTAAAAGGTGAAATACTTTGCATAAAACACAACCAAGGAACACACCTGTGGCCTAAAGCTAAAAATAGTAGACCATGACAAGATAGCCAACTTTGGTTGGCAAAGGTATATACTGTTGGTCCAGAAGGTACACAAGTTTGGTTAGGGCACAAATCTTTCACACTCTGTCATCCTGCCAGTGTACTCTGCCTTGAGGTGACATAAAGTATAGTGCAAAATTGTCCCTCATTACTGAAACCGTCACAGAACTTCTAGTGGTAATATTTCCAATGACAACATCCATCTTCGCCAGTAACTTGCTCTTCTCTCCAACCTGCACTTTCTCCTCTACAACCTGTCAAAGAAGGGCTGTAGGAACATGCTATATATAGTTTTCCAGTAGCCAATCCCGTTCGGAAGGCCACAAGGGTCAATTTTAAAAACCAGATCCGGCGTAATCCGTCGAAAAACGGATAGAAAAACGGATGAACTGGATGAGACGGATCCGGTTTTGTCTGTCAAGAACAAGACGGATCCGGCAGAAAACCGGATCCGGCACATCAGGTTTTACAAAACATTTGCCGGATCCAGCATTCCGGCACGACGCCGGATCGCGCCTGACGCCGAAAACCTGATGTGTGAAAGTAGCCTAATTGAACGGCCTGAACACAGCGCATGTAAATACAACCAAAATTTTGAGTGTCATGGTGCAATATTTGAGCATTGGAGGCCTTATTTTATTTTTTTCCCAAGGCTCCCCTTTGTCTAAAACCGGCCCTGATAGCAGATGTACTCACTTGCTATGAGTGCCGACCGCTGGGTGGCGCTCTTAACAAACCAGCATTGACAACCATAGAGGTCTCCCGAAAACCTCAGGTTGTCATGCTAACACATCGGTGACTTGCGATCACGTGACGTGGGTAACTGCTTGCCGGAAAAGCTAGTGTCAGCGTTTGACGGCGGCATCTAACAAGTTAATAGCCGTGGGTGGATCGCGATTTCACCCACGGCTATTGCGGGAACATGTCAGTTGTTCAAAACAGCTGACATGTCCCGGGAAAGGTGTGGGTTCACCGCCGGAGCCCACATTAAAGGAAGGGAGTCCAACATTGGTGTTCTATTATGCCTAATGTCGGAAAGGGGTTAAATAAAATGTTCCTGTGCTGAGATAATCTTATAAATGTGCCCCTGCTGTGTACTGTGAAATTGCTGTGTCTGACCATGCAGGGACATCGTCTGGTCATACCACATCTCCTGGGCAGGGGAGGAAGGAAAAGAGTATACAGATAATACAGCACAGGATCGCAAATGATTGTTTCTTTGAAGTAAACAATTGTTTAAAAACAGGCAGCAGTGAAATGCTTTATCTCACAAAAAAAAGAGCTGCAAACCCATGCTATAATATCTGTATAGTCTTTTGCTACCCCCTTGTGAAAATAAACAATTTTGGGTCTTTCATGAAATTTACAAAAAAAAATTTTTTCATTTCACATTCCAAAAAAAAACTTGTGAAGTACCTGAAGGGTTAATCAACTTTTTGAGTGTGGTTTTGAGCACTTCATTTGTGTAGTTTTTAGAATGTTGTCACTTTTGGATATTTTCTATCTCTTCAAATGTGATGTGGTCCCTAGAAAAAAATGGTTTTGTAAATTTTGTTGGAAAAATGAGAAATCGCTGATCAAATTTTAATCCTTATAACTTCCTAATGAAAAAACATGTTTCAAAAATTGTTATGATGTAAGATAGACATGTGGGAAATGTTATTTATTAACTATTTTGTGTGGGATATCTGATTTAAGGGCATAAAAATTAAAAATTGGAAAATTTTCAAAACTTTAGCCAAATTTCTCTTTTTTTCAAAAATAAACGCAAGTCATATCAAAGAAATGTTACCACTATCATGAACAGAGGTGTATCTAGGCTTTCTGGCACCCTGGGCAAGAATTTGGTTCGGCGCCCCCCCCCAAGTACATATGCGACTTGCAAGTACCCGCAAGCTGCTCTCCCTAATGCTCTCATTGTTCAGTAAAAAACTGAAAGCAGGATGAGAGGCTTGTTGTCACAAGACCATAACTGTGAAAATCGCATGTGAGTGAAGTGTCCATGTGATGACTGAATTCTCACAACGAATGCACTGCACACTTTTAGGATTCTCCTTCGCCGATGTACAGTCAGCACAGCACAAGCATGTGATTTATTTACTTCTGGCCACATTCCGACTAGACATGCCCGGCCTCGCTCAGTTCATTTTCATTGAGTGAGGTCACGCATGTCTAGTCAGCATGTGACTGCATGCATGTAAATTACCGGCACAAGAGAATCCGAGCAGCGTTCAGTGAGCACTGTGAGAATTCAGAAGTCTGCAGTCACAAAGAATGACAGCAGACTCATTACCGACCTGGACAACCCCTTTAATGTTCCTAACATAAATAAAAACATGAGAATAAGTCAGTATCACAAATATTATTTACATCCAGGTACCTTATAGATGACGTCGTCTCTGGAGTAGTTCTCCTTCTTTACTTCTTCTTGTCCAGACCCCATGATGAGTTTTCTCATCCACATCTCGTCTCTGTAGACTTCCATCTTCTCCTGTCTTCTGCACCAATTCTCCACATGATGCCTTAAAGACAAAAATGTCATTATAATGCTCCTAAATAAAAATATCTGCAATATACTGTCACCTCACACTATTCCCCTCCCTCCTCATACTGTCTCCTCTAACATCCCACTTGTTCACCATACTGTCTCCTCATATATTTACCCCCTCACTCTCTATACTGCCTGCTCACACATTCCCCTGACTCCCCATACTGTGTCTGCACACATCCCATCACCCTCTCTCCCCATACTGTGTCCACATACAGTACTCATGCTGTAACCACATACATTTATCCGTTCGCATCCCTTTCTGTCTGCACCCATCCCGCAAACTATTTCCTCATACATGCCTTGGCACACAAAATGTATTAAATATAATGGTCAACTTTATAAGACTAAAGCAATTCTGATAAAGTTATTTCAATACATACATGTTGATACAAAGAAAGTACCTCAGATTACCACCACAGAGATAAACAATACTGTTTATCTCTGTGGTGGTAATCTGAGGTACTTTCTTTGTATCAGCATATATGTATTGTAATAACTTTATCAGAATTGCTTTAGTCTTATAAAGTTGACCATTATATTTAATAAATTTTGTGTGCCGAGGTTTTTCTACTGTACAATATATGTCTTTTAACTCTGAGCACCTAAATTGGCAGTGAGCACCCCGTTCTCTACAGTATTCCTCATACATACTCTTCATTTTGTGTCCTCAAATCTCCCAACACACATTAAATCCCATCCCCACTCCAAATCCCCCCATCCCCAATACCCCACACACATTAAGTACCCCCCATCCCCACTCCAAATCCCCCCCACACACATTAAATCCCCCATCCCCACTCCAAATTCCCCCACATTAAGTATCCCCCATCCCCACTCAATAACCCCCGTCCCTACACCCAATTCCCCCCACACATTATGTACCCCCCACTCATTATGTAGCACCCACTCATTATGTACCCCCACTCCAAATCCCCCACACACATTAACCCCCATCCCCACATTAACCCCCATCTCCACTCATTAACCCCCAAACATTAACCCCCATCCCCACTCATTAACCCCCCCACTCATTAACCCCATCTCCACTCATTAACCCCTCCACTCATTTACCCCCATCTCCACTCATTAACCCCCACATATTAACCCCCATCCCCATATTAACCCCCATCTCCACTCATTAACCCCCATCCCCACAATAACCCCCATCTCCACTCATTAACTCCCCCCATCTCCCATCTTCGGTGGTTCTTCAGCTCCACAGTGGAGCACATTTACCACCGCCACCAGCGTTTGCTCTGGGCGCCGGGGAGTGACATCAACAGCGTGATCTCATGACCTGATCACGCTGCTGACATCGCTCTGACCCGGTGGTCAGAGCTTCAATTGTACTGGCATCTGTGTAGACACCAGTACATTTGCTGCCTGGGAGCCGGCGCGGCCTCCTCTGCCGTCAGAGAGAACAGCCAACTCAAACAACGGGGAGTGGCAGAATGCAGCCGCCGGGGCCCGGGGGGGTGACACTGCGGACCGCTGCATTAGGCGGCCCGACTGCGCCCCCCTGCTGACTGCCCCCAGGACAACTGTCCCGGCTGCCCCCCCCTGGATACGCCTCAGATCATGAAGTACAATATGTCATGAAAAAACATTCTCAGAATCACTTGGATCTGTTGAAGCATCCCAGAGTTATTACCTCATAAATTGACACTGGACAGAATTGTAAAATTTGGCCCGGACATGAACAAGCAAACAGGCTTGGAAGTTAAAGGGGTTAAAAATATGGAAAAAATAGAAGTTCAAATCACTCTCCCCCTTTTGCCCTATAAAAATAACACAATTTAAAAGAATACATGTACAGTGGGGAAAAAAAGTATTTAGTCAGTCAGCAATAGTGCAAGTTCCACCACTTAAAAAGATGAGAGGCGTCTGTAATTTACATCATAGGTAGACCTCAACTATGGGAGACAAACTGAGAAAAAAAAATCCAGAAAATCACATTGTCTGTTTTTTTTTCATTTTATTTGCATATTATGGTGGAAAATAAGTATTTGGTCAGAAACAAAATTTCATCTCAATACTTTGTGATATATCCTTTGTTGGCAATGACAGAGGTCAAACGTTTTCTGTAAGTCTTCACAAGGTTGCCACACACTGTTGTTGGTATGTTGGCCCATTCCTCCATGCAGATCTCCTCTAGAGCAGTGATGTTTTTGGCTTTTCGCTTGGCAACACGGACTTTAAACTCCCTCCAAAGGTTTTCTATAGGGTTGAGATCTGGAGACTGGCTAGGCCACTCCAGGACCTTGAAATGCTTCTTACGAAGCCACTCCTTCGTTGCCCTGGCGGTGTGCTTTGGATCATTGTCATGTTGAAAGACCCAGCCACGTTTCATCTTCAATGCCCTTGCTGATGGAAGGAGGTTTGCACTCAAAATCTCACGATACATGGCCCCATTCATTCTTTCATGTACCCGGATCAGTCGCCCTGGCCCCTTTGCAGAGAAACAGCCCCAAAGCATGATGTTTCCACCACCATGCTTTACAGTAGGTATGGTGTTTGATGGATGCAACTCAGTATTCTTTTTCCTCCAAAAACGACAAGTTGTGTTTCTACCAAACAGTTCCAGTTTGGTTTCATCAGACCATAGGACATTCTCCCAAAACTCCTCTGGATCATCCAAATGCTCTCTAGCAAACTTCAGACGGGCCCGGACATGTACAGGCTTAAGCAGTGGGACACGTCTGGCACTGCAGGATCTGAGTCCATGGTGGCGTAGTGTGTTACTTATGGTAGGCCTTGTTACATTGGTCCCAGCTCTCTGCAGTTCATTCACTAGGTCCCCCCGCGTGGTTCTGGGATTTTTGCTCACCGTTCTTTTGATCATTCTGACCCCACGGGGTGGGATTTTGCGTGGAGCACCAGATCGAGGAAGATTATCAGTGGTCTTGTATGTCTTCCATTTTCTAATTATTGCTCCCACAGTTGATTTCTTCACTCCAAGCTGGTTGGCTATTGCAGATTCAGTCTTCCCAGCCTGGTGCAGGGCTACAATTTTGTTTCTGGTGTCCTTTGACAGCTCTTTGGTCTTCACCATAGTGGAGTTTGGAGTCAGACTGTTTGAGGGTGTGCACAGGTGTCTTTTTATACTGATAACAAGTTTAAACAGGTGCCATTACTACAGGTAATGAGTGGAGGAAAGAGGAGACTCTTAAAGAAGAAGTTACAGGTCTGTGAGAGCCAGAAATCTTGATTGCTTGTTTCTGACCAAATACTTATTTTCCACCATAATATGCAAATAAAATGAAAAAAAAAACAGACAATGTGATTTTCTGGATTTTTTTTTCTCAGTTTGTCTCCCATAGTTGAGGTCTACCTATGATGTAAATTACAGACGCCTCTCATCTTTTTAAGTGGTGGAACTTGCACTATTGCTGACTGACTAAATACTTTTTTTCCCCACTGTATTTGTTATCTCTGTGCTCGTAAAAGTCTGATCTATCAAAATATTGAAAACATTAATCCGATCAGTAAATGGTGTAACAAGAAAAAATTAAAAAAGCAGAATTCAATTTTTTTGGCTGCCGTAATATTGCAATCAAACTTAATGGGAGGCTATCAAAACATCATATCTTTCCAAAAATATTATCAATAAAAACATCAACTCAAGGCACCAAAAATAAGCTCTCACTCAGCCCCATATCCTACAATCTAAAAATGTTTCAGGTCTTGGAAAATGGTGACTCAAACATACGGTAATTTTTTTTTTTTACAGATTTCCTAATTTTTTTCACAATTTAATTAAAACAAACAATTATAATTACTTGGTATGTCTGTAATCGTACTTACCTGGAGAAACATATCGCCAGGTCAATTTTAAAATATAATGAGAATGGTAAATAAAAAAGCCAAAAAACAATTGTGGAATTGTACATTTTCATAATTTTAATTCACTTATTTGGAAAAAATGTTCCCGCTTTCCAATACAACACATGATAAAATGAATGATGTCATTCAAAAGTACATTTCGTTCCAAAAATAACAAGCTCTCATATGGATGTGTGGAAGGAAAAAATAAGTTATAACAGAAGAAGGGGAGGAAAAAAAGAAAATGAGAAAACAAAAATTGGCTGTGGCGTGAATGGGTTAAGTAATTATTTTAAAGGATCATTTAAATATTTGCACATAATATTCATTCTTCTCTTACTGTATATGCCACTAAATAGGTAATTTAATAAAGTTAATTATTTATTTTTGCATTTTATCCAACTCATGATGTTACTTTTTTAAACGGTGCCAGGAACTGAACTTGATATTCTACTGTACTGTACAGTCATATGTTAAAGTTTGGGCACCCCTATTAATGTTAACCTTTTTTCTTTATAACAATTTTGGTTTTTGCAACAACTATTTCAGTTTCATATATCTAATAACTGATGGACTCAGTTATATTTCTGGATTCAAATGAGGTTTATTGTACTAACAGAAAATGTGCAATCTGCATTTAAACAAAATTTGACCGGTGCAAAAGTATGGGCACCTCAACATAAAAGTGACATTAATATTTCGTAGATCCTCCTTTTGCAAAAATAACAGCCTCTAGTCGCTTCCTGTAGCTATTAATGAGTTCCTGGATCCTGGATGAAGGTATTTGTGACCATTTCTGGTTACAAAACAATTCCAGTTCAGTTAAGTTTGATGGTCGCCGAGCATGGACAGCCCGCTTCAAATCATCCCACAGATGTTCAATGATATTCAGGTCTGGGGACTGGGATGGCCATTCCAGAACATTGTAATTGTTCCTCTGCATGAATGCCTGAGTAGATTTGGAGCGGTGATTTGGATCATTGTCTTGCTGAAATATCCATCCCCTGCGTAACTTCAACTTTGTCACTGATTCTTGCACATTATTGTCAAGAATCTGCTGATACTGAGTTGAATCCATGCGACCCTCAACTTTAACAACTTTAACAAGATTCCCGGTGCCGGCATTGGCCACACAGCCCCAAAGCATGATGGAACCTCCACCAAATTTTACTGTGGGTAGCAAGTGTTTTTCTTGGAATGCTGTGTTTTTTAGCCTCCATGCATAGCGCCTTTTTGTATGACCAAACAACTCAATCCTTGTTTCATCAGTCCACAGGACCTTCTTCCAAAATGTAACTGGCTTGTCCAAATGTGCTTTTGCATACCTCAGGTGACTCTGTTTGTGGCATGCTTGCAGAAACGGCTTCTTTCGCATCACTCTCCCATACAGCTTCTCCTTGTGCAAAGTGCACTGTATTGTTGACCGACGCACAGTGACACCATCTGCAGCAAGATGATGCTGCAGGTCTTTGGAGGTGGTCTGTGGATTGTCCTTGACTGTTCTCACCATTCTTCTTCTCTGCCTTTCTGATATTTTTCTTGGCCTGCCACTTCTGGGCTTAACAAGAACTGTACCTGTGTTCTTCCATTTCCTTACTATGTTCCTCACAGTGGAAACTGACAGGTTAAATCTCTGAGACAACTTTTTGTATCCTTCCCCTGAAAAGCTATGTTGAATAATCTTTGTTTTCAGATCATTTGAGAGTTGTTTTGAGGAGCCCATGATGCCACTCTTCATAGGAGAATCAAATAGGAGAACTACTTGCAAGTGGCCACCTTAAATACCTTTTCTCATGATGTGATACCCCTGGCTATGAAGTTCAAAGCTCAATGAGGTTACAAAACCAATTTAGTGCTTCAGGAAGTCAGTAAAAAGTAGTTAGGAGTGTTCAAATCAAGAAAATGATAAGGGTGCCCATATATTTGCACCGGTAAAATTTTGTTTAACCCCTTCCTGACCTGTGACACAGCGTATGCGTCATGAAAGTCGGTGCCAATCCGACCTATGACGCATACCCTGTATCATGAATTCAAAGCCCCCTGCGGGTCGGGTGACCGGGGTCAATGAAAGGTCACCTGACCCGCAGATACAGGGGGCTTTGTAATTCACCACAGGGGGCGTGGCTTCGCCCCCACGTGGCTACGATCGCTCTGATTGGCTGTTAAAAGTGAAATGGCCAATCAGAGTGATAGTAATATTTCATCAATGAAAATTGATGAAATATTACAATCCAGCCATGGCCGATGCTGCAGTAGCATCGGACATGGCTGGAGACACCGATTTGACCCCCCCACCGGCGATCGCCCCCCCTGCCACTGAATGACAGCGGCGATCTGCCGCCGCTGTCATCATCTGCCCCCCCTCCCATTCCCTTCGCTCCCCGCCAGCTTCCGATCCCCCCCTCACCCACTCTCACCGCCCCCGGCACCTTCCAAGTCCCCCCGTCGCTCCCGGTGTCCGGCGGGTCCGGTTCATGGGTTCCGCCATCTTAGAAAATGGCGGGCGCATGCGCAGTGCGCCCGCCCGAATCTGCCAGCTGCAGATTCCATTATTTCATTTTGATCACTCTCAGAGTGATCAAAATGAAATAAAAAGTAAATGAACCCCCCGATTATCACCCCCATAGGTAGGCAGAACTATTAAAATAAAGAAAATATTTTTATTTTTATTTTTCCATCAGGGTTAGGGTTGGAGAGAGGGTTAGGGTTGGAAAGAGGGTTAGGGTTAGGGTTGGAAAGAGGGTTAGGGTTAGGGTTGGAAAGAGGGTTAGGGTTAGGGTTGGAAAGAGGGTTAGGGTTGGAAAGAGGGTTAGGGTTAGGGTTGGAAAGAGGGTTAGGGTTGAAAAGAGGGTTAGGGTTGGAAAGAGGGTTAGGATTGGAAAGAGGGTTAGGGTTGGAATTAGGGTTAGGGTTGGAAAGAGGGTTAGGGTTGGAAAGAGGGTTAGGGTTGAAAAGAGGGATAGGGTTGAAAAGAGGGTTAGGGTTAGAACTAGGGTTAGGCTTGTGGTTAGTGTTATCGTTAGTGTTGGGGTTAGGGTTGGGATTAGGGTTAGGGGTGTGTTGGGGTTAGGGTTGGAGTTAGAATTGAGGGGTTTCCACTGTTTAGCCACATCAGGGGGTCTCCAAACGCGACATGGTGCAACCTTTGATTCCAGCCAATTTTGCGTTCAAAAAGTCAAATGGTGCTCACTCCCTTCCAAGCCCCGACGTGTGCCCAAACAGTGGTTTACCCCCACATATGGGGTATCAGCGTACTCAGGAAAAATTGCACAACAACTTTTGTGGTCTAATTTCTCCTGTTACCCTTGGGAAAATAAAAAATTGGGGGCTAGAAAATTATTTTTGTGGAAAAAAAATGTTTTTTTCATTTTCATGTCTCTGCATTATAAACTTCTGTGAAGCACTTGGGGGTTGAAAGTGCTCACCATACATCTACATAAGTTCCTTGGAAGGTCTAGTTTCCAAAATGGGGTCACTTGTGGGGGGTTTCCACTGTTTAGGCACATCAGGGGCTCTGCAAACGTAATGACGACTGCAGACTATTCCATCAAAGTCTGCATTTCAAAACGCCACTACTTCCATTCCGAGCCCTGACGTGTGCCCAAACAATGGTTCCCCCACACATATGGGGTATCAGCGTACTCAGGACAAACTGGACAACAACTTTTGGGGTCCAATTTATCCTGTTACCCTTGTGGAAAAAAAAATTGCGGGCTAAAAATCATTTTTTTTGAGGGAAAAAAATGATTTTTTATTTTCACAGCTCTGCGTTATAAACTTCTGTGAAGCACTTGGGGGTTCAAGGTGCTCACCATACATCTAGATAAGTTCCCTGGGGGGTCTAGTTTCCAAAATGGGGTCACTTGTGGGAGGTTTCTACTGTTTAGGCACACAGGGGCTCAGCAAATGTAACATGACGCCCGCAGACCATTCCATCAAAGTCAGCATTTCAAAATGTCACTACTTCCCTGCTGAGACCCAACGTGTGCCCAAACAGTGGTTTCCCCCCACATATGGGGTACCAGCGTACTCAGGACAAACTAGACAACAACTAGACAACAACACTGCACAAATTAACACACAGAAGGCAAAGCAAAGCATCAAGCCAGAATTAAGCAGATTAATACAGTTGTCCAGCAAGGACTGGGACGCAGGTGCTGGTTAATAAAGAGTGATACAAACACCTGACCCAACACAAATCCAGCACCAGAGGAAAAAGACCAGCAGCCAGAACACCACAAATAAATGGCGGATAGTCACAAACTAAACAGATTCTAACAGTACCTCCCCTTTAACGAGGATCCCCCGGATCCTCTAGGCCGGGACTTATTTGGAAATCTCCTGTGAAAAGCCTTAATTAATCTTGAGGCTGAGACGTCCACAGCTTTCACCCAGGAATTGTCCTCGGGACCGAAACCCTTCCAGGACACTAGATACTGTAACCCTCCTCTGTGCCACCTAGAATCAAGAATGCATGAAATCTCAAACTCGCAGTCCTCATCAATTGGAGGAGCAGACGGCATAGCCACCTTATCTGGCGTGTCAACTTTCTTCAGCAAAGATACATGAAAAACTGAATTAATTTTCCAGGATGAATGAATGTCTAATCTCACCGCTGCCGAGTTGACAATTTGAACCACTTTGAAGGGTCCTACAAACTTAGGCCCCAACTTTTTAGAAGGGATCTTCAAATGCAGATTCCTAGAGGACAACCAAACCATGCCCCCAACAACAAACCTCGCCTCCCTTCTTCTCTTGTCAAAATATTTCTTAGACCTCCTATTAGCCTGATTCAGATTATGGCACACACTGGTCCAAACCCTTTCCAAATTTCCAGAAAAACTCTCCTCCTAAGATACCGCCGCCCCAATCCTAGAAATAGGACTGAAAGATGGATGCTTCCCAGTGCAACAAAAAAAGGAGAACGCCCAGCCGAAGAAGACGTATGATTATTGAGAGCAAACTCAGCTAATGGTAGATATTCCAACCACATCTCCTGATTGCCTGCTACAAAACATCTCAAAAACTGCTGAACGTCCTGGTTCTTCCTCTCGGTCTGTCCATTGGATTCCGGATGATAACCTGACGAAAATGACAAATGAACCTTAAGTCTGTCACAAAAGGCACGCCAAAATCGAGCCACAAACTGTGGTCCCCTATTGGAGACAATGACCGTGGGAACACCATGGAGTCTGACAATCTCTTTCACAAATGCTCTGGCAAGTGTCTTAGCGCAGGGTAATTTATTGAACGGGACCAGATGACATATCTTACTAAACCGCTCCACTACAACCCAGATGACAGAAAAACCCTCAGAGACTGGCAGATCGGTGATAAAATCCAATGCAAGATGTATCCATGGAGAACTAGGAACCTCCAATGGGCAAAGCAACCTTGCCGCCGGAGCATGAGAAGCCTTAGACCTAGCGCACACGGTACACTGACACACCCACTTGACGATTTCTCTTAGCCACCTCGGCCACCAGAATCTCCGACTGATCGACTTTCTAGTTTCGGCAATCCCTGGATGACCCGACAAATGAAACTCATGACATTCCATAAACAAAGCTCTCCTCAGGGCTTTAGGCACAAATAATTTCCCATACGGAGTGTTAGTTGGTGCTGCATCCTTGGCTTTAAGAATGCTATTTTCCAACTCAGAACCTAATGCTGCCTCCACCACCCCTCTCTGCTGTTAGGGTATAATAAAGTGTGATCGCAACCCGGAGTCCTCTGTGCAGAGATGGTAAACTGCTGCTCGGTAATGGCGGACACTATCTGAACATTGGCGGAGTAACCACTGACCCGGTGTGCACAGGAGCGAACTCTGTTACAGCACAGAGCTGCAGAAAGAGACACCGATGCCTGTTACCTCACAGACTACAGCTTAGGGAACCGCTACTGCGGCACCAGAGATTAAGCCTAGAGAAAAGCTGTGCCCTGTTAGCAGTCACAGAGTGCAGCCAACAGTTGTGTTACCGCACTGTGTGCGTACAGCACTGCCCTGGCGGATGCCACTAGGTAGCCTAAGCTTAGCGCTGGAAAGTGCAGTAACTGCGCAGGGCACCGTTGAGACAGACACTGCGGCGTATGTGGTACAGAGGTGTCTCGTGCAGATGACACTCTCTGGCATAATGTGTGAGAGAAGCTGGAAGAACTGCGGCGCTATGCAATGCCACCACTCGGCGCTGACTCAGGACTCTAAACCCTACCAACATGCGTATCAAAGGGAAGGGGTTTCATAATGAGTCATTCAGCGGTTCCAAGCATCCATCATCACACACATCACTACCAATTACTGTCTATACTAGTACATGGCCATGCAAATCTTTTATAACAGCATCATTCTGGGACGTTCCTGATGGTCCAATCCAAGCTGGAGAAGGACCTGAGCATGTGACCTCCGATTTGCAATGAGAGATCGTCCCGTCCCACGGGCATGCTCAGTAGACCACAAGGAGGACTTAGTCCCTGGAGTAGCTTGCTGCTGACCAGCATGCGTTGCTATAGCTGGACCAGAGGTGGCAGCAGCAACCAAACCCACAGTGCTAGTCTGAGCAGAGCGCCGGGATCAACGAGTCTGCTGAGCAGCCTCCTCTTCGGGCAGAGAGGAATGGGAGACCGCCGAAGGCAAGGCTCTGGATTCCTGCTGTGCAGCGACAGGAACCCGACACCTCACATCTGCAGAATAGATTCCTCCTTTTCAGTATTAACCACTGGAGAGAAACTTCAAGACAAAGCATCAGCTTTAACATTCTTTGTCCCAGGGATATATGTCACAGAGAAATGGAACCTGGCAAAAAACAATGCTCACCTAGCTTGATGGGCATTCAAACGTTTAGCAGCATCCAGATGGATCAGATTTTTATGATCAGTAAAGACTTGTATAGGATGTCTAGCGCCCTCCAAAAAATGTCACCAATTCTCAAACGTAAGCTTAATAGCCAGCAATTCTCGGTTCCCAACATCACAGTTGAGCTTCGCCTCCGAAAATTTCTTAGAAAAGAATGCACAGGGATGCACCCCATCCTCTCCTTCCTGTGACAGAACAACCCCCACTCCTACTGATGAGGCATCCGCCTCTACCAGAAAGGGCTTAGTCTCATCTGTCTGGATCAAAACAGGAGCAGAGCTAAACCTCTCCTTGAGATGCTCAAAAGCCTTAACAGCCTCAGGGGACCATTGGACATTATTGGAACCTTTCTTAGTAAGATCAGTAAGGGGTTTTGCGATAGCAGAAAAATTCTTCATGAATTTTCTATAATAATTAGCGAACCCCAAGAATCTCTGAATTGACTTCAGATGTTGTAGTAGTCTAGCATGATGAAGAGACCTTAGTAGTCTCGAAAGCTTGCAATTTGTTACCATCTTTTCAGTTAGCCATTTAAAGGTATTAACCACTGAGGACTTTCAATTCTAAATATTCTTCTACTGGCTAACACGGTACAAAGATATATATCTTTCCTGTATCTGAATTGACTTCAAGCATTCATGTCTAGGCCACTCCGATACCGCCTGAACTTTCACCGGGTCCATCTCAAACCCATCACTGGAAACAAAGTACCCAAAAAAAACTAATTTTCTGTACCGCAAACTCACATTTCTCCAGTTTAGCAAAGAGTGTTTTTCTCTCAGAATCTGCAGAACCTCGCGGACTCTCTGCCAATGCGACTCTGGATCTGGCGAGTAGATCGAAATATCATCCAAATAAACAATAACACTCCTGCCGATCAATGGCGTCAGAATGTCGTTAATGAAATTTTGAAAGAACACCGGAGGATTTGTAAGGCTGAAAGGCATTACTAGACACTCAAAATGACCTTCCGGGGTATTAAAGACTGTCTTCCATTCATTGCCTTCTTTTACCCGCAGTAAATTATATGCCCCACGAAGATCGATCTTAGAGAAACACTTGGTTGCAACTAGTTGGTTAAAAAAATCCGGAATTAGTGGCAAGGGGTAAGGATTGCGCACAGTGATCTTATTAATCTCCCTTAAATCCAGACACAGCCTAAGACCCCCATCTTTTTTTTTTACAAAAAAGAATCTCACGGCCACAGGGGACTTAGAGGGTGCTAAATGACCTGCTGCCAGACTAGTCTGCAGGTATTCCTTTAAGGCCTCCCTCTCGAGAATCGTCAGATTAAATAAACGACTCTTAGGAAGAGTAGCACCTGGGACAAACTCAATAATTTCTCCTGTTACCCTGGGGAAAATAAAAAAATTTGGGACTAAAAGATCATGTTTGTAAAAAAAAAAAATATGATTTTCACGTCCGGGCGTTATAAACTTCTGTGAAGCACTGGGGGGTTCAAAGTGCTCACCACACATCCTGATAACTTCCTTAGGGGGTCTAGTTTCCAAAATGGGGTCACTTGTGGGGGGTTTCCACTGTTTAGGTACATCAGGGGCTCTCCAAAGGCAACATGACACCCGCAGACCATTCCATCAAAGTCTGCATTCCAAAACGTCACTATTTCCCTTCCGAGCCCCCTTCCGAGCCCTGACGTGTGCCCATACAGTAGTTTTCTCCCACATATGGGGTATCAGCGTATTCAGGACAAACTGGACAACAACTTTTGGGGTCCATTTTCTCCTGGTACCCTTGGGAAAATAAAAAAATTGGGGACTAAAAGATCATGTTTCTTGAAAAAATATGATTTTTTTATTTTCACGCCCAGGCGTTATAAACTTCTGTGAAGCCCTTGGGGGTTCAAAGTGCTCACCCCACATCTAGATAAGTTCCTTGGGGGGTCTAGTTTCCAAAATGGTGTCATTTGTGGGGGGTTTCCGCTGTTTAGGCACATCAGGGGCTTTCCAAACGGGGCATGGTGTCCAATCCCAATTCCAGCCTAAAAAGTTAAATGGCACTGCTTCCCTTCCAAGCTCTGCCATGTGCCCAAATAGTGGTTTACCCCCACATATGGGGTATCAGCGTACTCAGGACAAATTGCACAATAACTTTTTGGGGTCCTGTTACCCTTGGAAAAATAAAAATTGAGTGTGAAAAGATCATTTTTGTGGAAAAAATATGATTTTTTAATTGTACCGCTGTACGTTATAAACTTCTGTGAAGCCCTTGGGGGTTCAAAGTTCTCACCACACATCTAGATAAGTTCCTTGGGGGGTCTAGCTTCCAAAATGGTGTAATTTGTGGGGGTTTCCACTGTTTTGGCGCATCAGGGGCTCTCCAAATGTGACATGGTGTCCAATCTGAATTCCAGCCAATTTTGCATTGAAAAAAGTAAAACTATGCTCCTTCCCTTCTGAGCTCTGCCATGGGCCTAAACAGTGGTTCCCCCCCCACATATCAGGTATCAGCATACTCAGGACAAATTGCACAATAACTTTTCCAGTCCAATTTCTCCTGTTACCCTTGGTAAAAAAAAAAATTGGACCTGAAGTAATTTTTTTGTGAAAAAAAGTTAAATGTTAATTTTTTTTTAAACATTCAAAAAATTCCTGTGATGCACCTGAAGGGTTAATAAACTTCTTGAATGTGGTTTTGAGCACCTTGAGGGGTGCAGTTGTTAGAATGGTGTCACTTTTATGTATTTTCTATCATATAGACCCCTCAAAGTGACTTCAAATATGATGTGGTCCATAAAAATAAAATGGTGTTGCAAAAATGAGAAATCGCTGGTCAACTTTTAACCCTTATAACTTCCTAACAAAAAAAATCTGGGTTCCAAAATTGTGCTGATGTAAAGTAAACATATGTGAAATGTTACTTATCAAGTTTTTTATGTGCCATATCTCTGTGATTTAATGGCATAAAAATTCAAAGTTGGAAAATTGTGAAATTTTCAAAATTTTCGCCAAATTTCTGTTTTATTCACAAATAAACACAAGTTATATGAATGAAATTTAAACACAAACATGAAGTACAATATGCCACGAGAAAACATGTCAGAATCAGTGGGATCCATGGAAGCGTTCCAGAGTTATTACCTCATAAAGGACTGTGGTCAGAATTGTAAAAATTGGCCTGGTCATGAACGTGCAAACCATTCTTGGGGGTAAAGGGGTTAAACACATACAATTATTTACAAGCCACACACTTTTTTAAATATATTGCACTTTTTCATCTTTGCACTTTGGGTTCGCTTTATTCTCATATCTATATAGCAAGCTTGGTTCTGTTATTGTATTAACATAGTAAACAATTTTTTGTGATTTTATCTACAGTATGTAACACTAAGAAGATCCCAATTTTTATCTGTGTAGTGAAATAGTGGTTCATGTATTCAGTGTTTGCAGAGGGCTGTACTGCAGTATTTGTAGCTACATTGGTGCTGCAGCCACAGATTAAGTGCAGCCCGACGTGAAAACATTATGTCCTGTCTTATCTTTTAATATCTTTCAAAACAATTACCTCTGCTGCCTTTATAAGGAATATTCCTAGGAAATAATTAAACATGCAACAGGGTATTTTCTCCAGTGGATTCAATGGATTATACTAATCTGATTAAGTCCTGATCACACAACATTAGAAAATAATGTAGCCCCAGCGGCAGCAGGTCCACAGGTACAGGGACCAAGATAGATAATGTGGAAGGAAAAAAATGTGTAAAATTCACACTGCTGGTGAATGAAGGCAATTCAAGTACATGCTAAAAGATTCTGCGTTTTTTATTTTGTCTACGCGTTTTGAAGTGGGATACTTCTTCAGGACTAAAACAATGTGTTAGTCTGAGATAGCAGAGGGCCATTGGTCGGCAATTTGGCACTGCATGGGTGAATTACTTTTGCTCCTTAAGCCACTACATTCCGTCATTGTTATGGGAATAGTGTATGATATTATCATGTGATGTTATAGGTATGATTTGCTCTCTCCCTTTTCCTTTACACAGCTTTGTTTTTTTGTGGTGAGATATTTCCATTGACCAATAGATGGCAGTAGCATGTCATCATCACTGTTACAGTTCTTCACGCTTTTGTAAACAGGAATCTGCTATGGAAGAAATATTCACAATAAACATCTTATTAGCATTGGCTTATTAACATCTCATTCCTTCTGTTAAAAATAGTACCTCAGCAAGGCAGGTCATCAGAAAAGTGTTAAACGTAAGAAATTTTGCTATTCTCCAGTTTGAACGAGAGTAAAATTTTAATTGATGAAAGATCATTTTTCACTTTATACATCTGTCAATTTATATTTTAATCAGGATGACCATATTATGTTCAAATTAAGAATTCATTAAAGGAGGAAATATTCTCTATTTTTAATAAACAGTTTTGTATAGTGCTCTGCCACCTCCCATTATAGACCACAAAGCAATTGTTCTATTGTCACTTTAGTTTTACAAACATCAGAGTTGTCATAGTAAAACTTTGCAACGTTACTCATATATATAGTCTTGGCCAAAATTGTTACAAAAAATTATTGCAATTACATATGTTTTATTATTCACATGTTTATTTCCTTTGTAAACAAAGGAAAGATACAAAAAATAGCAGATTAAAAAAATACAAATTGGACATAATTTCACACAAAACCCCCAAAAATTGGCCTACAAAATTGTTAGCACTATCAACTTAACATTTGGTTGCACACCCTTTGGAATAAATAAATGCAATCAATCACTAAAATAAATCAACTGAAACCACTATCCTGACGATCCGATGTTGCAACCTTTCATCGATTTTTCTCTGCCATCCACATCCAGAGAGATTAGCTATAGTGCCATGTAGAGTTGTGCGAAACGGGTTGGTCAAATTTAAAAATCGCCAACTTTAGCTAAAGTCAGGTTTCGCCGATCGACCATGAGGTCGCCGAGCGCCAAAGTCGCGTTTCAAATAATGCTTCCAGCGCCTTTTCTCAGCCAATGATGGAGGACGCACACTGTGGGCAATGCGATGACATGGGCAGCGGCCACCACCATCTTAGAGAAGGGCATTCAAGTGATTGGCTGGCTTTGTGTGACATCACAGTGGCTATAAAAGGCCGTGACCGCCAACCGCCATCTTACTTCTGCCAATCTCAGAATAGGGAGAGGTGATGCTGCTGATTCTGAATAAGGGAGAGCGTTAGGCAGGGAAGAAGAAAGAAAATTGCTTCTGCTGATAGCGCTTTTCACTGTACAGTTAGAGTGCAGTGAAAGGGGGGATTTTTGTTGTGTGCAGCAGCACTGGTGGTGATTAGGCTGCCTTTTAAGGCTACCTGATAGCTGCATTGCTGAGTGCACACTGCTGTTCAAACTGATTTTTTCAAAGCACTCCAACTTTTATTATTTTGTTCTGGTGAATTACCGAGCGTTCATTTTTTCACACACCGTATAGCGGTGTACGCTCCTCACACACTACCGTGTACCGGCTGGTATCACGGACAAATAGAAGCTATATGCGTGTGACTCTGGAAAAAGCAGAGATTTTCCATTTTTCCAGACCTACACCTAATAGAGCTGTCAGCTTTTCAAACAGTTTTGTTTATCTGCTGTTTGATTACGCTCAAAACTATACAGAGACAACGTGTGTCGCTCCGTATAAAAATAGACGGAGACTGACAATTTTCCATACACACACCGTATAGAGCTGTCCGATTCTCAAACAGTATTGTATATCTGCCATTCGCATTACAGTCACATCTATACAGAGTCAGCGTCTGTGTGTGACACTCCGTAAATACATATACGGAGATTGTTAGTTACACAAAAAATGTATACAGCTGTACACTTCTGATACAGTTCCGTATATCTGCTTGTTGGATTACGGTCAAATACTTACTGGGAGAGTGTCAGTGACTAACAAAATATATACATAGATTTAATTATTTTAATACACCTTACGCAGCTGGATGCTCCTCATACAGTACCATCTCTCTGCTGCTATTTTTGGTACATTTTCCCAAACATGAGGAAATATAGTGGAAGAGGCCACGGACGTGGGCAGGGGGGCGCAGCTGGTACTGATGGTGGTGGTGCATCGGCTGGTTTTGGCAAAAGCACAATAGCAGCTAAGGCAGGAGGTGTGGAGCCTGCGTCATCGTCTGGACCAAGAAGGCCTGTAAGGTTCCCTTTTCTTGGAGTAGGAAAACAGCTTTTAAAGCCAGAGCATCAGGAACAGGTTTTGGCATACATTGCCGAAACAGCCACCAGCTCTATTGCCTCCTCTTCTGAATGTTTGAAAGCTGCAAGCACAGAGTCGTCAGTGAAGGGTTCTGGTCAGGAAAAACACCTTCCCTTGTGTCCTTCACCCCCACCAAAAGTTAAGGATGCGGCAGCCCACACTTCAGATTACTCTATGGAGCTCTTTTCACATACCATGCTGGGTTATCCAGTCAAATCCTGAATTCCCCAGTCCAAGATGAATCTGACATGGAGTGCACTGATGCACAGCCACTGCTAGATGATTCTGCTGGTACATTGACCCAGAGCACTACATTGCCCTTGCAGTCTACTGAGCCAGAATCTGACCATAATGAAACTCAGGTGCCCCTTCCCGCATACTATACCACCTTACACGGTGACACAGAGGAAGGTAAAGAGGAAGGTGCAGATGACTTTGAAGAGGAGGTGATGGATGACCCAGTTCTTGACCCAGATTGGCATCCATTGTCGGAGGAGGGTGGCACTGGCAATAGTTGAGATAAGGAGAAGGATCCGCAGCAGGCATTGACATCGCAGCAGCGGTTATCTGGCAGGCTCGTAGCTGTCCAACAATGTGGACCAAAAACTAAAAGAGTTGCAGGACAGCTTGGCCAGACGGTCAAATTAGCACAGTGTGTAAGGCCAGAAAATGTATACCATAGTAGGAAGAGTGCAGTGTGGCACTTCTTTGTCCAAAATCCTACTGATGAGGCACAGGTTACCTGTAAGAAGTGCGGAAGGACCTTTAGCCGAGGTAAACAACTAAGAAATTTGAATACCAGTTGCATGCTTAAACATTTAATCAACATGCGCTTGCAAGTGTGGATGGTCTACAAAACCTCAGGTAGCACATGTGCACCTGCTCCGACTGCAGGTAGCCAGCAATGCTCCATCGCTTCCCCCACTGTAAGACCACCGCCACCATTAAGCACACCACCAGCACTAAATGTTGAGGTGTTGTCGCAAGGCCAAAGCATTCACCACCAATACCATCACCAACCCCCTCTCACTCCATCCGGTCCACCGCTACTTCCCCCATATGCAGCTCTCCAGTCCAGCTCACCCTACCAGACACTCTGAGTAGGACAAAAAAGTACTCATCCTCTCATCCGTGTACACTGTGTTTGAATGCCTACATTGCCAAACTAATCTCATTAGAGATGATGCCCTACCATTTGGTTGAAAGCGAAGCTTTCCGCGAGCTCATGGCCTACGCAGACCCACGCTATGACCTATCCAGTCGGCACTTCTTTTCTCGAAAAGCCATCCCAGCCCTCCACCTGCATGTGAAAGACCGCATTGTCCATGCACTCAAGCAATCAGCGAGTGGAAAGGTGCACCTCACAACAGATGCATGGGCCAGTAGGCATGGTCAGGGCCGTTACGTGTCCATCACTACGCACTGGGCTAATGTGGTGGATGCATGCTCCACAGGGACAGCGGCGGTGGAACAGTGCTGCCTAGCCCACGGTATAGAAAACAGTTGGCTGTAGGCTTTCGACCCTCCTCCTCCATAAGCGAAAGTTCGTCCACAGTGCGCAGTCGCACGAGCACTCCATCCTCAGCTGGCAGTGTTGCACATGAGGTGTCCCACTATCGAACAGCTAGTGGTAAGCATCAGCAGGCTGTGTTAAGATGATGTCTTTGGGTGACAACAGACACACCGCGGAGGTACTGGCCGACTACTTGCAGTGACAAACTGAGTCATGGCTGGGCAGTCTACATATTGAGTCAAGCAAGGTAGTCAGTGATATCGGCTGGAATTTTGTGGCAGCCATAGCCCGTGCAAAACTCACACACATACCTTGCCTGGCTCACACTTTGAACCTGGTGGTGCAGTGCTTCCTTATTAATTATCGAGAGTTAACATCCCTGCTCCATAAGGTGCGAAGACTGTGCTTGCACATCCATCGCTCAAATGTCCACTCCAGTTGTATGCAGAAGCTGCAGCGATTGCTCCACCTCCCCAAGCACCGCCTAATCATAGACGTTGCAACAAAGTGGAACTCCACCCTGCACATGGTTGAGAGGCTGTCCGAACAGAGGCAGGCTGTAATGCATTTGTGGGAAGATACACGGGCAGGCAGTTTGAGGGAAGACATGGAATTGTCGGGTGTGCAGTGGTCAAAGCTGAAAGACCTCTTTAAAGGCCTTCAGTGTTTTGAGGAATGAACACGGCTGGTAAGCGCAGACGACGCCATCATAAGAATGAGCATCCCACTTTTGCGTATGCTCATGCAAAGTTTGACGCACATTAACTATCTGGCATCTGCAGCAGAGGAGGAACAGGAGGAGGAGGAGGAGGGAAGCCTTGCTGACAGTCAGCCATTGTCTGGTCAGGGAACTGTGCTGGACGAGGTGGAGGAAGAAGAGGAAGAGGAGGATGAGGGGGATGATTATTTTGGGCAGGAGGATGCTTCTCAGGGGGCAAGAGAAAATGTTGGCGTTCCAAGGTCAGGTACAGTATTTGTGCGTGACTGTAGGGATGTGAATTTGCCAGAAAGTGCTCCTCCACCCAGCAGTGGCAGTGCATTGCTGACATCTGGAACATTGGCCCACATGTGCGATTATGCCTTGCGGATCCTAAAAAGGGACCCCCGCATTGCCAAAATGATGAAGGATGATGACTACTGGCTGGCCAGCATCCTCGATCCACGCTACAAAGGCAAATTACACAACATCATGCCACAGGAGGACCTAGAGATAATATTGGCTAACAAGCAAGCAACTCTGGTAAACCGTTTGTTTGAGGCTTTCCCAGCACACAGCAGCGGTGCTGGTTCTCCCACGAGCCATAGTGGGCACAATGGAAGAAGTGTTCGTGGTGCACACAGCCAAAGTGGCATTGGAGACAGGGGTTTAATGACCATGTTGTGGAATGATTTCTCAAGTACCGCTCACACGACTGCATCAATTACAAGTGACAGGAGACAGCAGTTGTTAACTATGGTTACAAACTACTCCTCTCATATCGATGTTCTCCCTCACAGGTCATTCCCCTTTGACTATTGGACCTCTAAACTGGACACCTGGCCTGAATTGGCACACTATGCCTTACAGGAACTCACAGGCCCCTCATAGTACAATACAGTGTCTCTGATGGTGGGGGACCCACTTGCCGTCAGACACACCAGCGTACTATGAGGGGCTCTGTGCCAGTACCGTCAACCACGAGTGTGCCCCCCCTGCTTGGTACTGGCCACAGCACTTGCAAGTTGCAATACTTACCTCTCCCTGCTCCACCCCTGTGTAGTCTGGCCAGTTAAATCCTTCACAGGGACAGCCACTAGAAATTTGGTGTATTTCTCGATGATGGTTAAGATGTAGCTATGGCCTGTCCTGCAGGCCTCTACCTTCAGATGATCAATGGCTACCATTTGTAATGGATGTCAACTTACAAGCGGATGCAGTGGTGCTTTATGATCACCTTTCACAGTTGTGATAGTCACAGACGTGTGACATTCCTGCCACCATTTTTCAATGTCTCCTCTCATGCAATTCCAATAGAACCGCCTACGGCCTGTGGCTTCTGTCTTTTGCACTCCTAAATGGCCAGACACATCATGATAGGCAGTGAGGACCATGTCTACATCTCTCACTGTGATCACAATTTGATGGAGACCAGTAACGGTGATGTGATCCACGCTACTGCGATAAAGCAATCCTTTCTTCACAAAGAACCGTTTTCGCTGTCTCCACAGACACAGTAATTTAGGGTCTGTATCGCCTCTGCAACATCTACCGGGAGGTTTTCTCGCGATGAGTAATTCCCAAATTTCGGCTAACACTCGACTTTCCGTCTGTACTTGTATCCATGTAGTTTCCAGTAGCGGAGAGTCTGGACTGGCTTACTGAGATTGAAATATATATAAAGATTTAAAAGTACCACAACACTGTATACTGTTGTACTGTTGTAATTTTTACCCTATACTCAATACAGCTTGTATCTTGTTATACAGTACCTTTGTTCGACATTTAGTTTTATGGTCAAATCCATACTGAGTAAGCGTCTGAGAGTGACTACGGGACTATGTATATGGAGATTTCAATTGTACCCTATAATATATATACTTGCTATCTTGTAATCCAGTACCTTTTTTACAACATTTTTTATTATGGTCAAACCCAGACTGAGTGAGCGTCGGAGGGTGACTCCGGAAATATATACCGAGATTTCAAATTTGGCCAACACTGTATACAGCTGTAGGCTTCTGATACAGTAACCTTTCTTGCTATTTGGATTCTGGTGTAATTCATAATGAGCCTGTGAACGTCTGTCTGTTACTCCGGAAATATATTTGGAACTTTAAGATTACCCCAACACTGTATACAGCTGTACGCTTGTGTTACATTACCCATTTACAGCTTTTCATATTCTTGTGTAATCCGTACTGGGCCTGAGAGCGTTTGTGTCTGCCTCCTGAAATATATACGGAGATTCATAATGTTTACACTATACTATATATACTTTCTATCTGGTGATACTGTACCCTTTTTCAACTTTTTATTTTATTGTGTAATCCATACTGAGCCTGTGAGCGTCTGTGTATGACTCATGAAATATATACAGAGAGTTACTGTTATCCCTAGACTGTAAAGAGCTGTATGCTTCTGATACAGTACCAAATATCTGCTGGTATTTTGGGTCCATTTTCCAAAACATGAGGAAGTATGGTGGAAGAGGACATGGACGTGGGTGTGGGGGGCCACCTGGTACTGATGGTGGTGGTGGTGCATCTGCTGGTAGTGCCAAAAACACAATAGCAGATAAGGCAGGAGGTGTTGAGCTTGTGTCATGGTGTAGCACTGGAAGGCCTGTAAGGCTCCCTTTTTTGGGAGTAGGTAGACTGCTTTTAAAGCTGGAGCATCAGGAACTGTTTTTGGCTTACATTGCTGAAACAGCCTCCAGCTCTATCGACTCCTCTTCTGAAGTTTAAAAAAATGCAAGCACTGAGTCGTCAGTGCAGGCTTCTGGTCAACCCCTTTCCTTGTGTTCTTCACCACACCAAAGTGAAGGATGCAGCAGCACACACTTCAGATTACTCCCTGGAGCTCTTTTCACATACCATGCCTGGGTTAATTAAAAATGGGGCCCATCGTATACTGGAGCATTCCAAATGGGGGTACATCAGACACTGGAGCAGCATTTATGGGGCACATTATACACTAGAGCAATAGAAATGGGGCCCATTATATATGGAGCATTATTAGGGCCCATCATACAATGGAGCATCATCCATGAGGCCCATCATATACTGGAACATTCCAGATTGGGGACATCAGACACTGGAGCAGCATCTATAGGGCACATTATACACTGGAGCATTAGAAATGGGGCCCATCATATTCTGGAGCATTCCAAATGGGGGACATCATACACTGGAGCATCATCCATGAGGCCCATCATATACTGGAGCATTCCAGATTGGGGACATCAGACACTGGAGCAGCATTTACAGGGCCCATTATACAGTGGAGCATTAGAAATGGAGCACATTTTATATGGAGCATTGTTATGAATGAGTCACCGGAGGAGGAGAAAACAAAAATACAAGCTAAGTCCAGAAAACCGGAGAGGTTGGTAGCTATCGGATTGCAGACCCCTGATCCTATACACCACAACTAACAGTAGCCGTGGGGGGTTACTACGGTGCCCTAGACCCCTCGTCACAGCCGGAGAACTACATAAGCCTAAAGAAGGAAAGGGGAAATCTAAACTGCCCCAAAGCAGACCCCAAAGCAATAGACAGCCCCCAACATGTATTGTCGGTGAAAAACAGATGAAAACACAGACAGAAAGACAGGCTGAGCAAATGATGGGGCCCAACTAACTAGATAGGACAGGACAGAAAAGATGCTGGCTGCAATCCGCAAAAAACCCTACCAAAAATGTCCCAACCGTCTGATAGGGAAAAAGGCCCTGAAGTCGCTAGACTTCAAAATCACTATATCAGCACTCAGGTATATTCTGAAAACAGAGCAAAGAGATCAACTGATCAGGGACAAAAATGGAATTCAGACAGTCCCAACCAGGACTGGCTGAATACAAACACTAAGGAAACCAGACAAAATCTCATGGAATAATAGCAGGGCAAAAACTTAGCTTTTAGTAGACAGGAACTAAGCTGGATACAAGAGCTCAGAGCAGAAAGGATCACCAGCAGCCCTGCAGGGCGTCGGCTGACTTATATCCACTCAGAAATTCCAGATGTTCAATCACACTCCGCCTATTCAGATGACAGGTTCTTCCCATCCCAATCAATTTCACTACCTCTCTTCACCAGCAGAGGGAGTTCATCAGACATCAAAGGTGAAGGGGAGAATGAACTCACAACAGTACCTCCCCCTTGAGGAGGGGTCACCGAACCCTCATCCACGCCACCAGGGCGATCAGGATTGGCCCAATGAAAAGCACGAACCAATCTTTCGGCATGAATATTGGATGCAGGGACCCAAGAATTATCCTCCTGGCCATAACCCTTCCATTTAACCAAATACTGGAGTCTCCGTCTAGCCAGACGAGAATCCAGTATCTTCTCAACCTCATATTCCACATTACCTTCAACCAATACAGGGTCAGGAGGTGCCACCACAGGAACTACTGGCTCAACAAACCTCTTTAACAGAGACTTATGAAACACGTTATGGATCTTGAATGTAACAGGAAGAGCCAATCGAAAAGAGACCGGATTAAGAATCTCCAAATTCTTGTAAGGTCCAATAAATCTAGGTTTAAACTTTGGAGAAGCCACCTTCATAGAGATATTCTTTGATGACAATCAAACCATATCACCCACCTTAAACCGGGGACCAATGGTCCTATGCCGGTTGGAAAACCGCTGGGCCTTTTCCTGGGAGAGAGACAACTTATCCACCACTTGGTCCCAAATCTGGTGCATTCTCTCCACCACAGTGTCAACACCTGGGCAGGCAGAAGACTCCACCTGCCCTGAAGAGAATCGAGGATGAAACCCAAAGTTACAAAAAAAAAGGTGGCATCAAAGTGGCAGAACTAGCTCTATTATTTAAAGCAAATTCGGCCAAGGGCAAAAATAAAACCCAATCATCCTGATCAACAGAAATAAAACATCTCAAATACGACTCCAAAGTCTGGTTTGTTCTCTCCGTCTGCCCATTGGTCTGAGGGTGAAACGCAGAGGAGAAGGACAACTGAATTCCCAGCTTGGAATAGAAAGTCCTCCAAAATCTAGAAACAAACTGAACTCCTGTCAGATACAATGTTCTCAGGAATCCCGTGCAAGCGAACCACCTGTTGCAAAAACAAGGGCGCCAACTCTGAGGAAGATGGCAACTTAGGGAGTGGTAAAAGATGGACCATCTTAGAGAATCTATCACAAATCACCCAAATAACAGTCATTCTCTGAGAGACAGGCATATCAGGGATAAAATCCATTGAAATATGGGTCCATGGCCTCCTGGGCACCGGCAAAGGCATCAACAACCCACTAGAGCGAGAACAAGGTTTAGACCGGGAGCAAGTCCCACAGGACTGCACAAAATTCCTGACATCACAAGACAAGGCGGGCCACCAAAAAGACCGACTCACCAAATCTCTAGTACCAAAAATACCTGGGTGACCAGCCAATGCGGAGCAATGAACCTCAGACATCACTCTCTTCCTCCGATGGTCAGGAACATACAATTTTCCAATGGGACAACGCTCAGGTTTGTCCTCCTGAAACTCTTCCAGAACACGTCTCAAATCGGGCAAGATGGCAGAAAGAACTACCCCCTCACCTAAGATGGTAGCAGGCTTGGTCACAATAGGAGAATCAGCAAAGAAACTCCAAGAGAGGGCGTCTGCCTTGACATTCTTAGTGCCCGGAAGAAAAGAGACCACAAAATCAAAACATGTGAAAAACAAGGCCCACCTAGCCTGTCTAGGATTCAAGCGTTTGGCCGACTCCAGGTAAATAAAATTCTTGTGGTCAGTAAGGACCACGACTTGATGTTTAGCTCCCTCCAACCAATGTCTCCACTCCTCAAATGCCCATTTCATGGCTAACAGTTCCCGATTCCCCACATCATAGTTACGTTCGGATGGGGATAACCTTCGGGAAAAGAAAGCACAGGGATTCATTTTAGATGTTACAGGATCTTTTTGGGACAAAACAGCTCCTGCACCAATCTCAGAAGCGTCCACCTCTACCTGAAACGGGAGTGAGACATCAGGTTGCCGCAAAACCGGAGCAGAAGTGAACCTTCGCTTCAGCTCCAGAAAAGAAGAAACAGCCTTCGGAGACCAATTCAGCACATCAGCCCCCTTCTTAGTCAAATCAGTCAATGGTTTGGCAATACCAGAAAAATTAGCTATAAATTTACGATAAAAATTAGCAAAACCCAAAAACTTCTGGAGGGCCTTCAAAGAAGTGGGCTGAACCCAATCATAAATGGCCTGTACCTTGGCCGGGTCCATTTCAATAGTTGACGGAGACAAAATAAATCCCAAAAATGAAATCCTCTATACACCAAAAAGGCATTTCGATCCCTTGACATACAGGGAATTCTCCCTCAAAATCCGGAACACAGTCCAAAAATGTTCCACATGAGAGTCCCATTCCTTGGAAAAGATCAAAATATCATCCAGATAGTTGATCAAAAATTTATCCACAAAGTCTCGGAAAATATCATTCATGAAGCACTGGAAGACAGAAGGGGCATTAGTGAGCCCAAAAGGCATCACCAGGTACTCAAAATGTCCCTCCAGAGTATTAAACGCCATCTTCCATTCATCCCCTGCTTAATGCGAATAAGATTATACGCCCCCTGAGGTCAAGCTTGGTAAACCAGCAAGCACCTTTAACTCTGGAGAATAGATCAGAAATCAGGGGTAACGGATACTGATATTTAACAGTAATTTTGTTGAGGGAACGATAGTCAATACAAGGCCTTAATGAACCATCTTTCTTGGCCACAAAAAAACCAGCACCTAAGGGTGAAGAGGATGGTCTAATATGACCCTTCTCCAACGACTCCTTAATATAGGATCGCGTAGCCTCGTGCTCGGGTACAGATAAATTGAAAAGTCGACCCTTGGGAAATTTACACCCAGGGCTCAGCTCAATTGCACAGTCATAACTTCTATGAGGAGGCCAAGACGCAGGCTCATTCTCACTAAATGCATCATAAAAATCAGCCAAATAGTCAGGAACATCATGCGACTGGGGAGAGGTGGAGAAAATAGGAGCGTCACTAAGGGCACACCGACAACCCCAACTCACCACAGACACAGGTTTCCAATCCAAAACTGGATTATGGATTTACAACCAGGGAAACCCCAGAACGATGGTATCATGCAAATTATGCAACACCAAAAATCTGCAATTTTCTTGATGGTCTGGGGCAACCCGCCATCTGGGTCCAAAACTGAGGTTTATTCTTCACCAAAGGAGTAGCATCAATACCCCTCAAAGGGATAGGCGTCCGCAGAAGTGTCATAGGAAACCCACAATGTTTAGCAAAATCCAAGTCCATCAGGTTCAGAGCTGCTCCCGAATCCACAAAAGCCTTAGCGGAAAATGTGGACAGGGAGCAGATCAGAGTAATTGCCAGAAGAAACTTAGGTTGAACACCACCCACAGCAAATGTGTGTGCAAAACGTTTCTCTTGTTTAGGGCAGACAGAAATAATATGAGAGGCATCTCCACAGAAAAAACACAGCTTATTACGCCTTCTCAACTCCTGACGTTGCGCCCTAGACAAAACTCTATCACATTGCATAGGTTCAGACATTTGTTCAACAGGTGGCAACACCTCTCGTGCAGTTTTGCGTTCACGTAGAATCGTCAAGACCAGAGGGAGCAGGAAATCCCACCATAGTATCTTTTACGGTTTCTGACAAACCCTTCCGAAAGAGAACTGCCAAGGCATCATCATTCCAGGTAGTAAGGACCGCCCACTTTCAGAATTTTTGACAGTACAACTCTGCAGAATCCTTACTCTGGCTCAATGCCAACAGGGCCTTTTCAGCCTGATCAATAGCATTAGGTTCATCATACAACAACCCCAAGGCCTGAAAAAATGCGTTTACATCAGTCAGAATAGGATCATCAGGTTTCAAAGAAAATGCTCAATCCTGGGGATCGCCGCGCAGCAAAGAGATGACAATTTTAACCTGCTGCGCGGAGCTCCCCGATGAGTTAGGCTTCAAGGCAAAAAATAATTTACAATTATTCTTAAAATTCAGAAATTTAGACCGATCCCCAAAAAACACATCAGGAGTAGGGATCTTTGGTTCAGCAGCATGTGAATGAGCAAGATAGGCGGAAATTCCCCGCACTTCAGCAGTAAGCTGCTCCACATGATCAGACAATTGCTTAATCTCCATTCAGAAAAAATTCCCCTTACGGCCTCAGAGAAATAGAGGAAAAAATATACACAAAAAAAAATTCTGACACTTTTTTTTTTCTCTTTTTTTTTTTTTTACAATTCTTTCCTGCTATTGAGTACCCTAGAATCTGCCGTATGGCTGGTGATTCTGTTATGAATGAGTCACCGGAGGAGGAGAAAACAAAAATACAAGCTAAGTCCAGAAAACCGGAGAGGTTGGTAGCTATCAGATTGCAGACCCCTATTCCTATACACCACAACTAACAGTAGCCGTGGGGGGTTACTACGGTGCCCTAGACCCCTCGTCACAGTCGGAGAACTACATAAGCCTAAAGAAGGAAAGAGGAAATCTAAACTGCCCCAGAGCAGACACAAAAGCGATAGACAACCCCCAACATGTATTGTCGGTGAAAAACAGATGAAAACACAAACACAGACAGAAAGACAGGCTGAGCAAACGATGGGGCCCAACTAACTAGATAGGACAGGACAGAAAAGATGCTGGCTGCAATCCGCAAAAAACCCTACTAAAAATGTCCCAACCGTCTGATAGGGAAAAAGGCCCTGAAGTCGCTAGACTTCAAAATCACTATATCAGCACTCAGGTATATATATTCTGAAAACAGAGCAAAGAGATCAACTGATCAGGGACAAAAATGGAATTCAGACAGTCCCAACCAGTACTGACTGAATACAAACACTAAGGAAACCAGACAAAATCTCATGCAATAATAGCAGGGCAAAAACTTAGCTTTTAGTAGACAGGAACTAAGCTGGATGCAAGAGCTCAGAGCAGAAAGGATCACCAGCAGCCCTGCAGGGCGTCGGCTGACTTATATCCACTCAGAAATTCCAGATGTCCAATCACACTCCGCCTGTTCAGATTACAGGTTCTTCCCATCCCAATCAATTTCACTACCTCTCTTCACCAGCAGAGGGAGTTCATCAGACATCAAAGGTGAAGGGGAGAATGAACTCACAACAGAGCATACAATGGAGCATCATCCATGAGGCCCATCATATACTGGAGCATTATAAATGGGGCAGATCAGACACTGGAGCAGCATCTGTGGGGCACATTATACAGTGGAGCATTAGAAATGGAGTCCATTATATATGGAGCATTATTAGGGCCCATCATACAATGGAGCATCATCCATGAGGCCCATCATATACTGGAGCATTATAAATGGGGCAGATCAGACACTGGAGCAGCATCTGTGGGGCACATTATACAGTGGAGCATTAGAAATGGAGCCCGTTATATATGGAGCATTATTAGGGCCCATCATACAATGGAGCATCATCCATGAGGCCCATCATATACTGGAGCATTATAAATGGGGCAGATCAGACACTGGAGCAGCATCTATGGGGCACATTATACACTGGAGCATTATAAATGTGGCCCATTATATATGGAGCATTATTTGGGCCCATCATACACTGGAGCATCATCCATGAGGCACATCATATACTGGAGCATTCTAAATGGGGGACATCAGACACTGGAGCAGCATTTACGGGGCCCATTATACACTGGAGAATTAGAAATGGAGCCCATTATATAAGGAGCATTATTAGGGCCCACCATACACTGGAGCATCATTTATGAGGCCCATCATATACTGGAGCATTATGTGGAGCTCATCATATACTGTATGGAACATTATATGTCACCATTTATTCTGTATGGAGAAAAATATATGGGGCTCATTATTCTGTATGGCTCACAATGTGGTGGCCATAATACTGTCTGGAGTAATACACTGTCCTTTTTTTGAGCTATTGTACAATTTAAAATAGATCAGTCATGTCACGTAAGCAGTGAAGTATTTGTCATTGTACTATACCTATATTTCTGTGCCGTATCGGAGCATCATGAGTTAGGGTATGTGTTAAACGGGCGCACTGACACTCTTTGGCCCAGGGCACACGAAAACCTGGAGCCAGCCCTACCCCCCCACTACTTTAGCCAAATAACCCCCAGTTTTCAATGCGTAACTATTATTATGAAGTAAATTAAGGTTGACAAGCTTCAGTAACAAGAATTGATGATTTTGGCATTGAAATGGGCACTGTAGGTGTGTTTACTGTCCTCCACTCCCTGCCGACTTTGCTTCCCCATTGACTTGCATTGGGTTTCGTGTTTCAATCGGCCTCCGACTTTTCCCTATAGTCGGCCGATTTCGTTCGACCCGACTTTTGCAAAAGTCGAGTTTCATGAAACCCGACTCGACCCTAAAAAAGGCAAAGTCGCTCATCTCTAGTGCCATGGGTTGTAAACTTTTTGATTATGGTGCACACTTTGTCAAAGGGACATCAAGATCTCTGGAGATGGACTTGTAACCTTGAGATTGTTGATATTGTTTAACAATTTTGGTTCTCAAGTCCTCAGACAGTTCTCTTCTGCTCTTTCTGTTCTCCATGCTTAGTGTGGCTCACAGAGACCCATGATGCAAAGATTGAGTCAACTTCTCCCTTTTTTATCTGGTTTCAGGTGTGATTTTCATTTGAATGAGCTTCACATGCTTGAAACATAGTTGTTTACCCACAATTTTGGAAAGGTGCCAACAATTTTGTTCAGTCCATTTGGGGGGATTTTGTGAATTTATGTCCAATTTGCCTTTTTGTCCTCAATTTTTTTGTCTTGCCCCAATGCACACAAAGGAATTAAACATGTGTATAACAAAACATGTGTAATTGCAATAATATTCTGGGAGAAATACTTCATTTTCTAGAACAATTTCAAGGGTATTAAAATGTTAAAATTGGTTTTAGTTGATTCAAAAAGCCTAAAAATCTTTTATATTAATGATATTTTATAGAGTCAAACAACTCATGCTTCTGACATTGTACACAAACTGCACTTATTGAAAAAACTATATTCCTGAAAATGATCTTCAGTAAATGACATTTAATTAAAACGGGATTCAATTAAAAGTAGTTATGCACTTTAGTTTTGACCATCTAGTTTATGAGTTTATTGCAGTTTTGATAAAATTAATATTTTTTCTTTATTTAAAGAGATCACAATATATTTTCAGATATTGATAGAAAAGTGACAACAGGAAGTGCAGCCATATTGGTTGATTAGATTTAACGGTCCAGTTATGTGAAACGTATGGATACATATTTGTCTGACAATCACAATGTGATATGAAAGTGAGCACTGAGGATAAGAGCTGTCTGATTGTCATTTGGGATATTTGGTGCTTGTTTGACTTGATTCAAACATGTCAGTTTCGATAACTCGAATTTACACTTAATGAGTTCAGCTAAATGATCTGAAGCTGCTGGAGCAGCATTAATTGCTTCACAGTCAAGAGGAAACAACTTGACGTCTTTAAGTTCTAATTTACTAATAAGATAAGTGATGTCCCAGGGTATCCTGTTTTCCCAATACCATATTATACTACAAGGAAAGTGAACTTTGATCTATTCACAAAATTACTTTGTGGACGCCAGTAGAGAATAAAGGGGTCCTTATGTGTGTAAATAGTGAGACACTGAAAAAATAGATTAACCACACGTGATAATTACCCTGTCTAATCATGAAGTAAGTAATTGAAAGGAACTCATTATGTATATGGTGGATAATTCTATTCAGGCTCTGATACAAAATAAATTAGTCTTTTAATTCTCAAAAGCATCTGAGAAACTAGATCCTATAACTAGATTCTACTTCTGGACCGCCCAAAGATGATACACGTCTGGGTGGTCGGCGGTATAGTCTGCAATGACTTTTTAAAATGTCTCTGCATAGTAGAACAGCTGCACAACATCGTCAGCTGTCAGACACAGCCAGACTCCCAATAAAGAGGGTAGAGACGGTGTGATACCCTCTTTGCTTTACCAGTCCCTACATACTCTCTAAACAAGTGCTGTGTATTTAGTAATAGCAATTACTTACGGCACCTTCTCCTCTGGTTACAGCAGTTGTGTGATCACCGGGTATAAGGAGAGGGAGCTGCTGGGGTCCTAGAACACCAGGTCAGCTCTGCTATGGAGCCAGGAAGAAGCTTTTCCCCTGTAACTGGGGATAGCATAACAGCCTCAGTTAAAGTGAAAAAAAAATAAAGTATTTAAATGTTGAAATGCTCCCCAAAGGTCTTCTATGATCTTATAGGGGGGGCACCAGGGTCACCACTATGACCAGGCGTGGTGGGTGAAGGGCCTACTAATGCCAGCCCCTACTTCAGCTAAATGTGCATGGAGCACTAGGAAGGTGATCATAAAAATAAATAAAATACGTGAAAAACAGACACGTATTTTCTTCATTTCCCACTGATATTGCTTTATGTCAGCAAAAACAAAACCATAGTATAAAAATAACCTTAAAAATACGTTCCCAATATCATGAGAAAAAGACACAAAAATTATGGAAATATCAAAATAAAAATATACATAGTCACGGGTAAATGACCTGGTTTAGAACTGGTCAATATAGATTTGAGAACGTTTAATACTTATTTTCTTTATTGATTTGAATATGGAGCTGATATGCAGTACCTGTCCACGGCTGCTATACAGTAGACGGAGCTGCGCTGTGCAGCTCTAACTGGCCAGTTGCAACCTCCATTAACACTGAGAACAGCTCATTGGTGGGGGTGCCAGGTGTCCCACCCCACTGATCAGATGTTAATGACATATTCTAAGGATAGGCCATCAATGTTAAAGTAGTGGACAACCTCTTTAATGTTGTGGAGAGAACATTGTTGGTTACAGAGATGGCATAGAGGATTGGAGAGATTTTTGTGAATGTTTCGCTAGGTAAGCAAAATACCATCCGTAAAGTCATGGTGCACTTCTGACCAGTCACAGGAAAGCAACAAAAGAAGGAAGAAATGTGAAATCTGCTCCAAATAACAGAAAAACTCTCCCAGTTTGGGGTTATGTGAAGCAACATGTGTACATTGAACGTGTCAACAACATTGATGATTTAAACAGAGAATCACAGACGTTATTCACTCTCGTTATTCACTCTGTTACACCAGACGTCCTTACCTGTGTGTGGCCAGAACTTCACAATCGTTTGGATGTGTGTAGGGCAACAAATAGAGCCCACATCGAACTGCACTGAACAGGTATGAAACTGGGAGGGTTTTTATTTTATTTGGAGCAGATTTCACATTTCTATCTTCTGCTTTCCTGTGACTGGTCAAAAGTGCACCATGACTTTACGGACACACTGTAGTCTACCTGGTGCCCAATGGCTTTCTCACCTCCCGACCCTCAGCAAAGTCCCACTGTGCCCTGTCTCTTTGACAGGGAGAATGATACAGGTAAAGAGAGAGCTGGAATCTGACTGAACAGTCTCACAGTAGACTATAGGATTGGGCAGAGTACATTATGAACACTCTTTACCAAACCTTCTTATTTATACATTTGGCTGCACATTTTATGTTGGACCTTTTCTTTTATACAAGTATACAAAGCAGGAGCCTTTGACTAGACAACTTATTGAATACTTTTATTTTGACATTATGCTTCTTGCACTTTGAAAAAACATTGATCACATCATTCCTCTATACTAAGTATATCCAATTTTATTATGTCCCATGCTAATGTGATATGAATATGAAATTTAAATCTAAATTTAAATTTAGTTTTGCTTTTGGAATTGTCATTAGTATGAGAGTCTTGGACTTCCTTCTTTGTTTGTTTTTTTTCCTGTGGAGTGGTGACACCTGCTACTGACTCATTTTTTTAACCCCTATTTATATGCTATTTTTTTTTCAATAAAACTTTGACTTTTATAATTTAGAGTTCTCTGTGTAAATTTTTTTGTAGACTTATTATTTTTGTACTGAACATTTTAAGTATTTTCCTTACATATTGTGTTTCTTTCCACAATATATAAGTATTTCTTCAATTTTTAAAGTTAATCTGTCACCTCACCACATTTGAATATTAATGTGAGAATACAGGTTATAGACTGATGAAAAAAAAATCATCCCTGTATGCCTAATATCAGATGTGTTGCTGTTGATATATCATCTTTTATCACTTTATGTAAATTACGTCTTCCAGCGTTATTCCATCCCCGTGATGTCAGCCACTTTTGAGGAAATCTTGTGCATTCACATTACTGTTCTCTTCATGCTTCTGCAGTTTTCAAATGCCTTCTGCGCAGGTGCTGTTCCCAATTTTCCCGTTGGCACCTGCGCAGAAGACACTCGATGCCTGTGCCCATAGAAGGGTGGAAGACTGCTTAGTAGAGTTGAGCGAAACGGGTCGAAAAAATTCAAAAGTCGCCGACTTTTGGCAAAGTCGGGTTTCATGAAACGAAACCCGACCCTAGGATGAGGTCGGCCACGAGGTCGGCGACTTACGCGCCAAAGTCGCATTTCAAAAGTTTGTTTTGCGCTCTTTTTCAGCCAATCAGGATCCACGGACACTGTGGGCAACGTGATGACATAGGCACGGGTCACCACCATCTTTCAGAAGGGCATGCAAGTGATTGGCTTGCTTTGGGGGGCATCACAGGGGGTATAAAAGGGCGTGCACGCCGACCGCCATGTTACTCATGCTGATCTCAGAATAGGGAGAGCTGCTGCTGCTGCTGATTTTGTAGGGAGAGCGTTAGGCAGGGAAGAAGACACCAAAAACTGCTTCTGCTGCTAGCGATTTTGCCTGTACAACACACCAGTCACTGTGCAGTGCAAGGGGAGGCTATATAGTGGTGTATCAGTGGTGTTGGTTGTTGGGCTGCCTTCTAAGGCTTCCTGACATTCCTGCATTGCTGTTTACCCACTGCTCCGCAAACTGCTTTTTTAAAAGCAATCCCAATTTTTTTTTTTTGTCCTGCTGAGAAGAAAAAAAAACTGCTTCTGCTGCTAGCGATTTGGCCTGCACAACACACCAGTCACTGTGCAGTGCAAGGGGAGGCTATATTGTGGTGTATCAGTGGTGTTGGTTGTTGGGCTGCCTTTTAAGGCTTCCTGACAGGCTGGCATTGCTGTTTACCCACTGCTCTGCAAACTGGTTTTTTAAAAGCAATCCAATCTCCCTTATCCTCTAGTCACTTTTGTCACAGCTGTGCCATCGAGCCTGTGACATAGCGCTCAGATATTCATTGGGCCTCACACAATCCAAAAGTGTCCAGTGTCCACAAGTGTGTGTAGAAATTAAAAATCTCCTTTATCCTCTAGTCACTTTGGTCACAGCTGTGCCATCAAGCCTGTCACATAGCGCTCAGATATTCATTGGGCCTCACACAATCCAAAAGTGTCCAGTGTCCACAAGTGTCTGCAGAAATTCAAAATCTCCCTTATCCTCTAGTCACTTTGGTCACAGCTGTGCCATCGAGCCTGTCACATAGTGCTCAGATATCAGTGGGCCTCACACAATCCAAAAGTGTCCAGTGTCCACAAGTGTCTGCAGAAATTCAAAATCTCCCTTATCCTCTCGTCACTTTGGTCACAGCTGTGCCATCGAGCCTGTCACATAGCGCTCAGATATTCATTGGGCCTCACACAATCCAAAAGTGTCCAGTGTCCACAAGTGTGTGCAGAAATTAAAAATCTCCTTTATCCTCTAGTCACTTTGGTCACAGCTGTGCCATCGAGCCTGTCACATAGCGCTCAGATATTCATTGGGCCTCACACAATCCAAAAGTGTCCAGTGTCCACAAGTGTCTGTAGAAATTCAAAATCTTCCTTATCCTCTAGTCACTTTGGTCACAGCTGTGCCATCGAGCCTGTCACATAGCGCTCAGATATCAGTGGGCCTCACACAATCCAAAAGTGTCCAGTGTCCACAAGTGTCTGCAGAAATTCAAAATCTCCCTTATCCTCTAGTCACTTTGGTCACAGCTGTGCCATCGAGCCTGTCACATAGCGCTCAGATATTCATTGGGCCTCACACAATCCAAAAGTGTCCAGTGTCCACAAGTGTCTGCAGAAATTCAAAATCTCCCTTATCCTCTAGTCACTTTGGTAACAGCTGTGCCATCGAGCCTGTCACATAGCGCTCAGATATCAGTGGGCCTCACACAATTCAAAAGTGTCCAGTGTCCACAAGTGTCTGCAGAAATTCAAAATCTCCCTTATCCTCTCGTCACTTTGGTCACAGCTGTGCCATCGAGCCTGTCACATAGTGCTCAGATATTCATTGGGCCTCACACAATACAAAAGTGTCCAGTGTCCACAAGTGTGTGCAGAAATTAAAAATCTCCCTTGTCCTATAGACACCTTGTACCTTGTTTTACATTACTATATAGTTTGTTGGATTTTGTCTACATTTCTACCAAAAATGAGGAAGGCTGGTGGAAGAGGCCGTGGAATTGGGCGGGGGTTGGCAGCTGGTAATGATGGTGTTGGTGGTGGATCTGATGGTAGTGGCAAGAGCAAAATAGGACCGAATGCAGGAGGTGTTGATCCTGCGTCATCGTCTGGCAACATAAGGCCTCGAACGCTTAGTTTTCTAGGAGTTGGCAAACCGCTTTTAAAGCCAGAGCATCAGGAAAAAGTTTTGTCTTACATTGCTGACTCAGCCGCCAGCTCTATCGCCTCCTCTTCTTCAGTTGTAAAAAGTAAAAGCACTGAGTCGTCATTGGAGGCTCATGTTCATGAACCACACCTTTCCTTGTGTCCTTCACCCCAACCAAGATTGAAGGATGACGCAGGCCATAGTACTGATTACTCCATGGAGCTGTTTTCACATGCCATGCCTGGATTATCAAGTGAAATGGTGAATTACCCAGGCCAAGATGAATCTGACATGGAGTGGACTGATGCACAGCCGCTGATGGATGATTCTGGTGGTACATTCACTCAGAGCACTACATTGTCCTCGCAGTGTGCAGAGCCAGATTCTGACCCTGATGAGACTCAGGTGCCCCTTCCCACACACTATACCACCATACACGGTGACACAGAGGAAGGTGCACATGACATAGAAGAGGAGGTGATGGATGACCCAGTTGTTGACCCAGATTGGCATCCATTGGGGGAAGAGGGTGCTGCTTCCAATAGCTCAGATGAGGAGCATCCACAGCAGACATCGACATCGCAACAGCTGTTATCTGGCAGGCCCGGAGCACTCCAAAGACAGGTTCCAAACATCAAAATAGTTGCTGGACAGCTTGTCCAGAGGGTCAAAAGATCACAGCGTGCTAGGCCGCAAAATGTCTGCCAAAGTAGGAAGAGTGCAGTGTGGCACTTTTTTTAACAAAATCCTCATGATCAGGCCAAGGTTATCTGTAAGAAGTGCGCAAAGACCTTTAGCCGAGGGAAAAATCTGAAAAATTTGAATACCAGTTGCATGCTTAGACATTTAACCAGCATGCACTTGCAAGCGTGGTCACAACACCAAACCTCAGGTGCCACATGTGCAACTGATCACAACGAAAGTAGTCAGCAACGCTACATTGTTTCCCCCACTGTAAGCCCACCGGTTAGCACAGCAGCAAATGTTGAGGTGTCGTTGCAAAGCCACAGCAGTCAGGGAATCCCACTGTTATATCAACGAAAGACTGATTCTAGGCCATCAGAAAGAACAACAACTCCATCACCATCATCAACCCTCTCTCAGTCCGCCCTGTCCACCGCTACTTCCACCATATGCAGCTCTCAAGTCCAGCTCACCCTCCCAGACACTATGAGTAGGTCAAGAAAGTACTCAGTCTCTCATCCGCGTACACTGGGTTTGAACGCCCACATTGCCAAACTAATCTCGTTTGAGATGATGCCCTTTCGGTTGGTGGAAAGCACAGCTTTCCGCGAACTCATGGCCTATGCAGTACCACGCTATGACCTACCCAGTCGCCACTTCTTCTCTCGCAAAGCCATCCCAGCCCTCCACCATCATGTGAAAGACTGCATTGTCCATGCACTCAAGCAGTCAGTGAGCGGAAAGGTGCACCTCACAACTGATGCATGGTCCAGTCTGCATGGCCAGGGCCGTTACGTGTCCATCACTGCGCACTGGGATAATGTGGTGGATGCAGGGTCCACAGGGGACAGCGGTGGTGGGACAGTGCTGCCTAGCCCACGGTATAGGAAACAGTTGGCTGTAGGCGTTCGACCCTCCTCCTCCTCCTCCAGAAGCGAAAGCTCGTCCACAGAGCGCAGTCGTACGAGCACTCCATCTGCAGCTGCCACTGTTGCACACGATGTGTCCCCCTATCGAGCAGCTAGTGGAAAGCGTCAGCAGGCTGTGTTGCAGATGATGTGTTTGGGCAACAGACACACCGCCGAGGTGCTGGCCGAGTACTTGAAGCGACAAACTGAGTAATGGCTGGGCAGTGTACATCTTGAGGCAGGCAAGGTAGTTAGTGATAACGGCCGTAATTTTGTGGCAGCCATAGCCCTTTCAAAACTCAGCCACATACCTTGCTTGGCTCACACCTTGAACCTGGTGGTGCAGTGCTTCCTTAAAAATTATCCGGAGTTAACAGCCCTGCTCCAGAAGGTGCGAAGACTGTGCGCGCACATCCGCCGGTCGCCTGTACACTCCTTTCGTATGCAGAAGCTGCAGCGATTGCTCCACCTTCCCAACCACCGCCTCATTATCGACATTGCAACAAGGTGGAACTCCACCCTGCACATGGTGGAGCGGCTGTGCGAGCAGAGGCAGGCCATAATGCATTTGTGGGAGGATACACGGCCAGGCACTTTGAGAGCAGACATGGAGTTGACAGGTGTGCAGTGGTCGAAGCTGAAAGACCTCTGTAAAGTCCTTCAGTGTTTTGAGGAATGCACACGGCTGGTAAGCGCAGACGACGCCATCCTAAGCATGAGCATCCCACTTATGCGTCTGCTCATGCAAACTTTGACGCACCATAAGGAGCAGGCGTCTGCAGCCAATGTTGATGAGGAGGAAGAGGAGGAGGGAATCCTTGATGACATTCAGCCATTGTCTGCTCAGGGACCTCTCCTGGACGAGGTGGAGGAAGAAGAGGAGGAGGAGGATGATGATGGGGATGATTACTTAGGGGAGGAGGATGCATCTCGTGGGGCAAGTGAAAATGTTGGCGTGTCAAGGTCTGGTACAGGGTTTGTGCGTGACTGGAGGGATGTGGATTTGCCAGAAAGTGCTCCTCCACCCAGCACTCGCAGTGCATCATTGACACCGGGAACATTGGCCCACATGTCAGATTATGCCTTGCAGATCCTAAAAAGGGACCCCCGCATTGCCAAAATGATGAACGATGACGACTACTGGTTGGCCAGCATCCTGGATCCACGCTATAAAGGCAAATTACAAAACATCATGCCACAGGAGAACCTTGACCTAATATTGGCTAATAAACAAGCAACTCTGGTAAATCGGTTGCTTGAGGCATTCCCAGCACACAGCAGCGGTGATGGTTCTCACACAAGCCGTACGGGCCGGGGGCAGCTTGGCAGAGGTGTTCGTGGTGCAAACAGCAGAAGTGGCATTGGAGACAGGGGTTTCATGACAATGTTGTGGACTGATTTTTCAAATACCGCTCACACAACTGGTATTACTGCATCGATGGAAAGTGACAGGAGACAGCAGTTGTCAACTATGGTAACAAACTACTTTTCCTCCCATATCGATGTTCTCCCACACAGGTCATTCCCCTTTGACTATTGGGCCGCTAAACTGGACACCTGGCCTGAATTGGCCCAATATGCCTTACAGGAGCTCGCTTGCCCAGCTGCAAGTGTGCTATCGGAAAGAGTCTTCAGTGCAGCTGGATCAATCCTGACAGAAAAAAGGACCCGTCTGTCAACCCAAAATGTGGATGATCTAACCTTCATTAAAATGAACCATGCATGGGTTTCCAAGGATTTTGTCCCACCTTCCCCTGATGACACATAGGGTGACAGAAAAATGGCTTGCTTTGGTCCACCTCTTCCTGGGACTTAACCTATTTCGCCTTTTGCATCAGCTGAATGTCCAACATCAACATATGCCACTTTCTAAAACTCCCTAACTGTGCTGCCTCCCCCCCCATGGCCGGGGTCACCACCTAGCGCACGACACCGTGCGAGTGCCGTTGCCCTGGACAGGTGGGTAGGCCGACTCTTGGGCGCGGGCACTGGCACAGGGTCCCTCATAGTGCAATCAAGTGTCTCTGACGGTGGTGGTGCACACCCGCCGTCAGACACACCGCTGTACTATGAGGGGCCCAGTACCAGTACCGACGCCCACGAGTGGGCCCCCCTTGCTTGGGCAGGGCCCCAGCATTTGCAATCTTTACCTCTCCCTGCTCCTCCGCTGTGTAATCTGGGCCGTCAAATCCATACTGTGCCTGACACCGTCTGAGCCTGCCTCCTGATGTATAGACATATATTTTGAATGTGTACGCTATCCATACATGTTATCCGGGGATACGGTACCCTTTCTAACCTTTGTGCAATCACGTGCAATCCATACTGGGCCTAACACCGTCTGAGCCTGCTTCCTGATGTATAGACATATATTTTGAATGTGTACGCTATCCATACATGTTATCCGGGGATACGGTACCCTTTCTAACCTTTGTGCAATCACGTGCAATCCATATGGGGCCTAACACCGTCTGAGCCTGCCTCCTGATGTATAGACATATATTTTGAATGTGTACGCTATCCATACATGTTATCTGGGGATACGGTACCCTTTCTAACCTTTGTGCAATCACGTCCAATCCATACTGGGCCTAACACCGTCTGAGCCTGCCTCCTGATGTATAGACATATATTTTGAATGTGTACGCTATCCATACATGTTATCCGGGGATACGGTACCCTTTCTAACCTTTGTGCAATCACGTGCAATCCATACTGGGCCTAACACCGTCTGAGCCTGCCTCCTGCTGTATAGACATATATTTTGAATGTGTACGCTATCCATACATGTTATCCGGGGATACAGTACCCTTTCTAACCTTTGTGCAATCACGTGCAATCCATATGGGGCCTAACACCGTCTGAGCCTGCCTCCTGATGTATAGACATATATTTTGAATGTGTACGCTATCCATACATGTTATCCGGGGATACGGTACCCTTTCTAACCTTTGTGCAATCACGTGCAATCCATACTGGGCCTAACACCGTCTGAGCCTGCCTCCTGATGTATAGACATATATTTTGAATGTGTACGCTATCCATACATGTTATCCGGGGATACGGTACCCTTTCTAACCTTTGTGCAATCACGTGCAATCCATACTGGGCCTAACACCGTCTGAGCCTGCCTCCTGCTGTATAGACATATATTTTGAATGTGTACGCTATCCATACATGTTATCCGGGGATACGGTACCCTTTCTAACCTTTGTGCAATCACGTGCAATCCATACTGGGCCTAACACCGTCTGAGCCTGCCTCCTGATGTATAGACATATATTTTGAATGTGTACGCTATCCATACATGTTATCCGGGGATACGGTACCCTTTCTAACCTTTGTGCAATCACGTGCAATCCATACTGGGCCTAACACCGTCTGAGCCTGCCTCCTGATGTATAGACATATATTTTGAATGTGTACGCTATCCATACATGTTATCTGGGGATACGGTACCCTTTCTCACCTTTGTGCAATCACGTGTAATCCATACTGGGCGTGAGAACGGCTGGCGAGCTGTTAAGCAAGCTACAGCACCTGTGGTTTGCACACGTAAGTTTTTAATTTTTTCAGGAATGACGGTTAGGCCTAATTCCGGAACTGCGGTTGACCTGCACTTACTGGGAAATCATCGTTCGTGGGTAATAATTGTAATCACAGATCCCCATCACTAACGTTGTTCAGCGGGTTATCTGCACCTGTAAGCGACAAACGCTGGCCTTTTCAGTGTAGCGCACATGCAGCCACGGACATGTAAGGGCATGACACACCAGTTATTGGCCAATCTCATGTGCCAGAGCCTCACGTGTCCCTCTAGTAAGCTGGACTCGGACCGCGGGGCATGACGGAGTCTCGTTCGTTAACGGAATTAAGCTTGCAATGTGTGCATCTGTTCTGTAGCTGGCATGGTTGAGGTTGCCCGTGTTGAGTCAAATTACGCAGTAGGCTCCACTCCTGGTGGTGCCCTTCTGGACATTCCTTTAAGGTTCAGCTTTGCAACCATACTGCCCACGTAAAACAAACACTTTGCCTTCATGAACGCTGTTTGGAGGGTCATGACTCGTGGGAATAACGCCGCCCAATCAGTTAACCTGCTAGAGAGATCCTTCGTTGCTCCCAAGCATGACATCACACTCCCTAGGAGGAAGGTAATGCCACTGTGGCGACCGTACTCCTGGGGGCGACACAAGTGCACTGATGCCCAGCCACTGCTCGATGAATCTGTTGGTACATTGACCCAGACCACTACATTCCCCTCGCACGCTACCCGGCCTGAATCTGACCCTGATGAAACTCAGGTTACCCTTCCCATATACAGTTCCATCTTACACGGTGACAAAGAGGAAGCTGCAGATGAAAGTGCACTTTCGGCCCACCCACCATCAGACACACCACCGTACTATCAGGGGCCCTGTGCCAGTGCCGTCGCCAACGAGTGGGCCCCCCCTGCTTGCTCAGGATCACAGTACTTGCAAGGTTGAAATACTGTGCAGTGAGATGGAAGATGGGGACGACGAGGAGTCCAGACTAGTACAGGGATTCCCTAGCGAGGAGACTTATTTGATTGTTTTCAATGTTGGGACAGCAATTTTTGGGGAGCACTATACTCTGGAGAATGATAGATGGGGCCCACCATACACTGGAACATTCCAAAGGTAGACATCAGACACTGGAGCAGCATTTACAGGGCCCATTATACACTAGAGCATTAGAAATGGGGCTCATTATGTTTGGAGCATTATTTGGGCCCATAAGACAGTGGAGCTTCATCCATGGGGACCAACATATACTGTAGCATTATGTGGAGCTCATCATATACTGTTTCAAACATTATATGGGACCAATGATTCTGTATGGAGAAATAGATGGGCCTCGTCATGAGATGTAAAAAGTGAAGTATTTTTCATTGTACTATACCGCTATTTCTCTGCCGTATCGGAGCATGATGAGTTGTGGTATGTGTTAAAGGGGCGCTCTTTCGCCCAGGGCACATGAAAACCTGGAGCCAGCCCTACCCCCCCACAACTTTAGCCAAATAACCCCCATTTTTCAGTGCGTAACTTGTATTATGAAGTTAATTAAGGTTGACAAGCTTAAGTAAGAAGAATTGATGCTTTTGGCATTCAAATGGGCACTGTAGGTGTGTTTCCTGTCCTCCTCTCACTGCCGACTTTTATTCCCCATTGACTTACATTGGGTTTCGTGTTTCGGGACGACCCCGACTTTTCCCTATAATCGGACGATCTTGCTCGACCCGACTTTTGGAAAAGTCGGGTTTCACGAAACGAAACTCGACCCTAAAAAAACAAAAGTCGCTCAACTCTACTGCTTAGGAAAGAAGAGAACAGTAATGCGCACCTGCGAGATTTCCTCTCAAGTGTCTGACTTCACAAGGACGGAATAAGGCTGACAGAAGGTGAGATATATAGGGATGAAATGAAGAGGCAGCATTATCCTCAGGGCAACAACCTGCCCACAGTCTGGGAAGCATCTGATATGTGACATACAGGTATAGTGGCTTGCGAAAGTATTCACCCCTAGACATTTTTGGATGCTTTCCTACCTCACAACCTGGCTTTTCACTGTTTTTTGAGGGTTTGCATTAGGTCATGTAAAGAACGTGCCTACAGCTGTAAACATTTGGCTTTGTTTTTATTGTAAAACAAACAAGTAGGACAAAATAACTGAAAACTTCAGCGTGCATACCTATTCACCCTCCTAAAGTTGGTACTTTGGGGATGGTGTTCTTGGGGTGATGAGCTGTGTTGGTTTGGCGCCAGATACAACATTTACCTTGGTGGACAAAAAAGTTCAATTTTTGTCTCATCTGACTCACAGCACCTCCCTAAATACATTTGTGGAGTCTGCCACGTGTCTTTTGGCAAATACAAAATGAGACTTACAGTTTTATTGTATAAGTAAAGGCTTCTTCCTGCCCACTCTTCCATAAAGGCCAACTCTATGGAGTGTGCGGCTTATTGTGGTCATATGGACAGATACTCCAATCTCTGCTTGAGAACTCTACAACTCCTTCAGGGTTACCTTTATTCTCTGTGCTGCCTCTCTGATTAATGTCCTCTTTGTCTGGGCTGGCAGTTTGGGTGGGCAAGCCTCTCTTGGCAGGTTTGTTGTGGTACCATGCCCTTTCCATTTGATGATAATTAATTTGATGGTGCTCGGGGGATCATCAGAGATTGGAATATTTTTTTATAACCCAACACTGACTTGTTCTTCTCAACAACTTTGTCCCTAGATTATTTGGAGATCTCCTTGGTCTGCATGGTGTTGTTTAGTTAGTAGTGCCTCTTGGTTAACTCCTTCATGACTGGAGCTTTTTTCGGTTTTGCGTTTTTGTTTTTTGCTCCCCTTTTTCTCAGAGCTATAACTTTTTTATTTTTCTGTCAATATGGCCATGTGAGGGCTTGTTTTTTGAATGACAAGGTGTACTTTTGATCAACAACATTGGTTTTACCGTGTCTTGTACTGGAAAACTGGAAAAATATTCCAAGTGCGGTGAAATTGCAAAAAAAGTGCAATCCCACACTTGTTTTTTATTTCGCTTTTTTACTATGTTCACTAAATGGTAAAACTGACCTACCAATATGATTCTCCAGGACATTACAAGTTCATAGACATCAAGCATGTCTAGATTCTTTTTTATCTAAGTGATAAAAAAATTCCAAACTTTGCTAAAAAAAAAATTGCGCCATTTTCCGATACCCGTAGCATCTCCATTTTTCATGATCTTGGGTTGGGTGAGGGGTTATTTTTTCTGTGCTGAACTGATGTTTTTAATGATACCACTTTGGTGCAGATACGATTTTTTGATCGCCTGTTGTTGCATTTTAATGCAATGTCGAGGCAACCAAAAAAATGTTATTCTGGCGTTTTGACTTTTTTCTCGCTACGTCGTTTAGCGATCAAGTTAATCCTTATTTTATTGACAGACCAGGTGATTCTGAACATGGAGATACCAAGTATGTGTATGTTTGATTTATTTTTAATTGTTTTATTTTGAATGGGGTGATTTGAACGTTTATATTTTTTATTTTTTTCTATTTTTAAAACCATTTTTTTTCTTTTGGCATGCTTCAATAGTCTCCACGGGAGACTGAAGCTGCCACATCCCGATCGGCTCTGCTACATAGAGGCGATCATCAGATCACCTCTATATAGCAGATTTACTTACTTGCTATGAGTGCCGACCACTGGGTGGCGCTCACAGCAATCTGTCATCAACAACCACAAACAGAGGACACCTCTGGTTGTCATGCCAACGAACCGGAGACCTGCGACCACGTGACGGGGTTCACCGGTGGGAGGGTTTATACCCAGATGGCCGGAAGCGCTTCTTAAATGCCGCTGTCATCGTTTGACAGCGGCATTTAACAGGTTAATTCCATCCGTGGCTATTGCGGGCACATGTCAGCTGTTCAAAACAGCTGACATGTTCCGGCAAAGATGTGGGCTCACCGCCAGAGACCACATCAAAGGTAGGGAGACCGATGTCGGCGTACTATTACACCTGACGTTGGAAAGGTGTTAATGGTGTTGTAGCCTTTGTGGCCTTTCAGAAAACATGTGTATATACTGACAGACCATGTGACTTATAAAGGTAATTTCTTGCACCCAAATTTTTTAACGCCTTCATAGCAAAAGGGGTGAATACATATGCTCTTATTTTCTAATACGCATACAATATAAAGGTAGAACAATCTTTGTTCTTTATTATTTGATTTAATCTGAATGTGTATTGTTTGCATTCATGTCAGCTTATTAAGATACTAGAGAACTGTAGCTAGTATAACTTTCAATTATGCAAATACCAATTATATACATTATTCTAATAATATGTACATTTCCATATACTGTATATACTCGTGTATAAGCCAAACCGAGTATAAGCTAACCCCTCTAATTTTGCCACTAAAACTGGAAAAAACTTATTGACTCACGTATAAGCTTAGGGTGGAAAATGCAGCAGCAACTGGTAAATTTCAAAAATAAAAATAGATACCAATACAAGTAAAATTAATTGGGACATCAGTAGGTTAAATGTTTTTGAATATCCATATTGAATCAGGAGCCCCATATAATGCTCCATACCGTTCATGATGGGCCCCATAAGATGCTTCATGCAAAATTCGCCCCATATAATGCTCCACAAAGGTTAATAATGGCTCCATAAGATGCTCCATAGAATAATATGCCCCATATGCTGCTCTGTCATGAACTCATTTTCTGCTCCACCAGTTGAGAGTTCCCCTTCTGTTCTCCCTCTGGTGGTGACAGGAGATAGTGCGGTTGGTTTAAGTGGTAGTGATCTGCCACCTGATGAGGAAGATAACGATTGGATCTCTGGAGTATCAGACTGGATATAAGACAGCTGACGCCCTATCTGGGTGCTGGTGATTCAGTCTGCTCCTCAGGTCCTGGACTTCAGCTCTCTTCCAGTCTTTTCAAGTTAAGTTTGTTTTTTGCTATTGTTCACACTTGCGCTTGTTGGTCAATTCAGTTTGTTGTGTAATCAGCCTGCCCCTGCTGGGGCTATGCTGAAATTCCACTCCTATTAAATCAGTATTTGCCAATCTGCTTTTTTGTCCCTTATTAGATTGGCCTCTTTTTTGCTCTGTCTCAGAATATTTCAGAGTGCTGATATAGGTTTAGAAGTCTAGTGACTTCAGGGTTAATTTTGCTATCAGAAGTGTTGGACAATATTTTTGTAGGTTGTTTTTGGCAGATTGCAGACAGTGTCTTTCCTTTTCTGTCCTTTTTAGTTAGCCGGGCCCCATCATTTGCTCAGCCTATTTTCCTGCCTTTGTTCGTATTTTCATCTTGTTTAACCGTCAATACATGTGGGGGGCTGTCTTTCCTTTGGGGTCTGCTCTGGGGCAGTTAGTTTTCCTCTTTTCCTGCTTTAGGCTTATGTAGTTCTCTGGTTGTGACGAGGCGTCTAGGACCAACGTAGGAACGCTCCACGACTACTGCTAGTTGTGCGGTTAAGATCAGGGATCTGCAATCTGCATATTTACCATCTTCTCTGGTTTTCTGAGACTTAGCTTGTTGTCTTGTTTTTCCTCCTCGGTTTTCCATTCATAACAGAATCACCAGCCCTACCGCAGATTCTAGGGTACTCAAAAGCAGGAAGGAATTGTTAGAGAAAGAAAAAAGAAAAAAGTGTCAGAATTTTTTTTTTTATGTATTTTTTCCTCTTTTTTTCTGGGGCCGTAGGAGGATTTTTTTTTTCCTAATGGAGATTAGGCAACTGTCTCATCGTGTGGAGCAGCTTTCTGCTGAAGTACAGGGAATTTACACCTACCTTATTCAGTCACATGCTGCTGAACCCAAGATTCCTACTCCTGATGTGTTTTCTGGGGATCGGTCTAAATTTCTGAATTTTAAGAATAATTGTAAATTATTTCTTGCTTTGAAGCCTAACTCATCAGGGAGCTCTGTGCAGCAGGTTAAAATTGTCATCTCCTTGCTGCGCGGTGATCCCCAAGATTGGACTTTTTCTCTGACACCTGAAAATCCTATTCTGACTAATGTGGATGCATTTTTTCAGGCCGTGGGGTTGTTGTATGATGTACCTAATGCCATTGATCAAGCTGAGAGAACCCTGATGGCATTAAACCAGGGTCAGGATCCAGCAGAGTTGTACTGTCAAAGGTTCCGAAAGTGGGCGGTCCTTACTACATGGAATGATAGTGCATTGGCAGCTCTCTTTCGGAAATGTTTGCTAGAGACCGCAAAAGATGTTATGGTGGGATTTCCTGTTCCCTCTGGTCTGGATGACTCTATGTCATCACTAGCCATCCAAGTTGATCGACGTTTATGTGAACGTAAAACTACATGGGAGGCACTGCCACCTTTTGAACAAATGTCTGAACCTATGCAATGTGATTGGGTTTTGTCTAGGGCGCAACGCGGGAGTTTAGAAGGCGTAATAAGCTGTGTTTTTTCTGTGGGGACGCCTCTCATACTATTTCTGTCTGCCCTAAACGAGAGAAACGTTTTGCACACACATTTGCTGTGGGCAGTGTACAACCTAAGTTTCTTTTGGCAATTACTCAGATCTGCTCCTTGTCCACATTTTCCACTAAGGTTTTTGTGGATTCAGGAGCAGCTCTGAATCTGATGGATTTGGACTTTGCTAAACGTTGTGGTTTGTCCACGATGCCTCTGCAGACGCCCATTCCTTTGAGGGGTATTGATGCCACTCCTTTGGCGGAGAAGAAACCTCAGTTTTGGACCCAGGTGATAATACGAGTTGCCCCAGACCACCAAGAAAATTGTAAATTTTTGGTGCTGCATAATTTGCATAATACTATTGCTCTGGGGTTCCCCTGGTTGCAAACTCATAACCCAGTTTTGGATTGGAAATCTGTGCCTGTGGTGAGTTGGGGTTGTCAGTGTGTTCTTAGAGACGCTTCTGTTTTCTCCACCTCTCCTCAGTCTCATGATATTCCTGATTATCTGGCTGATTTCTCTGATGTTTTTAGTGAGAGTAAGTCTGCGTCTTTGCCTCCTCATAGGAGTTATGACTGTGCAATTGAGTTGATGCCTGGGTGTAAATTTCCCAAGGGTCGGCTTTTCAACTTATATGTACCCGAACATGATGCTATGCAATCCTATATTAAGGAGTCATTGGAGAAGGGTCATATTAGACCATCCTCATCACCGTTAGGCGCTGGTTTGTTTTTGTGGCCAAGAAAGATGGTTCATTAAGACCGTGTATTGATTATCGTTCTCTTAACAAGATGAAGGTTAAATATCAGTACCCGCCGTTACCTCTGATGTCTGATTTATTCTCCAGCGTTAAGAGTGCCTGCTGGTTTACTAAGCTTGACCTCAGGGGGGCGTATAATCTTATTCGCATCAAGCAAGGGGATGAATGGAAGACGGCGTTTAATACTCCGGTGGGACATTTTGAGCACCTGGTGATGCCTTTTGGGCTCTCCAATGCCCCTTCTGTCTTCCAATCCTTTATAAATGATATTTTCTGAGACTTTGTGAATAAGTTTTTGATCATCTATCTGGATGATATTTTGATCTTTTCTAGTGATTGGGATTCCCATGTGGAACATGTCCGGACTGTGTTCCGGATTTTGAGGGAGAATTCCCTGTTTGTTAAGGGATCGAAGTGCCTCTTTGGTGTACAGAGGATTTCATTTTTGGGATTTATCTTGTCTCCATCGACTATTGAAATGGACCCGGCCAAGGTACAGGCCATTTATGATTGGGTTCAGCTTACTTCCTTGAAGGCTCTCCAGAAGTTTTTGGGTTTTTCTAATTTCTATCGTAAATTTATAGGTAATTTTTCTAGTATTGTCAAACCACTGACTGATCTGACCAAGAAGGGAGCTGATGTGCTGAATTGGTCTCCTGAGGCTGTCTCAGCATTTCAGGAGCTTAAGCGGAGATTTACTTCAGCTCCAGTTTTACGGCAACCTGATGTCTCACTTCCATTTCAAGTGGAGGTGGACGCTTCTGAGATTGTTGCAGGAGCTGTGTTGTCCCAAAAAGACCCTGTGACTTCTAAGATGAATCCTTGTGCCTTCTTTTCTCGAAAGTTTTCCCCATCTGAACGCAACTATGACGTGGGGAATCGGGAATTGTTGGCCATGAAATGGGCATTTGAGGAGTGGAGACATTGGTTGGAGGGAGCTAGACATCAATTTGTGGTCCTCACCCATCACAAGAATCTGATTTATCTGGAGTCGGCCAAATGCTTGAATCCTAGACAGGCTAGATGGGCCTTGTTTTTCACGCGTTTTAATTTTGTGGTCTCTTTTCTTCCGGGCGCTAAGAATGTTAAGGCGGACGCCCTTTCTAGGAGTTTCTTTGCTGATTCTCTTAATGTGACCGAGCCTACTACTATCCTAGGTGAGGGGGTAGTTCTTTCTGCCATTTCGCCCTATTTGAGATGCGCCCTGGAGGAATTTCAGGAGGATAAACCTGAGCGTTGCCCTACGGGAAGATTGTATGTTCCTGACCAGTTGAGAAAGAGAGTGATGTCTGAAGTCCATTGCTCCGCATTGGCTGGTCATCCGGGTATTTTTGGTACCAGAGATTTGGTGAGTCGGTCGTTTTGGTGGCCTGCCTTATCTCGTGATGTCAGGAATTTTTACAGTCCTGTGGGACTTGTTCTTGGTCTAAACCCTGTTCTCGTTCTAGTGGGTTGCTGATGCCCCTGCCGGTGCCCAAGAGGCCATGGACCCATATCTCAATGGATTTTATTTCTGATCTTCCTGTCTCTCAGAGAATGACTGTTATCTGGGTGATTTGTGATAGATTTTCGAAGATGGTCCATCTTGTACCACTCCCAAAGTTGCCGTCTTCTGATGAGTTGGTGCCCTTGTTTTTACAACAGGTGGTTCGGTTACACGAGATTCCTGAGAACATTGTGTCCGATAGAGGGGTCCAGTTTGTTTCCAGATTTTGGAAAGCCTTTTGTTCCAATCTGGGAATTCAGTTATCCTTCTCCTTCGCGTTTCATCCCCTGACCAATGGGCAGACTGAGAGAGCAAACGAGACCCTGGAGTCATATTTAAGATGTTTTATATCTGCTGATCAAGATGATTGGGTCTCAATTTTGCCCTTGGCCGAATTTGCGCTGAACAATAGAGCTAGTTCTGCCACTCTGATGTCACCCTTTTTCTGTCATTTTGGGTTTCATCCTCGATTCTCTTCAGGGCAAGTGGAATCTTCGTCCTGCCCAGGTGTGGACACTGTGGTTGTTAGAATGCAGCAGATATGGGACCAAGTGGTGGATAAGTTGTCACTCTCTCAGGAAAAGGCCCAGCGTTTTTCCAACCAGCGTAGGACCATTGGTCCCCGGTTTAAAGTGGGTGATATGGTTTGGCTGTCGTCTAAGAATATTCCTATGAAGGTTGCATCTCCAAAATTTAAGCCAAGATTTATTGGACCCTATAAGATTTTGGAGATTCTTAATCCTGTTTCTTTTCGATTGGCTCTTCCAGTTACGTTCAAAATCCATAACGTATTTCACAAGTCACTGTTGAAGAGGTTTGTTGAGCCAGTAGTTCCTGTGGCGGCACCTCCTGATCCTGTATTGGTTAAAGGCAATGTGGAATATGAGGTAGAGAAAATATTGGATTCTCGTTTGGTTAGACGGAGACTCCAGTATTTGGTCAAATGGAAGGGTTATGGCTAGGAGGATAATTCTTGGGTCTCTGCCTCTGATATTCATGCCAATAAATTGGTTCGTGCTTTTCACCGGGCCCTTCCTGATTGGTCTGGTGGCATGGATGAGGGTTCGGAGACCCCTCCTCAAGGGGGGGTACTGTCATGAACTCATTTTCTGCTCCACCAGTTGAGAGTTCCCCTTCCGTTCTCCCTCTGGTGGTGACAGGAGGTAGTGCAGTTGGTTTAAGTGGTAGTGATCTGCCACCTGATGATGAAGATAACGATTGGATCTCTGGAGTATCAGACTGGATATAAGACAGTCGACGCCCTATCCGGGTGCTGGTGATTCAGTCTGCTCCTCAGGTCCTGGACTTCAGCTCTCTTCCAGTCTTCTCAGTTAAGTTTGCTTTTTGCTAATGTTCACACTTGCGCTTGTTGGTCAATTCAGTTTGTTGTGTAATCAGCCTGCCCCTGCTGGGGCTATGCTGAAATTCCACTCCTATTAATCAGTATTTGCCAATCTGCTTTTTTGTCCCTTATTAGATTGGCCTCTTTTTTGCTCTGTCTCAGAATATTTCAGAGTGCTGATATAGGTTTAGAAGTCTAGTGACTTCAGGGTTAATTTTGCTATCAGAAGTGTTGGACAATATTTTTGTAGGTTGTTTTTGGCAGATTGCAGACAGTGTCTTTCCTTTTCTGTCCTTTTTAGTTAGCCGGGCCCCATCATTTGCTCAGCCTATTTTCCTGCCTTTGTTCATATTTTCATCTTGTTTAACCGTCAATACATGTGGGGGGCTGTCTTTCCTTTGGGGTCTGCTCTGGGGCAGTTAGTTTTCCTCTTTTCCTGCTTTAGGCTTATGTAGTTTTCCGGTTGTGACGAGGCGTCTAAAACCAACGTTGGAACGCTCCACGACTACTGCTAGTTGTGCGGTTAAAATCAAGGATCTGCAATCTGCAAAGTTACCAACTTCTTTGGTTTTCTGAGACTTAGCTTGTTGTCTTGTTTTTCCTCCTCGGTTTCCCATTCAAAACACTGCTCCATAAAGGTTATGGCCCCATAAGATGTTCCATAGATTATGCCCCATATGCTGCTCCATAGATTATGCCCCATAAAAAGCTCCATAGAATATGCCCCCATAAGATGCTCCATAGATTATGCCCTCATAAAATGCTCCAAAGATTATGCCCCCCTAAGATGCTCCATAGATTATAGATTATGCCCCCATAAGATGCTCCATAGATTATTCCCCCATATGCTGCTGCTGCCACTGCTGCAAATAAAAAAATTGACATACTCACTTCTCGTCGCTGGGGGCGAGGTTCACCACTGGCTCAGAACCCCGGAACCTGAGGTATTCACCTGTCCCCGGTCCATTGCTGCTCACCGCTGTCTTCCGGGTCCTCTGTCAGTGACTGTTCAGGCAGCAGAGGGCACGGCGTGCACTAACCACGTCACCGCACCCTCTACTGCCTGAACGTCACTGACAGAGGACGCGGCACACAGCGGCGAGCAGCTTTGGAACATGGACAGGTGAATACTGCATATACTTATCCCCTCCTGGCACGGTCTCTGCAGCCCCCTGCTTTTCCCACAGTCTCTCTTTCTTCAGCGGTCATGCGCATATTCATGACTTTAATGAGCGGTACCACATGACGCTGAAGGAAGGAAGGGAGACTGTGGGAGAAGCGGGGGGGCGGCAGAGACGTGCTGGGGGGGTCAGTATGATCTGACACCCCCGCTCTCCCCTTCCCGCTGACCCCCTGGCATATATCACTTGCATATAAGCCGAGAGGGGAACTTTCAGCCCCCAAAAATGGGCTGAAAATCTCGGCTTATGCGCAAGTACCGGGTGAGTCATAAAGGACGGACGTTTTTAAACTAATCATAAAATCGTTAAATATTTATTAAATATAAATGTATTCACAGATTTGGTTACGTATACTAATAGCATTTGACAAATTCAAGTGTGGAAAACAACATCTGCCATGTGGTGGCCATTATCAGTGATGCATTTCCAAAGGCGTTCTTGGAAGTTGGCATCAACACGTTCCAACACAACTCTGTCGATTTGGGCAACTTCCACTCGAATAGCTTCCTTCAGTTCTTGTAATGATCGAGGCTTAAGCTTGTATACACGTGATTTGAGGTGACCCCATAAGTAATAATCGCACATGGACAGGTCTGGGGACCTAGGAGGCCAATTAATATCGCCAAACCTGGAAATGATGCGACCAGGGAAGAGAGGGCGAAGAACGTTCATTGTTGCTCCGGCTGTGTGGGCCGTTGCCCCATCTTGTTGAAACCACACACTAGAGATGGGGATATGTTGCCGTCGTAACTCAGGAACAAAGAAGTTATTTATCATGGCGATATAACGTTGTGAGTTCACGGTAACAGTATTGCCATTATCGCCTTCGAAAAAGTACGGACCGATCACGCCATATTTGCCCATAGCGCACCACACCGTTACCTTAGGGCTGTGCAGCGGTACGTGCCGTTCGTGGAGCCCCCGGTGGTCGTTTGTTCATTAGTGTACCTCGTGTACGGAGTGCTTCAACCCAACGTAGGATAGTGTTACGAGCGGGAACAGCTTGATTTCTGTGAATATTGAAATGACGCCGAAACTCACGCTGAACGGCTGTGATACACTCATTATTCTTGACAAAACTGTCGTACGCAAAAACGCGATGTTCTATCGTCCACGGCACCATAGCTTAAACTGAAACTAAAATAAAAACAATGCTTTCACCTCACAAACATAACCCCGCCTCCCGCACATCTCTACCTCCACCTGGTGGTGAGTTATAGCCACTTCAAATACATCCGTCCTTTATGACTCACCCGGTATATACGGTATATCATCTGAAGTTATACCATATCTATTTATACCCTTTAAATATGTGTTAATCAAGTGATTTTTTATGTTCATTTGTGTTATGAAGGATCACACATAAACATTGTACTACGAATGATAGTCGTGTAAAGCTATTAGACGTGCCGGATTGATCTTTTCGATGACTCCGGATGTTTGTGAACCAAAAGTATATGATTGCCATCTACAGAGCTAAATGACAATCAATTGTTTTGTTCAAAATAATCCATTTAGTACAATTTAGGTTAATGTTTATGGGGTCTTAATACATTAAATTAGACAGGCAGAAAGACAGACGGACAGACAGACAGACAGACAGACAGACAGACAGACAGACAGACAGACAGATAGATAGATAGATAGATAGATAGATAGATAGATAGAATTTCCTAATATTGCTTTCATCCATGCCATAAAAAATTAACTGTGTATGAAACATCTATGAAGAATATATTCCAGGCATAACAGTTTATTGATGTGAAGATTAATTAATAAAGATATCTTTGGAGCCTTCCACTTTACTCTTCCAGCCCTTAAGACTGATTTTATGATGAAGTGCTAATCAGTGTTTGTTAAAAACAACACCATCATTTCTGGTGGCAGCAGATGTTCCAGAAAAAGCAAATAAATGATAATTAGCCATGCAGAGTGTACTGGAAAATGAGAAACAAAATAGCGTTCAGCATGTAAGAGTGTTCCTTCATGTCACATTTTACCTCCTCCAGAGCCTGAAGATGCATTGCCTGACTTCACTCGGTGCACAGGGCATGTCAAACTTTAATACATATTTGTCAGAAAAAATGTGAAACAAGCCATGTAGTGAAATCAACATCAGTTATCTTCATATGACAAAAAAATCAGAAATACATTTCTTCTCTTGGTAAATGCCAAAGATCAGAGGTTCAGAAAATGAAACATTTAAAAAATAACATTACGATAATAGTCAATATGTGCACAAAATGTTATTACTATTATTATTTTTCTTTAGTCATGTTATAAAGTTCAATAACAGGATACTCATTTTTCAGATCAAGCATTTAATTTAAAATTCTTTATCCTTTTCCATTTCACATGGAAGTTTAAAAGGACAGTGAGTTAGTAGGTACCAAGTTCACAAAATATTTGAACAACACATTTGAAATAAAGTAAAAAAAGCAAAACGCAAAACAAAAAACAAACATTTTCAAGGCATATTTTTGAAAAATATGAAAATAGATTTCTTTGTTTTGAAAAAAAAATCAGAAGTAAAGATACTAATATGAAGCTGAATTTTCGGTAATGTTTGCTAAAAAGATTTATTAATGCAGCCAATTCTCTCCAACCCCCATGTACTTACCATAATAATAACTCTTTAGATCATGGGTGGGCAATTAATTTTCCCAAGGGGCCAGTGAGAGATCATGACTGTTGTGGAGGGCCGAATCAATAGGCTGAATTTAATTCTGCTCTTTATTAATATTAACATATAAATTATAATTATTTTATACTAATATTAATTATATAATTTACCATTTGTATCCGCACTACATATCGCATGAGCACACACACAGCCCCTATATACCATAAGAGCCCACACACAGACCTCTGTATTCTGTAATATACCCCACATAGCCTACTCATGATCAGCATGAGACCCCATATAAAATAAACTCCCCATGATCAGCATAATACTCCACATAGTCTACCTATGATCAGCATGAGACTCACAAAGCCTCCACATGATCAGTATGAGACCCAAATAGCTTTCCCGTGATCATCAGGAAACCCACATAACCTCTCCATGTGCAGCAGGAGACCCACATAGCATCCTGATGATCAGCAGGCAGGATACTCACATAGCCTCCGCATGATCAGTATGAGACCCAAATAGCTTTCCCATGATAAGTAGGAAACCCACATAGCGTTTCCATGTCCAGCAGGAGACCCACATAGCCTCCCCATGATCAGCAAGAGACCCACATAGCATCCTGATGATCAGCAGGAGACTCACGTAGCCTTCCCAAGATCAGCAGGAGACCTACTTAGCCTCCCCCATTATCAGTACGAGAACTACATAGCCTTCCCATGATTCGCAGGAGACCCCCATAGCCTCCCCATGTCCAGCATGAGAACTACATAGCCTCCTATCATCCAGCATTAGACTCCATAGCCTCCCCATGTCCAGCCAAACATTCCATACGAATGAAAAAAACCACCACATGCTCACCTAGTTCCCGTTCTGAATCTGCTCTCTCCTCTGCACTGACTCTCCGCATTGTACAGCTGACATGATAAAATGACATCATTGCCTCAGCTGTCTTACACGTTAATTGGTGGAAGAAGGGGTTAGCTGCCCCTCCTTCACCGATGCATTCACCGCTGCCTGCATCCCAAGGCTGCAAAGAGTGGTGACAGTGGGTGGCAGCAGACAGGCTGGGGAGGGCATAGTGCGGCCCATAGGCCAGGACCACTGTTTTCAGCCCCATGGCCGTCTCGGTCCATAAGCCGGACTGGAACAACCAGAGAGTCGGAAGTAGCCCACGGGCCACATATTGCCCAAGTCTGCTTTAGATCATGTCACCAAGTTTTCCAATAAAATGCATCACGGTGTGTAATATAAAAGGAAAAAAAAACAGAGAGAAACAAACAATTTTTCCCTAAAAACAAATACACTATTTGGACAAAAAATATATAAATATTATAAAAAATTTTTGATTCAGTTTCTTTACCACTGTTGCATAATATCAAAAACTAGATGTGCTGGCAACCTTTACAAACAAGTGCTGAAATTCATAGTGTACAAATGTATCTAACACTATACTGACTTAACAGCTACAGAATTCAAAGCCTCTAAAATGGTTTGTCCAGTCTAAAGGTGGTTTTACACATAGCGATATCGCTAGCAATATCGCTAAAACGTCACTGATTTTGTGACGTTATAGCGATATCGCTAGCGATATCGCTATGTGTGATACTTACCTCCGACTGGCTCCCCCGCTGTCCATCGCTGATCGTGCGAGATCGGGCGGCTCCATTTCTCGTCGTCAGCTTCCTGCTGGGCTTCCCGCTGTGTGAGACGAGCGACGCGTGGACGCGGGCGGGAGGACGTCTGGATCGCTGTGTGTGAAAGGTGAGTATCGTGCGCTGCGTCGCTGCTGCATCGCTGTGAGATCTTCCTGTGTGGAAGCTCACTAGTGATCATTTAGCGATGCACCAGCGATCCTGACCGGGTCGGATCGCTGGTCGGATCGCTGGTGCATCGCTAAATGTAAAAGGGCCGTAAAGCTGCAAGTTCTTTTGACTGCAGACTTGTGAATTTTCATGTCGTGCAGTGCATGCTGTGAGGGTTCTCCGTTGCCGATACTGAGAGTGGGTGGTCATGTGACTGCAAGTATGTGAAATGAAAGTGTATTGACTGAGACCAAAAAAGTCAACATACTTGTGGTCACATGACTACCCATCCAGGCGCCTGTACTGGAGAATTCTCACAGTGCATAGTGCGTGCAATTGTGAGGATTCACAAGTTTGCATGTCAAGGGTGCATTCAGTATGACAGAACATTCATCAGAGAACTATTACTAACTTCTCTGTTGGCATGACAAAGCATGTAAGTGTGTGCATATCTCATAACTGATGCTAAACAAATTGAAACTTTTTGAAAATGTTGCTTCTATTTTTTCATCATTTGCACATCAGTGTGTGTGAATGTGCATGTGTGTGTGTGCCTTTTGTTAAGGCAAACTCAACTGCATCATTAACCCCTTCACGACCTATGACGCCTACGTAGGCGTCATGAAAAGCAGTGCCCAAACGACCTATGACGCCTACGTAGGCGTCATGCTATAAATAGCCCCCCTGCGGGTCGGGTGACCGGGGTCACTGAAAGGTCACCCGACCCGCACACAAAGGACCCTTCAGAGTTAACACCTGGGGGTGTGGCTTAGCCCCCACGTGCCTACGATCGCTCTGATTGGCTGTTAAAAGTGAAACTGCCAATCAGAGCGATTGTAATATTTCACCAATGAAAATTGGTGAAATATTACAATCCAGCCATGGCCGATGCTGAAATAGCATCGGACATGGCTGGACACCGAGACCCGACCCCCCCCACACCGACTGACGGCACCGATCGGCTGCCGCCACCTTCTGACGGCACCGATCGGCAGCCGCCGTCATGATCTGCCCCCCCCGCCTTCTCTCCTCCCCCCCAGCCCTCCGATCATCCCCTCTCACCCTCCGATCACCCCCTCACCCTCCTTTGTGCCTCCGATCTCCCGCTGTCCGTCCCGGTGTCCTGCCGTCCAGCGTCATGGGCGCCGCCATCTTGCAAGATGGCGGGCGCATGCGCAGTGCGCCGAATCGAATCTGCAATGCTGCAGATTCATTTATTTTGATCACTATGATAAACTTTCATAGTGATCAAAATAAATAAAAAGTAAATCACCGCCCCCTTTATCACCCCCATAGGTAGGGACAAATAATAAAATATTTTTTTTTTTTTTTTTCCATTAGGGTTAGGTCCAGGGCTAGGGTTAGGGCTAGGGTTAGGGTTAGGGTTAGGGTTGGACTAAGGGTTAGGGTTGGACTAAGGGTTAGGGTTGGACTAAGGGTTAGGGTTGGACTAGGGGTTAGGGTTGGACTAGGGGTTAGGGTTGGACTAGGGGTTAGGGTTGGACTAGGGGTTAGGGTTGGACTAGGGGTTAGGGTTGGACTAAGGGTTAGGGTTGGACTAAGGGTTAGGGTTGAATTTAGGGTTAGGGTTGAATTTAGGGTTAGGGTTGGAATTGGGATTAGGGTTGGGGTTGGGATTACGGTTAGGCTTGTGGTTAGGGTTAGAGTTGGGATTTCGTTAGGGGTGTGTTGGGATTAGGGTTGTGGTTAGGGTTATGATTAGGGTTGGGATTAGGGTTAGGGGTGTGTTGGCGTTAGGGTTGGAGATAGAATTGAGGGGTTTCCACTGTTTAGGCACATCAGGGGCTCTCCAAACGCGACATGGAGCCACCATTTATTCCAGCCAATTTTGCGTTCAAAAAGTCAAACGGTGCTCCCTCCATTTCGAGCCCCGACGTGTGCCCAAACAGTGGTGTACCCCCACTTATGGGGTATCAGGGTACTCAGGAAAAATTGCACAACAACTTTAGGGGTCTAATTTCTCCTGTTACCCTTGGGAAAATAAAAAAATGGGGGCGAAAATAATTATTTTTGTGGAAAAAAAAGATTTTTTATTTTCACGGTTCTGCGTTATAAACTTCTGTGAAGCACTTGGGGGGTTCAACGTGCTCACCACACATCTAGATAAGTTCCTTGGGGGGTCTAGTTTCCAAAATGGGGTCACTTGTGGGGGGTTTCCACTGTTTAGGTACATCAGGGGCTCTGCAAACGTAACATGACGCCCACAGACCATTCCATCAAGTCGGCATTTCAAAACGTCACTACTTCCATTCCGAGCCCCAACGTGTCCCCGAACAGTGGTCCCCCCCATATATGGGGTACCAGCGTACTCAGGACAAACTGGACAACAACTTTTGGGGTCCAATTTATCCTGTTACCCTTGGGAAAATAAAAAATAGTGGGCTAAAAATCACTTTTTGAGGAAAAAAAAATATTTTTTTATTTTCACAGCTCTGCGTTATAAACTTCTGTGAAGCACTTGGGGGTTCAACGTGCTCACCACACATCTAGATAAGTTCCTTGGGGGGTCTAGTTTCCAAAATGGGGTCACTTGTGGGGGGTTTCCACTGTTTAGGTACATCAGGGGCTCTGCAAACGTAACATGACACCCACAGACCATTCCATCAAGTCGGCATTTCAAAGCGTCACTACTTCCCTTCCGAGCCCCAACGTGTGCCCAAACAGTGGTCCCCCCCCATATATGGGGTACCAGCGTACTCAGGACAACCTGGACAACAACTTTTGGGGTCCAATTTATCCTGTTACCCTTGTGAAAATAAAAAATAGTGGGCTAAAAATCACTTTTTGAGGAAAAAAAAATATTTTTTTATTTTCACAGCTCTGCGTTATAAACTTCTGTGAAGCACTTGGGGGTTCAAAGTGCTGACCTCACATCTAGATTAGTTCCTTAGGTGATATAGTTTCCAAAATGGGGTCACTTGTGGGGGGTTTCCACTGTTTAGGTACATCAGGGGCTCTGCAAATGTAGCATGACGCCCACAGACCATTCCATCAAGTCTTCATTTCAAAGCGTCACTACTTCCCTTCCGAGCCCCAACGTGTGCCCAAACAGTGGTCCCCCCCACTTATGGGGTACCAGCGTACTCAGGACACACTGGACAACAACTTTTGGGGTCCAATTTATCCTGTTACCCTTGTGAAAATAAAAAATAGTGGACTAAAAATAATTTTTTGAGGAAAAAAAAATATTTTTTTATTTTCACGGCTCTGCGTTATAAACTTCTTTGAAGCACTTGGGGGTTCAACGTGCTCACCACACATCTATATTAGTTTCTTGGGTGATCTAGTTTCCAAAATGGGGTCATTTGTGGGGGGTTTCCACTGTTTAGGTACATCAGGGGCTCTGCAAACATAACATGACGCCCACAGACCATTCCATCAAGTCGGCATTTCAAAACGTCACTACTTCCCTTCTGAGCCCCAACGTGTGCCCAAACAGTGGTCCCCCCCACATATGTGGTACCAGCGTACTCAGGACAAGCTGGACAACAACTTTTGGGGTCCAATTTATCCTGTTACCTTTGTGAAAATAAAAAATAGCAGGCTAAAAATTTATTTTTTGAGGGAAAAAAATATTTTTATTTTAACGGCTCTGCGTTATAAACTTCTGTGTAGCACCTGGGGGTTCAAAGTGCTCACTATGCATCTAGATAAGTTCCTTAGGGGGTCTAGTTTCCAATATGGGGTCATTTGTGGGGGAGCTCCAAAGTTTACGCACACAGGGGCTCTGCAAACACAACATGGTGTCCGCTAACGATTGGAGCTAATTTTCCATTCAAAAAGTCAAATGACGCTCCTTCCCTTCTGAGTCATGCCGTGCGCTCAAACAGTGGTTTTCCCCCACATATGGGGTACCAGTGTACTCAGGACAAACTGGACAACAACTTTTGGGGTCCAATTTATCCTGTTACCCTTGGGAAAATAAAAAATAGCGGGCTAAAAAATCATTTTTGAGGAAAAAAAATTATTTTTTTATTTTCACTGCTCTGCGTTATAAACTTCTGTGAAACACTTGGGGGTTCAAAGTGCTCACCACACATCTAGATAAGTTCCTTCGGGGGTCTAGTTTCCAAAATGGGGTCACTTGTGGGGGAGCTCCAATGTTTAGGCACACAGGGGCTCTCCAAATGCGACATGGTGTCCGCTAACGATTGGAGCTAATTTTCCAATCAAAAAGTCACATGGCGCTCCTTCCCTTCCGGGCCTTGCGGTGCGCCCAAACAGTGGTTTATGACCACATATGAGATATTGATGTACTCAGGAGAAATTGCCCAACAAATTTTAGGATCCATTTTATCCTGTTGCCCATGTGAAAATGAAAAAACTGAGGCCAAATAAAATTTTTGTGAAAAAAAAAGTACTTTTTTTTTTTACAGATCAATTTGTGAAGCACCTGGGGGTTCAAAGTGCATACTATGCATCTAGATAAGTTCCTTGGAGGGTCTAGTTTCCAAAATGGGCTCACTTGTGGGGGAGCTCCAATGTTTAGGCACACAGGTACTCTTAAAACAAGACATGGCAACCGCTAAACATTCAAGCATATTTTACATTCAAAAAGTAAAATGGCGCTCCTTGCCTTCTGAGCCCTGCCGTGCGCCCAAATAGTGGTTTATGACCACATATGAGGTATCAGTGTACTCAGGAGAAATTGCCCAACAAATTTTAGGATACATTTTATCCTGTTACCCATGTGAAAATGAAAAAACTGATGCTAAAATAAAATTTTGGTTGGAAAAATTAAAATGTCCATTTTTTCATTCCATGTTGCTTTAGTTCCTGTGAAGCACCTGAAGGGTTAATAATCTTCTTGAATATAGTTTTGAGTAGCTTGAGGGGTGCAGTTTTTAGAATGGTGACACTTTTGGGTATTTTCTGCCATATAGACCCCTCAAAGTGACTTCAAATGTGAGGTGGTCCCTAAAAAAAATGGTTTTGTACATTTTGTTGTAAAAATGAGAAATTGCTGGTCAACTTTTAACCCTTATAACTTCCTAACGAAAAAAAATGTTGTTTCCAAAATTGTGCTGATGTAAAGTAGACATGTGGGAAATGTTATTTATTAACTATTTTGTGTCACATAACTCTCTGGTTTAACAGAATAAAAATTCAAAATTTGAAAATTGCAAAATTTTCAAAATTTTTGCCAAATTTCCATTTTTTTCACAAATAAACGCAAAAATTATTGACCTAAATATACCACTATCATGAAGCCCAATATGTCACGAAAAAACAATCTCGGAATCGCTAGGATGCGTTGAAGCGTTCCTGAGTTATTACGTCATAAAGGGACATTGGTCAGAATTGCAAAAAATGGCCAGGTCATTAAGGTCAAAATAGGCTGGGTCATGAAGGGGTTAAAGGAAATCTGTCAGTTGCATCGTCCCTCCTAAGCCGTTTATATAGGCTTGTAGGTCATAGGAAGCTGAATAAAAGGACACCTTGATATCTGAGATCTGATGTCTTATTCCAGAGAAATCTGTTTTTCTTGTATTTAAATAACCTGTTCAGGACTATGGGCTAGACACTGATTTACATGAGAATCTATATGTAGAGATTATTGTAAATAACAGAGGGGATTTACCAGTGTGATCTGTAATGGCCGCTCTCTGCTTTCCTGATCTCACTGCAGAGCTCTGTGTGATTATACCTGACACATTTACAGGTTCCTCTCAGCTTCAGCTTCCAGCTCAGAGGCAGCCAGTACAATACAGCAGAGCTGTGAACTATGAGAGCTACAGCTAATGAGTTTGTAATGAGTCAACGTTGTACAGTTCTGTGTTAGTTAAATGTCTAATACTAGCAATTCCCCTTTCTTGTCCAGTATCTAGTGGCAGATTCTCATGCAGATCAGTGTTCGGCCCATAGATCCTAAAAGATCATTTACATATAAGAAAAGCATGGATTTCTCTGGAATGATAAATTGTATGACAGATTTCAAGGTATGATTGTATTCAGCTTCCTATGGGCTACATGCCCATTTATAAATGGCTTAGGAGGGTTAATATTACTGACAGATTCCCTTGAATGACCAACTGTTTCTATGTGAGATATAAATCCAATGCTTACTACTGGTGTTGAGCGAGTATACTCGTTGCTTGGGTTTTCCCGAGCATGCTCGGGTGTTCTCCGAGTATTTTGGCGTGTGCGGAGATTTAGTTTTCGTCACCTCAGCTGCATGATTTGCGGCTGCTAGACAGCCTGAATACATGTTTGGATTCCCTATCAAACAGGCATTCCTCACATATATTCAGGCTGTCTAGCAGCCGCAAATCATGCAACTGCGTCAACAGAAACTAAATCTCCGAGCTCGCCAAAATACTTGGAGGACACCCGAGCATACTCGGAAAAACCCGAGCAACGAGTATACTTGCTCATCACTAATTACTACAACCAAAGTGAAGGCACTGCGTCAGTTTTTCTAAAGTGACTTTTAGGTATATCATAAATATAAATTAAAACCAGAAGCAAATCCTTATAAATGGTGACTAATAGCTTAGAAACTTTTTAACAAAATTATAAAAACTGTCCTTTGTCAATATTACATTTATGCCAATATTTTTCCAACATTTACAATGTAAGCTAACCAGTCTCGCAACACATGTCTTATGGAAGTTGCTCACACTCTAAATAGTAGAATAATGCACTTATGGTTCATATATTTTTGAAGAACCCTGCCGATTCTCTTCACTAATTAATTATTTGTAGTAATGGACAGCTACCAGTTTATGACAGCAGGGGCAAATGTAATAAATGAAGAGGGCTCATTGATTGGACACATGTTGAGAAGACTTGGGCTGAATTAGGCAAATCTTTCTTTTATTATCATGAGAACATTAGTCTTAGTATAAATTATCCATTATAAAACAAAATGGAAAATTCAGGATTACGCTAACCAAGTGTGAATACAATTGTAAGTCCTTACACAGATGGCTTGCATCTATTTGTATTCATTTCTATGATTGTTATGCATTTATCTTTTCTTATTTATGAAAATTGAAAATTATAGATTTAATGTTTTGAGTCTACAGTGCGTCTATAAGAAGGATGCAATTATTATTATTATTATTATTATTATACATTTATATAGCGCCATTTATTCCATGGTGCTTTACATGTGAAAAGGGGAAATATGGACAGGTACAATAAACGTGTAAGGCAAGGGACATATGGAAAAGGCAGTCCAGCTCAAAAGGGTAAAATCCAAAACATTTTATTTAGATATCCATAAAATAGGTATGCAAAATACAAAAATGCATAAACCCGACCGGAAAACCGGAGAGAAGGTTGAGGAGACACTGTACGCATTTCAAATGAAAAGTTCTTAAACTCAGTACTGAGTTTTGGATTTTACCTTTTTGAGCTGGACCATCTTTTCCATATGTTGTCTACTGCCTGACAGAGCTGTGGCCCGTGCTTGAAAGCAACATGGAAGTATAAAGGGTGAGCTGAACACTTTTTTTTCTCTTGCACTAAGACAAGGGACACACAAGTACATAAGGAGAGGGGACCCTGCCCGCGCGGGCTCACAGTCTACAGGGATGGGTGAGGATACAGTAGGAGAGGGTAGAGCAGGTCGTGCGGTGGTGGATGCAATAGACCATGTTCTTGATTTTTACAAAATGTTTGAGAAAAAAATAACTTGGTGTAAAATTAGTGATTTGACTTGAAAATATGATCTTGCTCCAGAAGGTCGGGCTATCTAATATTGTTAGATGCTTGAGTTCTTCTAGGACTGTTCCTTGTTAGTTTTTATTCTGGAGGTGTTCTCAAAAGTGCTCCAAATGTAAAGTATATGCCATAATTTTTATGCCATAATATTTGCTAGCTCATGCTTCTCCAAATATTTCCTTGTGCCTTTCTTGACATGTTATGGTGCATGTGAGTGACATGTAACTCCATATATCCCATAGACAGTTGCTGAAATGATAGTAAAGCTACTAAAAGTGGAACGATATTCTTCTCATTTGTCATCTGTGTGCAATTTGTTTTTTTTCCAGCACTTGCAATTAATTTACGGGATCAGATTCCTATATTACAGAATTGTAAATTGCATTCATAAAAATCAAATGCTATTCTGTGGCTTCATTTGGGATCCTATTTTTTATACACCCATAATGTTAAATAAGTGAATCTCATCCGCTTTACAGAAGAAACTAATGCAGGATGCAATTTTTTTTAAACACATTTAATTAATGAGAAAAATCGATCATGTGGTATGCAGGTACCCGTTCTACTGCTGCTGAATGAAGCAGTTGTCGTGTGGCAGTAGATTTGTTCCAGTGTGTCAGGATTAGTTTGGACACTGTGAGTTAGAAAATGCAATACATTGCATTGTATACCGATGACTCATAAATGTGCTTTGCTGCCATCTTTTTGCCAATGTGTAAATGAAAGTTAAGTGATTATTCTCCTCACAGCAAGCTGCCATAGAAACCGCTGGGAGGAGCCTCCCAGCTCAGAGCTCTCACAGAATTCCTGATGTAACTCCGAGCTCAGGACTCTCAATTCATACTTCCTGAGGTAACTTCCAGCTCTGGGCAGTTCAAGCTGCCTAAAAGAGCAAACACTACTGCTCCCATCATAGTTTCCATGCGAGTCCACGTAGAGGGGACATCTTTCTCCACATAATCTCCTTCAACAAGGAGTGAAGCCTCATCCTGTCAGAAGAGATAAAGCTGCACATGTGCTCTCCTGCATGCTAGTCATCCTGTTTGCTTCTAGCCAGGACCAGATCCACGTGGCTGCCACACCACTGACTTTGCTTAACCAATCCCTTGCGAAAGGGAACTGTAGGCTCAAAACTGTGAGTACTTCCACACTTTAGTATGTTTCCACAGAGAGACAATCTGTGAAGGTGTAATATTAAAATATCAGTGTAAAATTTCTCAGACTGTGCATAGCACTTTCTCTAATAGCAAGTGAAGAGAACTCTGCTCCAGCCATGCTGTGAGGCCATTACCTCGCTTGTCTCATGAGAAGAGAATTATTACTTTCATATGCACAATATACCATAAGTTGAGGATCCAAGAAAGTGCTTTTCTTGGATCCCCAACTTATGATACCTAGTGGACGCTGTCCACCTGCACGAGCTCTGCAGCAGCTATATGACTGCAACAAACGTTGAGAGTGGTTGTGTCTGAACACAACCCATAAAGGGTGAGTACTCCAGAGTACTTTTATATTTTAATTGATTTATACCAGGTGAAGCCCTATGTCTGCGCCCCCGCCCTTGTTTTCTCATATGCACAATATACTGAACTTTGCCTTTAAAAGAGAGACTGTATCCCATTACCTCTTTCAGTAAAATTGTTATGTTTACAAGTTTACATCCGTTTCTGGCTGATTGAGATTGCATAATCACCACGGGTGCTCCAAAACCTGCACCCAGAGACCACTGCTACAGGCGTGCCCCCGGGGGGTCCTATACCATTCACAAGTGACACCTTCCGCTATTGACAATTTTTGTGGACACGAGGGAAGTGTTGAGTGGTCCAGTGACCCATTCAGCTACCATGACATCATTATCTGCTGCCAGTGGGACTACATGCCCCTGCTGGTCCTTCTGCAATATCAGGAAAAATGGTCAGAATTTGAATCCTTATATTTTTGTAACTGTTTTTGAAAAGGTTTGTTTTCATTTTTTTAGTCCCCCTTGGGGTTTTGAAATTGCAATTGTCAAATAGCTTATACTATGCACTGAAATATCAAAGTTTTGCAGTATATAGGTAAGATGCTCAGATTCACAGTCCTAAGATGGCAAAGATAGGGACTTTCAGCAAGAGTAAAAGTGTGTGTTCCATTTAAATGCCAAAGATCGACAGTGGAGTTTTATTGGCTAACAGCAGTGATGGAAGCTCAGGTCCAGGTACTAGCTATGTAATTTAGCTGGCATAAGACACGTGTGGAGAGAGCCCAGCTCGTGATACCTCGTGATACCTCTACCCATGCAGTCACCCCACAATTGGGTACATGTATGTGATTTTGCATTAAGGGATTGATTGTACATTATTATAAATGTCTTACAGTTTTGTAAGGCTATTTAGTGGCTATTTTTCCAGTTTAACTACACAGCTCGGCATACAGTTCTGACACCTTCACTGGTTTAGTTAAACAATGGTTTGTCTATATAATGTAAAGCTAAAGTGCAATACTCATATTAATGCATCTCAGAGTCCTTACCATTGATATTGCAATACCATGAAAGGAAAGTTGTGGAATTATAGAAATCACATGACTGATAGACATGATAATGATCTTTAAATCTTGAAAAAAATTATGAAAAAATCTATTTATATAATTGCCTTGTAATGTTTTCATTTCCAGTTCTGTCCAGATGTCACCGTATCCCAGAATTCCAAGTGGAGGAAGTTCACCGAGCACCATATTGGGACACCCAAGTGATGGGTGTCTCAATATGGAAACTGCTGTTGGTGCCAACCTATTGCACAGTTCCTCCAGTGAAACACAGTCACACGCACACACACACACTAACATACACACTCACACACACTCACATACACACACACACACTCACACACACAGGCAGAGGTGCAGTGAATCATTTGGCTGATCCCGGTGGCAGATGCGTGACGTGTCTACAGGCAGAGGAAGCCGGTCACATTAAAGGGGTTTTTCCACAAACGAAAGTTCATTTTAAAAATTGTCTGTGTCTGACCGTGTATGGAGCATACCACATCTCCTGGGCAGTGGAGGAAGCAAAAGACAATACTGACATTAAAGCAGGGGATCACAGAGTAAAATATTTCACTAACTGTTTTTAAACAATGTGAAAAGTGAAGTTGCCGAGCAGAAAACGCTGTACAGCATAAATTGCTGTTATAGCACACACTGTCTGCCAGAAATGCACAAACCAGAGTACTCACTGTTGTGTGTGGTGTGTGTTGTCCGTCCCTCAATGGAGGCCAGTGGATGGAGAAAAAGGCCTTTCTTCAATGCAGGGAGCGTCCTCCCATTAGCATGTGAAAATCCCCTAAGCGAATAGCCACAGGATGCAGCGGACAGCCTCGGCCAATGGCGCCACCGTTGAGTAGCGTGGCGAACGGGGGGCGTGGTGAAGTAGTGACGTCACCAGTCCAAACTGACGGACATGTGCAGGGGCCAATCCCGACGCGTTTCTGGGGAATCGTCCCCCTTTCTCAAGGTCTGGTCCCTAATCAGTAGGGTGACATGGGGGGACTGGTGACGCCACCGCTTCACCACACCCCCCGCTCACCACGCTGCTACACGGCGGTGCCATTGGCCGAGGCTGTCCGCCGCATCCTGTGGCTATTTGCTTAGGGGATTTTCACATGCTAATGGGAGGACACTCCCTGCATTGAAGACAGGCCTCTTTCTCCATCCACTGGCCTCCATTGAGGGACGGACAACAGATAGTACACACCACACACAACAGTGAGTGCTCTGGTTTGTGCATTTCTGGCAGACAGTGTGTGCTATAACAGCAATTTATGCTGTACAGCGTTTTCAGCGCAGCAACTTCACTTTTTACATTGGTTTATTTTTGTGGCAGATCAGCATACTTCATCTGCCTGTTTGCCAGCTGCTTTAAACTCAGCTGTGTTTAGCACCGGTGTGGTAATTTTCCTTCATTTGCTCTTAAACAATATTTACCTCACAAAATGTATCCTCTGCGATCTCTTGCTGTAATGTCAGCATTGTCTTTTGCTTCCTCCCCTGCCCAGGAGCTGTTGTATGTTCTGTACACGGACAGACACAGGGGTGAGAGAGACACAGCACAGGGGGGAGACAGCTCAAACGGGACAGCACATGAGGGGAGAGCACAGCACAGAAACGATAGAGACAGCAGACAAGGGGGATAGCACATGGGGTAGATGGGTGAAAGAAGAGAGCACAGACGGTAGAAGTCAGCAGAAGGAGAAAGAGAGAGTGGATAGGTGGATGAGCACATGGGGGGAGAGATTTTCAATGCTGCAAAGCCTGCCCCCATCATGACATTACCGCCCTCACAATGTGATAGCATCGGGCCTCCATCTAGTGAAAAAATAATTACAAAACATTTCTATTTTTTCAGCATTGAATATGAGCACTAGACACAGAAATACACACATTTACATGTGTTGGCATGTTATCAATAAGGTTATTAATGGTTGTCTGAGGAATGTTCTTCTGCACGAAATGCACTTAATTTGTATTTATTTATTTTACGTGTATCATTAATTCTACAGTGCACTGCAGACCTCATCATAACTGAGCCCACTGGGGCTCACAATCTGAATTCCTAATCAGTATATACTAACAATACATAAATCATCAAAATCCACTGCTGGCAGCTCTCTTTGCAACTGCCAACAAACTATGCCCCCTTTCTCAGAAAAGCATTACTATCTTCTTTGGTAGCAAACTAGGTGTGTTAGTGCATGTATTTCTATGATTATCTTTGATATTCAATACTAGAGATATTTTGAAAATACTATTTTCAGCATTTGCATAACATTAACATGTCTGTCCTTCCCATGTTTTCCATGATTCCATGATTTTTCCTTCTTGTTGCAATTTCAATGCTGAGGTCTCAGTGAAAGTTTGTATAGTTAAGGCAACATGATAGCAGTTATACAGATAAGCACCTAAACCATTTCCTGCAGGTATATATAACTTTTTTAATTGTGCAGTGCAATCAAAAGTTATCTCCTACAGGGACTTTCATACAAAAAAATATTTTTAACCCCTTCACCCCCAAGGGTGGTTTGCACGTTCATGACCGGGCCAATTTTTACAATTCTGACCACTGTACATTTATGAGGTCATAACTCTGGAACGCTTCCATGGATCCTGGTGATTCTGACAATGTTTTCTCATGACATATTGTACTTCATGTTAGTGGTAAAATTCCATTCCAATAACTTGCATTTATTTGTGAGAAAAATGGAAATTTGGCGAAAATTTTGAAAATTTTGCAATTTTCCAAATTTGAATTTTTATGCCCTTAGATCACAGAGATACAGCACACAAAAAACTTGATAACTAACATTTCCCACATGTTTACTTTACATCAGCACAATTTTGGAACCAAAATTTTTTTTTGTTAGGAAGTTATAAGGGTTAAAAGTTGACCAGCGATTTCTCATTTTTACAACACCATTTTATTTTTAGGACCACATCACATTTGAAGCCACTTTGAGGGGTCTATATGATAGAAAATACCCAAAAGTGACACCATTCTAAAAACTGCACCCCTTAAGGTGCTCAAAACCACATTCAAGAAGTTTATTAACCCTTTAGGTGCGTCACAGGAATTTTTTTGAATATTTAAAAAAAAATGAACATCTAACTTTTTTCACAAAAAAAATACTTCAGGTTCAATTTTTTTTATTTTACCAAGAGTAACAGGAGAAATTGGACTGCAAAAGTTATTGTGCAATTTGTCCTGAGTACGCTGATACCTAATATGTGGGGGGAACGACTGTTTCGGCGCATGGCAGAGCTCAGAATGGAAGGAGCACCGTTTGACTTTTTCAATGCAAAATTGGCTGGAATTCATATCGGACGCCATGTCACGTTTGGAGAGTCCCTGATGTACCTAAACAGTGGAAACCCCCTACAAGTGACCCCATTTTGGAAACTAGACCCCCCAAGGAACTTATCTAGATATGTGGTGAGAACTTTGAACCCACAAGGGCTTTACAGAAGTTTATAACGTACAGCGGTACAATTAAAAAATCATATTTTTTCAACAAAAATGATCTTTTCACCCCAATTTTTATTTTCCCAAGGGTAACAGGACCCTAAAAGTTATTGTGTAATTTGTCCTGAGTACGCTGATATCCCACATGTGGGGGTAAACCACTATTTGGGCGCATGGCAGAGCTCGGAAGGGAAGCAGCGCCATTTGACGTTTTTGGCTGGAATTGAGATCGGACATCATGTTGCGATTGGAAAACCCCTGATGTACCAAAACAGTGGAAACCCCCACAAATGACACCATTTTGGAAACTAGACCCCCTAGGGAACTTATCTAGATGTGTGGTGAGAACTTTGAACCCCCAAGGGCTTCACAGAAGTTTATAATATACAGCCGTACAATTAAAAAATCATATTTTTTCCACAAAAATGATCTTTTCACCCTCAATTCTTATTTTTCCAAGGGTAACAGGACCATAAAAGTTATTGTGCAATTTGTCCTGAGTACGCTGATACCCCACATGTGGGGGTAAACCACTATTTGGGCGCATGGCAGAGCTCGGAAGGGAAGCAGCGCCATTTGACTTTTTGGCTGGAATTGAGATCGGAAACCATGTTGCGATTGGAAAACCCCTGATGTACCTAAACAGTGGAAACCCCCCACAAATGACACCATTTTGGAAACTAGACCCCCTAAGGAACTTATCTAGATGTGTGGTGAGAACTTTGAACCCCCAAGGGCTTTACAGAAGTTTATAACATAAAGCCGTACAATTAAAAAATCATATTTTTTCCACAAAAATGATCTTTTCACCCTCAATTCTTATTTTTCCAAGGGTAACAGGACCCTAAAAGTTATTGTGCAATTTGTCCTGAGTACGCTGATACCCCACATGTGGGGGTAAACCACTATTTGGGCGCATGGCAGAGCTCGGAAGGGAAGCAGCGCCATTTGACTTTTTGGCTGGAATTGAGATCGGACACCATGTCGCGATTGGAAAACCCCTGATGTACCTAAACAGTGGAAACCCCCCACAAATGACACCATTTTGTAAACTAGACCCCCCAAGGAACTTATCTAGATGTGTGGTGAGCACTTTGAACCCCCCAGTGCTTCACAGAAGTTTATAACGCCCGGGCGTGAAAATAAAAAATTCGTATTTTTTCCACAAACATGATATTTTAGTCACCATTTTTTTATTTTCCCAAGGGTACCAGGAGAAATTGGACCCCAAAAGTTGTTGTCCAATTTGTCCTGAGTATGCTGATACCCCATATGTGGGAGAAAACTACTGTATGGGCACACGTCGGGGCTCGGAAGGGAAGTAGTGACGTTTTGGAATGCAGACATTGATGGAATGGTCTGCATGTGTCATGTTGCCTTTGGAGAGCCCCTAATGTACCTAAACAGCGGAAACCCCCCACAAATGAGCCCATTTTGAAAACTAGACCCCCTAAGGAACTTATCTAGATGTGAGGTGAGCACTTTGAACCCCCAAGGGCTTCACAGAAGTTTATAATGCCAGGGCATGAAAATAAAAAAATCGTATTTTCTCCACAAACATGATCAACTAGTCCCCAATTTTTTTTATTTTCCCAAGGGTAACAAGAGAAATTGAACCCCAAAAGTTGTTGTACAATTTGTCCTGAGTACGCTGACACCCCATATGTGGGAGAAAACTACTGTATGGACACACGTCAGGGCTCGGAAGGGAAGTAGTGACGTTTTGGAATGCAGACTTTGATGGAATGGTCTGCGGGCGTCATGTTGCCTTTGGAGAGCCCCTAATGTACCTAAACAGTGGAAACCCCCACAAATGAACCCATTTTGGAAACGAGACCCCCTAAGGAACTTATCTAGATGTGTGGTGAGCACTTTGAACTCCCAAGGGCTTCACAGAAGTTTATAATGCCCGGGCATGAAAATAAAAAATCATATTTTTTCCACAAACATGATCAATTAGTCCCCAATTTTTTCATTTTCCCAAGGGTAACAGGAGAAATTGGACCCCAAAAGTTGTTGTCCAATTTGTCATGAGTACGCTGATACCCCATATGTGGGAGAAAACTACTGTATGGATACACGTCGGGGCTCGGAAGGGAAGCAGTGATGTTTAGGAATGCAGACTTTGATGGAATGGTCTGCGGGTGTCATGTGCGTTTGGAGAGCCCCTGATGTACCTAAACTATTGAAACGCCCCACAAGTGACCCCATTTTGGACACTAGACCCCCCACAGAACTTATCTAGATGTGTGGTGAGCACTTTGAACCCCCAAGTGCTTCACAGAAGTTTATAACGCTCGGACATGAAAATTAAAAAATCATTTTTTTTCCACAAAAATGATATTTTTGCCCCCAATTTTTTATTTTCCTAAGGGTAACAGGAGAAATTGGACCCCAAAAATTGGTTTGCAATTTGTCCTGAGTAGGCTGATACCCTATATGTGGGGGTAAAACACTGTTTGGGCGCATGGCAGAGCTTGGAAGGGAAGGAGCACCATTTGACTTTTTCAACTCAGAATTGGCTGGAATTGAGATCAGATGCCATGTTGCATTTGGAGAGCCCCTGACGTGCCCAAACAGTGGAAACTCCCAATTCTAACTCCAACCCGAACCCCAACACACCCCTAACCCTAATCTCAGCCCTAACCCTAACCCTAGCCCTAACTCTAACCCTAGCCCTAGCCCTAACCCTAACCCTAGCCCTAACCCTACCCTAACCCTAACCCTAGCCCTAACCCTAACCCTAACCTTAATGGAAAAATGGAAATAAATACATTTTTTTTATTTTATTATTTTTCCCTAACTAAGGGGGTGATAACGGGGGGTTTGATTTACTATTTATGGCGGTTTTTATGTTTGGCAGCTGTCGCACGATAAAAGACACTTTTTATTGTAAAAATAGTTTTTGCATCACCACATATTGAGAGCTATAATTTTTCCATATTTTGACCCACCGAGTCATGTGAGGTCTTATTTTTTGCGGGACGAGTTGATGTTTTTATTGGTACCATTTTCGGGCACGTGACTTTTTTGATCGCTTTTTATTCCGATTTTTGGGACGCAGAATGAACAAAAACCAGCGTTTCATGAATTTCTTTTGGGGGGGTGCGTTTACACCGTTCCGCGTGCGGTAAAATTGATAAAGCGGTTTTATTCTTCGGGTCAGTACGGTTACAGTGATACCTCATTAGGTCGTTTTTTTTATGTTTTGTCGGTTTTATGCAATGAAAACTATTTTACATAAAAAATAATTATTTTTGCATCGCTTTATTCTGCGAGCTATAACTTTTTTATTTTTTCGCTGATGATGCTGTGTGGCAGCTCGTTTTTTGCAGGACAAGATGACGTTTTCAGCGGTACCATGAATATTTATATCTGTCTTTTTGATCGCGCGTTATTACACTTTTTGTTTGGCGGTATGATAATAAATCATTATTTTTTGCTTCGTTTTTTATTTTTATTTTTTAAGGGTTTCGCTAAAGAGGTTAACTAATGGGACAGTTTTATAGGGCGGGTCGATACGGACGGGCAATACCTAATATGTGTACTTTTATTGGGTTTTTTTTTTTTATTTCCAAAAAATGGATTTATTTGGGGGAATATTTTTTTTTTTTTTCTAATTTATTTGGCGATTTTTTTTAAATTATTTTAGCACTTTTTTTTTTATTTTTTTTAACTTTATTAAATAGTCCCAGGTGGGACATCACTGTCCTGTGACAGATCGCTGATCTGTCACATCACAGATCACTGTGACAGATCAACGATCTGTCACAGGCAGTGCAGAAGGCTTCCTCATGCCTGCGCTTTGCAGGAAAGGAGTCCCCCGCAGCAGCGCTGCACATTGCGCTGCCGTGGGGGGCTCAGGGAAGCACGGAGGGAGCCCCCTCCCTGCCGATGTTTCCCTTTAACCCCCGGTACACCGCGATCATGTTTGATCGCGGTGTGCAAGGGGTTAACGTGTCGGGGGCGGTCCGTGACCGCCCCTGACACATTGTGCCGGGTGTGATAATCAGCTGACACCCGGCCGCGATCAGCGGCGCTCACCACGTGGGCGCCGCTGATCGCGGTAGATGTACTATCCCGTCCATGGGCATAGGGGCCCGAGTCCCATGGACGGGATAGTACGTCGGATGTCAGGAAGGGGTTAAATGACCAGAAGAGGATTTGGTCTTAATAGAATTAACCATGGATATATTTAAAGATAATGCCAAGCAGCTACAGTATATATTACTAGTTAAGTCTCTTTATATTAAAATCTTTGCAAGGGGCAGAAGTTGAGTGCCAAGTATCTTGAGAATCAAGGGCAGTGCAGAGAAACATAGTGATCTTTCATAGATGCAGCAAGATATGAGAGAGCCTTATATACAATCTCATTTGCAATCCATTTCATCTCTTTTTCTAGAAACTGCAATAGAATGAAATCCCCTGGTAGTCTGATAAATGTTGGTTTTGCGTATAATACTTTAATAACATTCTGAGAATGATCCGTAGATGTGAACCCCTGGTGTCTGATTATTACTATTTTCTTTCATTGTGGAAAAGAAAGCAAGATAATTCAATAAAAAGACACGTTGTAGCTTAACTTTTCTTACTCACATGAGGATTTCATGATTTAATAACTTTAAAGAATTTGTACAAAATACGAATACTTTGCTATTCAATCTCCTTTTCTTACCACAGTTTTGCCATCATAATCCCCATTTCACAATGCTGAAATTATTCATTGCGAGGCAGACTGGCTACTTATACAGTATTCAATAATATAAATATTCTTGCATAAAAGTGCATAGCTAGCTAACGTCTTACTGACAACGTTTGGATGCTCACATAAAAAGCAGACATAGACTTTTACAATATTTCTTTTAGGATGAACTGAATGAACACTATTTTATATTAACTAAATAGGTTAAGAAAATCTGTGCTGATTATTTTTTTTAGTATACCTTTAGAGTACATTGTGATTTTTTTTTCATATATATAACTTAAAGAGGTTATCTGGGACTTCTATTATTTTTGGGTATGGGGCTAAGAACTAACAGGCAAATAGCTGCTAACTACCTGCCTGTACTGCCTGGTGACAATTTATATCGGATTCTGCTGATGTCACAAAGACAGAGCAACTTCTCTTCTGTTTTGACCTGTCAATGAGGCACTGCCAATATCATGCTGACTGACAGCCAGCTACTCGTTTAAAAGGCATCTGTCAGCAGGTTTACCCCATTATGTAGGCAAAGAGACCCTGAATCCAATGATGTATCACTTAGTTTACTAGGTGCAGCTGTTCTGACACAGAGTTTTTAGATTTAGCAATGCAGCAGAGCTGATAAAGCTAACCCCGTCAACACCAGGCTCTCTATATATACAATGTCTATAGACAATGAGATGCTAAACACAGAAGGGGGAGGAGTCAGATGATAGTCCTCATGCCTGCTGATCACAACAATCTTAGTCACCAGGTGATTAATCCTTCAGTCTTAATAAACAACACCACATATAATTTGGATCAGCATTTTAACCCCTCCCTCATGCTGTTCTCAGATTACATAGCGAAATCCTGTTGACAGATTCCCTTTAACTGTGAGGAGCAGGCTGTCAATCAGCATGACGTCGGCAGTGACGCCCGTTCATAAAGCATACCGGAAGAGAAGATATTGATCTGTTCATGAGAGGTAAAATAAAGCAAGAGGATCGCCGGCTGAGCCAGCAAAGATTGTTCCTGTGCAGTACAAGCAGGTTGTTAGCAACTACCCGTCAGTTAGTTCTTAGCCCCATACACAAGAGTAAAAAAAAGTCCTGGCTAACTCCTTTAAAGTTTCTTGTATGTACATTGGCATTGAATAGAAATAATGGAATACTCAGTGCTACATTACTCCAAAGCGTCCATAAAGCTTAGCAGAGTCACCATCAGTCCCCCATCATATATTTAAGGTGAAAAGAAGCTAATGCACTAGGCTCCATTCTTCTCTTTCCATTATCAGGAGAGTTGGGACAAGGATTGGAAAGGTGGGCAGATGCTTACGTAATGCACTTTCTAGCTTTGAATTTTAGGTGGTGCAATTAGTTCAAGGAAAAAAGCTGTTTTTTTTAAATCTTCCTCCAGCTGCTTTCCACTGCATATGAGTGGATGGAAGCACAGAAAAGATGCTGAGGATGTGGAGAGCACATCCTCTACAATAAAGGGAAGCACTTTTTAGTAGTAGAGCAGAGCCAATCACAGCTTGTAACTTGTGACAGGCAACTGCTTTAATCTGCAAATAAAGGAACGGATCTGTTCTTCTAGGGTCATAGCATAGGAGAAAAGAAAATTTGCATGTGACACTGCATTAGTGTAACGCATGTGAAGGCAAGGTGAAAACATTTAGGCTTAGGGCTACAAGGCCACATGTGTAGCATGACACTGAAATCGAGGTATTAAGGGGGCAACATTATAGCTAATGATTTCCTGTGCTGTTGCAATGTTAGTTGAGACATTTTATATAAGATACTAGTAACCCTGCACTGAAGATAGACTAATTATAGCAAAAAAGTAGAAAAGCAACAGAGTGGTAGACAATCCATAGAGGAACTGTGTTGGTGGAACACCCCAGAACACATTTGTGCCTCGAATGTTCACGGGCATCTAGAACATTAGACTGATTATTTGTTTGTGTAATCTTTATCCCACTATTTCTTATAGTCTCCTACCCAAGTGCTCATGCATACACATAAGATTGTACCTAGTGGTAAATAGTAATTTGCAATGTAATTTAACCACCTGTTCTTGTATTATTTTTCCTATACAACCCTTTGTTGGGTTGCATTGTGTCATTCTCACCATTGTATTTAATGTTTTTATTATTATCCATATATTTAAAGCTGAGTTTATGTATGTTTGTGTGTATGTGTCAAGCCTGGCCCACTCTACACAGCACCACCCACTGGCGGCTGAAGAGCGGGGTTGCAGAGGGTAAGTGTGGAACATAGGTGGAGAGCAGAGCTGCGAGGGAGAGAGCGGGACATGAATGGAGAGCGGGGCTGTGGAGGGATAGAGCGGGATGGCATGTGGAGAGCGGGAAGGTGGAGGGAGAGAGAGGGCTATGGAGGGAGAGAGTAAGGCTGCGGAGGGAGAGTGGGACATGGATGGAGAGCGGTGCAGTGGAGGGATAGAGCAGGACGGCACATGGAGAGCGGAGCTGTGGAGGGAGAGAGTGGGGCTGTGGAGGGAGAGAGCGGGTCACAGATGGAGAGCGGGGCTGCAGACAGAGAAAGTGGAATGGTGGGTGGAGCGCGGGGCTGCAGAAGGAGAGAGTGTGATGGCGGGTGGAGAGCGAAGCTGTTAAGGGAGAGCGCGGGACAGCCAGTGGAGAGCAGGGTTGCGGAGGAAGAGAGTGGGACTGCCAGTGTAGACAGGGGTTGTGGAGAGTGAGAGCGGGGCCGTGGAGGGAGAATGCGTGACTGCAATTGGAGAATGGGGCTGCATAAGGAGATAGCGTGACGGTGGATGGAGAGCTGGGCTGCAGAGGGAGACAGCAGGGCTGCAGAGCGAAAGCGGGGCTGTCGAGGGAGAGCGCAGGATGGTCAATGGAGACAGGGGCTGTGGAGGGAAACAGTGGGACTGTGGATGGAGAGCGGAGCTGCTGAGGGAGAATGCGGGATGGCGGGTGGAGAGCTGGGTTTTGGAGTGAGAGAGCGGGACCGTGATTGGAGATGTAAGGGAGTGAGATATAATGTCCTTCTTGCTTCCCTTCCTCTGATTGCCCATCGATTGTTAATGTTGACATATTGCTAATTGATAATGTCTATGATAAATGCCTGCAGTACTGCTACATAGAAATATGTATTATCGCTAATTTTTTATGGTATTGCCACATGTATATACTGTATGTGTTACCATTCTGTAGAGAACTGTATTTTATTGTTTTGTGTTCCTTTAATATAATATTTTATAATATATGTAACTAATGTTCATGTACAGTTAGGGTAAGTCAGTGCATCCTTTTTGGGGGGCATAAGAGGAGGGCACTTTAGTATATAGTTGCTATAGATAAGGGTAAGTGTAGTTCTGTTGCGGGCCACTAGATGGGAGGCATAGTGATGGGGCCTTAGAGGATGCTTCTTGAGGGTTAATTGCAGGAGGGGCTGCCGGGTAGTAGGAAAGAAGCTTGTTGGGAAGTTAGGTCAGATGGGGCCAGGGTGTCCAAGTGTCCACATGGGCTATAGGCTTGGACAGCTTGGCAACCACGCAATGTTCAAGCGCTGAAGCCCACGCTACGCACGGTCACTGTGTGTCATAGCAGTGGGTCAGAACAGGAAAGAAAAAATGTGTCTACTTATCACCTGGGCAGATGCTCTTAGGGCAGGAGTCGGGTGGGCTGATGAGATGAAGGAAGTTGGAGCTTCGATGAGATCGGTACAGACGAGCCGGATGCTTTACCAGAGGCAACCAAACCTGGTGACTAATGATTTCGAGTCTGGGGCTAAACAGGCAGAAAGAATTGTCACCATGGCAAGGTCTGGCCAAGAAGGAACTGGGGAGCAGTCTAGGATGGTCCAGTCCGGGCGTGTACTGCACAGAAATGACAGCCAGAAAGGGAAAGATGAGGAAACCAGTAAATGTCACGATATACCAACTGTGGATGTAACGTGTGAAGTACTCAGTAAAGAAAGTGTTAAAGTTAACTTGGACTGTGTCTCCATTGCTTGGGGTCACCTGAAAGAGGGACCGTCATTGCCTTGGAAGTGCCCAGAGGAAGCTACATCTGAAGATGAAGCCTTTAGCAAGGCTAGCACCCAAAGAGAAGCAAAGATCCTAGGATCTGTATGAAGGTGCAGAGTAAATAGAATTCAGTGCATGAGCATGAAAAACAAAAGAAAAAAATGCACCAAAAGAATTCAGTAGATAAAAAAGTACAAAGCTTTATTGAAAGAAACAATAATAAAAACATACAATATGGAGAGATGTGAGAGTGGTAAGCCAAAAGGTGGAACCACACAGGGACCCAGGATAGGAATCAGGCTTATACGCTGTAAATCATTACACACAAAAGTGAAAGTGCATATGTGCAAATATCAAAAGCCCATATGTTTTTATTGTTGTTTCTTTCAATAAATCTTTGTGCTTTTTATCTACTGAATTCTTTTGGTGCGTTTTTTTCTTTTGATTTATCTGGAGATGCAGGTATGCTAAAGAGAAGAGTACAGTTTTCTGGAGGGGATGGACTGGACATAGATATTGCGGTTATTCAGGTCACAACTACAGTCCTGTGCCTCCCTTACATTTGGCGTAGTTGGCAGGATGCGACTACCTCGCATTGCGGTGAACCCGCAGAAAAAAATGATGATGATAATGTGTGTGCGACTGCTGTGCCCTGTGAAGATGACCGGGAGAAAGAGCAAGTAGTTGTTATAACTGGAGAAGAAATTGTGCAAGAAACACTGGATTTCCCTAACACCAATTTTGTGACAACACTGGACTTGACTACTGAATTGCATCTGACCAATTTGGAAAGAGAATCTGACATGTCTACTGTGACCAAGATGGCGGCAGTAAGAATGGTGGGAGAAGGTGAAGAAGCAAACAACAAAAACAGCGTCCTTCGTGGGCATTGCCGTCACCTCTTGGTGCCAAAACCTGCCTGTCAATATGCCCTGGTCCGCCCCTGGTGGGTGTGGATGAAGAGGAGAAGGCCTTGCCCCCTGCCACTGACCAACAACGGAGGGGAGGAGCAACTGGAGGCAGTCACACCTGGTGACAAGCGGGACTCAGAAGAAAACCCCGGAAGGAGCTTTGCTGCGCCATCTTGTACACTTGAACTGGCCACGATGCAGCACTCATGCATCCGGAGCTGCCCAGGTGTGGGCTGCATCGAGTGGAGGTGGCGGTAGGAAAAAGCGAAAGCCCAGCTTCCTGAGATCTGCGAGGAACCAGCGGAGACCCCCATCTGTTCATCTGTGGAGTTGCCTTGGACACGGAGTGTCCAGCTGATGCAATTACCACCTTTCCAGAGGCGGGATACTGGATGTGCAGAACCAGCAGTGGAGCGTCGGACCCAAGGATCAGGTGAATCGGAGCCCCTCCTGTTAGCTCAGTGAGGTCCAGAACTGACAACTGCCCAGGAGGAACCACGGCCGGAAGTTGAGTATGAATCGGCATGCCAGTTAGCCGTCAGGTGCGCGGGCGTTCGCGCTGAAGAAACCAGCGATCCAGGGAGCACAGGTTCCTTCTTCTCCATCGGAACATGTGAGTGTGCTCTTGTATCCGATCCTGGAAGGGAGGCCCTCCCCTCAAAATTCTGTCCCAGAGGCCATCGTCCGCCCTCGCGTTCCCATGGGGGAGCCATTCCCTTTGCCCCAGCCGTCGGAGGTCCAGCTGGTCTCCCACTCAGCCACAGCTCTGGAGGCCACACATTCCCACCTGGCAGCAGAGGGTCCCTTCCCCATGACCAGGCAGGCTGCCTGGTTGGAAGGAGTGATCCATGACAAGAAGCAGCGGGAGAGGGAGGTTTGGAGGGAACTGCGGCGGCCTGGTGGGGGTCTCTGGTGGGACGACGCATCAGAGGCTGGTTGGTGTATATAGACATCGACAGGGGCTATGGCTTCTTTGTGAGGAAGAAATAGACGCCAAGGTGTACGTCAACATGGCGTCTGTCAAATTCAGGCAATTGCTAACCAAGGGAGACCGGGTCTCATTCTTCAAGGAGGACTGTCCTCGTGGGTATTATGCAGTTGTGGTAACACACTACGACGAGGATGACATGGGCCTCTTCCCGGAGTCAGTGCAGGCCCAAACATCATCCGGCTCCCGGAAACCTGACAGCGCTATGATAGTGCCATCCACATCTTCTGCGGCTGCAGAGATGGTTTATGAGAGAGCGACAACCGGTGTGTGCCGTTGAAATTTGGAAATAATTATGTGTTATGCCTGTTGCATCCTGTTTGGAGCTGCTGGGACTGTTCTGCATCCCTGTGGGCACTGTAGCCCCTCTGGAAGAAGTTTTCCCCCCCTGCTCACGGTAAGCGGGAGTAGTTCGGCCTTTGGTGATGCTGAAGATAAAGCACTGTCCACGTCAATGTTTCGGTATGTGATTTCGGCCTAGAGGACTGCTAGCTAGGCAGAATATATGGAGCCTATGGACTCTTTTGTTTTTTGTTGTGCCTGTTGCGCCCATTCTGCTGGAAAAAATAGAGACTGTCTTCCTAACCCGAGACCCCTAGAAAGACTGTCTTCCCCTCAAAGGAAGGGGGAGCACCTCTCCTAGAACTGCTTCCTCAGTTGTGGAAGGTGTAAATAAGATCTTTAAATCCTGGAGGACAGGGAAACAGGAATGTTGCCTGTGCATCATGAACTGCGGTGCAGACCGGATGTGGCTTGCATTTAGTCAAATGACTTGCAGTTTTTCACTGTTAAAAAAAAGTTTTTTTTATTATTGGTTTTTGCATCATGTCTTGGTCGGGGACGACCAAGTTCAAGGAAAGAGGGTGATATATAATGTCCTTCTTACTTCCCTTCCTCTGATTGCCCTTCAATTGTTAATGTTGTTTACATATTGGTAATGGGACGTGCACAGAGGAAGCTGCATCTGGAGATGCAAGTATGCTGAAGAGAAAAGAACAGTTCTCTGAAGGGGAGGGACTGGACATAGATAATGTGGTTATTCAGGTCACGACTACAGTCCTGTCCCTCCCTTACATTTGGCGTAGTCGGCAGGATGTGACTACCTCGCAATGCAGAGAACCCACAGAAAGAAATGATGATGAAGATGTGTGTGCGACTGCGCTGCCTTCGGAAGATAACCGGGAAAAAGAGTAAGTAGTTGTTATAACTGAAGAAGAAATTGTGCAAGAAACACTGGATTTACCTAACACCAAGTTTGTAACACCGGACTTGACTACTGAATTGCATTTGACCTATTGGGAAAGAGAATCTGACATATCTACTGTGACCAATATGCTGGCAGCGGTAATAATGGTGGGAGAAGGTGAAGAAGCAAACAACAATGAAAACTGCATCCTTCGTGGGTGTTGCTGTCACCTCTTGGTGCCAAAACCTGCCTGTCAATATGCCCTTGTCCATCTCTGGTGGGTGCAGATGAAGAGGAGAAGGCCTTGCCCCCTGCCACCTACCAACAACCGAGGGGAGGAGCAACTGGAGGCGGTCCCACCTGGTGACGGGTGAGACTTAGAAGAAAACCCCAGAAGGAGATGTGCAGCACCATCTTGTACACTTAAATCGGCCACAAAGCACTCATGCACCCATAGCTGCCAAGGTGTGGGTCGCATCAAGTGGAGGTGGTGGCAGGAAAAAGAGAAAGCCCAGCCTCCTGAGATCAGCGAGGAACCAGCGGAGACCCCCAACTGTTCGTCTGTGGAGTTGCCTCGGCCTCAGAGTTTCCAGCTGATGGACTTACCACCTTTCCAGAGATGGGATACTGGATGTGTGTAACCAGCAGTGCAGCGTCGAACCCGAGGATCGGGTGAACCAGAACCACTCCTGTTAGCTCTGAGAGGACCGAAACTGACAACTGCCCAGGAGGAACCGCGGCCGTTAATTGAGTATGAACCGGCACGCCAGTTAACCGTCAGGTGGGCGGGCGTTCCAGCGGAAGGAACCAGCGTTCCAGGGAGTGCTGTTTCCATCTCAAATTCATCGGAACGGTGGATGTGACGTGTGAAGTACTCAGTAAAGAAAGCTACGGAAGCGGCAAAAAGAGGTTTGGGTGATGATGTAGTGAAGAGAATTGGGCGTTGGGAATCGGAGATGTTTCTTTCTTATGTTCGCCCATGTTTGGCTTAAGGACATTAATTTTGTATTTGATTGTCAGTCCTTGACTTGCTTGTTATATTTGTTTAATTTCAGAGCTTGGACATCTCCTCTGTTGGATCATGGGGCACTCGTTCGTTTATTAGGCAGCATTGAGAGCAGCAGTTCGTCCGTACGGGAAGCAGCTGGGTGTGCCACGTGATGTAGCAGTTGTGAGATGGATCGGAAAGCGCGGCATGGCCTGGAAACAACTTCGTCTGGAGTTTCACAGATTCGTAAGACTTGACCAAGCTCCGGATTTTCTAGTAATACACTTGGGGGGTAATGACTTGGGGAAGAGGCCTTGCAGCGAGGTGATTAACGATGTTAAATTTGATATGCTGCGTTTGTGGTCCATGTTTCCAGGATTATTGGTGATTTGGTTGGATATTATTCCAAGGAAAGTCTGGCACGGGGCTCGATCTGTTCAGGGTGTTAACAGGGCCAGAATCAAGTTAAAGAGGGCGGTTGAACGTTTTATGGCACGGAACGGGGCAATTGTTGTTCGACATTTGGATTTGGAAGCGGGAAAAGGGGAGTTTTGGAGGAAGGATGAAATTCATCTCAATGCTGTGGGGCTGGATATGTGGTGCTTGGTGGTGCAGGAAGGGATAGAAAAAGGTTTGAAGGTGTGGAGGGATACAAATGTTTGAGGGGGTCAAAACAATGGTGGCGTGGGGGTGGTCCTCGAAGTTGGTGAGGCTGGATGCTCTGGGGTGGATCGGAAGAAGTCCTGGACTCCCTCCAGCGTGGGCTCAAGTGGATGGGCATTTTAGGTATCCCGAGGAAGGGATAAAGGGGACTTAGATATGGTAATGGTTTCTGGCCAGGCGGGTTGTTTTTGGTGCCTCTGAGCTGGTGCTTTATGGCTGGAGACAAGACTCGACTTGGGGCCATGTTGGTTTATTAACATCATGGGTTTTGATTTCGAGGCTTCGAGGATCGCCCCTCTTAGAGGGTCAACCATTTTAGGTACCCCTTAGTAGCTGTAGGAATCTAATTTATATATTTATTTATAAACTTTTAAATTAAATCCTCTGGTTGTAACATAGGATAGCTATAAGCAATATAAAGGCAATTCACACTAGTAAAACATATTGTGAATGACAAAGGCCAAAGAGGATTACAATTGAAGAAAATGATAAATACATTTGCTGTTATAGAATTTCCAGTGAAAGTGTTAGAATTTGAATAAGAGGTGTGATGTATAACAGAAAAAAAAACGTAAGAGGAATAAAATGATTCTGATTTTATTCATGCTTGTTGACCACAGTTTTGAAGTTGGCAAGATCTTATGCAAACATTGGCATGTAATGAAATATTTTTTATGAAAAGGGCTGGAGTTTACAATGGCATTTAGAAAAATAAAACAAAACTGACCAACACCTCCTGGCAAAATTAATCAAATGTGAACAGGTACAGGCTGCTGTGACTGCAATAAATTGCAAGCAAACAAATAGAGCAACACTTTGGGTGTGCTAAGGCATAAGTGAACATTGAATAAATGAGTTTTGACCTGCATTACTGCTATATTCGGCATACTGGAATAGAATTGAAGTATACATCGTACAAATTGGCCACTTCCTGAATGCCCAACTGCCACAACAAAGCTTTCCCTGTAGATGAGATTATTCTCTAGCAAGCTTAAACTTTCCTACCTTGGGTGAAGGCCTACAAATTTAGGGGGAAGATAGAATCCAACTTTAACTAAAGACAACCTTAGATAGATGTGACGTGTGCTCATCCAAATATAGAGGCAGTAGTAACCCCAAATTTATGCTGCAGAAAACAAAAACGAACATCACCTGGCAAAATGAGCTAGATGTGAACAGACGCAAACACCAATGACTGCAATAATACACAAATAAGTGCAACACGCTGAGTGTGCTAAATACAAATATACTCCATATGTTAGTTATACAATTCAAAATTCAACTTTCACGTACACTTTAGCGCTGCTGCACTTGTTTGTAACTAATGGCATTTAGGAGACAAAAATATATGACATGCACTTGTTCAAGAGGTTTTCCACTACTTTTACATTGATGACCTTTCCCTAGAAATAAAGGAGCTGGAGAAATCACAGCGACTGGTGGGGACAAAAGGCCATTCCACTAGGGTCAGAGAGATGGAGACTGTGACTGCTCCTAGGAAACAGCTTTCAAGCAGAGTGACCAGGTACAGAAAGAAACTGTGTACAGCACAGAAGGAATCCAGCACAGGATCTGCCCTAAAAAGAGCACATGTGCAAGCTGCAAAGCAGGACAAGAGGACTCAGTGGCGAAGCGTGGGTGGGGCGGTTCCGCCCCAGGCGGCACGTGTGTGGGGGCAGCGCGGCAGCAATTCCTCTCCTCTGTGGGAGAAGCGCGGAGGCACAGACACCGCGCTGTACGGAGCACGGAAAGCCGGCGCCGTGTGTTTGCTCCCCGGAGCGGGTGACCCTACTGGGCGGGACGTGCTGCTGTCCTCGGCTGCGCTCTCACCGCACTACACACACTGCTGCTGCTGGCGCTGTCCTGGTGGGGGCGGGACTGGGGCGGAGGCAACTTGCAGCATCTGTCCCAGCAGCGCTGCTGTCACAGCCAGTGCAATCAATCAACCTAAACTGGAACGGTGTCCTCTCAGGAATGTACTATGGCTTGTGAGGTATTTCTTTACTCGGCAGCACAAGCATGTGTCCTGCAGAACCGCTGCAGTATGGCGTGTACGGTGTACCGTGTACGTATACACAGCGCTGTGCCCTCTGACGTGGGCTCCTCTGTGGCAGAGCTCCCCTGCTGCACTGTGCACATGCCTGCACTACACCATAGTGCTGACCGAGGAGCGCACCTTGCTCAGGGGGTCCGTCCGTCACGTGACACAGGCGGAATTCCCGCCCCGGTCGGGTGGCTTTTCTCTCTCCCACAGGCCTGTCCCCTCAGTCAGCTCCCTCCTCCCCGCCAACAGCGCTTAGTTTTTTTTTTTTTCTTCAATGGACACACACAGTGCTGCTGTTAACTCCCTCACTGCTGGACCATCTTCTAGTCCAAGTCCATGCAGAGGACTTTGTGAGGAAAAAAGTTGCAGATCCCTTTCAGGAATCATGTCAGACAGCTAGGAAAAGGTTACATTTGTCTTAAAGCGACTAATATTTAGCAATGTTGGGTGTTTTCAGCTCAACATTCAGGATTATATTGGTGTATTAGGGTTTTCCAGGTCTTCTTAGCAGGGAGCATCAATGTTTGAGTATTTGTAATATTTTGCCATAAACTGAAGGCGCCTGAATGTTACCTGGATCTCTCTAGGGCATAAGTGAGTTATAGTACGGCCACGTTCACACCATCAGTATTTGGTCAGTTTTTTACCTCAATAAATTATAAGCCAAAACCAGGAGTGGAACAATCAGAGGAAAGGTATAATAGAAACACATCACCACTTCTGTATTTATCACCCACTCCTGGTTTTGGCTTACAGATACTGAGGTAAAATACTGACCAAATACTGAACATGTGAACATGGCCTAAGGAAAGGTTGGAAATCCATATCAAAATCTGCATGTGTTAGACTACGTTCACACATTGAGTATTTGGTCATATTTTACCTCAGTATTTTTAAGCCAAAACCAGGAGTGGGTGATAAATGCAGAATTGGTGACGTGTTTCTATTATATTTTTCCGCTGACTGTCCACTCCTGGTTTGGGCTTACAATTATTAATGAGTTAAAATACTGACCAAAATACATATGGCCTTACTTTCATGTGGATTTTGATTCAGATTTACCTCAGAATTTAATCCTGCTACACGGAAATGTGAAAAATCCACCACAGAACTTGACATGCTGCCAATCTCAAAATCCTCAACACATATCAATTTCCGCAACACATGAGCTTTTGCAAATGGCAGCATTTCTGTCCTCTGTGAACTTCAATCCCTTTGGAGTTATTTCCATTCTCATCTCTGCCTTTCATGGCTGGAACGGAAATAGCTCATCCAGTTGCCAACCTGTGGAGATGGGAGTGGGACTATGGAAACATCCAGAGTGGCTTGTCACTGTGCTGTTTCCTTCACTCCCATTCATTTCTATGGATGTTATGGGGAAAAAAGTGTACCTCTTGGCTGTGTCTGTAGCTTCTTGCCCTGTGGCTGGCGCCCAGATGGAGTTAGGCTAGGTAGTGCACATTCTGTCCGTACGTCTATCCCACAGTATACATCACAAGCTTTTCCCGACGTATACTGTAACGTTGCCACAGGCGTCTATTCACCAGGCGATGGCTGAAAGTGTGTTCTTTCAGCCTCTGTCTGGCCAGTATGCGGCTGGATACCGTTTTTAACTGTATAGGAAAGAGCATCAAAGTGTGTTTTTCTATACAGAGGACTACTGCAAAGAAACATGCTATGTGATATACATTTGTTTACAATGGTGGAGGGATGCCTCGGCATCCATCTTGACAGTGGGCACTGTCGGACACATATTTTCTGTAGTGTATACCGCCGACAGTGAGCAAAGACATAGTGTGGACCGAGCCTTATTCATAACCCAGCCATGAAAGATTGATATGGGAATAACTCATAGTTTATTATTTAAGGATTGCACTCCAATATACATATCAAAAATCACTTTTAGGTTTCGTGCACACAACCGTTTAAAATGGACGAGTGCTGTCCTTCGTTTTGACGGATAGCACTGGTAACATGTTATTCTATGAGACTGTGCACATATCCAATTTTGATCTGTGTGCCTGATCAAAATCGTCCATTCAAATCTATGGGCCCATGGAAAACATTGGACCACATTCAAATGGCATCCGAGTACGGTTTGATTTTCATGGACTGACTAGATGGAGGAGGTGGATAGTCTTTTCTTTTTCTTTCTCTCTACATCTGAGAAAATCGGATCCCACTCTGATCAAACTCTGATCATAGGCTGATTGGCATAATTGGACCGTTTTACTTGGATGGAGATTAAATGGTCATGTACACTTATCCTAAGGGTAACTTCAACTTTGCGGATCTGCTTTAAAGTGCACCTGTCACCTGTTTTGGCCTGTTTTACCCAAGTTTGGAAAATAATTTGTACTTTGCTTTTTTTTCTGTCACATTATTAAAAGTTATTATTAAAAAAGCCATTAGGTCTTCATCCAGCATCATCAAGTTAATACATACATATATATAGAGAACTGCAAGAAGATGAAAGTCTAGAAATGTAGAAATAATAACAGCAGAGTTAGTAGCAGACTAAAAATTAGATCTTTGAGTGTAGTGTGGGCTCTTCGGATGCTTCCGGGTTATCAACGACCAAAGGGGCGGCAAATTTTTCGACCGCCCCGGGTGCCACAAACAGTTGCTACGCCACTGAGAGGACTGTACCCTCAGAGGGCATTAAAGCAAGATCTGAAGCCACGGGGTCCATCACCTGCGACTGCAAGTATACAGAGACTGATTGATTATTGCCATTGTGTCCTGTTGTCTCTATTCAGCACCCTTCCAGTTTAAGAGACTTTAACCTTACACTTGCTATTTTCCTTATTGCCTATGTTTACTGCAATTTTCTTAACTCAACTAAATAAAACGTTGTTTAAGTACTATCCAGCCTCAGTGTCATTGTCACCTAACCAGTTGTATCATACAAGCATTTCTGGATTGTGTTACTATATGGCTTCGCTACATGATAGAGGTCTTAACTTGCATTTGAGGACTGTACGGCGCACTGCATTCACAGACACTGATTTCTGGAAGTATTCCTGAATCCATGCAGTGATTTGCTCAACTGAATCGTGTCTGCATTTCTGCATTTAATGCAATGCCCCCTGAGAGACTGGAGATCACCAGCAGCAAATGTTGAAAGTCGGCCTTTTGATTGTACACATGAATTGCTCTAGAATCATGGAATCTTACAATGACACTATGTAGTTTAGATGGAAGGATATTCAAAGTCTTTGCAGTTTTACATTGAGTAACATTTTTTTTTAAATTGCTCCACAATTCTAGATTGAGTTGCTTATAGAATGGTGAACCACTGATGGACTTTGCTTCTGAGAGTCTCTTCCTCTCTGAGGCTACGTTCACATTAGCATTCAGAGGCTTTGCGGAGGGTTGCATACTTCCTCCGATAAGCCCCGACTACTTCTGCATACTTCTGCATGGGTCCTGCGTACCTATCTTTAACATTGAGTATGCAGGACATGCTTATGTGTGCGGATGCATTGTTTTGACACATCCTTCGAACGCACGGGAACGCAACGAGTTGCGTTTGGCGCAGACGACAAACGCGTCAAAACAACACATCCGCATACATCTGCATGTCCTGCTTACCCAATGTTAAAGATAGGTACTCAGGATGCATGCAGAAGTATGTGGAAGTAGGCAGGGCTTAACGTCGGAAGTACGCAGCCCTCCTCAAAGCCCCCGAACGCTAATGTGAACCTAGCCTAGCATTCTCTTTTAATACACAGTCTTGTGATTTAATTTAAATTGACCCTACAGCTGTTTTACATTGGAACCATTTACTGATTCTCAATCCTTACTCATGGATTCAGTCCGAAACCTGTAGGAAAAGCTCTCAAATATTTATTTTCTATAATACTGAAAATGTTCTGTTTCTTATTAAATTCTGCCAATATTTTTTTTCACTTGTTTTGTCAAAAAAAGTCTGAACATCTCAACTTTTTCCTATTGCCACCACTGACCAGGAGTGATTTTATTCACGTGCGCTGGGGATTTGTTGGCTGCTTCAACGTGGGTGAGCTGGATCACACTCCCTTATTTATACCATTTACTTTTCCATCCGTTTGTTAGCCCTGTCCCAATGTTTTTGAAATGTTGCGCTAACAATTATTTCAAATGAAATGAAAAAATTCAAAATTTCATCATCACATCTGTGTTCTATGTTCTGCTATGAATAAAATATGGCCATAATAATTTCAAAATCATTACATTCTTGTCTTCTTTACATACATGCACTGTTTGGAAGTGGGATTGCACACAGAAATATATTTTTACAATATTTTTCTTAAGTATAGTAGATCACACATATATAGTTCAAATATAATATAAGATAAGCGGAAATGTGAACTAGCTGCGTCCATATCATGATAAGATTAAAAATCAGTTGGTGCACTATAAGAGGGTTTGCATAGTATAATGTGCCAACATGGTGCAATATCATCTATACACTTTGCTAGAATGAAGTATTCAATAGTTTTTCTGTTCATTTTCATATATTTCCATATATTTCTGTCTCAATTATGATACAGGAAAGATGTATATCTTTGTACCATGTTAGCCAGTAGATAGAAAAATAACCTGAGTAGTCTCGAAAGCTTGCAATGTGTTACCATCTTTTCAGTTAGCCATTAAAAGGTATCAACTACTGAGGACTCTCAATCCTGAATATTTTTCTGTCTCAATTATAAAATTCTCAATGAAATGTAAATTTTTGTTTCATATTCAGAACATTCATTATATGCAGTTAATAATATTTTGCCCAAGCAGACAATCCTAAACCTCAATCACAGAAATAGAAAATTCAAGTATAGTGTACATAAAGGGGTTATAGCAAATTGTACTTTCGATTCCCTGAGGTTAATACATTCTGTGACCTTAAGCACGCAAAAATAAATTATTTGAGGATCATAGCATTGAAAAAGATTCAATATGGATACTGGGGACGGGATCATGACATTAGGAATGAATGATTATTTTACAACCTTAATAGGTCAAGAAAGCTTTTCCAGGATGAACAGGAAGATTATTTATTGCTGTATCTTTCCACTCAGTCAAAGTGTGTACCTCTTTTAGTCTCGTGACATAAACCTTTTTAAGTAGATTAAATGCGGTCATCAGTTTTAATTTAGCTTTAGAAAAGGTCAATCAAGGGACAGTATTTTATACTTCTAGCTTGTCATCGGTCATTCCATTGCTTCATTACATGGATTTTTGGGTGAGTGTTCCAAAAAGTCAAATATCCCCTACCTCATGCAGAGTATAAATAAATTCAATATGAAGACAGAAGTAGTGCAACAAACATCTTAACCACTAAATTCTGTTTTTTCCCTCTGTTCCATTGCAACCGATGTATAAATTCAAGCACTTTGTCAGGTAGTCTGGTTTTACACACTTTTGTGCAAGAAAAGAACTCAATGAACATTACCTGCCTGACTTTACTGTGACAATTGTTAAGATTTTTAGAGGCGCGATAATGCTTTGCTGTTTTTCAGGAGTTTGGATTGAAATTTTGGATTATAGATACAGCAGAGCACCATGGGATGTTAAAATCTTGGGTTATTTTTTTCTATAAGCTAACCCTGCTCTACTTTTCTCCACAACTTTATCCCTGACCTGTATGGTGTGTTTCTTGGCTTTCATGACACTGTTTGATCCGTAATTTTCTCAATCAAACCTCTGAGGGCTTCATAGAACTTCTTTAGTTATACGGAGAGTAATTGACATAGAGGTAGACTTAATTTACTAATTTTGTGACTTCTGAAGCTAATGTGTCACTCAAGGTTTTATTTAGGGGTTTCAGACTACAGGGGACTGAATACAAATGCAGTTCACAATTTTAGTATTGATTTTTTCAAACTATTTAGAAAACCATGTAGAATTTATTTTACATTCCACAAATGCTTGCTACCTTGTGTGGGTATATCACATAAAATCCAAATCCACTGCACGACATGGCCATTTTCCTTTTTTTCTTTTTCGTTTTTCCAAGATCATAGTTTTTTTTATTTTACCATCAATACAGTCATGAGAGCATGTTTTTTGCAGGATGAGTTGAACTTTTGAATGACATTCATTTTATTATGTGATGAACTAGAAATCGGGAAAAAAATTCCAAGTACATTGAAATTGCAAAAAAGTGCAATTTCACAATTGTTTTTTTTTATTTACTGTGCTCACTATATGGTAAAACTGTACTGGAAATATGATTCTACACCTCAGTATGAGTACGCAGATACCAAACATGTATAGTTTTGTTTTAATTTAAGTGGCGAAAACAAATTTGTAAAGTTGTAAGATCATTTTTGTTTTTGTCATAATTTTCAGAGACACGTACATTGAGGGTGTGTGCACACGCTGCGGATTCTGCTGCGGTTCCGCAGCGGATTCGGCCGCTGCGGGTCCGCAGCAGTTTTTGCTGCAGTGTGCAGTACCATTATTCCCTATGGGAATAAAAAAACGCAGTGCAGACGGTGCGGGTTTTTCCGTGCGGTTTTCCTGCGGTTTTGAAACCACAGAAAGAATTGACATATCAATTCTTTCTGCGGATTTCGCTGCGGTTTGCCATCTCCTCCATTGTGGAGATGAAAAACCACAGGGCAGAACCACAGAGCAATCCGCAGGTAAAACCGCAGGTCTTTTGACCTGCAGATTTACCTGCGGATTTTACAAAATCCGCGCGGCCAAATCTGCACCCCAGTCCGCAGCGTGTGCACGTACCCTTAGGGTACGTGCACACACTGCAGATTCTGCTGCGGATCCGCAGCGGTTTTGGCTCTGCTGGTCCGCAGCAGATTCTGCTGTGTTGTACACTACCTTTATTTCCTATGGAAAAAATGAACTCTGTACACATGCTGCGGATTTTTCCGTGCGGATTTGCTGCGGGTTACAATCCGCAGCATGTCAATTCTTTGTGCGGTTTCCGCTGCGGTTTCACACCTTATCATTATGAGGTGTGAAACCGCAGGGCAAAACCGCAGGCTAATCCGCAGATAAACCGCAGGACTTTTGTCCGGCGAATTTACCTGTGGATTTTTCAACAAAATCCACACAACCTAAAATCTACGTGTGCACTTACCCTTATAATTTTTAAGGATATGTGGCTGTGTGATTGCTTACTTTTTGTGCCCTAAGCTAACATTTTCACTGAGACCATTTTTGGATAGATACAATGTTTTGATCGTTACTCATTGTATTTTCTTGCAAAGTTGTGGAAGCCAGAATTTTTTTTACGCCATTTACCAGTCAGATTAATTTATTTTACATTTTTTTTAATGGATCAGAGTTTTACGAACACAGCAATACCAAATACAATGGCATGTAAACATTTTAGCACCCCTGGTCAAAATTACTGTTATTCTGAACTCTCTAAAAGGCCTAAAGTTAAAGATGACACATTTGCTTTGTATTTTAGGCAAAAAAATATGTTTTATAATTGCTTACAACTTAAAAATTACAAAAAGGAAAATGCGCAGATGCAAAAGTTTGTGCAGCCATGGAGATGTGTGTGCTCTGAAAACTTTGATCAAGTTTTCAGACCTTAATTAGCCTTTTAGGTTTATGGCTTGTTTATTATCATTGTAAGGAAAAGCCAGGTGATGAACATTGTCCTGTGTTATAAAAACCCAGCCTAATCTTGGGCCAAAAAGCAGTGGTCATGGGTTCTTCTAAGCAGATACCTATCACTCTAAAAATGAAAATGGTGGAGGCCCACAAAGCAGGAGAAGGCTATAAGAAGATAGCAAAGCGTTTTCAAGTTTACTAGTTCAAAATGCAGTTAAGAAATGGTAGTTAAAAGGAACAGTGGAAGTCAAGATAAGATCTGGAAGACCAAGAAAAATTTCAGCAAGAGCTGTTCGTAGGATTGCTAGAGATGCAAATCAGAATCCCCACTTGGCTACAAAATTGTGACACTGAATCACTTCTCAGGGCCAAGCTATGAGTCAGGATAGTGAAGGAGTCCAAGGTCAGAAGCCAGGAGGTAAGTCATAAACAGAAGGAAGAAAAGGCATAGTCAGGTAATGTTCCAATGTCAAAATACAAGGAGGATAGCGGATCAGAGCAGAAGGTGTTAAACAGACAGACGGTTAGAACAAGAATAAAGGTCAGGTAATGAAAGATCTACAAACAGAATGCAAGGCATTGAGAGACAAACGGCACAGTAGCTGAATGTACAATTGACAGAGGTCTGGGAAAAATATCCCAGTTAAGTAGCCTGTCAACCACCTGGGATAATGAATGCCTGGTGACAGCCAGCAACTCCCAGTTTCAGATTGAATGACCAAGTCATCAATCAACACACTGACAGCTCAGCTCGGCCCATCACCAGACTGGACGACTGAGCTGTCAATCAAAGTACTTACAGCTTCAGTGCACCCTTACACAACAAAAAGCACAGAATGACAAATGTGCAGAAGTACCTTGCAATAAGACATATGACAATAGTCAGCAAGTGCTGATAAAAGGTAACAACAAATACAGGGTATTTAGTCGATACTTTTTTTTGCAAAAAAATGTATGCCAAGCTGCTCCACCTCGTCAAGGTAACCCGAATTGAAGCAGTCCCTATCTAATGTATTTAAAACCTGAACATATGAACAGTGTCTAAATGAGCAGGATTAAGACAGGCGCTTTCTAGTATGGGCATGTGGTGTAAGACAGCTCCTTATGTGCATGTCACACAAGAGAGGGGTGGGGTCTCTCAAATCATGCATAAGCACAAAAAAAACTGGATTAAAATTTTTTAATTCAGCGCACCCTTGTAGTAGTTTGGACTGCAGAGCTGTCAGTAACTGCATCCCAGACATCCTGAGGGGTGGAATTATGACAATACCCCCTCTTCTATGGGGGGGCCACTAGACCTCAGGCTTCCATGGAAAATTTAGATGGAAGGACTTGTCTAACCGATCGGTCTTATATCTCAAGCTGGAACCCGAGATCTCTCCTCTGGTCCATATTCCCTACAGTGGATGATGTATTGGAAGGAATTTTGGACCCTACAAGAATCCACAATCCTCTGAGTCTCATACTCCAAGCCAGTGTTGTCCAAAACCAGAGGAGGCTCGGATGAGGGAGGCAATAACGAAAGGACAATCTCCTTTGATAGGGATTTATGGAACACGTTAGGGATGTGAAGGGATGGAGGAAGTTTTATTCTGAATTAATCACCTCTAGGATCTCGTATGGACCAAGAAACCCCAATCTTAAAAACAGGACCCACTGAACATCTTCTATCGGCCTTCTGTTTTTAGCAAATCTGGGCAGTCCCAAAATTCTTTTGAACCTCCCTCCACACATCCCCTAGTGTCTATACGGTGACATCCACCCCAGGACAATCAAAATTAAACCATGAAAATTCACTAAAATGGGGATGAAAACCATAATTACAGTAAAACGGTGAGGTTCCAGTAGATTGATTTACTTGACTGTTAAAAGTAAACTCAGCGAGAGGTAAAAAGGAAGACAAGTCCTCCTGCTAGCTGTCACAAAGCATCTTAAAATCTGTTCCAAAAACTTATTTGTCCTCTCCGTCTGACTATTGGTTTCAGAGTGGTGAGCAGATGAAAATGACAAGTCAATCCTGAGTTTACTACAAAAAGCTCTTAATTTAGAGGCAAATTGTACTCCCCTATTAGACACAATTGAGAGGGATCCCATGTAAGCTTACAATATGAGACATAAACAACCGAAGAGTGTCTCTGCATTTTAGTAATTTGGCACTAGGAATAAGCTCAATAACATAATTATAAGAACGATGGGGATGTAGTAGCTCTACCTCTTTTTCTGAGAGCACATCTCTGAAGTCCTCCAGTTACTCTGGCAGATCTTTCAGACATATGGAGCATATTTGCATAGTTTTAGACTTTTCTTGCAACAATTGAGGCTCCATTTAATAAACTCCTTCTGATACGAGTCAATAGCAGGATTGTGAATCTGAAATCATGGAAGCCCCAGTACCAACCCAGAGGGTAAAGTATTAAACACAAAACATGAGATGGATTCAGAGTGGATTGCTCCTATTTGGACAGTGAAATCCACCTTTACCTTCTAGATCAAATTCCGGACTAATGGTGTCTTTCAAGGGCGAAAATTTGAATGGGTTTTTCTAAACTAACTGTCCCTAACCCTAACTTCAGAACCAGTCCCAAATCAATAAAGTTAGCATTAGACTCACAGTCATCGAATGCCAATGTTGATAACACCTGGTTTTCGAAGAATAACAATGTATTTATAAGTACTTTATCAGATGAAGAAAAAGGTGCATGGGAGTCTGGGTAACCTCCTCGGCCGTCACCCAGACTCAGAATAGTATAAAGGAGGAGCATACAACTTGTAGAGAACAGGAGGTGCTAGCTGAACTGGAAGCATCAAAGATCAAACATAATGAAGATAAATCAGCCACACTCTCAGTCATATGCAAGAATAATACACAACATATCAACATTGACAAAACATAAAATTAGATATTGTGATAAATCATTAATAGATGCTGGCAAGCAAAATAAATAATCAAATTGAGAAGAGATATCAATCATAATGGAGTCGCAAAATAACCTTGAACAAAATATATACAGTACAAAAAGAAAGGAAAAAATAAATTGAAAAAAGGGAAAGAGGGGGAGTCATGACCTTTCAGATAGAGTCTATAATAGAGTGTCTATTATATACTGTGTATACATCATAAAAAGAAGTGAAAAAATTAAAAGAAAAAAAATAAATTAACAAAAGGGAAAGAGGGGAGTCATGAGCTTGCAAGTAGAGTCTATAATAGAGTGTCTGTGTTCATATGCCTAATAGATAAGAATGGTGCCTGATACACATATGATGAGTAACTGACCTATAGTTAACTTTATTGGTAACTTGGTCTGAAAGTCAGTGATATACAGCTTGCAGTACTGGGGGAATGCTGAGAAAAACAAACAAGAAAGTATTAGAGGGAGTCCAGAAATGTAGGTAGAAAAGGTGCCTATTGTCCATTACTGACCTTGGATATATAATGTGTTCAGGGGGCCCAGTGAAGGCGCGCAGCTATGTGCTGAAGCAGTGGTGGTGTAGGAGCACAGGTGGCAATGGATCCGTTTAAATGGGTGCCAGGAGCTGCACTTCCGGTACGGGGACCCCAGAAGTGGCCACTCCACAGTCAGAGCAAGGTCTGGAGTGCATGACGCGATGCCCATGCACAGTGCAGTCATTGTGCTGTGATGGGTAAACAAATAACAAGGCATCGTGTATTAGCAGGAAGGCACTAGGCAATGCTTAATTTTTTTGTCAATTGCACAAAAAATCCTTTTCTTTATTGTGATGTAAAGTTCACATGAATTAAATCATTCATCTTGTATATGACTGAGAGTGCATTTCATTTATCTTCATTACCCAGACTCAGACATTCTCTCTGTGGTTTGCCATCCTGAGTATGAGTTGGGCAATTCTTAAGAAAGTGTCCAGAGACCACAGTACAAACAGAGACCAAAATCTTGTCTGTGTCTGTTTTTCACAACATGAAGACTGGTAAATCCAACCTCTAATTGTTCCACCTTAGCTAAACAGATCTGCTTCGGGGAAAACAACGGACAACCTATTTTTCACCATGTTTCTCATGGATTCTGTGGTTCACTAGTATGACCTGGGTCATGGCCTTCACCAGATAACAAGGGGCATCATGAAGGATCAAAGCGTTCTTAAGAGTTTCAGAAAGGCCTTTGTGGATCTGACACCTGAGAGCTGCATCTTTCCATAGAACATCAGTGGACACTGCTGGAACTCAGTACAATAGTACTCAGCCTTGTGACCCCTCTTGTGCCAGGTTCATGATCTTAACCTCAGAGACCTGGATCCTGTTGGGTTCATCATATATCGGATATAAACTGTTAAAATAGGTGTCAACAGAAAACCATTTTGGGGTTTGCGTGGACAAAGAAAATGCACAAGTCTAAGGACCCCATCACAGTAGGGACATGATTTTTCTCACTCGCTGGAACTCCTCCCCTGAAGATCAAAGGTAAAAAATGAGCTTCAGTTCTCCCTGTATACCCTAAACTGGTCTTTCTCTCTCTGAAATTTATCAGGGAGTGTTAGGCACTGGGATTCTCTCTCTACACAGGAGGAATCCCAAGCTTTGTCTTCTCCTGCGGTCTGCCATCCAGTCTCGACCGTAGTGGAGCCTGCTTAGCAGAGACGTCGGTCTCAGCGTCTTGCTCAGACTCGAGCTGTATGTTTGGCTGCTGCTGCCTCTCCAGGTTCAGCTATAACAACCAGCATTAGACAGCGGCGAGCAGACATTCCTGGGACTAAGTCCAGCATTTTCCCTTCTGAGCATGCCCGTGAGGCGACCACTCATTGGTGGTCGGCTGTCAGCTGCTCAGGTCCTCAAGTGAGTCCGGATTGGTCTACTAGCAAGGTCCTGGAAGACTGATATCTATAAAGGGATCTCACAGCTGCATGGCCATGCGCTAGTATAGACCATGTGGTGTGTGTGTTGTATGCACGTATGATTGTCTCTGGTGACTGACTCATTATGAAACCCCTACCCTTGGAATGCATAAGCTGCTAAGCCGTGCCAAATAGTGCCTAGGCTTATAGTGCAGGTAGGAGGCAGAATCAGTGCCTAGCATCAGCGCCAAGTAGTGGCATCGCTTGTGTGACGCCTTGCGCATTGTGGGTCCGGGCAGGCTTTTACCCCAGCATTTTAGGGGCTGAGCCTAGAGACCTTACTCGCACCACATCTGCTGTGCCCTGTGACAGTTAACAGGGAACAGTATCCATTTACGTTGTTGCTGCGGTTCTGCGGTGCAACAGAGTTCGCTCCTGTTCACACTGGGTGACATTAAACCCGCCTGTTTTTCTGTGCTCAACCGCCATCTTGTTCCGCCATCACTTAGCAGCAGGTTCCATCTCTGCACGGTGGACTCCTGGTTGCAAACGCACCTCATTATTACATTTTATTTGGTGCGTTCCGCCAGCCCTAACATTATACTACCGCCAGGGTCTGGCTAGTTATGGCGGCTGAACCGCAGCTTCTGTGGAGTGTCCAGCAGCTGGAGAGCAGACTGTCCGCATTAGAGTAAGCAGCTTCAGCTGTGGATTTGTCCGTGGTAGTGACGCAGGTGGCCAGTGAAGTTGCTGTCAGGGGTTCTTGCTGCTCCCCCTGTTCCGTCTTTACCTCATCTCCCACTCCCCAATAAGTTCTCTGTGGATAGTAGGGCTTGCAGAGGATTTGTGAACCAGTGCTCGATTCAGTTATAGCTACTGGGTTCACGGTTCTTGTCCGAGCAGGCCAAAGTGGGATTTGTGATTTCCCTTTTAACGGACAGGGCGTTGGAGTGGGCTATGCCATTGTGGGAACGAAATGACCTGGTGGTTCGGAGTGCCGCACGCTTTTTGTGCACTCTAAAACTGGTCTTTCTAGGACCACAGGTCAGCCATGACGTCACACTTCAACTTCTGGCTCTTACGTAGGGATCTTTATCGACCAGCAAGTTCGCCATTAGGTTTCGGACCATAGTCTCCAAACTGGAATGGTCAGACAAGGTCGTAATTCTGTTTTTTTTGGAGAAGACTGGCTGACCATGTAAAGGATGCTCTGGCCACCAGGGAGCTTCCCATTACACTGGAGGAGTTGATCACCATATCCACTTGAATCGACCTTCGGTTTGCTGAACAAAGGTTGGAATGAGCCCAGTGTAGGCGAAGGATTTAGTTGGCACCCAGTTTCGCCAATCCTTTGGGATCTCCTAGTCGGTCCAATGAACTGACCAAATCTCTGGGGAATCGGCATATGGAAGTTAAGGCCCATTCCGCTCATGCCGCAACAACCACTCTTGACAGTGGTTAGACTGTAGTCAACAGGCGTGTCAGGCATCAGAGAAAGTGTCCGTCTCTAGTGGCAGTTAGAGCGGGCGCACCTGATTCGTCTGGCATGTCCTCCAAAATTACTTTCGAAGTGACACTATCCTATGGGGCTACCTCTCACGTCGCAGAGGCTTGCATCTGTTGTGGTGCTGAGGGTAATTTTATGTCATCTTCCTTTGCTCTTCGGAACGCTATATTCCTAGTTATGCTCTCGAAACCAGTTACCATTCGAGTGGTGAATGGTTCGGAGCTGCCCTATCAAATCACCCATCAAACCATTCCTCTTTCCCTCGAGTTTCCTCCAAGTCATCAGGAGTTAATATCACTGTTAGTGATCCCCGAGGGTATTGATGAGGTGCTGTTAGGTATGCCCTGGTTGCGTCACAATTCACCCCATATTGACTGGGCTACTGGGATTATACAAGAGTGGAGTAGAGCATGCCTGGGACAGTGTCACAAGACCCATGTTCAGGTTGGGTCATCTGAAATCCCCACAGATCTAACCTTGCTACCCAAACAGTATTGACAATATGCGTTGTCCAATATGTGTTCTCCAAGAAGGCAGCGGAGACCATGCTGCCCTATCGCCCCTATAACTGTCCTATAGACCTCCTGCCTGGTACGGAGCCTCCACGGGGAAGGGTCTGCCCCCTTTCTCTCCCAGAGACAGAGGCTATGTCACAGTATATTAAAGAGAATCTGGCGAGGGGGTTTAATAGGAAGTCAGTGTCTCCTGCAGGGGCTGGGTTCTTTTTCGTTCAGAAGAAGAGTGGGGAATTATGTCCCTGTATAGACTATCGGGGTCTCAACGCCATTATTGTAAAAAATAAATATCCCCTACCCCTCATCTTGGAGCTCTTTGATAGGCTTCGAGGAGCGAGGTTATTTACTAAACTGGATCTGCGGGGCGCATATAATCTGATACGCATTTGTGAAGGGGACGAATGGAAGACCGCATTTAATACATGGGACGGTCACTATGAATATCTGGTGATGCCGTTCAGTCTTTGTAACGCCACGGCTGTCTTCCAAGACTTTGTTAATGACATCTTTTAGGAGATGTTGTCCATCTCGGTTGTTATCTGGAAGATATCCTCATCTATTCGCCAGATATAGATACCCACCGAAAAGACGTCAGCAAGGTTTTCGACCTCTTGCGTGCCAACTCCCTTTACGCAAAGTTAGAGAAGTGCATGTTTGAGCAGGAGTCCTTGCCTTTCCTTGGCTATATTATCTCAGTCAAAGGCTTGGCTATGGATCCAGCCAAACTGGAGTCTGTGATGAACTGGCAAGAACCTCATTCCCTTAAAGCGGTGCAGCGCTTTATGGGGTTCATCAACTATTATCGCTAGTTCATTCATCACTTCTCTACCTTGGTGGTTCCTTTGGTTGCTCTCACCAAAAAAGGAGCCAACCCCAAGTTGTGGTCAGAAGAGGTCTCCAATGCTTTCACCTCTGTGAAGTCACACTTTGCCAGAGCTCCTGTGTTACATTTCCCCGATGTTGATAAACCGTTCATTCTGGAGGTGGATGCCTCGTCCGTCGGCGCAGGAGCAGTCCTCTACCAAAAGGATGCTCAAGCTCGGAAAGATCTGAGATTATTTTTCTCTAAGGCCGGGGTCACACTGGCGAGGAATACGGACGAGTGAGAGGCGTTAAAAGCACGCATTACACACGGACCAATGATTCTCTATGGGGCAGCTCCCATCAGCCGTATATTTCTCGTCTATATTCTACGGTCCGTGCCAATCGCAGCATGCTGCGATTGTCAGCGTACTACGCCCATAGTACGCCAATGCAAGTCTATGGGTGTGCAAAAAGTATGCATTACACACGGACCACACATGTGACTTGCGAGAAATACGCACCCGGTGTCTTTTAGAAAAGCCGGCAATTCAGTGCGCTATACAGTAAACTCACGCTGACAGGTTTAATAACACAAACGAAAGAATAGATATAGACACATATAATACATACATACATATATATATATATATATATATATATACATGTCATTGAGACTCATATATATATATTTATATTTCACAGAGTTCTTCATAGCAGAATAGCCGCTAATTCAATTGCCGGCTTTTGTGAAATCATTCCCCAAGCCGACATGAAATGACACATGGTTTACATACAGTAAACCATTTTATTTCATGTTTTGTTTTGTATGTCTTTCATTATTATTTAGATGAGGGTTGATGTGTAAAATTTGGGAGGTGTAGGTGTTAATTTAAGGGGTTAATTTGTTGTTAAAAAATGTGTGGGCTCCCGCATTGACAAATTACCGTGGAAGCCCACACATTTTTTTACAAGGAATTAACCCCTTAAGTTAACACCTACACCTCCCAAATTTCACACATCATCCCTCATCTAATTACTAATGAAAGACATAAAAAACAAAACATGAAATGAAATGGTTTACTGTATGTAAACCATGTGTCATTTCATGTCGGCTTGGGGAATGATTTCACAAAAGCCGGCAATTGAATTAGAGGCTATTCTGCTATGAAGAACTCTGTGAAATATAAATATATATATATATATATATATATACAGTATATATATGTGTCTCAATGACATGTATATATATATAGATATGTATTCTATGTGTCTATATCTATTCTTTCGTTTGTGTTATAAAACCTGTCATATGTCTCCATTATATGTCCATTTTGCAAGCCGGCGATAAAATCTCGGCATACGAATTGCATACTGATGCCATACGGATTACATACGGATGCAGACATGCGCAAAATACGCAACCACACCTTGCTTACGGATGACATATGGAGCACTATTTAGGGGTCATTCATCCGAATTACGCCTGTAAACTACGGACCGTATTTTGCGCCGGTTAGTGTGACCCCGGCCTAAGACCTTCACACAGGCAGAGAGGAACTACTTAATTGGGGACAGGGAGTTACTGGCTATGAAGTTGGCATTTTCCGAGTGGAGACATCTCTTGGAAGGGGCTCGGCACCCTTTCCAAGTATACACTGACCACCTACTATATTTACAAACGGCGCAGCGCCTGAACTCTCACCAGGCCATATGGATCTTATTCTTCTCCCGATTCCATTTCACCTTTCATTTCCTCGCTGGGGAGAAGAATCTTTGTGCCGACGCTCTCTTCTGTTCCATTGTCTCATCTGAGGATGGAGACGAGCTTCGGTTTATTATCCCATCGGAGAATCTGAGAACTATTACTCTGGTTTCTCTTGACTCTGTGCCCTCGTGCAAGACTCTGGTGCCACCTAATTTGCGGCCAGAGGTTCTGTCCTGGGCCCATTTGTCCAGAGTGGGTGGAGATTTTGGGGTCAAAAGGACATCTGAGCTTCTGGCGAGGTCATATTGGTGGCCAGGAATGGCACGAGACGTAAGGGACTATGTTCAGGCATGTGTCTCCTGTGCTCGACATCGGCCTTCTTGGCAGAGGCCTGCGGGCTCGTTGTACCCACTGTCGGTGGCAGATAAGCCCTGGGAGATGGTTGGGAAGGACTTCAGTGTGGGTTTGCCTAAGTCCTGCAATAACACGGTCATCTGGGTTGTCACCGACCATTTCTCCAAGATGGTACACTTAGTTCCCCTCCCGCGTGAACCATCGGCACGGGCCTTGGCTATACCTTTCATTAAGCACGTCTTCTGTTTGCACTGAATGCCAGACAAGATAATCAGTGACCGGGGTCCTCAGTTTGCTTCTCGGTTCTGGAGAAAGCTTTGTCGGCTGCTCAGCATTGAGCTCAATCTCTCTTCAGCATACCATCCTGAGATTAATGAATTGGTGGAGAGGGCCAATCAGACTTTGGTCATGTACTTACGGCATTTTATCTTGGCTAGGCAGGATGACTGGGTATTCTTTTTACCTTGGGCAGAGTTCGCCCTAAATAATGCCGTTGCTGATTCTATGAAGCAAACACCTTTTTCTCCTTAATTATGGTAAGCATCTGAGCATTCCTGTGCCCATATCCGTTTCATCTACCGACTCCAGAGTGGTGGACTGGGCAGTGGATGCATGTGACACATGGGACTGCACTCAGGAGGCCATTCAGGTGTCTAAGGAGAGAATGAGGGTTTCCACCGACGCACATCGTCGCCCCGCTCCGGTCTTCGCCCCTGTCGATTTAGTGTGGCCCTCGGCCCGTAAAATTAGGCTGAGTGTTGAGTCCACTAAATTTGCTCCGCGCTACTTGGGTCCCTTCATTGTCCTTGAGCAGGTGAATCCTGTGGTCTACCGCCTGTCCCTTCCACCACCCCTTTGTTTCACGGACACCTTTCACGTCTCCCTCCTGAAACCCGTTTATATGTCTCGGTTTTCTGAGTCATCTGCTGAGACGTTGGGTTCATCTTCAGACGATTTTGAGGTGAACCGTGAACGCGATTGTTGGTTCCAAGGAGGCACATGGTAAAAAAAATTATCTGGTTGACTAGAAGGGTCATGAGCCAGAGGATAAGACCTGGGAGCTGATTGAGCACATTCGAGCCCCCCAGCTTATTGTGGCCTTCGAGCATGGCGAGGCTCGCAGGGGAGGGGGCCCTAGGAGGGGGGTAATGTTAGACACCGGGATTCTCTCTCTGCACAGGAGGAATCCCAAGCCTAGTCTTCTCTTGCAGTCTCCCATCCCGTCTCGACCGTAGCGGAACCTGCTCAGCAGAGACGTCGGTCTCAGCGTCCTGCTCAGACTCGAGCTGTGTGTTTGGCTGCTGCTTCCTCTCCAGGTTCAGCTATAGCAACCAGCATTAGACAGCGGCGAGCAGATGTTCCTGGGACTAAGTCCAGCATTTGCCCTTCTGAGCATGCCCGTGAGACGACCACTCAATGGTGGTCGGCAATCAGCTGCTCAGGTCCTTAAGCGAGTCCGGATTGGTCCACTAGCAAGGTCCTGGCAGACTGGGATCTATAAAGGGATCTCACATCCGCATGGCTGTGCACTAGTATAGAAGGTGTGGGGTGTGTGTTGTATGCATGTATAATTGTCTCTGGTGACTGACTCATTATGAAACCCCTATCCTTGGAATGCATGAGTTGCTCATCCCTGCCAACTAGTGCCTAGGCTGATGTAGGAGGCAGAGTCAGTGCCTAGAGTCTGCACCAAGTAGTGGCATCGCTTGTGCAACGCCGTGCACATTGTGGGTCCGGTCAGGCTTTTACCCCAGCGTTTTAGGGGCTGAGCCTAGAGACCTTACTTGTGCCATATTTAAAAAACTCTACACTGCATATGTTGAAAGGATTTGTGAGCAGAAGAGGGCAGCTGTTGAATACCAGCATCAACAAGGCCATCGTTATTCAGGCTTGACTCCACACATAAGACCTCAGGAGTGAACATGGATGTCAGACATATGTAACATCCTCCAAAACTTTGAGGAGTCCACCAAGATGGTGAGCGGCGATGATGCCATAATTAGGGTCACAATCCCGCTCATCTGCATTCTGAAAAGCTCTCTGCTCACAATGAAAGAGGATGCATTACAGCGGAGCACAAGGACATGGATCAAGGAACCATACAGGGTGATTACACACAGCCCAGCCTCATGTCATCACACCGTGGATTGGTTGATAATGAGGAAGAGGAGGAGGAAGAACAGGAGCTACTTTCATGCGCTATAGAAGGTACTACAACCACAACTGTTATACCATCTGTTCACCATGGATGGCCTAAGGACAGGGAGGAAGAGGAGGAGGACACCTTGGTCAGTCATCGCATTGGTGAGTACACGGAAGGCTTGCCTGTTACCAGTCTGGCACGCATGGCTGACTTTATGTTGCGCTATGTTTCCCATGACCCTCGTATTGTAAAAATATTGGGTAACAGTCACTACTGGGTAGTGACACTTTTAGACCCACGCAACAAGGAGAACTTTCAATCTCTTGTTCCATAGGCAGGCAGGTGTACTAAAATGGTGCAGTACCAGAGGGCCATTGTTGCAGAATTATTAAAAAAATTCCTATCTCAAAATGCTGGCAGCAGACATAACAGTTTGTTGGCAACCAAGGAGGACAGGCGAGAGAGACACAACTCCAATTCAGCAGAGGCAGGGGAACACTGGCAAAGTTCTGGGACAGTTTTCTCAGACCCTCCCATCGCCCTGGCCCTGAAGCGCGGGGTAATGTCACAAGGAATGCAATGTTTTAGAAGATGCTGAGTCAGTACCATGCTGACCGTATCAGCGTCTTCCGTGATTCCTTTGTGCCTTTTAATTATTGGTTATCCAAGCTGGACACGTGGCATGAACTGGCTCTCTACGTCTTGGAGGTCCTGGCCTGCCCTGCCGCTAGCGTTTTGTCAGGCGGGTTTTTGTGCCGCAGGTGGAATTATCACAGACAAGCGCATTCACCTGTCAACGGAAAATGCAGACAGGCTGACTCTTACAAAAATGAACAAGGGATGGATTGGGCCAGACTTTTCGACACCACCAAATGTTGACAGCGAAACATAACCTCCAATGTAGTGTCTTTTTGGGAGGGGTACTCCCATGCACCTCTTCACACCCACACATGGGTATACACTTCCTGATTTTGGCTATTTGGTGTCTTCCTCCTCCTCTTCCTCATCCTCACCATCCAACACCACTCGAACACCATGGTGAATGTATTTCGACATGCTCCAGCCACTCTATTTTTTGGCAAGGGTGTTTTGATGCCCGTCACCAAATTTTAAAAAAAAATATTTACCCCCCGTCCTACAAGTCTAGGAGATCGGCTCCTTTAAATTGGGCCTATTTTTTAATGAGGCCTTCCTCCACATCTCATCATCCACCACCACTAGATCACCAGTGTTAACATGTTCCGTGCACATGTTGCATGCTGCTACAGCCAGTGTCTAATTGGGTGATTATGCTGGGCGTAAAATACTTGTTCTGAAAAAGGTTGAGGTGTACCCCACAGGGGAAATGTTTGCGAGCCCATACACTTCGTGTATGGGCATTACAAGTCTAGGCGACCCGCTCCTTTACATTGGGCCTATTTTTTTATGAGGCCTTCCTCCATGTCTCATCATCCACCGCCACAAGATTACCAGGGTTAATATGTTCCGTACTGCAACAGCCAGTGTCCATCTCTTAGCAAGGGTGGGTGGTTATGCTGGGTGTAAAATACTTGTTCTGAAAAAGGTTGAAGTGTACCACACAGGGGAAATGTTTGACAGCCCATATACTTAGTATATGGGCATTACAAATCTAGAGACCGGCTCCTTTTGTAATGGGACAATTTTTTTATGAGGCCCTCCTCCACGTTTCTTCCAAGGGGGGATTGGGGTTAATTGGGTACATATGACTTGGTAGCAGGGCAGACCTTGCAATCAATGCAAAAGAAAAAAGTATGGGAGTACAAAATGAATAATGTGAAGTGGATTTTTCTGTGCCCATCCAGTACCTGGGTTCAGAGGCTTATTGGGGTGCATATGACTTGGTAGCAGGGCAGGTCTTGCAGTCAATGCATAAGAAAATAGTTTAGGAGTACATCATGAATAATGTGAAGAGGATTTTCCTGTGCCCATCCAGTACCTGGGTCCAAAGGCTTATTGGGGTGCATATGACTTGGCAGCAGGGCAGGCCTTGCAGTCAATGCATAAGAAAATAGTTTAGGAGTACATCATGAATAATGTGAAGTGGATTTTCCAGTGCCCATCCAGTACCTGGGTTCATAGGCTTATTGGGGTGCATATGACTTGGTAGCAGGGCAGGCCTTGCAGTCAATTCATAAAAAAAGAGTTTGGGAGTACAACATGAATAATGTGAATTGGATTTTCCGGTGGCCATCCAGCACGTGGCTTGAAAAGCTTATTGGGGCGCATGCAACTTTGGGGCAGGCCAGTCCTTGCATTCAATGCAACCTTTTTTATGGGAAGTACTCATATACCTCTCGTGAAAGGGGTATTGGGGTGCGTCGTAATTAGTGTTGAGAGATACCATCCGATACAGTGAAGTATCGGATCGGATTGGATCGGACCGATACCCAAAAAGTATCGGGTATCGCCGATTCCGATACCGGAAAGCCCATTCAAGTCAATGGGACAGAAATATCAGAATGAAAGAAAACCCTTTCTTTACTTATTCATCCAGTTCGGGAGGGGGGAAGAGTGTTGGCGGTGCGTGGGCGGACACTGTGCGTGTCTGTGTGTGCGGGCGGGGTCTGTACGGGCCTCTCGGGAGTCTGTGCGGGCCTCTCGGGGGTCTGTGCGGGCCTGCCAGGGGTCTGTGCGGGCTGCCAGGGGTCTGTGCGGGCCTGCCGGGGGTCTGTGCGGGCCTGCCGGGGGTCTGTGCGGGCTGTCAGGGGTCTGTGCGGGCCTGCCGGGGGTCTGTACGGGCTGCCGGGGGTCTGTACGGGCCTGCCAGGGGTCTGTGCGGGCCTGCCGTGGGTCTGGGCGGGCTGTCGGGGGTCTGTGCGGGCCTGCCGGGGGTCTGTGTGGGCTGCCGAGGGTCTGTGCTGGCCTGCCGGGGGTTGTGTGTGTGTGCAGGCATCGTCCGATGGGACTACAAGTTGATTACAGTGATTGACACATTAGCCAATGATGGGACAGTAGTAGTCCCATCATCCGGCTAATGTGTTGAATGTAAAAGAAAAAAAAAACATACATACTACATACATACTACATACATAGTACATATATACTACATTCATACAACATAAATACATACTACATACTACATACATACTTCATATATACTACATTCATACAACATACATACATACTACATATATACTACATTCATACAACATACATACATACCACATACATACTTCATATATACTACATTCATACAACATACATACTACATACATACTTCATATATACTACATTCATACAACATACATACATACTACATATATACTACATTCATACAGCATACATACATTCTACATATATACTACATTCATACAACATACATACATACATACTACATACATACTTCATATATACTACATTCATACTACATACATACTACATACATACTTCATATATGCTACATTCATACAACATACATACATACTACATATGTACTACATATATACTACGTTCATGCAACATACATACATACTACATACTACATACATACTTCTTATATACTACATTCATACAACATACATACATACTACATATATACTACATTCATACAGCATACATGCATACTACATATATACTACATTCATACAACATACATACATACTACATACATACTTCATATATACTACATTCATACAACATACATACATACTACATACATACTTCATATATACTACATTCATACAGTAGTCCCATCATCCGGCTAATGTGTTGAATGTAAAAGAAAAAAAAAACATACATACTACATACATACTACATGCCACCGCTCTCTAGGGGCCCCAGGAATACAATGATGGGAGGTAGGTATCCTTCAGCACTGTATTCCTTTCCACTGTAAAAAAAATAGTCCCTAGTCTTACTTTTGGCATTGCTGTGTGAGAAAGTTCCCACGCAGCTTTTGCCATAAAGTGAGACCAGTGAACTATAGTATCCTCTCAGTGATGCACTGCAGGAGATCGTCGTGGGACACTCATGGATTTCTGCGGATCAGGGAGTATATCGCTTGTTTGCTATTTTAATATTTTTTAAAGATGACACTGGCTTCGGGGATCAAAGTGGCAAGTGATGGTGAGTATGTACTCTATGTTATATGTACTGTTTGTCTATATGTATGTATTGTATGAATGTATCAATGTATTGTATGTAGTATGCATATAGTATGTATGTATGTTGTATGAATGTAGTATATATGTAGTATGTATGTAGTATGAATGTAGTATATATGTAGTCTGTATGTAGTATGTAGTATGTATGTATGTATGTTGTATGAATGTAGTATATATGTAGTATGTATGTAGTATGTATGTTGTATGAATGTAGTATATATGTAGTATGTATGTATGTTGTATGAATGTAGTATATATGTAGTATGTATGTATGTATGTTGTTTGAATGTAGTATATATGTAGTATGTATGTAGTATGTATGTATGTTGTATGAATATAGTATATATGTAGTATGTATGTATGTATGTTGTATGAATGTAGTATATATGTAGTATGTATGTTGTATGAATGTAGTATATATGTAGTATGTATGTAGTATGTATGTATGTTGTATGAATGTAGTATATATGTAGTATGTATGTAGCATGTATGTATGTATGTTGTATGAATGTAGTATATATGTAGTATGTATGTAGTATGTATGTATGTTGTATGAATGTAGTATATATGTAGTATGTATGTATGTTGTATGAATGTAGCATATATTGTAGTATGCAGTATGTATGTATGTATATTGTATGAATGTAGTATATATTGAGTATGTATGTAGTATGTATGTATGTATGTTGTATGAATGCAGTATATGTAGTATGTAGTATGTATGTTGTATGAATGTAGTATATATGTAGTATGTATGTATGTTGTATGAATGTTGCATATATATGCAGTATGTATGTAGTATTTATGTAGTATGTACTATGTATGTATGTATGTATGTTGTATGAATGTAGTATGTATGTATGTTGTATGAATGTTGTATATATGTAGTATGTATGTAGTATGTATGTTTTGTTTTTTTTTTCACATTCAATACATTAGCCGGATGATGGGACTACTACTGTCCCATCATTGACTAATGTGTCAATCACTGACATTGTAGCAGGCATAGCCCGATGGAACTTGTAGTCCCATCGGACGATGCCTGCACACACACACAACCCCTGGCAGGCCCGCACAGACCACCGGCAGCCCGCACAGACCTCTGGCAGGCCCGTACAGACCCACGGCAGGCCCGCACAGACCCCCGGCAGCCCGCACAGACCCCCGGCAGGCCCGCACAGACCCCCGGCAGGCCCGTACAGACCCCTGGCAGCCCGTACAGACCCCCGGCAGCCCGCACAGACCCCCGGCAGGTCCGCACAGACCCCCGGCAGGCCCGCACAGACCGCGCATCATGATGCGCACAGACCGCGTATCATGATGACATAATTTCAGCAGCCAATCACAGCCACAACACTGGCTCATTGCATTATGGGAACTTCCGATTCCGGTATCCGATATTGTGAAAATATCGGTACTCGATATCGGAATTCCGATACAGCGAATATCGGCCGATACCCGATATTTGCAGTATCGGAATGCTCAACACTAGTCGTAATTCTTGGCAACCCATCCACTCACTGCATAAACAATAACAGTTTAGGAGACCCAGTGTTTAATAATGGCCCTTTAAGACGATTAATGCTGCCTGATGCCCCTTTAAAAATAGGCTCTGTGACTTTAAGAGTCCCTCCTTCATAAATGAAATGAAAATGTGTCTGCTTATGTGTCGCACACCACATGGCCAGCTTGTGTTAAATGTTACAATCACATTTCCCAGTGGATGCATTTGTATTGGTTGAAAGCAATGAACATTTCTTTATCAGATATGAAAGTGTCACTAGTCGACCCTGAACATAGCCCAAGTGGTGCAAGAGCACTTTTGTTTTGAGTTAATTACCTTGGCTTAGATAAAAGTCATTAACCTGGAAAAGATGTTCCTTAAATATATCCTAGCAAAATCCATTTTGTTTTCATTTTCGTAGGTTTTTTGGTGCGCCAGTAAAAAGGACGTGAAACTCTGACATTGTTTAGAGCTGTGACCTAGGAGTCAGGAATGCTTCCAGGGGCGATCCCCATGATGTTCCTGTGTCATTTGAGCAGTGTTTCCATCATTTTCAAATGTTTTTAAGACCTTGAAAGGACCCCCTGGGGGGATCGCGTTTAAAATGCTTGGGTCTCCCATAGACTTAGGGTCCCGTCACACATAGCGACTCACCAGCGATCCTGACAACGATATGATCTTGTCAGGATCACTGGTGTGTCGCTACATGATCGCTGGTGAGCTGCCAAACAGGCAGCTTTACCAGCGATCAGCACCAGCGACGACGAGCGCTTAGTTACTAGCGCGCTGGTGCAGGGAGCTGGGAACCAAGGTAAACAGCGGGTTTCTAAGGGCCGCGCGGCACTTAGAAACCCGCTGTTTACCTTGGTTACCAGCTCCCTGCATCAGCGCACTGGTAACTAAGGTACAAAGAGGGTTTCTAAGCGCCGCTGATTACCTTGGATACGAGCTGGGAGCTCGCTGATCGCAGCTCTCCCGCCTGCCACATGCAGCAATGTGTGCTGGCCAGCGGGAGACCAACGATCCAAAAAAAGTCCAGGGCATTCAAGCACGATCAGCGATCACAAAACTTGTGAACCTGCAGCGATCTCGCTAGCGAGATCGCTGTGTGTGAAGGGGGCTTTACATTGGGCTCGTTGTTCTGTCCGAGTACCTGAGTATTCCAGTTTGCTCGACCCGAGCATTTTAGTGCTCGCTCATCACTAATCATTATGTGTCCTATATTTAGTGGAATAATTTGCATCCCGTTCACTCAGTGATAAATTGTTATGAGACATTGAAGATATTGAGCTAAAGACGACTCCCTTGGTTTTGATTGTTTCACATTATTTTTCCTAAATTGCCACCTAAACACTATTTTTTCTTCATAGTCAGTCACATCTCTCTGATATTTTTTGACTTTCCTCTGACAGATCTCTTTTTCCCCATTTCTCCATGTCATTCTCAAGGTTATTGGACCATGGTTCCTAAAGTTCTCTTTTAATATTCTTTTTCATTGTTTGTTCCAATTTCTCCAGATCATTCTCAATTGCAACAAGAGACTGGGTGTTGCTCTCAATAATGATCTTGAGAAATTCAATTGAACAAGTAGTGGCAGCGGTTGACCACCTTTTAATCATAGATTCATTGTTAAGTTCGAACGTGGGAAAAAGCTGCACTCGCAAACCTTTTGGAACAATTTGATAGCTAACATAATTTTCCAGTGATGCTTTTGTCCACCATATTCTTGTTTTTTTGAACATTGCATTTCTGTACTGTTTGAACATTTCTTTATCAGATATGAAAGTGTCACTAGTCGACCCTGAAGCACCCATGTTGACTATATTGGAGGTTTTTTGTCGCCAGGCAGATTCTCTGACTTTATAATCCATTATTGCATAGCGGACTCTCTGTTTAAAAACAGAAGATAAATATGCATACATATTAGTCCTCAAACAACCTAGACATAGGTCACACCCCATATAGAACTTGGTAGACCAGAACTCAGTGAAAAAACATAGGGCACAGAACAATTATTCGCAACAAAATTTTTTTTATTATGTTAACTACACTTAAAATGATTACAAAGTATATAATGAATGACTCTAGTCAGACTTAAAGACAAACATCAAGTTGACAGACTGGGTACAAATAAGCTGTATTAATGTTAAGCTCAGTGGTTTTCACCAATTTTCACATGTCATGGGTGAAGTACGATACATGGTAACAGATATCAAAACCTGAAAATCTACCACCCACTAAGGGCAAATCACCAATCATTAAAATAAGGCATAATGCCATTCACAAAAAACCATGGCTAATTCAATTGCAGTTTTTATAATCCAAACAATACTGCTATCTCCCTTGGTTGCAGTAAAAAGGAGCTGCCAAAATGCAAGTTCCTGAAACATGTAATGTAATGTGCCTGAGTGCATGTGAATTAGATACAAAAACACAGGTTAAAATTACCCTTCTTATCCTAATTATAGAAAATTGACCACAATTAAAGTGCATGGAGTATCACATTGTACCTGAATAGTGTGTCAGGAATCATAGAATCATAGAATGGTAGAGTTGGAAGGGACCTTCTGGGCCATCTGGTCCAACCCCCTGCTCAAAGCAGGATTCCCTAATCATCCCAGACAGATGTCTGTCCAGCCTCTGTTTGAAGACTTATATTGGAGGAGAACTCACCACTTCTCGTGACAGCCTGTTCCACTCATTGGTCAATCTAACTGTCAAAAAGTTTTTTCTAATATCTAATCTGTGTCTCCTCCCATTCAGTTTCATCCCATTGCTTCTAGTATTTCCTTGTGCAAATGAGAATAAAGATGATCCTTCTACAATGTGACAGCCCTTGAGATATTTGTAGACAGCTATTAAGTCTCCTCTCAGTCTTCTCTTTTGCAGGCTAAACATTCCCAAATCCTGCAAGCTTTCCTCATAAGACAGGGTTTGCAGACTGGTCACCATTCTGGTCGCTCTTTTCTGAACTTGCTCCAGTTTGTTGATGTCTTTTTTAAAATGTGACGCCCAAAACTGGACACAGTATTCCAGATGAGGTCTGACCAAAGAGGAGTAGAGGACAATAATGACTTCACGTGATCTAGACTGTATGCTTCTGTTAATGCATCCTAGAATTGCATTTGCCATTTTTGCTGCTGCATCACACTGTTGACTCATATTCAGTTTGTGATCTATTAGTATACACAAGTCTTTTTCACATGTGCTGCTGCTTAGCCCTATTCCTCCCATTCTGTATAAGCTTTTTCCATTTTTATTGCCCAGATGTAGTACTTTGCATTTTTCCCTGTTAAAAACCATTTTTTTTTTTTTTCAGAGGAAAACATTTAATTTACAGGGTCAGGAAGCAAAGAAAAACAAAGCAAGAACAAAGAGGGCCAAACGTCAATTATTCCAAACTGCTCAGAGATTTCAAGGTTGATTTATTACAATTCTGCCTGAAATTAGATATAGAAGGAAAGTAAAAGAATCTGAGTCCATCCGGTCTCCTCATCAGCTGTGTCTCACCCAGACATGCGTTTCGGCAAATCTTCTTCCGGGTGCGTGCTTACTTGGGAGGCTGGTGATTCTTTTAAATGCCCTGTGGCCAATCAGAATCCTGCTATAAGTCATGTAGTGCTCATCCTATTATGTCTCGCTAGTGCCCATATAATAATAATAATAATAATAATCTTTATTTATATAGCGCCAACATATTCCGCAGCGCTTTACAGTTTAACAGTTTCAAAACACAAGTCATAAGTTACAACGTTAACAATACAATAATTGAAGCAAAATAAGATGAAATGAGATGACCCTGCTCGTGAGAGCTTACAATCTACAATGAGGTGGGGGAGATACAAAGTACAGGTGTGTATTTACAATTGTGTATTTACAATGAAGGTCCAGCCATCTTGAGGGAGTGAAGGATGGATGGAGATAGTGAATGGGCTACACAAGCACACTTACACAGAGAATTACTTTGATCAGTGAACGTGATAGGCCGTTCTGAACAAGTGTGTTTTGAGGGAGCGCCTAAAACTATGCAAATTGTGGATAGTCCTGATTTCTTGGGGTAGAGCATTGCAGAGGATAGGAGCAGCACGGGAGAAGTCTTGGAGTCGGGAGTGGGAGGTACGGATTAGTGCAGAGGTTAGTCGAAAGTCGTTTGCAGAGCGCAGCGATCGGCTAGGCCGATAGACAGAAATGAGGGAGGAGATGTAGTGGGGTGCTGCACTGTGGAGAGCTTTGTGGGTGAGAACAAGTACTTTGAATTGGATCCTATAATGAATGGGCAGCCAATGTAAGGACTGGCGAAGAGCGGATGCGTCCGAGTACCGATTAGCCAGATGGACGATCCTGGCCGCTGCATTAAGTATGGACTGGAGGGGGGATAGTCGAGTGACGGGGAGGCCAATTAATAGAGCATTGCAGTAATCCAGGCGGGAGTGGATCAATGCAACAGTGAGGGTTTTTGTTGTTTCCATAGTGAGAAAAGGGCAGATTCTAGAGATGTTCTTTAGGTGTAAGCGGCAAGAGCGGGCAAGAGATTGTATATGGGATGTGAAGGAGAGATTGGTGTCATACAAAACACCCAGACAGCGTGCCTGCTTCCGGGGTGTTATTGTGGTACCATCCACGGAGAGGGAAATGTCAGATTTAGGGAGGTTAGTAGACGGCGGGAGCAGAAGTAGTTCAGTTTTAGTTGTATAGTATATATTACTTATAGTATAGTATACCATATATTAGTATATTACCACCGAGAGACAATGGCACATCCGACACTGACGTCACTCTTGCAACGGACCTCCCACTTCCGGCTAAGATGAAATGCACTGCGTTCCACTCAGCTGTAGCCGAGCAGAAGTCAAGCGCCCTCATCAGGCGTCAGGAGCGGGACATCCAGAGTGACAAGAGCGGCACATGCGCACATTCTCAGCATACGTGATCTGAATAGAATGAGATGCATACATAAATCAGTGATAGTGTGATTGCTGTGAGATAAAATGAATTGAAAAAATATGTGTGTGATCAAAAAACAGATATCTATCTCTAATAGTGTCAATGATAATAAAAAACAATTAAAAACTATACATGTGTCACATAATAAAAGTAGCTGCTTATAATGTTGTGAATCACAGTCCCCTGATCAGAACATCATTGAAAATTTGTGGCTACACCTCAAAATCAAAATAGCAGTGCATGCAAGACGAACCAGGAATCTCACAGAACAGGAAGAATTTTCCAAGGAAGAATGGATTAAAATCACTCAAACAAGAATTGAAAGACTACTGTATGGCTACAAAAAAAGCATTTACAAGTGGGTGCTACTAGGTACTAACCATGCAGGGTGCCAAACTTTTGCATCGGCCCATTTTCCTTTTTGTAATCTTTAAAATGTAAAAGATCAAAATATATATATTTTTGTCTAAAATACAAAGGAAATGTGTCATCTTTAACTTTAGCCTTTTTAAAGATCATTTCATCATCACCTTGCTTAACTGTTCACAGGAGGATTGTAATGAGAGGCACGGGTGTCTTCAACAGACCCTCAGATGTCATGACAACTTAATCCCCCTCCCACCCACGATCACTAGCACGCTGATGGGAGCATGGAATGACAACAGTGACTGACAGCAGGATTTAACAGGTTAAGAGCCGTCAGCAGAGCTCCACTCCACCGTGGATGTTAGAGGCATATGATGGCTGATTAAATCAGCATCATGTGCCTGGAAAGTTGCGGGCTCAGCGTGTGATCCTGTATCAAGGGACGCAAAATATGACGTAAGCTTATGTCATTTGTCATGAAGGAGTTAAGTTTGTGGGTGTAAAGTGAGAAAATGTGGAAAAGTTCACAGGGCATGAATACTTTTTCAAGGCACTGTAGTTATCCTCATACTTTTGTCTATATGGTGAATGTTACATATATATTGGAGGACTGTTATTGATATAATGAAAAGTAAGAAAAGTCAGCAAGAAAGAGAAATGATAAGTGCTACCGGTAATTGCTACCGGTAATTTTACTTTTGTCCTTTATACAGGGTGGAAGACATGAAAAACTTTTTCACAACTTAAATACTGTAAGTTATAATTTGTTAGTTTATTAACCCCTTTCTGATATCAGGCGTACTATTCTATCCATGTGCCCTGGGCCAATTTGACCATGGACGAAATAGTATGTCTCAGGGATCAGCCGCACACAGGGTGGTGTACGGCCGCTCGCGGACGGGTGTCAACTGAGTCTCACAACTGACACCCAGCACTAAGTGCCAGGAGTGGTCACGAACACAATCGCAGCATTCCGGGAGCAGGCAGAGGGCTGACAGCCCTTCTGCTTTTGGATCGGAGACCCGGCAGCATGACACGGGATCCCGATCACTGTCATGCTAACCCGATGTAATCATAATGACATCTGGGTTACCAGAGCTAAGAAACTTCCTGTCATGTGCAGTGCATGATCAGGAAGTCTCTCAGGTCAGTGTGCAGCTTCTATAGCATGCAGATGCTGCTTCATCTGCATGCTATAGAAGTGATCAGGCTGCAAAAAATTATTGTCCCATAGTGGGACAAAGTGTAAAAGTTAGAATAAAGAAGACATTTTTTTTTAAATAATTGTAAAAATATTTAAAAAAGAATAAAAAAGAATAAAAAACAATATTTATTCTATCACTAAATAAATATTTGAATGAAAAAAAGCTAAACAATAAAAGTACACATATTTGGTATCACCGCATCCGTAATGACCCAACCTATAAAACTGTCCCACTACTTAACCACTTTAGTGAACACTATAAGAAAAAAGCAGGCAATGCTTTATCATCATACCGCCAAACAAAAAGTGGAATAAAACGCAATCAAAAAGATGGATATAAATAGACATTGTACTGCTGAAAGCATCATCTTGTCCCGCAAGCCATGCCCTGATATAGCTCCATCTCCGGAAAAATAAAAAAGTTATAGTTCTCAGAATAAAGTGATGCAAAAATAATTATTTTTTATATAAAATAGTTTTCATTGTATAAAAGCGGCAAAACATAAAAAAATGAAATAAATGAGGTATTGCTGTAATCGTACTAACTCGGAGAATAAAACTGCTTTATCAATTTTACCACACGTGGAACAGTATAAACGCCCCTCCCCCCAAAGAAATTCATGAATTGCTGGTTTGTGTTCATTCTGCCTCCCAAAAATCAGAATAAAAAGCGATCAAAAGAGTAATTTGTCTAAAAATGGTACCAATAAGAACGTCAACTCGTCCCACAAAAAACAAATCCTCACATGACTCTGTGGGTCAAAATATGGAAAAATTATAGCACTCAAAATATGGCGATGCAAAAGCTATTTTTTGCAATAAAAAGCATCTTTTAGCGTGTGACAGCTGCCAAACAGAAAAACTCAATATAACGCCTCTTTTATACGTCCTGATTTTTCCGCCACTGGAGATGTCAGTGTCCATGTATGTAATACTTGCAGCACACGTTTGGCATGCGTGTGCCGCATCAGTACCCCAAGGGCGGGCGCCAGGGAGGAAGCGTTATAGTAAGCGCTGTTCCCCGGCACTGGGTACTGAACACGGCCCTCATCATTCTCCCCTGCTCTGCTGGTGATTGACACAAGCAGGGGAGAATGATGAGAGCCGTGATCAGCACCCGGCTCCGGGGAACAGCGCTTACTGTAAAGCTGCGTTCACACGTCGCGTTTTTTTCGCGGTGGTTTTTAACGCACGATTTTGCCGTGAAGATGCAAAAAAACAGCATCCCATGCCATCCTATGGGATTCCGCAATGCTGTGCTAATGCTGCGGATTGTCTCACAGCGGAATCGCATCGCGGAAAAATATGCAGCATGCTCATTATTTTGCAGAATCGCAGCACTTTCGCCCACATAGGAATGCATTGTTCTGCTTACTTTCCACATATGGCTGTGCCCACCATGCGAAAAGTAAGCAGAACATCTGCGGATGGTACCCAGGGGGTGGAGGAGAGGAGACTGTCCTCCAGGCTGTGGTACCATATAAAAAAAATAGAATTAAAATAAAAAAATCATGTTATATTCACCTTACGATGTCCCGCGCAGCGTCCCCAGGCTTCAGCGATACACACGGCAGGTCCCGTTCCCAGTAATGCATTGAGATAATGACCTTTGCTGACGTCTGTGACTCGCGATACTGTAGCGGTCTTGCGAGACCGCGACGTCATCAAAGGTCATTGCCGCAATGCATTACTGGGAACGGGACCTGCCGGAGCATCGCGGAGGCCTGGGGATGCTGTGCGGGACATCGGAAGGTGAATATAACCTGATTTTTTATTTTTTCTACTATTTTTAACAGTAGATCTTTTTACTACTGATGCTGCATAGGCAGCCTCAATAGTAAAAAGTTGGTCACACTCGTCAAACACTATGTTTGACGAGTGTGACCAACCTGTCAATCAGTTCTTCAAGCGATGCTACAGATCTCTTGGAAAACGCTAGCATTCTGCAAACTAATTACGCTTGCAAATCGCTAGTTTTTCCGCAGGAAAATCGCAGGAATTTAAAATGCGATTTTCCTGCAGAATGGAATTCCGGAATTCTCGCGGTAACTTCCGTGGGAGTTCCGCTACGTGTGAACCCAGCCTTATGCTTCTTCCCCGGCTCTGATGCGTGTCACATGGGTGACATCCATTTATGTTATGCATATGCACGTGTGCTGGATGTTTTGTTGCCCGTGCTGGCATTAAAAAATGGACAGGTCAGGGTACTTTGCCCATGGACACACGGTCCGTGGAAACACACTGACATGTGCACAGACCCATTCACTTGAACAGGCAAATAGCTCTCCGTTCCTCCCCAGTCTCTCTGCATGGCTAAGTAGCAATGTACAGCCACATATGGCATATTGCCACATTCAGTAGAAATAGTGGGACAAATTTTGTTGCCATTTTTTACTCACTTCTTGCTTGAAAATGTAAAATCTTTGACTAAAACAAAATTTTGGTGTTAAAAATGTAGTTATTTTGTCCTTACTGCCCAAAGGTATAAAATTCTGTGGCACATGGTGTCAATATGATCACTGCACCCCTAGATGAATTCAATGAGCGGTGTAGTTCATAAAATGGGGTCACATATGGGAGGGTTCTGCTGTTTTGGCACCTCATGGGCTCTCCCAGTGGGTCATGGCACCTGCAAACTATAACAGTAAAATCTGGCGCTCCTACCCTTCTGAGCTCTTCCATGTTCCCAAACACTGGTTTACCCCCACATATGGGGTATCAGCATACTCAGGACAAATTGCAAAATAACTCTTGGGGCTCAATTTCTTCTGTTACCCTTGGTAAAATAAAAAATTGGGGGCGAAAAGATCTTTTTTGTGGAAAAAATATGATTTTTTATTTTTGCGGCTCTACGTTATAAAAGTCTGTGAAGCACTTGGGGTTTCAAAGTGCTCACCACTAGAGTTGAGCGAAACAGGTCGGTCAGATTCAAAAATCGCTGACTTTTACCAAAGTCGGGTTTCGCCGATCGAAACCCGACGCTAGCGTGAGGTCGGCCATGAGGTCGCCGATCAGCGCGCCAAAGTCGCGTTTCAAATGATGCTTTCAGTGCATTTTCTCACCCAATGATGGAGGACGCACACTGTGGGCATCGCGATGACATGCTCAGTGGCCAGCACCATCTTATTGAAGGGCACTGAAGTGATTGGCTGGCTTTGTGTGGCGTCACAGTGGGTATAAAAGGCTGTGAACACCGACCGCCATCTTACTTCTGCCGATCTTACAACAGGGAGAGGTGCTGCTGCTGATTCTTAACAGGGAGAGTGTTAGGCAGGGAAGAAGAAAAAAAAACTGCTTCTGCTGATAGCGCTTTTCACTGTACAGTTAGTGTGCAGTGAAAGGGGAGGATTTTTGTTGTGTGCAGCAGCGCTGGTGGTGATTAGGCTGCCTTTTAAGGCTACCTGCTAGCTGCATTGCTGTGTGCACACTACTGTTCAAACTGCTTTTATCAAAGCACTCCAAATTTTATTATTTTGTCCTGGTGAGTAACAGCATTCATTTTTTCACACACCGTCTAGCGGTGTACGCTCCTCACACACTACCGTGTACCGGCTGGTATCACGGACAAATAGAAGCTATCTGGGTATGACTCTAGAAGAAAAAGCCGAGGAGTTTGTCCATTTCCAGACCTACACCTTAGAGTTGTGTCCATTTTTCAAACAGTTTCCTATATCTGCTGTTGATTACAGTCAAAACTAGACAGAGACAGCGTGTGTCAGTCCGTATACAAATACACGGAGCTTGACAATTTTCCATACAGACACCGTCTAGCGGTGTATGCTCCTCACACACTACCGTGTATCGGCTGGTATCACAGACAAATAGAAGCTATCTGGGTGTGAAAAAGCCGAGTAGTTTGTCCGTTTTTCCAGACCTACACCTTAGAGTCATGTCCGTTTTTCAAACCGTTTCGTATATCTGCTGTTTGATTACGGTCAAAATTTGACAGACAGCGTGTGTCAGTCCGTATACAAATACATGGAGCCTGACAATTTTACATACACACACCGCACAGCGGTGTACGCACCTCACACACTACCATGTACCACCTTCTAGCACGGACAAATAGAAGTTACCTGTGTGTTACTCTGGAAAAAAAAGCCGAGGAGATTTTCTGTTTTTCCAGACATACACCTTAGAGTCGTGTCTGTTTTTCAAACAGTTTCGTATATCTGTTGTTTGATTACGATCAAAACTAGACAGAGACGGCGTGTGTCAGTCCGTATACAAATACACGGAGCTTAGCGGTGTACGCTTCTCACACACAACCGTGTACCGCCTTCTAGCATGGACAAATAGAAGCTACCTGTGTGTGACTCTGGAATAAAAAAGCCAAGGAGTTTTTCCGCTTTTCCAGACCCACACCTTAGATTCGTGTACGTTTTTCAAACTGTTTCGTATATCTGCTGTTTGATAATGGTCAAAACTAGACAGAGACAGTGTGTGTCAGTCCGTATACAAATACACGGAGCTTGACAATTTTAAATACACACACCGCACAGCGGTGTACGCTACTCACACACTACCGTGTACCACCTTCTAGCACAGACAAAAAGAAGCTACCTGTGTGTGACTCTGGAAAAAAAAGCTGAGGAGTTTTTCCGTTTTTCTAGACCTACACCTTAGAGTCGTGTCCGTTTTTCAAACAGTTTCATATATCTGCTGTTTGATTACGATCAACACTAGACAGAGACAGCGTGTGTCAGTCCGTATACAAATACATGGAGCCTGACAATTTTCCTTACACACATCATATAGAGCTGTCCGATTCTCCAACAGTATTGTATATCTGCCGTTTGCATTACAGTCACTTTTATACATAGTCAGCGGGTGTGTGCAACGCTCCGTAAATACATATAAGGAGATTGTTAGTTGCACAAAAATCATAAACAGCTGTACACTTCCGATACAGTTCCGTATATCTGCTTGTTGGATTACGGTCCAATACATACTGTGAGAGTGTCTGTGACTAACACAATGTATACGTTGATTTAATTTGTTTAATACACCTTACACAGCTGGACGCTCCTCATACAGTACCATCTCTCTGCTGGTATTTTTGGTACATTTTCCCAAACAGGAGGAAGTATGGTGGAAGAGGCCGCGGACGTGGGCGGGGGGCGCAGCTGGTACTGATGGTGGTGGCGCATCGGCTGGTTCTGGCAAAAGCACAATAGCAGCTAAGGCAGGAGGTGTTGACCCTGCGTCATCCTCTGGCCCAAGAAGGCCTGTAAGGTGGCCTTTTCTTGGAGTAGGAAAACCGCTTTTAAAGCCGGAGCATCAGGAACAGGTTTTGGCATACATTGCCGAAACAGCCACCAGCTCTATTGCCTCCTCTTCTGAACGGTCGAAACCTGTAAGCACGGAGACATCAATACAGGATTCTGGTCATAAAAAGCCCCTTTCCTTGTGTCCTTTACCCCCACCAAAAGTTAAGGATGCGGCAGCCCACACTTCAGATTACTCTATGGTTCTGTTTTCACATACCATGCCTGGGTTATCCAGTCAAATCCTGAATTCCCCAGTCCAAGATGAATCTTACATGGAGTGCACTGATGCACAGCCACTGCTAGATGATTCTGCTGGTACATTGACCCACAGCACTACATTGCCCTTGCAGTCTATTGAGCCAGAATCTGACCCTGATAAAACCCAGGTGCCCTTTCCCGCATACTATACCACCTTACACGGTGACACAGAGGAAGGTAAAGAGGAAGGTGCAGATGACTTTGAAGAGGAGGTGATGGATGACCCAGTTCTGGACCCGGATTGGCATCCATTGAGGGAGGAGGGTGGCGCTGGCAATAGTTCAGATAAGGAGAAGGATCCACAGCAGGCATTGACATCGCAGCAGCGTTTATCTAGCAGGCCCGTAGCTGTCCTAAAACGTGGAACAAAAACTAAAAGAATTTCAGGACAGCTTGACCAGATGGTCAACTTAGCACAGTGTGCAAGGCCAGAAAATGTTTACCATAGTAGGAAGAGTGCAGTGTGGCACTTCTTTGTCCAAAATCCTACTGATGAGGCAAAGGTTACCTGTAAGAAGTGCGCAAGGACCTTTAGCCGAAGGTAAACAACTCAGAAATTTGAATATGAGTTGCATGCTTAGACATTTAATCAACATGCACTTGCAAGCGTGGACAGACTACAAAACCTCAGGTAGCATATGTTCACCTGCTCCGACTGAAGGTAGCCAACAACGCTCCATCGCTACCCCCACTGTAAGACCACCACCACCATTAAGCACACCACCAGCAGTAAATGTGAAAGTGTCGTCGCAAGGCCAAAGCACTCAGGGGATCACAATGGTTTTGCAACACAACACTGAATCTAGACCATCACCACCAATACCATCACCAACCCCCTCTCACTCCATCCAGTCCACCGCTACTTCCCCCATATGCAGCTCTCCAGTCCAGCTCATCCTACCAGACACTCTGAGTAGGACAAGAAAGTACTCATCCTCTCATCAGCGTACACTGTGTTTGATCGCCTACATTGCCAAACTAATCTCATTAGAGATGATGCCCTACCGTTTGGTTGAAAGCGAAGCTTTTCGCGACCTCATGGCCTACGCTGTCCCACGCTATGACCTACCCAGTCGGAACTTCTTTTCTTGAAAAGCCATCCCTGCCCTCCACCGGCATGTGAAAGACCACATTGTCCATGCACTAAAACAGTCAGTGAGTGGAAAGGTCACCTCACAACGGATGCATGGACCAGTAGGCATGGCCAAGGCCGTTACGTGTCCATCACTGTGCACTGGGTTAATGTGGTTGATGCAGGCTCCACTGGGGACAGCGGCGGTGGAGCAGTGCTGCCTAGCCCACGGTATAGGAAACAGTTGGCTGTAGGCTTTCGCTCCTCCTCCTCTATGAGCGAAAGCTCGTCCACAGAGCGCAGTCGCACGAGCACTACATCCGCAGCTGGCAGTGTTTGTGCATGACTGTAGGGATGTGGATTTGCCAGAAACTGCTCCTCCACCCACCACGGGCAGTGCATCATTGACACCTGGAACATTGGCCCACATGTGAGATTATGCCTTGCGTATCCTAAAAAGTGACCCCTGCATTGCCAAAATGATGAGGGATGACGACTACTGGCTTGCCAGCATCCTCGATCGACGCTACAAAGGCAAATTACACAACATCATGCCACAGGAGAACCTAGAGATAATATTGGCAAACAAACAAGCAACTCTGGTAAACCGTTTGTTTGAGGCTTTCCCAGCACACAGCAGCAGTGCTGGTTCTCCCACAAGCCGTAGTGGGCACAAAGGAAAAGGTGTTCGTGGTGCACACAGCAGAAGTGGCATTGAAGACAGGGGTTTAATGGCTATGTTGTGGAATAATTTCTCAACTACCGCTCACACGACTGCTAATACTACATCGATTCAAAGTGACAGGAGGCAGCAGTTGTCAACTTTGGTTACAAACTACTTTTCCTACCATATCGATGTTCTCCCTCACAGGTCATTCCCCTTTGACTATTGGGCCTCTAAACTGGATGCCTGGCCTGAATTGGCACAATATGCCTTACAGGAGCTCGCTTGCCCTGCTGCTAGTGTGTTATCTGAAAGAGTCTTCAGTGCTGCTGGATCAATCCTGACAGAAAAAAGGACCCGTCTGTCGACCCAAAATGTTGATGATCTAACCTTCATTAAAATGAACCATGCATGGGTTTCAAAGGATTTTGTCCCACCTTCCCCTGATGACACATAGGTTACCAGAAAAGTGCCTCGGTTTTTTCCTCCTCTTCCTCGGACTTGCCCAATTATGCCCTTTGCAGCAGCTGAATGTCCAGCCAACACATCTACATATGCCAAATTTTAAACCTCCCTAACTGGGCTGCCCACCTCTCCCCCAATGGCTGGGGTCAAGACCTGGCAAACCCGTGCAAGTGCCGTTGCTCTGAACAGGTGGATGGGCCCACTGATGGCTGACGGCAATGGCACAGGGCCCCTCATAGTACAATACAGTGTCTCATACGGTGGGAGAGCCCACTCGCCGTCAGACACACCAGCGTACTATGAGGGGCCCTGTGCCAGTACCGTCGACCACGACTGTGCCCCCCCTGCTTGGTCATGGCCACAGCACTTGCAAGTTGCAATACTTACCTCCCTGCTCCACTGATGTGTAGTCTGGGCAGTTAAATCCTTCACAGGGATGGCCACTAGAAATTTGGTGTATTGATCAATGATGGTTAAGATGTAGCTATGGCCTGTCCTGCTTGCCTCTACCTTCAGATGATCAATGGCTACCATTTGAAATGGATGTCAACTTACAAGCGGATTCAGTGGTGGTTTTTGATCACCTTTCACAGTTGTGATAGTCACAGATGTGTGACATTCCTGCCACCATTTTTCAATGTCTCCTCTCATGCCAATCCAATAGAATCGCCTACGGCCTGTGGCTTCTGTCTTTTGCACTCCAAAATGACCAGGCACATCATGATAGGCAGTGAGGACCATGGGTACATCTCTACCTGTGATCACAATTTGATGGAGACAAGTAACGGTGATGTGATCCACGCTACTGCGATAAAGCAATCCTTTCTTCGCAAAGAACCTTTTTCGCTTTCTCCGCAGACAGTAATTGAGGGTCTGCATCGTCTCTGCAACATCTACCGGGAGGTTTTCCCGCAATGAGTAATTCCAAAATTTCTGCTAACACTCGACTTTGCGTCTATACTTGTATCCATGTAGTTTCCAGTAGAGGAGAATCTTGACTGGCTTACTGAGATTGAAATATATACGAAGATTTAAAAGTACCACAACACTGTATACTGGTGTACGCTATGAATACCTTTCCCTTTTTCTACTTTTTTAATTCCAGTGTAATACATAGTGAGCCTGTGAGTGTCTGTGTCTGACTCCGGAAGTATAGACAGAAATTTAACCCTAGACTGGACACACCTGGTATGTGCTGATACAGTACCTTGTTTTAAAAATTTGTATTAAGGTATCATCTGTAGGATAACCAACTATGGGGGGGACCCTCTTCTTGCCACAGACAAACACGAGACTGAGACAGAGTTTGTATTGAACAGGTTCGTTTTTAGTGCCCATCCTTCTGTCAATAACAGCAATTCTCCACAGCCGTTTCATATTTCTCTGTACACAGGCCCTGGTTCCTTCACTTCCTTTGTAACTATAATCGTGGCGTCCTCTGTGGCTCTTCCACTGTGGCTGGCCTAGGCCCAACCACCACAGCGCTGCACCAGTCTGAGCACATCATCCGTATGATAGCCCCAGGCCGTCTTCGTCTGCGGCTACCATCCTCTGGCCTCCCCCCGTGTCTGCCTCAACTGTCAGTCCTCTCTGGAGCCTTTCCACTGTCTCCATTTCCTTAGCAGAACTTCCTCTTTACTGTGCTCCCTTCGCTGACACTTCCAGAACCTTCCCCCAGCCTTTTATACTTCCAGTTCTGGTAACTCCGCCCACCATCACCTAACAGTTTCTCTGACCAATGGCAGTTATTCAGTCCCACTCCTAGACTCTCCACTGCCCTCCAATGGGCAAGCTAAAACACTGCACTCCTAAATGGCCAGACACATCATCTCCCTGTGATCACAATTTGATGGAGACGAGTAATGATGATGTGATCCACGCTACTGCGATAAAGCAATCCTTTCTTCACAAAGAACCATTTTCGCTGTCTCCACAGACACAGTAATTGAGGGTCTGCATCGCCTCTGCAACATCTACCAGGAGGTTTTCTCGCGATGAGCAATTCCCAAATTTCGGCTAACACTCGACTTTCTGTCTGTACTTGTATCCATGTAGTTTCCAGTAGCGGAGAGTCTGGGCTGGCTTACTGAGAAATATATACGAAGATTTAAAAGTACCACAACACTGTATACTGTTGTACGCTTCGAATACCTTTCCTTTTTATACTTTTTAATTTCTGGTGTAATACATAGTGAGCCTGTGAGTGTCTGTGTCTGACTCCGGAAGTATAGATGGAAATTTACAATTACCCCTAGACTGGATACACCTGGTATGTGCTGATACAGTACCTTTGTTCAAAATTTTTTATTATGGCATCATCTAAAGTGAGTGAGTGTGTGGTTTACGCCTTCTATATATACGGTGAATTGGAGATACCAATTTTTACCCTATACTCGATACAGCTTGTATCTTGTTATACAGTACCTTTGTTCGACATTTATTATTACGGTCAAATCCATACTGAGTAAGTGTCTGAGAGTGACTACGGGACTATGTATATGGAGATTTCAATTGTACCCTTTAATATATATACTTGCTATCTTGTAATCCAGTACCTTTTTTACAACATTTTATATTATGGTCAAACCCAGACTGAGTGAGCGTCTGAGGGTGACTCCGGAAATATATACCGAGATTTCAAATTTGGCCAACACTGTATACAGCTGTACGCTTCTCATACAGTAACCTTTTTTGCTATTTAGATTCTGGTGTAATCCATAATGAGCCTGTGAACGTCTGTTTGTTACTCCGGAAATATATTTGGAGCTTTAAGATTACCCCAACACTGTATACAGCTGTACGCTTGTGTTACAGTACTCATTTACAGCTTTTCATATTCTTGTGTTATCCATACTGGGCCTGAGAGCGTTTGTGTCTGCCTCCTGAAATATATACGAAGATTCATAATGTTTACACTATAATATATATATCTAGTATCTCGTGATACTGTACCCTTTTTCAACTTTTTATTTTATTGTGTAATCCATACTGAGCCTGTGAGTGTCTGTGTATGACTCATGAAATATATATAGAGAGTTACTGTTATCCCTAGACTGTATAGAGCTGTATGCTTCTGATACAGTACCATATATCTGCTGGTATTTTGGGTCCATTTTCCAAAACATGAGGAAGTATGGTGGAAGAGGACACGGACGTGGGCATGGGGGGCCACCTGGTACTGATGGTGGTGGTGGTGCATCTGCTGGTAGTGCCAAAAACTCAATAGCAGCTAAGGCAGGAGGTGTTGAGCCAGCATCATGGTGTAGCTCTGGAAGGCCTGTAAGGCTCCCTTTTCTGGGAGTAGATAGACTGCTTTTAAAGCCGGAGTATCAGGAACTGTTTGTGGCTTACATTGCTGAAACAGTCTCCAGCTCTATCACCTCCTCTTCTGAAGTTGTAAAAAATGCAAGCACTGAGTCGTAACTGTCGGCTTCTGGTCAGGAGCAACCCCTTTCCTTGTGTCCTTCACCCACACAAAAAGTGAGGGATGTGGAAGCACACACCTCAGATTTCTCCATGGAGCTCTTTTCAAATACCATGCCTGGGTTAATTAAAAATAGGGCCCATCACGTACTGGAGCAATGTGAAAGGGGCAGATCAGACACTGGAGCAGTATCTAAGGGGAACATTATACACTGGAGCAATACAAATGGGGTCCATTATATATGGAGCATTATTGGAGCCCATCATACACTGGAGCATCATCCATGAGGCCCATCATGTACTGGAGCAATGTAAATGGGGCGGATCAGACACTGGAGCAGCATCTAACGGGCCCATTATACACTGGAGCATTACAAATGGGGCCCATTATATATGGAGCATTATTGGAGCCCATCATACACTGGAGCATCATCTATGTATCCATGAGGCCCATCATGTACTGGAGCAATGTAAATGGGGCAGATCAGACACTGGAGCAGCATCTAAGAGGCACATTATACACTGGAGCATTACAAATGGGGCCCATTATATATGGAGCATTATGTGGAGCTCATCAGATACTGTATGGAACATTATATGTGACTAATTATTTGGTATGGAGAAATATATGGGGCTCATTATTCTGTATGGCGCACAATGTGGTGGCCCTAACACTGTATGGAGTAATATACTGACCTGTTTTTGAGCTATTGTACAATTTAAAATAGATCAGTCATGTCATGTATCATTGTACTATACCTATATTTCTGTGGCGTATCGGAGCATCATGAGTTGTGGTATGTGTTAAAGGGGCGCACTGACACTCTTTGGCCCAGGGCACACGAAAACCTGGAGCTAGCCCAACCCCCCCACAACTTTAGCCAAATAACCCCCAGTTTTCAAAGCGTAACTATTATTAGGAAGTAAATTAATGTTGTCAAGCTTCAGTTATAAGAATTGATGTTTTTGGAATTGAAATAGGCAGTGTAGGTGTGTTTACTGTCCTCCACTCCCTGCCGACTTTGCTTCCCCATTGACTTGCATTGGGTTTCGTGTTTCAGTCGGCTTCCGACTTTTCCCTATAGTCGGCCGATTTCGTTCGACCCGACTTTTGCGAAAGTCAGGTTTCATGAAACCCGACTCGACCCAAAAAAAGGTAAAGTCGCTCATCTCTACTCACCACACATCTAGATAAGTTCAGCTTCACAATCAGGCTCCAATAACAAACACTGCCCATTTGCACGAGTTTTGCTGTTGGTTGAATTAGGCAGCCATACTTCCTAACCTTTTATCACAAGGATTGTCATTCTGATCAGCTTTTTAGCAAATGAAATGTGTCACTCTGCTATATTGCCATGATTAATTGTTGCGTATTGTAGGAAGCAGGTTTGCTCCTCTAATACTGTAGCTTATACGGCAAAAAATATTAAGAATATACAGGACCAAAAGTTATGAGTCTGCTATGTTCAGATGGGAAATACTCCCATTTCCGCCACCTCAATCAGCAGCCATTAACATTCTGACTGCACACATACTGATACACAGCAGAGTGTTAGTCATGGGCGAATAAAGAGTGGGGGATTGTAACTATGATTTCACTTTATAATTCAAAGTGCCAGATGGCAAAAATACTTTTTGGAATAATTTGCAATTCACCTAGTAAGAGAACGATCTTGGCCTTACAATGCAGAAAAGACAGAACAATATGCTAAAAGATACATTTTGATGTTTCAGCTCAACATGCAATAAATCAAGAAATAGCTTGCAAGCTAAAGGAATAAATACATTGTAGATAGATAGATAGACAACTCAACATTGAAATTGCAACAGCAAAAGGAAAAAGGGGTGAAATTATGGAAATCACATAGGTAGATAGATAGATAGATAGATAGATAGATAGATAGATAGATAGATAGATAGATAGACAACTTAACATTGAGATTGCAACAGCAAGGATAAAATGGGTGAATTATGGAAATCAAAGGATCTATAGACATGTTAATAATATGCAAATAATAAAAAAATGGAAATAAAATATTCAAAACATCTCAATATATTTAATATTGAGCATGTGCATGAATACATGAAGTTACATGTTTTAGTTGTTTTCAATGAGTTTATTAATAGTTCTCAAGCAAAACCAAAAGACACACAGCAGTGGGAAGCTATATAATCATGGTGTCCAGCTCATGTTGACACTGGCCATTTTACAGACAAAACCTAAAATAGAAAAAATGTGAAGATATACCCTGCTATTAGTAAGTAAAAAGCAATTGTTTTTTATAGGTTTTATTAATAGTTCTCAGTGGAATATTCTGATAGGCTGAATGCACTTAGGCACACAAATCACCAAGAGACTCTGCTGGCAGCTCCCTTTGCAAGTGCCAACCAATAATGATTCAGATGTGCGTGATGGGAGGCATGTCCAGAGATGCTGCAGGCAAGTGTAGAACATTTTGGTCATGCAGGCTGCTCACAGTAGTGCAAGCAACATGCAGCCTGGCATTGTTGTGCTGAAAAACTGTCTGTTCATGGGACACTTTGGAGAAATTATTGTTTCCATGATCGATCCATTCTGTAGTGCAAATGAAATTAGATGTCACATATTCCTCTAATCTTCATTCCAGACACATTAGCAGCTCGGCATTACATGTATTTGGTCATAGAATCAGTGGTATGGCCAGTTCTCTAAAGGGACTCAGCAGTTGCTTTTCAATAATGTAATGACAGGCTGCATATTTCTTGTGATGCTGTGAGCAGCCTGCACCGCCTAAGTGTGCTACCATAGCTGGCAGCAACTTCGGACTTATCTTCCATTGTGCACATTGAGATGTCATTGATCGATGATTGGAGAGGGGCTACCATGGTGCTCATACTTGATACTAAATAAATTGAGTTGTTTTCTAAATTTTGTTTCCATTATTTCATCACTTTCATACTATTAAGATGACTATTAATCCTGTGATTTCCATAAATTCTGTGACTTTTCCTTCTGATGTTGCAATGTCAATTTTAAGGCGTGTAGATAGAGAGTTTAAAGAAAACCCGTTGGCACGATTTTATAATATAAAGTAAAGACATGGGTGTAATAGCGCTGTAACACAGATTACAATGCTTCCATTTGGTGAAGAAATCCGCTTTGTTGTTCATCAGCAATCGCCATTTGAAGTTTTCTGCTAATTAGATTTTGGTGTATAAGGGCCGGTCTGTACACTGGGTCTTCTCCTCCAATCCCCTCTACCTGCCTCCGGTCTGTGAATGACCTGCCTCAACTGTATGAAATCTCAGCAGTGAACTGTCGTGCACAGGCTGGAGGAAAGCAGAGGGGTCTGGGAATCACAGTCAGGGAGGAGAAGACCCAGTGCACAACCCAGCCCCTGTACACCAAAATCTAATTAGCATAAAACTTTAAAAGGTGATTAAAGAAGAAAGTGAATTTCATCAGCAAAGGTATCAATATATTCAATATTGCAACGCCATGTCTTTACTTTATATTACAAAATTGTGCTGACAGGTTCTTTTTAATGATGTTTGGAGCGAGAGGTGGATTTGCTATGTCAGTGAGCATTGTATGGGTTGGTGAAATTGGTTTTGAAAATGTTAATTCTGAGTTTTATATAAGGGTGATATCACTTGCTGGAATAAACTCATCTCATCTTATTGTAGCTAAGTGCAAATCATTTCATCTCAAGCTTCCACATCAAGAGTCATTTTTATATTTCTAGATTCTTTCCAGAAAGGATAAAAGACACACTGGGTGGTTAAGACACAGCTTCATTCATTCTGGGCAATTGAAATTGAAAAACTTCTTTAATGGAAATAATAATAATAATAATAATCTCAATGCACTCTTCCTAATATTACACTCTGTGAACATTTGATCTCGTGACCTCAGCTCTGACTGATCTCCCATTTCAGAGTACACGTCTGAGTGGTCTTTATCATGAAGATGGCCAGCACATCTTGGTTTGATACACAGCAGATAACCAATGATCCCTTTCAGTGGGAAATGAACCCTACCCCCAAGATATATTATTGTTAAAGAATACAAAAGCTTAACTAATGAACTTCTAAGATGAACTTGGAATGACCTGCAAGACAAAAGCTGTGAGCACGTTACCGAGAGAGAGACATTGAATAGGACGTTCAGTTGGCTGGAATGGGCACTGGAAACGAGAGTTTGGTGACTGCAGGAACAGATGCTGAGTTATAAAGCGAAACGTGACATGTTCACAGAGCACAGCCTAATCTAATCAGAAACCATTGAATCCACAATAGCTTTCTTTAAATGAAGGGGGTAACATAATACAGAGGACTAAACTGAAAAAGAATTATCTTAGGATGAAAAATGGCCGCACACTGAATCCTGATCATCTTTCTTATTGCATTACAGACTGTAACTGGATGTATAGTTCCACTTAGCGACCTATGAAACCTAAACTTCAAGTTAAAAAATACAGAATGAAGACATGTAGCTTTGTTCTTTTAAAGGCTTTTGGCTGACATCTTTCTCTATCAGCGAGTGGATGAATTATTTTGTATGAACATTTAATAAACACAATAAATATTTGAAATTTCAGCCTTTAGCAAGCTTTATCTGATAAATCACTGGGCTGGAGAAATGATATTAAACTTGTGAAATAGATCCGTAGCTACAGCTTGTGAAGGTTTATTGTTTTTATCTATTGCATTCATAACGTAAAAATTCATATAAAAAAAAAAAAAGGAAATCAAACTCTATGCTCCTGCAAGGGCTCATTGTAGCAAAAGATCTGACAGTATCCAGAAAATGCCTTGTTTAAACTATCCTTGCTGTCATTGCACCTAAAGAGGACGGTAGGAATGATTATACCATTGTTCTGAGCAGAGTTATTACACTCATATTTTTATGCCTCGCTCTAAAGCTAAGTAAACCCATTTAGCATTAAAATATATAGAAAGTGTCACAGTAATTAAATAAGCATCAGATCGTTTATCAGAAGCAGGAGAAAAAAATGAATTTAATGCTAATTTGTCAGCATTTGCGATTTTCACTGTATGGTCATTTTTCTCCCCTACGCATGGCTGTACCCTTAAGGTACTGTATTATTCTGGAACATAATGTGAAATTTAATATAATGCGGCCTTGTGATTTATAGTGTGCTGGCTATTCTGTTTGACATTACTACTGTTCTAAACATATAGTGACTTCAGGGCTTTATGCTCACAGCTCAGGCAGTTTTATATGTACCAAAGTAACAAAAATCTCACGGACATTTATTTTTCCAGTACAAATATTCATGTTAACAATGTTCACAATTTTTTTTTACTCTGCATACATGAAACATAGACAGAGAAAAAACATGGATTTGGCAAAGAGACTTTTAGACTTTTATCTTCATTTTACAGACCCCAGGAATTCTGAGGCTATACTGACCAAACACCTGAGAGCGAAGGCTGCGTGAACTCATTTTCTGGTCTGCCTCTGGTCTCTGGTGAGGGAGCTGGTTGTGCTGACAGAGGAGTTTTGAGTTCTCTTTCCGGGCTCCCTCTGGTGGTGGCAGGAGGTAGTGAAGCTGATCTAATTAACAGAGACCTGCCACCTGATAATGAGGAAGAGGATTGGACATCTGCAGTCTCAGACTGGATTTAAGACAGTCGACTCCCTATTTCCATGCTGGTGATTTTTTCCTGCCTCCTGAGGTCTTAGTTTCCAGCTCAGTTCCTGCCTTCAAGCTAAGTGTTCTCTGCTAATGTTCACATTTGATTTGGTTTGGTCTATTCAGTTTTTTGTGTGGTCAGCCAGCCCCGGCTGGGGCTGTGCGAATTTCCATTCTTATGTCACTGTATGTGCCAGTTTGTTTTTTGTCCCTTATTAGATTGGCCTCTTTTTGCTCTGTTCCCAGAATATGCCAGAGTGCTGATATAGTGGGAGAAGTCTAGTGACTTCAGGGTATTTTTTGCGATCAGAAGTGTTGGATATTTTTGCAGGGTTTTTTGGCGTGATTGCAGACAGTATCTTTCCTTTCCTGTCCTTTCTAGCTAGTGTGGGCCCCATCGTTTGCTCAGCCTATTTTCCTACCTGTGTTCGTGTTTTCATCTTGTCTCACCGTCAATACATGTGCGGGGGCTGTCCATTGCTTTGGGGTCTGCTCTGGGACAGTTTTAGATTTCCCCTTTTCTTGCTTTAGGCTTATTTAGTCGTCCGGCTGTGACAAGGCATCTAGAATCATCGTAGGTACGCTCCACAGCTGCTGTTAGTTGTGTGGTTAGGATCAGGGGTCTGCAATCTGCGTAGTTACCAACCTCTCTGGTTTTCTGTGACTTGGCTTTGTCTTGTTTTCCTCCTCGGTGACCCATTCATAACAGAAGGCTTTCTTCATCACCTTATACTGGACTCAGTGCTCAATGTCAGAACATTTTGCCTGGTGCAAAATGACAAATGATCATTAATCATGATGATGTCAAGCAGAAGCTGCAAAGGAAAATAAAATGTTAGGGTGTATAAGAAGAAAGGTAAGCTCCATATATGGTATAACCTATTTATAAAACACTTGTAAGGCCACATCTAGAATACGGGATCCAGTTTTGGCCTCCAGATTTTAAAAAGAATACTCGAAGGTTAGTCATTTCAAAGACGGAAACTAGATTATTACAAGGGATGGTAGGCCTCTCATAGTATGAAATGTTGGAAAAGCTGTTGTTGTTTGGATTAGAAAAAAGATGGCTCAAAGGAGATCTGATTTATGTTTAAATATATGTGTGGTCAGTACAAAGGACTGGCACATGACTTATTATTTCCATAGACCTTAAAAAGGACTAGAGCGCACTCACTACAGTGGAAGACAAGCAATTCCAGCAGATAAATATAAAAGGGTTCTTTACAGTTAGAGCAGTCAGGCTGTCGAATGCTCTACCTCAAGATTTATTAATTGCAGACACTATAACAGCTTTCAATAAAGGATGGATGCTTTTATCACAACAAATGGCATTGTGGGTCATACATAATCTAGCAATAGACAATGTATAACTGGTGGAGAAAGGTTGAACTTGACGGACCTAAGTCAGTTTTCAAGTTTTGTAACTGGGATCTTCACTAGCTTACAAAATATTATGTCATAAGGAGTTTGGAAGTTGGGGCCCACTGTACCACATACAGTATTTGACATTTCATATGATATCTATACCATGGACTTTATTACACCTGAAAGTGTTAGGGCTCATTCACACATCCGTGATTTTTCTCATATGCAAATAACAGTCCGAGTCTCTTCAGTGCTTTTGATCAGAGTCTCATCAGAGTTTGTTTAGTGCTTATTTTTATCGGAGTTTCATCATTATTACTTAGATTAAAAAAAATGATGACAATTTTCAAGTTTCTCCTACAATACAGTACATGAAAAATGAACATCACATGGATGGCATCCTAATGCTGTCCTATTTTTCACAGTTCTATTGACTTGTATTCTCTAAATTGATCCTAGACTCGCATCAATATTGGACAAGTGTCCGTGCCTTTGTGTAAATTACTGAGTTCAAGGAAAAAGAGAATATGTAAACTACAACAAGGAAGAACATACCATTGGTACAGCTTTTACAGCCGCATAGAACCCAAGTGTTAAGGGGCCCATTTCCATCTACAAAGAAGGTAGAATTGCGCAGTGTGATAAGTTATTGGACTGCAAAGAGCCCCGTTACTGTTATTCTGCAGGGGCCTTCTTTTGTCAGTGCCCACCCCTGAGTCAAAGCTCCCAACCATGCCGGATCCAACTGGGCTTTCCCGATTTGAGGGAGGTGTTCTAACTTCCACTCACTTCGTGCTATGTATGTCCTCTCCCTTTCCATCTTCATTGCTTGGTAGCTCCAGTAGCTCCTCCTCCTCAGGGGGTAGGGCTGGAATCTATTTGCTCTGCTCATGTAATAAACAATTCTTTCTTCTTGAGATCAGATCTCACCAGAATTCAAACCCACAACTTGTATCATTGTAGGCAGTAGCAAAAACCAAAGGCCAAGGTCTGCACTGACAAGTACAGGAGAATGTTCTATACTAGAATGTGTTTGTAGGCTCTGAAATTACAGATAGATTGCACTGATATATAAAGATACATCTGTATATATGAGTATATTTATGTGTATCTGTATTATAGAGGAAAAGAAAAAGTCAGACTTTTTTGTCATCCTATAAAATTTCAAAAAAATATTGAAAAACAATTAGAATAATTACATTTTTAATGCACTTAAAAAAAAAGCAAAAACAGACATATTTTTAGTACCCCTTATTAGAGTTGAGCGAAACAGGTCGGCCAGATTCATAAGTCGCCGACTTATGCCAAAGTCGGGTATCACAGACAAATACATGCTGACTATCTGTGTGTAACTCCGGAAATAAATACGGAGATGTAAATTTTCCCCTACACCGTATACAGCTTAACGCTCCTCATACAGTACCATATATCTGCTGGCATTTTTGGTACATTTTCCCAAACATGAGGAAGTATGGTGGAAGAGGCCACGGACGTGGGCAAGGGGGGCCAGCTGGTACTGATGGTGGTGGTGGTGCATCTGCTGGTAGTGCCAAAAGCACAATAGCACCTAAGGTAGGAGGTGTTGAGCCTGCGTCATCGTCTGGCTCCAGAAGGCCTGGAAGGCTCCCTTTTCTGGGAGTAGGTAAACAGCTTTTAAAGCCAGAGCATCAGGAGCAGGTTTTGGCTTACATTGCCAAAACAGCCTCCAGCTCTATCGTCTCATCTTCTGAAGTTTCAAAACTGCAAGCACTGAGTCGTCAGTGCAGGCCCCTGGTCAGGAACAACACCTTTCCTTGTGTCCCTCACCCCCACCAAAAGTGAAGGATGCGGCAGGCCACACTTCAGATTACTCCCTGGAGCTCTTTTCCCATACCATGCCTAAGTTATCAAGTGAAATCCTGAATTCCCCAGTCCAAGATGAATATAACATGGAGTGCACTGATGCACAGCCAGTGCTATATGATTCTGCTGGTACATTCACCCAGAGCACTGCATTGCCCTCGCAGTCTACTGAGCCAGGGTCTGACCCTGATGAAACCCAGGTGCCCCTTCCTGCATACTATACCAACTTACACGGTGACACAGAGGAAGGTGCAGATGCAGATGAAATTGAAGAGGAGGTGATGGATGACCCAGTTGTTGACCTGGATTGGCATCCATTGGGGGAATAAGATGCCGCTGGCAATAGCTCAGAAGAGGAGGAGGATCTGCAGCAGGCATCGACATCGCAGCTGCGGTTATCTGGCAGGCCCGTAGCAGTCCAAAAACATGTTAAAAAAACAAAAAGAGTTGCAGAACAGCTTGGCCAGACGGTCAAATTAGCACAACGTGAAAGCCCTGAAAATTCTTCCCATAGTAGGAAGAGTGCAGGTGTGGCAGTTTTTTTACCAAAATCCTATTGATGAGGCAAAGGTTATCTGTAAGAAGTGCAGAAGGACCTTTAGCCGAGGGAAAAATCTCCAAAATTTGAATATCAGTTGCATGCTTAGACATGTAAACACCATGCACTTGCAAGCGTGGACGGACTACAAATCCTCAGGTAGCACACGTACACCTGCTCCGACTGAAGGTAGCCAGCAACGCTACATCACTTCCCCCACTGTAAGCCCACCGGATAGCACACCACCTGCAAGAAATGTTGAGGTGTCGTCGCAAGGCCAAAGCAGTCAGGGAATCACAATGTTTTTCCAACGAAAGAATGCATCTAGGCCATCACCACCACATCACCAACCCCCTCTCAGTCTGCCATGTCCACCGCTAGTTCCACCATATGCAACTCTCAAGTCCAGCTCACCCTAGCAGAGAATCTGAGTAGGACAAGAAAGTACTCATCTTCTCATCTGCGTACACTGGCTTTGAACGCCAACATTGCCAAACTGATCTCATTACAGATGATGCCCTTCCGTTTGGTTGAAAGTGCAGCGTTCCTAGAGCTCATGGCCTACGCTGTCCCACGCCATCACCCACCCAGTCGGCACTTCTTTTATAGAAAAGCCATCCCTGCCCTCCACCTGCATGTGAAAGACCGCATTGTCCATGTGTGACACCCCAGAGTCCGGTTGTCACAGTGACATTACCTCCCTCTAATGGGTAAAGTCATGCTTGGAGGCAGAAAGGGACCCCCATGCCAGGCAGCATAGATTTAATCACAAATTCCTGCTGCAGGTCAGAAAAGGCGAGTCAGCTAGAAGTCAGCTGAGGGGGTTGTCATGGAAGCAAAACAGCTGTGAGCTGTGAGGAAAAATGACAGTTTAAACGTGAGGACGTGAGGTAAAAAGAGATCTTTCTGGAAGATCCTGTCAGATGAAGACAGGGAGCTGATCTGTGAAGAGGGAAAGGACAAGAGCAGAAACTGAGAGACTCTAGGGAAGCTAAAATACTGCATATAGTAGACCCCTGAGTGAAGCGCTAATAAAGAGAAAAAGGACATCAGAGTCCTAGGCTGACAGGAACTGTAAGTCCTGATAGCCGAATCTGAAAGTACAGGGGATTGTAAATTCCTGTGCACATTAATCACCTGAGGGCATGGCAGCAGATAAGGAGCCCGGGGCCGACGGTGAAGAGAACGGTACCCGTGGAATAGGCTCACGCTGACAGCCGTACCTGTTAGTTAAACCATCACGAATAGAGGGTCACAGCATAGTTATATACAACGGAGCCCCACACACAAAGCGCGGAAAGGAAGGTCCTATATCCCCACCTGGCAAGGTGGATCCCCTGAATGCCTCCAGGCGAGCCGGACTCATTCCATCATCTGTATGTGGTACCCCGGACGGCAACCTATTACCAGTAAAAGGTAAAGAAACTGCACCTCTCTGTGTCTTTCTCTCAATTATCTGCACCCCAACGTTTACAGCCATTTTTACTATTTATTTAACATCTTTGCCCTGGGACTACAGCCCTACCTGTGGAGGGCTACAACATCATAGCTGCGCCCAACATCCATCCCAGAGAAGCAACACCGCAGCGCTGGTCACCTCTGACTAGAATACCAGAGGTGGCATCACGTATTTCACCATCTAATAACTTTATTCTCATTTTTTACCACACAACTTTCCCCTATTTTATTACTGGACGCCTCTGGGCCAAGGACTGGGTCACCACCGCCGTGACACCGTCTCCCATGGAAGTCGACGGGCCCGGTAGCAAGTACCCCCAGGACCCGCGGGGCGCTCCACATACACTCAAACAATCAGTGAGTGGAAAGGTGCACCTCACAACAGATGCATGGGCCAGTAGGCATGGCCAGGGCCGTTACGTGTCCATCACTGTGCACTGGGTGAATGTGGTGGATGCAGGGTCCACAGGGGACAGCGGTGGTGGGACAGTTCTGCCTAGCCCATGGTATAGGCAACAGTTGGCTGTAGGTGTTCGACCCTCCACCGCCTCCTCCTCCAGAAGTAAAAGCTCGTCGACAGAGCGCAGTCACACGAGCACTCCATCCGCAGCTGCCAGTGTTGCACACGAGGTGTCCCACTGTCAAACAGCTAGTGGTAAGCGGCAGCAGGCTGTTTTAAAGATGATGTCTTTGGGCGACAACAGACACACCGCGGAGGTACTGGCCAACTACTTGCAGCAAGAAACTGAGTCAAAGCTAGGCAGTCTACATCTTGAGCCAGGCAAGGTAGTCAGTGATAACGGACGTAATTTTGTGGCGGCCATAGCGCTTTCAAAACTCAGACACATACCTTGCCTGGCTCACACCTTGAACCTGGTGGTACAGTGCTTCATAAATAATTATCCGGAGTTACCAGCCCTGCTCCATAATGTGTGAAGACTGTGCTCGCACATCTATCGCTGGCCCGTAGACTCAGTCATATGCAGAAGCTGCAGCGATCGCTCCACCTCCCCAAGCACCACCTAATCATAGACGTTGCAACAAGGTGGAACTCCACCCTGCACATGGCTGAGAGGCTGTGCGAACAGAGGCAGGCTGTAATGCATTTGTGGGAGGATACATGGGCAGGCAGTTTGAGGGCAGACATTGAGTTGTCAGGTGTGCAGTGGTCAAAGCTAAAAGAGCTCTGTAAAGTCCTTCAGTGGTTTGAGGAATGCACACTGCTGGTTAGCGCAGACGATGCCATCATAAGCATGAGCATCCCACTTATGCGTCTGCTCATGCAAACTTTGACGCACATTAAGGATCAGGCGTCTGCAGCAGAGGAGGAGGAGGAGGGAAGCCTTGTTGACAGTCAGGCATTGTCTGCTCAGGGAACTGTCCAGGATGAGGTGGGGGAAGAAGAGGAAGAGGAGGAGGATGAGGGGAATGATTATTTTGGGGAGGAGGATGCTTCTCAGGGGGCAAGAGAAAATGTTGGCTCGCCAAGGTCAAGTACAGGGTTTGTGCGTGACTGGAGGGATGTGGATTTGGCAGAAAGTGCTCCTCCACCCACCACTGGCAGTGCATCATTGACACCTGGAACATTGGCCCACATGTGTGATTATCTCTTGAGGATCCTAAAAAGGGACCCCCCGCATTACCAAAATTATGAAGGATGATGACTACTGGTTGACCAGCATCCTCGATCCATGCTAGTAAGGCAAATTACAGAACATCATGCCACCGGAGAACCTAGAGCTAATATTGGCGAACAAACAAGCAACTCTGGTAAACCATTTGTTAGAGGCATTCCCAGCACACAGCAGCGGTGCAGGTTCTACCATGAGCCGTACCGGGCAACATGGAAGAGGTGTTCGTGGTACACACAGCTGAAGTGGCGTTGGAGACAGGGGTTTCATGACCATGTTGTGGACTGATTTCTCGAGTACTGCTCACACGACTGGTAATACTGAATCGACTGCAACAGACAGGAGACAGCAGTTGTCAACTATGGTTCAAAATTACCTCTCCTCCCCTATTGATGTTCTCCTTCACAGTTCATTTCCCTTTGACTACTGGGCTTGTAAACTGGACACCTGGTCTGAATTGGCACAATATGCCTTACAGGAGCTCGCTTGCCCTGCTGGTAGTGTGCTATCAGAAAGAGTCTTCAGTGCTGCTGGATCAATCCTGACAGAAAGAAGGACCCGGCTGTCGACCCATAATGTAGGTGATCTCACCTTCATTAAAATGAACCATGACTGGGTTTCAAAGGATTTTGTACCACCTTCCCCTGATGACACATAGGTTGCCAGCAAAATGGCTCGCTTTGTCCTCCTCTTCCTCCGACTTCTCCAATTCCTCCATTTGCAGCTGCTGAATGTCCAGCCTTCACCTCAACATATGCCAGTTTTTCCACCTCCCTAACTGGGCTGTACCCCCCCCACAACTTTAGCCAAATAACCTCCAGCTTTCAATGCGCTACTATTATTATAAATTTAATTAAGGTTGACAAGCTTAAGTAATAAGAATTGATGTCGTTGCCATTGAAATGGGCACTGTAGGTGTGTTTACTGTCCTCCACTCACTGCCGACTTTTATTCCCCATTGACTTGCATTTCGGTCGGGTTTCGGTCGGAACACCGACTTTTGCTGATAGTCGGCCGATTTCATTCGACTCGACTTTTGGTAAAGTCGGGTGGTCCGAAACCCGACTCGACCCTCTCGGAGGCAAAGTCGCTCATCTCTACCCCTAATATTGTAACAACTCATACAATACAATGAACATATTATGTACAGTGATTGGTAAATGTAAAAAATGGCAGCATTAATTCTTTCTCAATTAAACCCATAAAAAAATGAAATGTAGTACAAATGTAATGCACACACCACACTACATATTAACAATCTTCTCTGATCATCTCTGCTACTTTTCTTTTATGCATTTCCACTTTATTTGATGTGTTATTGGTGCAGATGTGGATCTGTGGTTTTTATGGCATTTTCAAAGTTTAAAAAAAAACTTTTTCTACACTTAAATATGCAACAGCATTGTTTTACATGATTTTTTTTTCAGGCACCTTATAGAAGCATATAGAGAAAAAATGAGCATAAACTGCACAGTTCAACGTCGTCTTTAGCAAACACTGTGGTAAGGAATTTTCATGAAATCAAATCCGCTTTGCTTGGACATTTCGCCCATGTTCATAGGTAGCGTAAATGCTGTGTTGTTACTGCTGCATTTTTTTTGTCAAGAAATTCTGCTGTATTTAAATGTCCAAGCAAATCAGATATGATTTTATGAAAATTGCTGCGCAATGTGCATCTAAAGGTGCTGTGGAACTGTGCTGTTTTCGTGCTTCTTTCTTTATAGGTTTCTATGGGGAGCCTGAAAAAAATGCATGCTGCTTAAGTACAGAATCAAAGCTTTTTTGTATTATAAAAAAACACATTAAAAATGCTGCTACAAATCTGCTCTAAAAATGCATCAAATAATGGGAATGCCGGTCCTCCATTTTTTCTTTTGAGTTCTCCCTTATTTTCTCTTTCATTTTCCTTTTCCATCTCCCTCCCTTCCTCCTATAAGCCCTTTTTTCTTCCCCATATTTATGGTACCTTATTTAAAAATGTTCTAAATATTATTTGAAAGAAAAAAATGCATCAAATAAATGGGAAGACACATGAAAAAATGCAGCAGAAGTGCAATCAGAGAAGATGGTTACTGCGTAGTATGGTACAGAAACCTTGAGAAAAAAGCCCCACAGCATGTGAACACTGCCTCACAGTCACAAAAAGAAGACCTCATATTGCGATGTAAAACTGAAAATGTTGTAAAGTGGTCAGGGCTGGCAGAAAATTGGGGGTCCTGGTTAGATGTGTGTGCTGCTGTTACCTTGACGATATGTCTCTGCAGACTGCATGCTACCGCTTGACATGGCAAACCAGGTTCAGATCAGGTAGGTATGAATAAGGGAGACCGATGTCCAAAAATAAACATTTCTTTACTGAACAGCAATTTGATGAAAAGTATCAGAAAACAGACACATACTTTTAGGGCATGTTTCCACGGTCAGTATTGGCAGCGCTTTGGACGCAGCTCCATCCAAAGTGCTGCCAGCTTTTGTACGCACTGTGATTCCGCATGTGTTCATTGAATAGACATGCTGCTGTAGGGAAGAGAGCCCTGGAAAAAGGGCCCGTCGTGTGTCCGGGCCGGAACTAGGGGGGCTGTCATCCAGGTTCCCAGGAGATACCTTCCCGGGGGAAAGAATAGCAGGCCAGGACCGACAGTCAGTCAGGAAATGTGGGGGCGGGACAAAGAAAAGGGGTGGGGCGACTACAAAATGAGCGGTAGAGACCAGCCAGAGAGACTCGGCGGAGAGAGAGACATGGGAGACAAGAGACTGGAGGGAGGAACATAAGTGGTTTCCCAGAGCGAGAGTGAGTCAGCGTTCTCAAGACAAGGGAGATTGAGGCTCACCTGACCAGGAGGGATGATGGTGCAGAGCAGCACAAGGAGGAGACCTAGTGAGACCTGCGGCCTGTACAGCGAGACTCACGGCTGTCACTGCCCCGCTCCATACTGCGGCTGCGACCTGTATGGCAAGACCCATGGCCGCCACTGCTCCGCTCCATACCATGGCTGCGGCCTGTACAGCGCGACCCACGGCCGCCACTGCCCTGCTCCATACCTTTGCTGCGGCCTGTACAGTAAGATCCGCGGTCACCACTGCCCCTCTCCATACCGCGGCTGCTGCCTGTACAGTGCGACCTGCGGCCACCACTGTCACGCTCCATACCAAGGCTGCGGCCAGAACACCCTGACCTGCGGCTGCCTCTGCCTCACCGCCCGATGAGGCAACTCTGGTGGAGGAGAACCAGCCTGGGGCCTGTATCATTCCCCCAGCACCAAGGCGTGAGAATGCCCGAAGAATGTGACAATTCTTCAATGGCTGGACCCAGCGGCTGAGACGCCAATCAGACATCTCACGGACTACAACTCTGCAGGACATCAGAGATCGATAAGTGACATTTCATTTGCGTTTATAGCTAATCCAAGGACTCGTAGCTGGCCATAGCATGGCCATATAGTTACCATCCCTCACCGTATTGTTTAGCATTTTGTTACCTGTGTGTTTGTATCTGGATTCCCTGCGTGGAAAAACTGTTGTTAGCTTTCCTCTTTTTTCCTCTTGTTAGCTCGTCACTGCACCCTGCGTAGCTGTGAATACCACATTGCGGTCTAGAAAGACGCTCCGCATGTCCGGTTACGCAGGGATGCTGAAGGCGTCCCTGCACGCACAGAGGAGATGGGATTTCAAAAAATCCCCTCCACTATGCTGCAACATCTGGCCGCTGTGGATTGGACGCTGCAGCTGTACGCAGCATCCAATCTGAAGCGTTACTGACCGTGGAAACATACTCTTACAATTGCTTCATCTGCACAAGTCAGAGGCAGGAATTGCATGGTTAAACATGACAGTACATAACTTCCATTACATGTAACATCAGTCAAGCAAACCATTATGAGAGCCTTCATATTTCTGTGAGGACAGCACGGATCAAGATGTGTTGCTACCATCAGCTATTCTCAGCTGCCAGTTGATTTGTGAGAACCTCACTGGCTGAGTTACATCTGTAGGGGGTCGATGTAGACATCGTGGCAAGAAAAAGTTAGAGTGATCAGTGTTATATGATAATGTGTTTTGTTATATGTTTCATAAAGAGTTTTGCATTTTATCCTTATGGCCAGTTTGTGCCTCAGTTCTCCTGGAGACTCTCCCTCAAGGCTACTCCTAGGGATTGGGGAGGACTGTCAAATAAAGGAACCATCACAAAACACAGGGTTATAGTTTGCATTACATAGGGTAGAATACAGTTAACAGCTTGGGATTAGCCCATTAGTTGGGAGGGGTTAGAGCAGTTATTATGGTAAACACTTCCTGCTTTAACCCCTTAAGGACCAAGCGACTTTTGTAGGATAATGACCAGGCCTTAATTTTGAAATCTGACCACTGTCACTTTATATGGTTATAACTCTGGAACACTTAAACATATCCCACTGATTCTGAGATTGTTTTTTCATGACATACTGTAATTTATGATAGTAGTAAAATTTCTTCTAGATTTTTTGTGTTTATTTGTGAAAAAAATGTAAATTTTGCAAAAATTTTGAACATTTTACAATTTTCAAACTGTTAATTTTTATGTCCCTAAATCAGAGCATTATGTCACCCAAAATAGTTAATAAATAACATTTGCCACATGTCTACTTTACATCAGCACAATTTTTGAAACATTTTTTTTCCTTAGGAAGTTATAAGGGTTAAAATTTGACCAGCGATTTCTCATTTTTTCAACAAAATTTACAAAACCATTTTTTTAGGGACCACCTCACATTTGAAGTCACTTTGAGGAGTCAATATGACAGAAAAGTGACACCATTCTAAAACCTGCCCCCCCAAAGGTGCTCAAAACCGCATTCAAAAAATGTATTAACCCTTCAGGTGCTTCACAAGAATTAAAGCAATGTGGAAGGAAAAAATGAACATTCTACTTTTTATCACAAAAATTTTGCTTCTGACAATTTTTTTTTATTTTCCCAAGGGTATCAGGAGAAAATGAACCACAATGTTTGTTGTGCAATTTCTCCCCATGTGTGGAGGAAGACCACTCTTTAGGGCACGACAGGGCTCAGAAGGGACACCATTTGAGGTTTGGAATGTAAAATTGCACGGAATCGAGAGTGAATGCCATGTCGTGTTTGGAGAGCCCCTGGTGTACCTAAACAGTGGAAACCCCCACAAGTGACACCATTTTAGAACCTAGACCCACTGAGGAAGTTATTTAGATGTGTGGTGAGCACTTTGAACCCCCAAGTGCTTTACAGAAGTTAATAACGTAGAGCTGTGAAATTAAAAAATCATATTTTTACCACAAAAATTATCTTTTTGAGCCGAATTTTTTGTTTTCCCAAGGATGCAGGAGAAATTGGACACCCAAAGTTGTTGTGCAATTTGCTCAGAGTACGATGATAACCCATATGTGTGGGTAAACCGCTGTGATCACCTTACTGCGATCTTTGAAAGGCAGAATGAACAAATCCACGAAAGGTGAAGAATTGGTTTTATTTTTTGCACTGCTCCTCGTTCAGTATAAGTGATTAGGCGACTTTATTCTTCGAGTCGGTGCGATTACAGTAATACCAGATTTATATCCTTTTTTATGTTTAGCTTCTGTCACACACTAAAAGACGCTTTTTTTGTAAGAAGTTTTTGCATCGCCATATTTTGAGAGCTATAATTTTTCCATATTTCGGCACACAGAGTTATGTGAGGGCTTGTATTTTGCGGGACAAGGTGACTTTTTATTGGTACCATTTTCGGATATCTGACATTTTTTAATCGCTATCTATTCCGATTTTTGTGGCGGCAGAAGGATCAAAAACCATCAATTCAGGAACTGTCTTTTTTTTCTCCGTTCTGCGTGTGGTAAAATTGGTAAGGCAGCTTTATTCTTCTGGTTAGTACGATTGGAGCGATACCTAATTTACATAGTTTTTTATGTTTTGGCGTTTTTACACAATAAAAACTTAATTATTTTAGCATTGTTTTATTCTGAGAGCTATAACTTTTTTATTTTTCCGCTGATTGACCTGTATGGTAGCTTGTTTTTTTGCGGGACAAGATGGCGTTTTCAGTGATACTATTTTTATTTACATTTGTCTTTTTGATCGCATTTTGTTCCACTTTTTTTCAAGCGGTATGATAAAGGATAATTTGCTACTTTTTTGTGTTTTTTTATGGAGTTCATTGAAGGGGTTAACTAGTGTGACACATTTACAGATCAGATTTTTACAGACGAGGCGATACCAAATATGTGTACTTTTTGCATACAAATGTGTATTTATTAGTGGATTTATTATTATTATTATTATTTTTTAATATTTGTTTTTTACTTATTTTTTTAAGTTTTCTTTTTTACCTAGTCCTTTTATGGGACTTTCACTTTTTACACTTTGGTTGCAGGTATAATACATTGCACTGCACTAGCATTGCAGTGCATTATACCTACAGTCATATGTAAAAGTTTGGGCACCCCTATTAATGTTAACCTTTTTTCTTTATAACAATTTTGGTTTTTGCAACAGGTATTTCAGTTTCATATATCTAATAACTGATGGACTCAGTTATATTTCTGGATTCAAATGAGGTTTATTGTACTAACAGAAAATGTGCAATCTGCATTTAAACAAAATTTGACCGGTGCAAAAGTATGGGCACCCTTATCATTTTCTTGATTTGAACACTCCTAACTACTTTTTACTGACTTCCTGAAGCACTAAATTGGTTTTGTAACCTCATTGAGCTTTGAACTTCATAGCCAGGTGTATCAAATCATGAGAAAAGGTATTTAAAGTGGCCACTTGCAAGTAGTTCTCCTATTTGATTCTCCTATGAAGAGTGGCATCATGGGCTCCTCAAAACAACTCTCAAATGATCTGAAAACAAAGATTATTCAACATAGCTTTTCAGGGGAAGGATACAAAAAGTTGTCTCAGAGATTTAACCAGTCAGTTTCCACTGTGAGGAACATAGTAAGGAAATGGAAGAACACAGGTACAGTTCTTGTTAAGCCCAGAAGTGGCAGGCCAAGAATAATATCAGAAAGGCAGAGAAGAGGAATGGTGAGAACAGTCAAGGACAATCCACAGACCACCTCCAAAGACCTGCAGCATCATCTTGCTGCAGATGGTGTCACTGTGCATCGGTCAACAATACAGCGCACTTTGCACAAGGAGAAGCTGTATGGGAGAGTGATGCGAAAGAAGCCATTTGTGCAAGCACGCCACAAACAGAGTCACCTGAGGTATGCAAAAGCACATTTGGACAAGCCAGTTACATTTTGGAAGAAGGTCCTGTGAACTGATGAAACAAAGATTGAGTTGTTTGGTCATACAAAAAGGCGTTATGCATGCGCTGTATTGTTGACCGATGCACAGTGACACCATCTGCAGCAAGATAATGCTGCAGGTCTTTGGAGGTGGTCTGTGGATTGTCCTTGACTGTTCTCACCATTCTTCTTCTCTGCCTTTCTGATATTTTTCTTGGCCTGCCACTTCTGGGCTTAACAAGAACTGTACCTGTGTTCTTCCATTTCCTTACTATGTTCCTCACAGTGGAAACTGACTGGTTAAATCTCTGAGACAACTTTTTGTATCCTTCCCCTGAAAAGCTATTTTGAATAATCTTTGTTTTCAGATCATTTGAGAGTTGTTTTGAGGAGCCCATGATGCCACTCTTCATAGGAGAATCAAATAGGAGAGCTACTTGCAAGTGGCCACTTTAAATACCTTTTCTCATGATTTGATACACCTGGCTATGAAGTTCAAAGCTCAATGAGGTTACAAAACCAATTTAGTGCTTCAGGAAGTCAGTAAAAAGTAGTTAGGAGTGTTCAAATCAAGAAAATGACAAGGGTGCCCATACTTTTGCACCGGTCAAATTTTGTTTAAATGCAGATTGCACATTTTCTGTTAGTACAATAAACCTCATTTGAATCCAGAAATATAACTGAGTCCATCAGTTATTAGATATATGAAACTGAAATACCTGTTGCAAAAACCAAAATTGTTATAAAGAAAAAAGGTTAACATTAATAGGGGTGCCCAAACTTTTACATATGACTGTATATTGAAAGCTTCTGACACTATGCTGTGAGCATGGTCTCAGATGCTTTCCGTAGCTTGATGACTCGGGGGTCATCATGACAACCCCAGCTCACCACAACAACGATCGGGCCCAGTGATGATATTGCGGGGACGCCAATCTGAAGGGAGAGGGAGCTCCTGTCCCTCTGTCTTCCTCCTGAATGCTTCGATCACAGCAATTAAGGAGTTAACAGCCAGGGGTGGTGCGAACACAGCTCCTGGCTGATAGTGCAGAAGCTCAGTCACTGGCAGCGCTGAGCTACTGCACTGACCGGGTGGGAGGTGCTGATAATTCAGCATCGTCTGCGCGGTCATGCTGTGATCGGTCAGTCAAATTGACGGCATGGGTCCCTGCACCTGTTGCCAAACTTCTCAGCTGTCACAGACAGCTGTCAGTACTGTACTACCACTACATGCAGTGGTAGTATAAATGCATGATGGACACAGTCCGTCATGGTGCGGGAACTTACACCAGGCAATGACGGACTGTGTCCATCAATGGACGTTAAAGGTTTAAGTCAGTCAGACTCAGAGTGAGAGACTTAAAGTCAAGTTGAGAGTAAGGTACGAGTTGAATTCAGTCAGAGGAAGTGCTAGACAATGTCAGTGTTTGCAGGTTCCAAGACAGCTGATGCAGCTGAGGCAAAAATGTTCTGTCAGCGCAAGTCTCCAAATAGTATGAGGCACTTCTCAAGGTTTGTGAGGATGCTGGGACAGTTTTGGGTTTATGGCCCAGAAGATGAATTGTGTGTCATATCTCTGCTTCCCCTGAGTTGAAGATGTCAGTCAGGTCTCAGCAAAAGGAAATGATGGGGACCTCAGAGAAGCTGTACTGCCAGATAAAAGGTCCCTGGTGCTAACAATGAGTGTTAAGCCGGGGGAAGGTTGGAAGAATATAGGCAAACACCGATAGCACAAAGAACATCACCTAAACGCGACTCTGTCTTAATCTTTATGCTACAGCCATGTATAATTGAATTGCATAGTAAAGCTGAACCTGTTAAACCGGATCGAAGGTTTCCTGTCATGTCTGTAGTTGCATCCGGTCTCATGGACAGCGAGGTAACAAGGACTCAAGTGAATACTGAACGAACCCCAGAGCACATCCTACACCTGTCTAACTCCTGTTTAGAAGAGGGGTTTCAGAGCAAAGACAACTCAGTTCCAGGCCACAGCAACCAGCCTTGCACCCCACTTCCCATCAGTACGCCTCCTCACCATTGCTCTTAAAGTCCATTCGATGAGGACCACATGCTCCTTGCTGTGCCACTGCATCTTCATCTCCTGTAGGAGAACTTATATCTCAGTCTGACCATCTTCTTCTTGATAGCCCTCATGCCTGGCTACACTCTAGCTTCTAATCTAGTATAGATAACTATTAGAAGGTGACGGGGTGCTCACTGCTCTCCAGTCTGGAGCTCAGAGGAAAAATTAGAACATATTATAGAAAAAACCTCGGCACACAGTATTGCATGAATCCAATATTTATTCTTCCAGAAAAACACTTTTCGTTGGACCAAGATAATACAGACAAAAAAATATCGACGTTTCGGCTATTCAGCCTCTCTCAAGATTTTATCTGAATCAAGAAAATCAGAAATAACAATACATAAACAAAAAGAAAAAAAGGGGAGGGGAAATTTTCCAGTACATACTAAAATCGAAAAATATGCAAACAAAGTAAATAGCAAGACATGTGTGAATCTCATGTAGTATCAGGTCCTCAAAATATATATATATATATATATATACACATTCCATATAAATGATAGACATTCTTGCAGCATATTTCAGTCACGTTATATAATATGCAAAACACAAGCCGCGGAGACACCATCACATGTTTCTCAGCGCAAGCAAAGACTAGCCAGTTCTTTCCCCGGGAAGGAACAACCTTGGGAAGGGCAGTCTCCAATGAAGGAAACCACCTATGCCAAAACATGGTATCCATCCACAGACAGCTGTTTCGGGGTATTGCCCCTCATCAGTGTGGAGTAGGAAACTGGCCAGTAGGAGCAATGCCTAGTAGAAGACTGTGAAAAATGAGGATGAATTAACTCATGGAGATCAACATCCAACACTGCGGAGACAAAAGGAACAGCTGTCTGTGGATGGATACCATGTTTTGTATTCTCGCTCCTTTAATTTCTTAATTCTATCTCCACCTCTCCTGGTCAACGGTACCTGATCTATCACCTGATATCTTAATTGTGCCACTGAATGACCACAAGACAAAAAATGAGCTGGAATGGGTAATAATGTACGGCCACACCTAATAGTTGATTTGTGTTGCGAGATGCGATCCCGGATATGTTGGGTGGTTTCCCCAACATACCCGAGACCGCAAGGGCAGTTCACAAGATACACTTCGAAAGACGAATCGCAGGTGAAATATCCATTGATCGGATATCGTCGTCTGGTATGAGGATGCGAAAAAGTATCACCCTTGGTAATGTTAGAACATTGTAAACACCCCAAACAGGCAAACATCCCTTTTCGAGATGTGGTCAATGTTTTCTGTATCAGTTTCCTTTTGCTAGAGCCATCAGCTCTCACAACCAGGTTCCTAATATTATCTCCTAAAACACATCAAGGGTTTGGGGAGAAATTCCAGAATAGAAGGATGCGAATTTCTCAAGACATCCCAATGTTTAAGTATACAATGATTTATGAGATTGTTGAAAGGGTGAAACGTGCTCACAAAGGCCACTCTATTGGTGTTCTTCATATGTATGGAGGGATTGCTGTGTTGTTTCAATATGTGAGTCGGATAACCCCTATTACGGAAACGTGTGTCCATCTCCTGATGTCTAAGTTCTCTGGTCACAGGATCTGAAACTATCCGGTCAATCCTCACATGTTGTGATTTTGGTAATGCTCGCTTGACATGTAGTGGATGACTACTTTCAAAATGAAGTAGACTGTTCTTGTCAGTGGGCTTAATATACAGGTCCGTTTCGATGGTACCATCAGGTTTGATGATCACGAGTGTGTCAAGAAAATTGATTGAATGACAATTGTGATGTATGGAGAAAGTAAGTCCTGTAATACACTTATTCAAGTCATTGAAAAAGCTCAATAGTGTTTCTTCTCCCCCCGTCCAGATTAAAACGACGTCGTCTATATAACGCTTCCAATATATTGCATGTAATGCAGATAGCGAATGGGTATATACAAAAGAGTCCTCAAATTGTGACATAAAGATATTGGCATGGGGGGGTGCCACTTTTGAACCCTTAGCAGTTCCCTTATTTTGCATGTAAAATTGATCTTCAAAAAGAAAAAAAAAATTTGTCAAAATTAACGTGAGTAGGTCTCTACAAAACTCGATCTGGTCATCAGAAAAAGTAGTATGGTTGGATAAAAATGTAACCATAGAATCGATCCCAGCATGGTGTACAATACTCGTGTACAAACTATTAACGTCAAGTGTAACTAATATGCTGCCTGTTGGAATGGGACCCATAGATCTAATACTGTTCAAAAAATCTGATGTGTCTTTTACATAAAACCTAAGGTATAATAACCTGAGGCTGACATGTCACTCAAATAGCAAAGTTATAGATAGTTCTGATATCCATCATTGGAGGCAGTTCACATTGAGCAGAAAAAAAAATATATTGACAAAAAGGTCAAGAAATTCACTAGAACCTAAGGCAGTTTCTGCTATCTCACCAGTGTGGTATAGAAAGAGGAAAAATGTATATAAAAAAAAAAAATGTATATACCTGTGTAACCGTGAGGATAATGATAAGATTCTAGAAAAAGGAAAGGAAAAACAAAGTTTTTGCCAAATGAAACCAAGTCCATAAAAACCATATTATATATACCACCATTATTGTGAAGCAATCAATTCCAGATGACAAACCTCTAAGCAGGATAAGCGGTAGAACAGGACAGCGCCGCAGTCAAGGGAGAAGTGAATACAACACCAGTGAATGAAACTATTTAAAGCATTTTAATCAGGAAAATGTGGAGCAGCTGAAAAGATAAGCTAGCGGTAAAGGCGCGTGAGCAGACCATCAGTCAGGACGGAAGTGTGGCATGTCAGAAAAAGCGAAGAGAAATAAACGATGTATAAGACATCTGTGTATGTGCACATGCGTCGTCCTGCACTAAGGACGGAAGTGGGGCATGTTCAGACCAGAAGAAAGGCTTGATAGCCAGCGAAATATTGAAAGCAATTATCTGTAAAGAATGTCTGTAAAGAACATCTATGGAATGTTCGTATTAGACGCAGTAATATGCGTGTTCACTATGTGAATAAACATACTATATAGAAAAAATATTATAAACGCGCCTGGGAGGCAGATAATAAAATCTGATGATAGTAAGTATCATAATGAGCACCATCCACTATAAATACATAGCGGTGCAGCAATGTGGGCATATATAAAAGTGATGTGTATACATGCAAAAGGAAAAAGAGAAATAAGAAAAAGGAAAATAATCTTTGAAGAAAAAGAAAAAAATAAAAGATATAAAGGAAAAAAAAATTTTGAAAAAAATGTTGAAAAAATTTTTTTGGGAAAAAATTGGAAATTTTTTATTATTTATTCACATGTAACAAGTCATATTTAATATCCAATCATTGATAATGAAAATTAGAACCAAAAGGTGAGTACCATACTCCCGCGATTAGGTCTGTGGAAACAAAAACAAAAAATATTAATAAAAACATACTCAGAATAATACATTCAAAATACATCACCGATCAACATTATAACCATAAGATAATAAATCTCAAAATAATAAAGAAGGGATACATCAATTCCACCAAGCTAAGAAAAATTAGTGAAAGACTTCATATTCACGATTGAGACAGAAAGGTTCCAATGTTTGAAGCATATATATCCAATATGCCTCTCTTTCTTTCAATTTCTGTACCCTGTTGCCCCCCCCATCTAGCCAACGGTGCACTTTCTATAATTTGGTAGCGTAGTTGGGAGATACGGTGATTATAAGCAATAAAATGAGCTGGAATTGGTAATAAAGTTCTCTTGCACCTAATGGTTGACTTATGTTGTGAAATGCGATCTCGGATATGCTGGGTAGTATCTTTCCCTTTTATCATCATATAATTAGAGGTATATACGGAGTTAAAATTTTCTCGAAAGCAATGGACAATGGAGATAACACCGAATTGGTGGAAGCAACAATGGGTCGTCCAGGTGGTTTCCACAAATCCTTGTGGATCTTCGAAAGAGTATAAAATACTGGTACCGAAGGACTAAGATTAATCAGAAACTCCCCAAATTTCAGATCAATGGTGCCCAACTGACAATAATAGCAACAAGATTTTTAATCCTCTTAGCTATTTCAAAAGTGGGATTACAAGAAACCGGGGTATAAGTATCGGTATCATTTAGCTGTGATTGAATTTCCATCATGTAGTAGGAACGATCCATTACGGCAATGGCCCCACCTTTATCGGCTGGTTTAATAACTAATTTTTTGTTCTGCTTTAAACTATTCAAAGACTTCTTTTCCTCTAATGTAAGGTTATTCTTAATATGTACAGAGCCCCTACCAAACCCTTGTATGACATCAGTGATATCTCTTTGAACCAAATCTATGAATGTTTCCACAGTGTGGTAGATGCGTGTAGGTAAAAAACTGCTCACAGTTCGTAGGTTTAAAGACTGTAATGAAAATTTAGAAAGCATAACACTTGAATCTGTCTTGGAGCCTGACACATGGTCAGAGAAATGCACCTTTAACTGTAATGTCCTGTAAAATCTTTGAAGATTTTGTTCCTTGCCTCACTGGTTAATCTTGTGCTTCATTGTGATATTTATTTTTGGTTTCTTGTTAATAGAAGGATTTTTTCACTGATCACCCATATGAATTGAATGTGAAGGGATTCTTAATCGTGATATATGTGGACCTCTGTTTATGCAGGTACTTTTTCCTTATTTTTGAGACACCACTGCAGCTCCTATATGATGGTTGTAACTATTTATTACACGTAGAGGTGGTTTCTGATGGATAGCAATTATTTCTCATTTGAATTTTTTTCAAATATATTTTACACCATGTGATAATACAATAACATGCTATATTATAAAACGTGACTGAAATATGCTGCAAGAATTTCTATCATTTATATGGAATATATATATATATATATATATATATATATATATATTTTTTTTTTTTTTTTTTTGAGGACCTGATACTACATGAGATTCACACATGTCATGCTATTTACTTTGTTTGTTTATTTTTTGATTTTAGAATGTACTGGAAAATTTCCCCTCCCCTTTTTTTCTTTTTGTTTATGTATTGTTATTTCTGATTTTCTTGATTCAGATAAAATCTTGAGAAAGGCTGAATAGCCGAAACGTCGATATTTTTTTGTCTGTATTATCTTGGTCCAACGATACGTGTTTTTCTGGAAGAATAAATATTGGATTCATGCAATACTGTGTGCCGAGGTTTTTTCTAGTATAGATAACTGTTTATTAAAGTCCACTAGCCTGAGATAAGGATTCCTTCTTTCAGCTTAGTCCTTGCTTTAGGCCTCCTTAGCTGAAAAAAGGAACATGTCCTCCTTTTTGTCCTTGCTAGGCCCCCTTGGGTTTGTGGCTATGTGCGTGGTGAAGATTTGCTGTGCGCCTTATAGTTTATCCCTTTTTCTATTCTGTAAAAGTAGGGAGGTATGCCTTAACTACCCCATAGACTATCATAAGTACGAGTGCTGATTGTGAAAAGCATGGATAACAATTGGAAAACCTTAACCAATTTGAAGGGCACCCATACGGGTAATTCCTACAGATTTATTATTCTGTCTAAAAGATCTGTCAGAAAATTTTGCAATTGGAAAGCCCCCTTTGTCTGCTGATGACACATAGCATTCTTTTAGCAATGTTCAATTAGCACAAGAGAATAATTAGAGAACATTTACTTATTTCTTTAACATTACAAATTTAAATTAAAACATTTCTTTGTGCCGTGTAATTGTAACCTTCTCCCATATATTTCATGAGGAAAACAACATCATATTGCCATGGTAACAAATGTTTACCAGAGAAAATTATTATGATATGAAGATCCTATTAACATAAAGGGGCAGCAGAGAAATTGATATATGGGGTACATTTTCTAAACAATATAAAAAATGGTTATTCTGGTTTGAAATTTTTGTATAACATGCAGCCATTTCTTACAAGTATTTCTTATAATTAAAAGAATAATAAAATGTTCTGCACTGATTACTTTTAAATATCCCGTTCTCTGAAGGAATAATGAGCACAAAATCATTTAAACTGGTTAAGCAATTTATTTATTTCCTTTACTTGTGCAGTATAATTATATTGAATTTCACAGAAAAATAAAGCAAGTCACCGGAATCAGGAAAAGGATAGTGTCCTGAATGTGTTTGTCTGTAGAAGCCTAGGAATTCTGAGTGCCAATCGCCGAGTTACTCCAATCATAACTTCTTGTACTGAGATGCTCTTGCTCAATTGCTTATACTCGCATTCAAAAATTACGGCTTACAGAAATATTCCTTGCAATGTTTGATTCTCCTCTTTACGTCTGCATACGTATGCATAAGCTTTATATGTCAATGCCATAGTTTAAAGTATGCAAGCTTATGCCATAGGTAAAATCATGTCAGAATTCTGAGTTACAAGCTAATCTACTTCAATCTGTATACATTTTTTTATTTAATCTTTTCTCCACTAGCTTTTAATGGTACAGATAGGTGATTGAAAATGTTTTAGACTACGGATGAGTGGAAATTTGAATTTGCAAACATGGATGAATTTTCTCCAAAAATTTGATTTGCATTAAATACATTTGTACGCATTTCAATACTTTTTAAATGCTTGTAAAATACACGTGGGGGAGGAGACAGAGAGAGAACATCACTGACTATATGGTCTTACACTTTATAGATCAGAGAGAGAGAAAGGACATCGCTGACGATAAGAGCTTACACTCTTCAGGGGAGAGAGAGAACTCTCCTGATCATAAGAGTTTACACTCTACTGGAGAAAGAGAGCACCCAACTGACATAAGAGCTTACACTCTACAGAAGAGAGAGGACCCTGCTCTTTATAAGAGCTTATACTCTACTGGAGAAAGAGATTACCACCACTGACCATAAGATCTTACACTCTACAACAGAGAGAAGACCCTGCTGACCATAAGACTGTACATTGTACAGAAGTAAGAAAGCGAGAGAGAGGGAGCGAGAACCCCACTGACCATAAAAGCTTACACTCTACAGAAGTTAAAGAGAGAGAACAGGAGAGAGGAAAAGAGAGAGCCCTGCTGATCATAAGAGCTTACACTCTACAGAAGAGAGACTTATTAAGATAGTCCTAAGTAATAGAATGGCACTTCATCCTACATGCAACAGCGCTAAATCCAAAACCGTGTGATAGATTCAGTAGAGTAATGGAGCGATTCAACAAGTAATACAAAAACAATATTTTATTGAACCACATTAAAACATGTAATTAAAAAAGAAGAAAGTTCCGTTAGAGGGATACTAAACAAGTCAATGGAAAAAAAATGAAACAATGAGTCAATGCACTTGAAAATTGTGGTATAATAACAGTACAATCATCCTCCATATCGTGGTCCTGCAAAGAATCCAACAGTCAATAACAAGGTCCCACTAAACAGCAATAAGTACATGGAAATCCAAAAGATGACAGAGGTCTCTGTTAGGGTAAGTATATAAAGAGAAGGCTAATACAGAGTATAAGATATCAGAATCCACTATGCAGTATATCTGTGTTGTCTCCCATTTCTCTATTGTCATTAATACAATAAACCCTAAAGCTAAGTGCTGATATACACTATGCAATTAAAAGGTGCACAAATGAAAAACTGCATGAATAGTATAAAAAGGTATGAAATATACCTTTTGTAAAAACCACAGTGATGCTTAGGTATGTGTAGACTCCAGCAGCATAAGTAAAAGACACCAGTCACCACAGATGTCAAAAGTGAAATCAATATGAGTGACAAATTACTATTGCGCTTATAGTCGCTTATTCTATAGGTTTCTTCAGAGGAATATACAGTATAACATTTATAAATCAAAAATAAAACAGTCAAATACGCAATATATTAGCAATATTATAAACCAGATTCAGACAAATAGAGAATTAAAAATAAAAATAGCATTAAACTAATCATATAAATCCCTTGGGATGCTGGATTTGCTCCTTTTTGCATGTACTATACCTGTTTGTAAAGAGATCCGACCACCGGCAGAGACACGCCCAGAGTCCCTGTGAGAAACGACAGAGATGTCCTTACGCTCCTAGGTTATGCACCCACCCTTGGGATTCCACAGGATCATTGTTTTTCTTTAATTAAACTCCAGAAACAAGCCCTTTGAAACTCTGTGACTAGCAATTAGCACAAAGGAGTGAGCTCTAGTGCAGCTACAGCCAAACTGGATTCCTTTTTCTAACTCAAGCACCACAGGTCACAGCAAGGCTCTGAGATATGGAATCTGGAAATTGACCTATAATAACCGAATGCAATATCTCAGCCTAGCTGAGCACATTCTCAGAACCGGCATTCCTTCCCCCACACGCCCGTGCCCAGCAGCCACCTGTAGACCCCTGTGTTATAGATTTATGAAGCATAGCTAACAGGAATTACATACAGTAGGCATATTTGGTCTCCATGCACAGATAAAATCCATGCAGAATCCCGTGGCACTGCTGCCGTTCCATTTAGAGCTTCTGGTGGAAAGTTATGAGCCTCCACAGTTCTGGACAGAAAATCATACTCTCAGATATGGGAGGAGAGGCTGCACAAGCCCAGGGGTGGGCACAGAGTGTGAGAGGGAGCAGCTTAGGAGATAAGAGGCCTCTTCTCATTTTGAGCTTAGTTTTCTACTGGCAGGAGGAACTGTTAGCTGATGCGGGGAGGAAAGCCTGTAACTAAAATTTTGACCTGTGATCCATCAGCTCCTCCCTGTGGTCACATGTTACATAAGACGATAATTGCAGTGTATCTGTACCCTATCCTTGTACTACACTCTTGTCTGTACATCTGTATTTTGTTTTGTAAATGTATGCCTGTAAACTTCTAGAGTGCCTTTCGGCGATTACATATAAAATTAAATTTGGGCTGCTCTTTTATCTTGATACACAAATCCCCACATCCGCACACTCCATTGGTTGTTACACGCTACCCGGGTTGGTTTCTGAAATGATATAAGCCTGCTAATGGATGGAGCTTATTTCAAACGAGGAACTGGTGGCAGCAGACCATACTGTTATAGTGAGGAACTCTGGCAGTGACAGCTGGCAGGTTATATATATATATATATATATATATATATATATTCCAGCCTGGACTGGTGATATATATCCCCTCTCACTGGGAGCGCCTCAATTACTCGTACCTATAAGGGTAGCCTTTCCGGCAACTATTTGACCTCAGTGCAGTTCCCTGGCTGACCTGGGGCAAGTGGTGGCACCGAAGAGCCAACCTACGCTGGGTCCTTCTCTCCCTTCCCCCGAGGAGAGCGAAGTCAACACCTTCTTCTCCTGTGCGATTCATCACAGTTTGGTGCAGAGCGGTGGGATCGAGATAATAGTATGTGTGGGATCCCTACTCCCAGACACTAAGGACTAACAGCAGTAGCTTTTGCTGCTGGGATCTTAAGATCAGCTCAGCACTAGACAGCCCAAGTGCAAATACTGTAGAGATGGTGTGGGTGCTCGGGCTGCCGCTGTGTCTGTGACCGAGGGCAAAAAAGACTGCAAGCACTCGAAGCTGGACAAAAAAGATGGCCATGGAGTTAGCCCGTAATGTGGAGAATGACTGTTCTGTTTCCGATGAAGAGGTGATCCAGGGGGTTCCCGCCTAGGCTCCCCAAGCATCTTGCGGTCAGTGCACTACCTTGCCACAGGAGAATGCCCTCCTACTGCCCTTCTCCCCAGACAGCTCAGATCGGATGCCTTCTTTCAAGATACCCTGGTGAGTCTTGAGGTGGGGAGCGAGGAAGCCTCCAAAGCCCTTCTGAAAGCAGCAGAACGCCAAGCAGAGCGCGAGGCGGTGGAACGCTGTGAAGCTGCAGAGTGACAGCATCAGCTGGAGTTGGATCACAGGGTCTTCTACCACCCACCACAGCACCTCCGGAACCCACGACAGCCAAAGTCCGAGCAGAGGACTTCCCCTTGCTGGAGAAGGATGGAGACCTGGACTCCCTTCTTGCGAGCCTTTGAGCGGACCTGCCAACAGCACCATCTGGCCTCGGATCAGTGGACCAAGTACCGGACCCCCCCACTTGAGGGGTAATTCTCTGAACGTTTTGGGGGACTTACCTCCTGGGTTGGAACAGGAATATGAGTGCATCAAACAGGCCCTGATCCAGCAGTTCAACCTCACCCCGGAGTCTTACCTCAGGAAGTTCTGGAGCCTGCAAAAAGGCCCCAACGACACATGGGCCGACTACATGTGGGCCCTTATGAGAGCTGTAAAGCACTGGGCCAAGGGTCTGGAGCTCACCACCAGCCAGGAGATCCAGGAGACGTTTGTCACAGAGCAATTCTTGTGGAACTGCCCAGAGGACCTTCAGCAGTACCTCCATGACAGGAAACCAAAGGGGGCACTGCTACAGCCGCCCTGGCAGATGACTATGCCAACAACCGGTCCTCTGAAGCCAAGTGGGCTTCCCACAGCACCTGGAGAGGGGGTAAGACTCATTGTTTCCCTGTTTCCCTCTCCCCTAGAATGTAAGGGGCACCCCTCTCTACTTCCCTCACCAAGCCAGGGGTAGAACCCAAGAGGTCTTACTTCTCCAACTAACCCGGACACTTCAGGGCCATGTGTCCTCAGTGCCACAAGGCCCCGTCCTCATCCCCAAAACTGTCCCCTGTCATGTGTTTGGTTATGGTTGGTGGGAGGTCCCGTGACAATTACCAGCCCATCACCGTAAACCACATCACTGCTATGGGACTGCAGGACACTGGCGCCAAGATGACCCTCGAGCGGCCTGAGATGGTGTCCCCCAGGACTTGATACCAAGAAAAACCCTCGCTGTCTCCAGGATTGGAGGCATCGAACCGGCGCTGCCCGTTGCCAGGGTTCATCTGGTCTGGGATGCTGGGAGGGGAATGAGGGAGGTGAGAGTGTTGGTGAATATTCCCGCAAATGTTTTACTTGGGACAAATTTGGGGCGGCTAGTATCACAGTATGTGGCTACTGAGACCCCAAGTCCTGGTCCCCCACTGTGTCTTGATTTGTCTACTGCTAGTAATGTTGTAAGTGTGTTGCCTGTTCCTTCTGCGTCAAGGGGAGAGGTGGGAGTTGAGTCACTCCTGCACTGACAGGACACATGCAGCGCGCGCAGATGAGATGGAGCCAGAAGACACAGGAAGGTGTGAGAATGCCCCTAGGTGTGATGAGACAGCGTGCTCTGGAGAGAGGTAGGGGGCAGGTAGCTGCAAGGCCAGAACCAGAGTTGGTTAGATGAGTCCAAACTGCTGGGTTCTGCACAGCTGCAGGAAGGGGAACGTGCCAATGGATGGTGAAAATGTTATTAGAGGATGAAAAAAATGAACAAGTGGTCTAAAAAGATACAGAAGCATTACTTATAAAAGTAAAAATGGTATTTTATTGGACAAACAAAGTAAAAACTGTCACTACAAAGAGGTGCCCGCACTCATGTACAAAATAGAATAACAACCGCTACCAAATGGTATTTAACATTCTATCAATAGGACATTCAAATTCAACAATCTCCAATGGTACATGTGGGGCTGAAAAGAAGAAAAAGGTGGACAGGGGCAGAAGGATGTATAAAAGAAGTGGATGAAATACACTATATATGCTGCATAAGGTATAAAAGGAGTAATGGTTAAGATGTACAGTGCAATGGGAAGCCCAATTTGACTATGTTTTTTAATATCAACCATATGCAAAATCCACAAAATGTGCCATGTGTGACATATTAAGGTTAGATTTTGGTTAGATGCACCAATCAATGGAAATCATGTGCGGCATATAAATCCACAGTATCATCATATATAGAGTCCAATGTGCTCCCCTTAAATGTGCACAATAGCCCCTAGGTGTGAATGATGATAGACAAGACACAGAAGAATTAAAATATTAGAAGTGGCCAAGCGTGTTCTCCTCCCTATCTCCTTTCTTCTGATACCACTTGCTGTACTTCCAGGTGTACTGGTGTATTCAGCATACATGTCAACACCATTCAGACAGTGCTCACTCTGGAAAGCAAGCACTGTAAATCAGAAGCAGGGAAGGGCCACAATATGCAAATGAGGAGGCATAATGGTGCACCATACTCCTGGCCATGACAAGGGTGCGCCAAAGCATCCTCATTTGCATAAAACTTAAAAGTTATTTTCTCAGGCACTGTACCAGTAACAGCTACAGTGTTAGTATAGTTGTTAAAGAGGCTAAGTCACCTATAACACTGTATAGCCCAATGGTCCCTAACCTTTCTGACCTTGAGAGCCACATTCAGCTATGAAAGAGGGTCGTGAGCCACAATAAGTTCAGAGAGAGGATCGCGAGCCACATACAGCTCCTGCCCCATCACAGTGGTGAAACCCAGAGCCCCCATTACCAGTATAATGACAGCCAAAGTGTTTCCACAGAAATCACAATGAGGCAGTATACCAAAATCCAAGGATTCTGATCTTACCCACCTTCAACAGGCACTCCCACCACACTGTCCTATTCAGCTTCAAGTACTTCCTCTGACTAGCAGTATCTTCCTATCTCCAGCTTACCAGACTTAAATTATCACTGAACCCTCAAGGCCAATATATCCTCATCTAGTTCTGATCTTCTGTGCTGGGCTACTCATAAAAGTCACCATCTGGAGACTTGCTCTTAGCTGTTTGCTAGACCTGGTGGTGCATCAAGCTGGAAGACAGCCACGAGCCACGCATCTTGGGCCTGTGAGCCACAGGTTAAGGACCCCTAGTATAACTAGTATGCCACATACGAACTGCATTGTATTTTATATGGTATGCATTGCTGAATTTCCACCACTTTCCCATGCTCCCAAATGCCACATATGAACTGCATTGTATTTTATATGGTATGCATAGCTTACCCATCTTCTTGTATCCATAATTGTACTCCATTCTTGTTATCTGCCACACATCTAAGTGGTCTGTATAACCCCTTCCCCCTTTTATGACCTCTGCTTAACTCTGTGCATTTGGCCTGGGCAGCCACACCCCACTTTCACTCACACCTGATTGTGTTTAGCTGCACATATATTCAGCACCATGGGTCTGCTCCAGACGTAGTCGGCTCCATCAATTTCAAAATCCTATTTCAAAGTACTGTTTCTAGGTACTGTTGAATTAGACTAGAATTGGACTGGAATTGACTGTAAGGTAACAAACTATAACACCACAACAATGTTTCGCCTTCTTTTTACTATCACCCCCATACTACTCTACTTCTCCCTAACTCCTGCAATCCCCCCTCCTAGTAAGGAACTATTCATCTCCCCCCTCCATTCTCCCCAGCCACCTAACCTTCTCCTCACAATTGTTCCTCCCCATACAATCCTTTTTCTCCAGACATGCACGGCCACAGCATGTCCTATCCTCCTCCCACCTGGCTACTCCATTTCCTTTCTGCTGACATCCCCACCATCATCATGGGCGACTTCAACATCCCCATTGGCACTTCCACCCTGGCTGCCTCTAAACTTCCATTGCTCACGGCTTCCCCCGGCCTCACTCAATGGTCCTCTGCGGCCACTCACAAAGATGGTCACACGCTGGACCTTATCTTCACCCGTCTTTGTTCCCTCTACTAATCTCAATAACTCACCCCTCCCCCTGTCTGACCACAACCTACTGACATTCTCTTCCCTCTCCTCTCCCACTGAGCAACCCCCGCTCCATAAACTCGCTCACCCTCGCAGGAATCTCAAACACCTCAATTTACAATCACTCACTGAATCCCTTCTCCTCCTTACAGACATAACTTCCCTTCACGACACAGATGCTGCTGCCACCTTTTATAACACCACAATAACAGCTACACTTGATTTGGCTGCCCCCTCACGCAGCGCAAAACTCGAACAATCAACAGGCAGCCTTGGCTGTCCAGCCTGACCAAAGAACTGAGACAGGTTTCCAGGGCCGCTGAGTGGAGATGGAAGAGAACCCATTCTACTGAGCACTTCAACGCATACAATCAGTCCCTTGCCAGCTTTAAGTCCACGCTCTCTGCCGCAAAGCAAGCTTACTTCGCATCTCTCATATCCTCCCTGTCTCATAACCCAAAACAGCTCTTCAACACTTTCAATTCTCTACTCCACTCCACAGCACCTCCTCCCCCTCCTCTCATCTCTGCTGAAGACTTTGCCTCCTTCTTTAAGTAGAAGATCGACACGATCAGACAAAACTTTGGCCCGCAGCCCCCAATGCCCTTAACCGCTCAGCCCTGTTCTGAAAAAGCCAGCTTCTCCACCATGACAGAAGATCAGCTCTCCACCCTTCTGTCAAGATCACACCTCACCACTTGTGCCCTCAACCCACTCCCGTCCCACCTCATCCCTAACTTGGCCACAGTCCTCATCCCATCTCTAACACACCTATTCAACCTTTCACTTACAAATGGTGTTTTTCCCTCATCCTCCAAACATGCCTCAATCACACCCATCCTCAAAAAGCCCTCCCTTGACCCATCCTCTGTGTCTAACTATCGCCCGATATCTCTTCTCCCTTACACCTCAAAACTACTGGAACAGCATGTATATCTTGAACTATCCTTTCACCTCTCCTCATGTTCCCTCTTTGACCGGTTACAATCTGGCTTCTGACCGCATCACTCAACTGAAACTGCCCTAACTAAAGTCACTAATGACTTACTAACCGCCAAGTGCAAGCGACACTACTCTGTCCTCCTTCTCCTGGACCTGTCCTCTGCCTTCGACACCGTAGACCATTCCCTTCTGCTACAGATTCTCTCATCTCTTGGCATCACAGACTTGGCCCTATCCTGGATCTCATCATACCTAACAGACCATACATTCATTGTCTCCCTCTCACACACCACCTCCTCACCTCGCCCCCTGTCTGTCGGTGTTCCCCAAGGCTCTGTCCTAGGACCCCTACTATTCTCCATCTATACCTTCGGCTTGGGACAGCTCATAGAATCCCATGGTTTGCAGTATCACCTCTATGCCGATGACACGCAGATCTACCTATCTTGACCCGACCTCGCCTCCTTACTGACTGACATCCCACAATGTCTGTCTGCTATCTCAGCCTTCTTCTCTGCTCGCTTTCTCAAACTGAACATGGACAAAACAGAATTCATCATCTTTCCCCCATCTCACTCTACCCCTCCACCAGACCTATCCATCAATGTCAACAGCTGCTCTCTTTTCCCAGTCCCGCATGCCCGGCGCCTTGGGGTGATCCTCGACTCTGCGCTCTCTTTCAAACCATATATCCAAGCCCTCGCCTCCTCCTGCCGCCTCAAACTCAAAAATATTTCCCGGATCCGCTCAGTCCTCAACCACGAAACCACAAAAACACTAGTGCACGCTCTTATCATCTCCCGCCTCGACTACTGCAACCTCCTACTCTCTGGCCTCCCCTCTAGCACTCTAGCACCGCTCCAGTCCATCCTACACTCTGCTACCTGACTAATCCACCTGTCTCCCTGCTATTCCCCAGCCTCCCCCCTATGCCAGGCCCTTCACTGGCTTCCTATTGCCCAGACGATCCAATTCAAAACCCTAACCATGACATACAAAGCCATCCACAACCTGTCTCCTCCATACATCTGTGACATGGTCTCTAGGTACCTACCCGCATGCAGCCTTCGATCGTCCCAAGATCTCCTTCTCTACTCCCCCCTTATCTCTTCTTCCCACAACTGCATACAAGACTTCTCCCGTGCTTCCCCCATACTCTGGAACTCCCTACCACAACACATCAGACTCTCACCATAAACGGAAACCTTCAAGAAGAACCTGAAGACCCACCTGTTCCGACAAGCCTACAGCCTGCAATGATCCTCGGTCTACTGAACCACCGCACGACCTGCTCTACCCTCTCCTACTGTATATTCACCCATCCCTGTAGACTGTGAGCCATCGCGGGTAGGGTCCCCTCTCCTTATGTACTTGTGTGTCCCTTGTCCCTTGTCTTACACGTGTATATTACTCTTGTATATATTACACTTGTCTATATTTCCCCTTTTCACATGTAAAGCGCCATGGAATAAATGGCGCTATATAAATGCATAATAATAATAATAATAATAATAACTCCTTCAATGCCCACTACCATGATTATACATCACTAGATGGTGGCCCGATTCTATCGCATCTAGTATTCTAGAATATGTATGTAGTTTATTTTTGAAGATTTAATAATAATGTAATAATGCACCCCCCAATCCTGATATGCATGGTCCTCTCACCCCCAATCCTGATAAGCATGGTATCACCCCCCTATCTTGGTATGCATGGTCCCCTCACCCCCCTATCCTGGTATGCATGGTCCCCTCACCCCCCAATCCTGATATGTATGGTCCCCCTCACCCTCCAATCCTGGAATGCATGGTTCTCTCACCCCTCTTTCCTGGTAAGCATGGTCCCCTCACCCCCCTTTCCTGATATGCATGGTCACCCTCACCCCCTTTTGCTGGTATGTATGGTAACCCTCACCCCCCTTTCCTGGTATGCATGGTCCCCTCACCCCCCTTTCCTGGTATGCTTGGTCCCCCTCCCCCCTTTGGTCACCCTCACCTCCTTTGTATGTATGGTCACCCTCACCTCCTTTGCTCTTATGTATGGTCACCCTCACCCCCCTTTCCTGGTATGCATGGTCCTCCTCACCCTCCTTTCCTGGTATGCATGGTTACCCTCATCCCCCTTTCCTGGTATGCATGGTCCCGTCACCCCCCTTTCCTGGTATGCATGGTCCCCCTCACCCCTAGGAAACTGCACACATACAAAAAAAAAAAAATTATACTCACCCATTTTTCCTGTGGTCCAGCGCTGTCCCGTTCTGCTGGAGGCTGGGGGAGCCGGGAGGAGAGTGTCCCTGGTGTCGCAGTACGCGCATGCCCATAACGCGCTGTCCGGCGCCATTTTCCTGAAGACACAGGATAGCGCTATGCGCATGTGCAATTCTTACGTGCACTCCTGCCCTGGCATCTTCCGGTCCCAGTAAGGTTTAGCGCCAAGGACCAAAGATGACGTCACTCTTGCGAGAGCGCGATGTCATCAGCGGTCTTTGGCACAAAGCATTACTGGGACTGCGCTGCCGGGCACATGGTTAGAGAAGGGAAGTCCGGGGGCCGTCAGAAGGTGAGTATTTCACTATTTTTTATTTTAATTCTATTTTTTACAGATTAATGGTACCCAGGGTCCGGAGGAGTCACCTCTCCTCTGGACCCTGGCTACCATCTGCACATTGAGCGCTGCGCCCGACTGCACCTGTCGCTGATTGGTTGCGGCATGGTGGCCGCGACCAATCAGCAATGTGGGATTTCGGTTACAGACAGACAGACAGAATAAGAAGATTATATAGTAGATAGTTATACTTTGGGCACAGTGGTTATTAATAACACTCTACTGTAACAGGGATAACGTGTGAGAGTTATTTGCATGTCGATATAGTGTGATACCCTAGAGTCAGTTCTGGCTGTGGGTCCTAGGCACCACATTCTGACACTGTTGACATCTTAGCCTCATCAGTGGTTGACAAAAAATTACATCTACTGTAGATGTTATGTAGGTGTACATTTATTAGTTCCTACAGTACCTGCATTGCAACGCCCTCATTCAGTGCTAGCCAAAAGATCTCCACTTTGAATTATAGTTACCTCAGTAATATTAAAAGTCCAAAGAGTAGCAGACCATGGTATGACGTCTTACACACTTTTATGACTCTCCATTCCTCTTAATCACACATAATGGGAATAAAAACTGTATGTGAATGTAGAGCACCACATAGATCTGTCACATGAACCATATGTATTTATAGTCATACAATCCCTTTTTGATAACTACAACAATCGATGAGCTTTATGTAAGAATATGCTTATGTTGTCAATGCATTGAAGCCAAATAAATATTAACCAATTCATGTATTTTCCTGCAGGTGTCAGTGTAAGACTATGAAAATCCTCCACTCCGTAATTCCCTTCAGTTCATGTTCATTGAATCTGTCTTGCCATCCTCCCAGAATGTATTTGGCAATGTAGACATCTTTGCTTGTCTCCATCCTAGATTTGTTTTTCTAATTTCTCTTCACTTTTATGTCTACCAGCTGCTTTATTGCTCTATGGAGCCTTCCTTCACAATCTTTCTTTCTCTCCTGTCTCTCTGTTGTTTTCTTCGTGTGTGCGTTCCAGCCTACAATCACTGTCTATGGTCCCAGCTGCCTCTTCTGATTTTTCATTACAGTTTAATTTAAAACTGGGATTGGAATGGAAATGTCTTTTTGCCATTTGGGGTTTGCAGGGCCTGTGGTTTTATTGTCAAAGGCACAAATGTTACTTACTACTGTTTTTTCTTGTGTACAAATGTGAGTTGCAGGGTAACAAGGGATACAAAGATAAATCCGCTGTAGAGCTAGGACAATGTAACTGTGCATTATTTATGGCTGGTTCTGCATGATTTGAAAGGGAAGAGAACATAGATCCAAACGTGTCTCACAGGTGTAAATTATCAGTTGGTCCTTCAAACGGAACATTGCAAATATACAGTTGCCAAGTCAACCTTCAATAAAGACAAAACGCTGTTGACGCCTAGTTTGTGCACTTCAAGTAGCTATTTCCAGATGTTCAGTTTTACAGACCATTAGGATTGCTGACATCTAGTCAAGTACATGTTTCACCTTATGAAGATCAAATATCTTTTCACTACTTATTTAATTTAAATGGACCATTTTAAAAATGATACCTTTTGCACTGTAACTGTACAGATCCATGTGTCTTTGTTAGATCTGTATTAAATTTAGATACCTATCACCACCTAGTACCTATAGGCAAATATAGTTAATTACGTCTGGATTCCCATAGACTATAAACATCCTGGCATTCCAGATATTCTGAAGTGACATTCTGAAATGTCACTGCGTAGTATAGCAGGTGCTCGAGATCTTGTGGCATTCGGAGATACAGCCCGATTCCCTGCAGAGAAGGTCTTCCTGATGCTATATGCAGAGTGCTGAACAGGTTCTGTGTAACTGTTGGGTGCAGGGAGGGAACATGAGCTTTTGAGTCCTAGGAGACCCAGTTAACTCTGTAGACAAGAGGCTGAATTGTCTCTGTAACTTGGGCTAATAAACCAGCCCTAGTTACAGTGGCAATCAATTTTAAATGAAAGCATTTAAATGTTGAAATGCACCCAAATGGTCTTTTATAAAAATTATCGGGTGCACAATATGCGAAATAAATGAAAACTAAATACACAATAAGGAGGCAAAAAGTAAATAAATTAAAAAAAGCTGTTGATAGTTCAAATCGCTCTGACTAAATCCACCCCCATTACAGTAAAATAAAAAGCACATTTAAAGCAATAAAATGAACTTCAGAAATTAATTCAGTTATAGACATAACAAAAAGGCAGCAAAATTTACCAGTCAAGGAAAATGCAAAAATAGGTTACAGCAGACACTCTTACTAAAGCAGGTAACACATGCATGAAATACTGATGAAACAACCACTCTCAGCCTACTAATCCATGGAGGGGTGATTGCCTAGTATGAGGGTATGTGCACACGTTGCGGCTTTTGCTGCGGATCCGCAGCAGTTCTGACGGCATTGTACAGTACAATGCAAAGCAATGGGATTTCAAAACTGCAGTGCAGATGCTGCAGATTTTTCCACGCGGTTTTAAATCCGCAGCATGTCAATTCTTTCTGCGGATTCCACAGCGGTTTGACACCTGTTCCATTGTCCAGGTGTCAAACCGCAGGGGAAAACCGCAGGCAAATCCGCAGATAAACCGCAGGTCACTTTACCTGCGGTTTCACCTGCAAATCCGCGCTGAAAATTCCGCGGCTGAATCAGCACTGTGTGCACTCACCCTTAGAATTGCACACAGATGAAGCTTGCAATAGAACAGCGCCGAATTAACAGCCTATTACACGCCCCTACTCATTCATTAGGCGTGCTCCTGGAACTTTACCAGTGCATCACAAAGTTGCCAACCCCTAGTTTACAACGTCAGAATTGATAGGCCTGGCTGCGCACTGTAAAGATAAAATGTGCAAAAAAAATAATAATATTTGGAGGTATAATAGGTTAATATTTTGGCCAAAATACACAAACTCACAACCCATGTCAAGGATTTTCACTGTCCTGCGAGTCTGTACACTACAGTAAAGTGAAAAACCTCCTTTAATAAGGGGGTCTGCTGCATACTATTTGTGCATGTTCCTTTGTGACAAAGGCTGATAAAAAACATTGCCTTTTAGCTATGTCTAAATCCATCCTCATAAAACAAAAACACTTTTCTGATGCAATATGCAAAAATAAGTTTTGTGGAATTCGGAACACATTTTAAAATGTATTTAAATAGTCCTCTGTGGTCATAAACAAATGTAGACCAATAGACATGTTATTCCTCCCCTCCACTGTTATCACCTAATGTTGCAGAAAAATAAGATAACATATAAAAAAGCATAAAATCAGGTCTCATTTATCACAAAAAAGTGGAAAAATTATTTGAACGAGACAATAATGTACAGTTTACGCTCTTTAACCCATTCACGACATGACATACATATATGTACATATGGCGTACCCCTGAATTTGATGCAGGCTCATACGCAGAGCCCACCTCTTCCCCAGCAGATGATGGCTGATTTTAACACTCACCAGCAAGGCTCACATGCTGACCCTGCATGCTATCTTGCAGATGGTGGCTGATTTAATTAGCCATCATGTGCTTTTAACAGTTGCAGGTGGAACAGAGCTCTTCCCTTGGCTGTTAATCTGTTAAATGCTGCTGGCATTAACAGGGGGGGATGACTCAGTATATTGTGTAGGAAATGTTGTTTAAGTCCGCGCTGCCTTAAAAGTGAGATTCAACGCAGCAAATCCTTCAAAAGTGCATATAAAGGCAAACAATTGTTGCATTTGAATTCCACCTAAAAACAAATATTTATTAATTGACTTGATAAAATAAAATAAATCTTTTATTATTAAAAGCTAAAAATTGTGTCCAAATGGGTTGTCTTTATTTATTTTTAAAATTAATTAATCTATGATGCCTAAAATAGGCAAGGGTAGATGGTCTGTCTATATCTGCAGTGGCAAAGAGTGAACGCTGCAGTGCAACACACCACAGAAACCAACAGGATCGCTCCCCAAAGCAGGCACGTCACCGACCCCACCGGCAAATCTCCACTCCTTACACTTATTTTTATATACAAACAAAAATCGGTACATCAGAAGGAATTTGTTGAGATCGCAATCCAGTTAGTACAATAATTATATAGTACAAATAATCTGCATAGGGCTATTTGCTTTCAATAAATATAATTCAAAAGCATACGTGGGATAAAGTGCATCATGCTATAACAAGTTTTTCTGTTATAAGTAATCTAACAATTAGATACTCATAAATGATTAAAGAAATTTTTTTTTCTTTTTTTTTGTCAAAAAATATATATATTTAGTAATGACATTTATCTAAAAAACTGCAAGAGGCCTAGAATAGCCTAATGGTCTAGCACATAGATCAGAGGGAATATAACAAGAATGATTTCTTTGCGAGGAAGCTATTCAATATCATCAAGAAAACAAGTATGTCAATGTATAATTCAAGTTTTATGAAGTAGGATCAGTTTTTATATTAAGAAAACAGATCTTTGTTAAAGAAAAGGAAAGAAAGAAAGACCACTAGCTGCAAAGATAGACACGGAAGGAATAACCTCATCTGCCATCCCAGAAGAAGAAAAACAAAGTACATTACCAAGGAATCCAAAGAAATACATTTCATGTTTTTATCAGACACAACAGTAGCACAAAAAATTAACAGATGTAAGTAGCAATTTATAGAAACACAGAACCCACCCATCTAGCAGCACTAACTCCTATCTAGTGATGCCGGGTAGGAGCTCTAACCACAGCTCCAAGCGTATCAACCTTTCATGGGAGAACACTATAAATATTTGGCTTAACCCCTTCACCCCCAAGGGTGGTTTGCACGTTCATGACGGGCCAATTTTTACAATTCTGACCACTGTACCTTTATGAGGTCATAACTCTGGAACGCTTCCATGGATCCCGGTGATTCTGACATTGTTTTCTCGTGACATATTGTACTTCATGATAGTGGTAAAATTTCATTCAAATAACTTGCGTTTATTTGTGAAAAAAATGGAAATTTGGCAAAAATTTTGAAAATTTCGCAATTTTCCAACTTTGAATTTTTATGCCCTTAAATCACAGAGATACGACACACAAAAAACTTGATAAGTAACATTTCCCACATGTTTACTTTACATCAGCACAATTTTGGAACCAAAATTTTTTTTTGTTAGGAAGTTATAAGGGTTAAAAGTTGACCAGCGATTTCTCATTTTTACAACACCATTTTATTTTTAGGACCACATCACATTTGAAGCCACTTTGAGGGGTCTATATGATAGAAAATACCCAAAAGTGACACCATTCTAAAAACTGAACCCCTTAAGGTGCTCAAAACCACATTCAAGAAGTTTATTAACCCATTAGGTGCGTCACAGGAATTTTTTTGAATATTTAAAAAGAAATGAACATCTAACTTTTTTTCACAAAAAAAATACTTCAGGTTCAATTTTTTTTATTTTACCAAGGGTAACAGGAGAAATTGGACTGCAAAAGTTATTGTGCAATTTGTCCTGAGTACGCTGATACCTGATTTGTGGGGGGAATAACTGTTTCGGCGCATGGCAGAGCTCAGAATGGAAGGAGCGCCGTTTGACTTTTTCAATGCAAAATTGGCTGGAATTCAGATCGGACGCCATGTCACGTTTGGAGAGTCCCTGATGTACCTAAACAGTGGAAACCCCCTTCAAGTGACCCCATTTTGGAAACTAGACCCCCCAAGGAACTTATCTAGATATGTGGTGAGAACTTTGAACCCACAAGGGCTTTACAGAAGTTTATAACGTACAGCGGTACAATTAAAAAATCATATTTTTTCCACAAAAATGATCTTTTCACCCCAATTTTTATTTTCCCAAGGGTAACAGGACCCTAAAAGTTATTGTGCAATTTGTCCTGAGTACGCTGATACCCCACATGTGGGGGTAAACCACTATTTGGGCGCATGGCAGAGCTCGGAAGGGAAGCAATGCCATTTGACGTTTTTGGCTGGAATTGAGATCGGACACCATGTCGCATTTGGAAAACCCCTGATGTACCAAAACAGTGGAAACCCCCCACAAATGACACCATTTTGGAAACTAGACCCCCTAAGGAACTTATCTAGATGTGTGGTGAGAACTTTGAACCCCCATGGGCTTCACAGAAGTTTATAACATACAGCCATACAATTAAAAAATCATATTTTTTCCACAAAAATGATCTTTTCACCCTCAATTCTTATTTTTCCAAGGGTAACAGGACCCTAAAAGTTATTGTGCAATTTGTCCTGAGTACGCTGATACCCCACATGTGGGGGTAAACCACTATTTGGGCGCATGGCAGAGCTCGGAAGGGAAGCAGCGCCATTTGACATTTTTGGCTGGAATTGAGATCGGACACCATGTCGCGTTTGGAAAACCCCTGATGTACCAAAACAGTGGAAATCCCCCACAAATGACACCATTTTGGAAACTAGACCCCCTAAGGAACTTATCTAGATGTGTGGTGAGAACTTTGAACCCCCATGGGCTTCACAGAAGTTTATAACATAAAGCCATACAATTAAAAAATCATATTTTTTCCACAAAAATGATCTTTTCACCCTCAATTCTTATTTTTCCAAGGGTAACAGGACCATAAAAGTTATTGTGCAATTTGTTCTGAGTACGCTGATACCCCACATGTGGGGGTAAACCACTATTTGGGCGCATGGCAGAGCTCGGAAGGGAAGCAGCGCCATTTGACGTTTTTGGCTGGAATTGAGATCGGACACCATGTCGCGTTTGGAAAACTCCTGATGTACCAAAACAGTGGAAACCCCCCACAAATGACACCATTTTGGAAACTAGACCCCCTAAGGAATTTATCTAGATGTGTGGTGAGCACTTTGACCCCCCCAGTGCTTCACAGAAGTTTATAATGCCCGGGCGTGAAAATAAATAATTCGTATTTTTTCCACAAACATGATCTTTTAGTCACCATTTTTTTATTTTCCCAAGGGTACCAGGAGAAATTGGACCCCAAAAGTTGTTGTCCAATTTGTCCTGAGTATGCTGATACCCCATATGTGGGAGAAAACTACTGTATGGGCACACGTCGGGGCTCGGAAGGGAAGTAGTGACGTTTTGGAATGCAGACTTTGATGGAATGGTCTGCGGTTGTCATGTTGCCTTTGGAGAGCCCCTAATGTACCTAAACAGTGGAAACCCCCCACAAATGACACCATTTTGTAAACTAGACCCCCCAAGGAACTTATCTAGATGTGTGGTGAGCACTTTGAACCCCCCAGTGCTTCACAGAAGTTTATAACGCCCGGGCGTGAAAATACAAAATTCGTATTTTTTCCACAAACATGATCTTTTAGTCACCATTTTTTTATTTTCCCAAGGGTACCAGGAGAAATTGGACCCCAAAAGTTGTTGTCCAATTTGGCCTGAGTACGCTGACACCCCATATGTGGGAGAAAACTACTGTATGGACACACGTCGGGGCTAGGAAGGGAAGCAGTGACGTTTTGGAATGCAGACTTTGATGGAATGGTCTGCGGGTGTCATGTGCGTTTGGAGAGCCCCTGATGTACCTAAACTATTGAAACTCCCCACAAGTGACCCCATTTTGGACACTAGACCCCCCACGGAACTTATCTAGATGTGTGGTGAGCTCTTTGAACCCCCAAGTGCTTCACAGAAGTTTATAACACTCGGACGTGAAAATAAAAAAATCATTTTTTTCCACAAAAATGATATTTTTGCCCCCAATTTTTTATTTTCCTAAGGGTAACAGGAGAAATTGGACCCCAAAAATTGTTTTGCAATTTGTCCTGAGTAGGCTGATACCCTACATGTGGGGGTAAAACACTGTTTGGGCGCATGGCAGAGCTTGGAAGGGAAGGAGCACCATTTGACTTTTTCAACTCAGAATTGGCTGGAATTGAGATCAGACGCCATGTTGCATTTGGAGAGCCCCTGATGTGCCCAAACAGTGGAAACCCCCAACTATAACTCCAACCCTAACCCCAACACACCCCTAACCCTAATCTGAGCCCTAACCCTATCCCTAACCCTAGCCCTAACCCTAACCCTAGCCCTAACCCTAGCCCTAACCCTAGCCCTAACCCTAAGGCTGTGTGCACACGCTGCGGATTTTGATGCGGTTCCGCAGAGGTTTTGGCTGCTGCGGACCCCAGTACCATGATTCCCTATGGGAATCAAAAACTGCAGTGCAGACGGTGCGGAATTTTCCGCTCGGATTATTTGCGGTTTTCAATCCGCAGAAAGAATTGACATGTCAATTCTTTCTGCGGATTCTCCTGCGGTTTGCCATCTCCTCTAATGAGGAGATGAAAAACCGCAGGACAAAAGCGCAGAGCAATCTGCAGGTAAAACCGCAGGTCTTTTGACCTGCGGTTTCACCTGCGGATTTTACAAAATCCGCGCGGATGAATCCGCACCTAATCCGCAGCGTGTGCACACAGCCTTACCCTAACTGGAAAATGGAGATAAATACTTTTTTTTTAGTTTTATTATTTTTCCCTAACTAAGGGGGTGATAACGGGGGGTTTGATTTACTATTTATGGCGGTTTTTATGTTTGGCGGCTGTCACACGCTAAAAGACGCTTTTTATTGTAAAATAGTTTTTGCATCACCACATTTTGAGAGCTATAATTTTTCCGTATTTTGACCCACTGAGTCATGTGAGGTCTTATTTTTTGCGGGACGAGTTGATGTTTTTATTGGTACCATTTTCGGGCACGTGACATTTTTTGATCGCTTTTTATTCCTATTTTTGGGACGCAGAATGAACAAAAACCAGCGTTTCATGAATTTCTTTTGGGGGGGTGCGTTTACACCGTTCTGCGTGCGGTAAAATCGATAAAGCGGTTTTATTCTTCGGGTCAGTACGGTTACAGCGATACCTCATTTAGGTCATTTTTTTATGTTTTGTCGGTTTTATGCAATGAAAACTATTTTATATAAAAAATAATTATTTTTGCATCGCTTTATTCTGCGAGCTATAACTTTTTTATTTTTTCACTGATGATGCTGTGTGGTGGCTCGTTTTTTGCGGGACAAGATGACGTTTTCAGCGGTACCATGGATATTTATATGCGTCTTTTTGATCGCGCGTTATTACACTTTTTGTTTGGCGGTATGATAATAAATCATTATTTTTTGCTTCGTTTTTTATTTTTATTTTTTAAGGGGTTCGCTAAAAGGGTTAACTAATGGGACAGTTTTATAGGGCGGGTCATTACGGATGCGGCAATACCTAATATGTGTACTTTTATTGTTTTTTTTTTTATTATTTTCAAAAAATGAATTTATTGGGGAATATTTTTTTTTTTTTTTTACTAATTTATTTGGCGATTTTTTTAAATTTATTTTTACATTTTTTTTTATTTTTTTTTTTACTTTATTACATAGTCCCAGGTGGGACATCACTGTCCTGTGACAGATCGCTGATCTGTCACATCACAGATCACTCTGACAGATCAGCAATCTGTCACAGGCATTGAAGCAGACTTCCTCTTGCCTGCGCTTTGCAGGCACTGAGGAAGCCAGCTTCCTCAAGTCCCCGAAGGCCCCCGTCGCCATCTTGGATTCGGGGGCCTGGAGGATAGGAGCCCCCCGCAGCAGCGCTGCACATTGCGCTGCCGTGGGGGGCTCAGGGAAGCACGGAGGGAGCCCCCTCCCTGCCGATGCTTCCCTTTAACTCCCGGTGCAAGGGGTTAACGTGTCGGGGGCGGTCCGTGACCGCCCCTGACACATAGTGCCGGGTGTCAGCTGTGATAATCAGCTGACACCCGGCCGCGATCAGCGGCGCTCACCACGTGGGCGCCGCTGATTGCGGTAGACGTACTATCCCGTCCATGGGCATAGGGGCCCGGGCCCCATGGACGGGATAGTACGTCTGATGTCAGGAAGGGGTTAAACAAAGTGACATAATATTAAGCTCCTAACACAGAATGCATATGTCCATCCTAAAATAAGGAGGTAATCGGCATAAATAGACCCCTTAAAAATTCAATAAATAAATAAATAAAATCAATTAAATTCTATCAAATTATTATATACATTTCAATAAAAAGTAATTTTCTATCTAAAATTCTTATCAATTAGGATTAAAATTATATGGAAATAGAGTTTAGCAATAAATTAGTGTGCAGATATGTTATTATGCACATATTAAACAACTTAAATAAAATCTTCAGTGATCTCATTCAAACCCTGAGGTTTTTCAAAGGGGTAAAGGTATCTTAGATATTTTTTGAAAGGGCACAGTGCTATTCAATAAGGATATCGGAAAGTGATATAAAAGGGGAGACAATGGGCGCAGAGTCTAAGTGTAGGTGTATACTCACCGCAAGAAGATATATATTGTTGCACTTACCCTTTGGATATCTTGTATGTACATTGAATTGATCCGTATGATGGATCCACTCCTTATAATCTTTGCATATGAATACAATGGTAAAAAGAAAAAAATATATCCTTTCTTGGCGCTTCTGGAGGACAAGGATAGTTTAGAGGTTGAGATGATTTTCTCAGTAACATGTGCTTTTAAACCCGATGAAGGCCATTGTGGGCTGAAACATGTTGTTTTGTTCCTATTAAAGTGTCATAATAAATTTGTTACTGAGCAAATCATCTCAACCTCAAAACTATCCTTGTCCTCCGGAAGTGCCAAAATGATAGACCACCACATCAAAACCCTGTCATGGGCAGCCCATTCTCCAGACCTGAGCCCCACTGAAAACCTCTGGAATGTAATCAAGAGGATGATGGATAGTCACAAGCCATCAAACAAGAAAGAACTGCTTACATTTTTGAGCCAAAAGCATTGTGAACACTGGTGGGAAAGAATGCCAAGATGCATTGAAGCTGTTTTTAAAAATCATGGCAATTCCACAAAATATTGATTTCTGAACTCTTCCAGAGTTAAAACATTAGTATTGTTTTTTTCTAAATGATAGTGAACTTGTTTTCTTTACATTATTTGAGGTCTGAAAGCACAGGGTTTCTTTTAAAATTTTGACCATTTTTCTTTGCCAGAAAAAAATACAAAATGTATTGCTTGGAATCTTGGAGACGTTGACAGAAGTTTATAGACTAAAATAACAATTTACATTATATATATATATAGTGGCTGGTATAGTGTAATGGTTAAGTGCACAGCCTACGACATGGGAGACAGGTGAATTTGTGAGGGTGCGAGCGTGAAAGTGTAAGCATGAGCATGTGAGCGTGAGAGCATGTGCGTGAGCATGAGAGCTTGAACATGTGAGCATGAGCATGAACATGTGAGCATGAGTATGTGAACATGATCATGAGCGTGAGAGCTTGAGTGTGTGATCGTGTGAGTGTGAGCATGTGTGTGAGCATGAGCATGATCATGTGTGTGAATGTGAGCATAAAAGTGTGTGTGAGCATGTGAGTGAGTGTGAGAGACCGTGAGTGTGTGAGTGTGGGTGCATGAGCGTGAGAGCATGAGAGTGTGAGCGTGAGCATGAGAGCGTGAGAGTGAGTGTGTATTTTCATGTGTGAGCGTGAGTGCGAGCATGTGAGTGTTAGTGTGTATTTTCATGTGTGTGAGCATGTTTATTTTCCTATGTGTGAGCGTACATGTGTATTTCCCAGTTTATGATGCAGCGAGCAGCACCAACTAACAGAATCGTTGCTGCCTGCCATCCTCAGTGACCATCTACTTGTCAGTATAACTTTGCAGTCACCAACAAAATTGCTCTGCACTGTGTTACTAAATCTCATCCTCTCTTATCCCTTAGCAAACATCGAGAAGGGGAGGAGAGGAGTGACATCACAAACATATGAGCAGATTCAGCCCATGTTTACTGCAGTCGTAATGTGAACCAGTTGTACGCTAGTTTTTTTGTCAAATTTCATTAGCTACTCCCCCTAGTGTCTAAAAGTGGAAATACAAAACCTTTAAAATTATTTTTCATATTTTACTAAATTATAAACAAATGATAATATTTTTTAACAAAATGTAAACATCAATTCTTTATATTTTTTAAATTGCTGAAAAAAAATTTTTGGATGGCACCTTCCCATTAAAAATAAAACAACACTTATACTCACCTATCAACCCAATCCATTGAAGTCCATGTCCCCTGTAAAAAAAAAAAAAATAAGCAATCCTTACCTGCCCCCGCCATGAAGATAATCCTATGATGACTATGTCCCATGTAAAATAGTTTTAAAAAATAAACAACCATATTCCTCACCTTTCTGATGAGAAGAAAATAATCCATTTTGTTGATAAGCAACTCTAGCTTTGCTACATATACTTGGCATGCTGAACACTGGCATGATTTGAGAGTTTAGCATGTCAGGAAGCAGAGACACTGAGCTGACGTGTTTGCGCAGCTCAGTGACTCACAGTAATAGAAAAAAATATTGTTGTTTGTTGTTAAGGCTCCGGTGCTCTTCTCATGTGGATGGGCATGGTGGCATCTGAAACCTGCTGTGTATGCCTCACCTATGGTCTTGTGTGTCTGTCTATCTGCCTCTCCGGTTGTGGAGCCCTCTGGATTGTGTCAATGAACAACAGGCCCCTGCATCTCCCCCGGATCACCAAGGATGAGTAGTAAGCAACCACTGCCACCAAGTGGAGACATGAGGGTCAGTGAGTGCTCTCATCCGCTGACCTGTCTTTAGAATGACCACATGGACCGGCGCTCATCCCATTGAACACTCGTTCTCCTTCCCCGTGGTCAGAATACTATTCAGTTAACACAATGTATCACTGTGTGTCAATACTTTATTGGATCACCAACAGTCAACAGCATATAGTACACTCCCAGCAAGTACATAAAATGGTGCAAATGACAGTCTCACATTTCCACTAACTTGCCGTTGATTAGAACATCTGCTACTTTTGGGCATCCAAGGCCAACTACTCCAACCAGTAGAACCCCACTTTTGCCACATGGCCACGGAGAGGAGGTAGCAGCAAGCTTAGGAAGATGATCAAGTATAGTAGAGTATGTGGCCTGGTGACATGATTGTCCCAAATCTGGGTTCTCCAAATGTGTTTGTTGGTTTAGTGATGGGCAGTGGAGCAAATCTGTACTCCATCAGTTGGTGCCATGGTTCCTTGGCTGGTGTCCTGTAGAGTCTTCTAGAAATTGAGGCAGATCACCCTTTTATTTTCCACAGCTCATATTCAGAGCATTCTTTCACAGGATTGGGGAAAGGTGGGAGGAGGTAATCCCTCATTCTTTGAGTGTTCATTTAACCTGCATATTTTTTCCTCCAAGGATAGTAGAATAATAAACTGCAGGGTCTGATACCATAAGAAATAAGCAAGCATTCAGCAAATCAACATACAACAAGACAACATACAATAAGAGTTAACATACAGGCTCATATGAACAATGGCTCATGCCATGTCTGGCAAAGATAAGAATAAATGCAGTGCCGCCACAGCTGGCATTCATAGGAGATCATGATTTTCACTGAAAATAGCAGACAATAGCAGATTCAAGTCCCCTAAGGGGAATAGTAAATACAGTAAATAGTAAAAAAAAGTTTTTAAAAATATGAAAAAATAAAAAGCACAAAAAGTTCAAATCACCCCCCTTTTGCTCCATTAAGAAGAAAACATTTAAAAAAATACACAAATTTTGCATCGCTGCGTTTCGTAAAAGTCTGGTCTATCAAAATATAAAGTAAACTAATATGGTTGGTAAACGGCGCAACGAGAACAAAAATCAAAATTCCAGAATTGCGCTTTTTTGGCTTTTGCAACATTGCAATAAAATACATTAAGAGACAATCAAAACATCATGTTTATCCCAAAATGGTATCACTAAAAATTTTAGCTCAGGGCACAAAAAATGAGCTATCACACAGCACTATATTCTGAAAATTAAAAGTGTTTCTGGTTTTGGAAAATGGCAACACAAAAGCAGAAGGTTTTTTTTTTTACAAAATTCTGAATGTTTTTACCATTTCAATAATAAAAAAAAAACTATACATGTTTGGTATATGCATAAATGTACTGACCTGGAGAATCATATTGCCAGGTCAGTTTTACCATATAGTGAGAAAGGCAAAAAAAAGATGGAATTGCATTTTTTGTGCAATTGTAACCATAGATTATTATTATTATTATTATTATTATTATTATTTATTGTTAAAGCGCCATTTATTCCATGGTGCTTTACATGTAAGGAGGGGTATACATAATAAAAACAAGTACAATAATGTTAAACAATACAAGTCATAACTGGTACAGGAGGAGAGAGGACCCTGCCCGCGAAGGCTCACAAACTACAAGGGATGGGTGATAATACAGTAGGCAAGGGTAGAGCTGGTCATGCGGTTTGGTCGATCGGTGGTTACTGCAGGTTATAGGCTTGTCGGAAGAGGTAGGTCTTCAGGCTCTTTTTGAAGGTTTCTATGGTAGGTGAGAGTCTGATATGTTGTGGTAGAGGGTTCCAGAGTAGGGGTGATGCGCGAGAGAAATCTTGTATGCGATTGTGGGAAGAGGAGATAAGAGGGGAGTAGAGAAGGAGATCTTGTGAGGATCGGAGGTCCTCAGGAAAGTACCGGGAGACGAGGTCACAGATGTATGGAGGAGACAGGTTGTGGATGGCTTTGTATGTCATGGTTAGGGTTTTGCACTGGAGTCTCTGGGCAATGGGGAGCCAGTGAAGGGATTGACAGAGGGGAGAAACTGGGGAATAGCGGGGGGACAGGTGGATTAGTCGGGCAGCAGAGTTTAGAATAGATTGGAGGGGTGCGAGAGTGTTCGAGGGGAGGCCACTGAGCAGGAGGTTGCAGTAGTCAAGGCGAGAGATGATGAGGGCATGGACTAGGGTTTTTGCAGATTTTTGGTTGAGGAATGAACGGATTCATGAAATATTTTTGAGTTGAAGTCGGCAGGAAGTGGAAAGGGCTTGGATATGTGGTTTGAAGGAGAGATCAGCGTCAAGGATTACCCCGAGGCAGCGAGCTTGTGGGACTGGGGAGAGTGGGCAGCCATTTACTGTAATGGATAGGTTCATTGGGGGGGTCACGTGAGATGGGGAAAGATGATGAATCCTGTTTTGTCCATGTTAAGTTTCAGAAATCTAGCGGAGAAGAAGGATGAAATAGTGGACAGACATTGAGCGATTCTGGTTAGTAGGGAGGTGATATCTGGTCCAGAGATGTACATCTGTGTGTCATCAGCATAGAGATGATACTGAAAGCCATGAAAGCCATGAGATTCTATGAGCTGTCCCAGGCCAAAGGTGTAAATGGAAAAGAGCAGGGGTCCTAGGACTGAACCTTGTGGGACTCCGACAGATAGGGGGCAAGGTGAGGAGGTGGTGTGTGAGTGGGAGACGCTGAATGTCCGGTCTGTTAGGTATGATGAGATCCAGGATAGGGCCAAGTCTGTGATGCCAAGGGATGAGAGGGTCTGTAATAATAGGGAATGGTCCACTGTGTCAAAGGCAGCCGACAGGTCCAGGAGGAGGAGGACAGAGTAGTGTCGCTTGCTCTTTGCGGTTAAGAGGTCATTGGAGACCTTAGTAAGGGCAGTTTCAGTGGAGTGGTGTGACCGGAAGCCAGATTGCAAGCGGTCGAAGAGGGAGCAAGAAGAGAGATGGGAGGACAGTTCAAGGTAGACGTGTTGTTCCAGTAACTTGGAGGCATAGGGGAGAAGTGATATAGGGCGATAGCTAGATACAGAGGATGGGTCAAGAGAGGGCTTTTTGAGGATAGGTGTGATAGAGGCATGTTTAAAGCTTGAGGGGAAATCACCAGTTCTTAGTGATAGGTTGAAGAGATGGGTTAGGGTTGGGATGAAGACTGTGGTGAGGTTTGGGATGAAGTGAGATGGGATCGGGTCAAGTGCACAGGTGGTGAGATGTGATCTTGAGAGTAGAGTGGAGAGTCGATCTTCTGTAATGGTGGAGAAGTTGGTTTTGGAGGTGGAGGGCTGGGAAGTCAGGAGGAAGGGCTCTGGGGGTTGTTGACCAAAACTGTCTCTGATGTTATCAATCTTCTGCTTGAAAAATGAGGCAAAGTCTTCAGCTGAGATGAGTGGGGAGGGAGAAGGTGCTGGGGGACGGAGGAGAGAATTGAAGGTGTTGAATAACTGTTTAGGGTTGTGAGACAGGGAGGATATGAGAGATGAGAAGTAGGTTTGTTTAGCTGTGGTGAGTGTGGTCTTGAAAGTAGTGAGGGACTGTTTGAATGCAATGAAGTGCTCGTTGGAGTGGGATCTTTTCCATCTGCGCTCAGCAGCCCTGGAAGCCCGCCTCAGTTCTTTGGTCAGGCTGGTGTGCCAGGGCTGTCTGTTGATTTTGCGAGCTTTGGTATGTGTAAGTGGGGCAGCAGATTCCAAAGCTACAGCTATTGTGGTGTTATATAGAGCAGCAGCGTCATCTGCATTGTGTAAGGAACTTATATCTGTGAGAGGGAGGGGGGATTCCGAGAATGAGTGTAGGTCAAGGTGTTTAAGATTTCTGCGAGGGTGTGAAAGTTTGTGGGGTGGGGATTGTAGACTTGGAGTGGAGAGGGAAGAGAATGTGAGAAGGTTGTGGTCAGAGAGAGGAAGAGGTGAGTTAGAGAGGTTACATAGGGAGCAGAGGCGGGTGAAGATGAGGTCCAGTGTGTGGCCATCTTTGTGGGTGGCTGTAGAAGACCATTGAGTGAGGCTGAAGGAGGAAGTGAGAGATAGAAGTTTAGTGGCAGCTGAGAGGGAAATGTCAATGGGGATGTTGAAGTCGCCCATGATGATACTAGGGTTGTCCGCAGAAAGGAAATGAAGTAGCCAGGTGGTGAAGTGGTCAAAGAAGGTGGTGGCTGGCCCTGGGGGGTGGTAGATGACAGCCAGTTGGAGGTTGGAGGGGGAGTAGATGCGCACAGAGTGCACCTCAAAGGAAGGGAGGGTAACAGAGGATGGCAGTGGGATTGGGGTGAAGGAGCAGGTATCTGACAGGAGAAAACCAACTCCTCCACCATGTTTGCTGCTGGGGCGGGGGGTGTGAGAAAGGTGGAAGAGATGAGCGGCTTTGCCTTTTTTCTGGTCGAGTCGGGTTTCATGAAACCCGACTTTCTCAAAAGTCGTGAAAAGTCGAAGGCCGACTGAAACACGAAACCCAATGCAAGTCAATGGGGAACCAAGGTCGGCAGGGAGTGGAGGACAGGAAACACACCTACAGTGCCCATTTTAATGCCAAAAACATCAATTCTTATTACTTAAGCTTGTCAACCTTAATTTACTTCATAACAATAGTTAGGCATTGAAAACTGCGGGTTATTTGGCTAAAGTTGTGGGGGGGGGGGCTGGATCCAGATTTTCGTGGGCCCTGGGCCAAAGAGTGTCACTGGGCTCCTTTAACACATGCCACAATTCATGATCCTCTGATACGACAGAGAAATAGTGGTATAGTACAATGAAAAATACTTCACTTCTTACATCTCATGACTGATATCGATTTTAAATTCTCCAATAGCTCCAAAAATGGACAGTATATTACTCCATACAGTATTATGGCCACCGCATAGTACGCTATACAGAGTAATGAGGCCCATATATTTCTCCATACAGAATCATTGGTCCCATATAATGTTTGAAACAGTATATGATGAGCTCCACATAATGCTACCGTATATGTTGGTCCCCATGGATGAAGCTCCACTGTGTTATGGGCCCAAATAATGCTCCATATATAATGGGCCCCATTTCTAATGCTCCAGTGCATAATGGGCCCTGTAAATGCTGCTCCAGTGTCTAATGTTCACCTTTGGAATGCTCCTGTGTATGGTGGGCCTCATATATCATTCTCCAGAGTATAGAGCTCCCCAAAAATAGCTGTCCCAACATTGAAAACAATTAAATAAGTCTCCTCACTAGGGAATCCCTGTACTAGTCTGGACTCCTCGTCGTCCCCACCTTTCATCTCACTGCACTTGGACTGTTTAGGCAGAGGGCGTACAGACGTGATGTCATTGCGCTCTCTGACCAGAATGTCACTGTCAGGAAACGCGGAAGACGTCACGGCGGTGGAGCAGGGAGAGGTAAGTATTTCAACTTTGCAAGTGCTGTGATCCTGAGCAAGCAGGGGGGCCCATTCGTTGGCGATGGCACTGGCACAGGCCCCCTCATAGTACGGTGGTGTGTCTGATGGCTGACGGCGGGTGGGCCCCCCGGCCCTCCCACCGGCAGAGACACTTTTGCGTACTATGAGGGGCCCTGTGCCAGTGCCGTCGCCCATGAGTATTCCCCCCCACCTGCTCAAGGAACCTGCACTTTCATCTGCACCTTCCTCTTTGTCACCGTGTAAAGTGGTATAGTATGCCAGAAGGGGAACCTGAGTTTCATCAGGGTCAGATTTTGGCTGTGTAGAGTGCAAGGGGAATGTAGTGGTCTGGGTCAAAGTACCAGCAGAATCATCTAGCAGTGGCTGGGCATCAGTGCACTTGTGGCGCCCCCAGGACTACGGTCGCCACAGTGGCATTAACTTCCTCCTAGTGAGTGTGATGTCATGCTTGGGAGCAACGAAGGATCTCTCTAGCAGTTAAACCAACACACAACACAGTTCCCACTCAGGGCCAGCAGGAAGACGTCTGAACCTGACTGCTGAGGAGCTGCTCTCTGTTGTCGGGAGGAGGTAAGTTAGTGCTGTCTGTGAAGGGAAGGGGAAGTGTGTGGACATGAGAAGGGGAGCTGGAGGATGAGCAAAGTTAAGGCTCACTCCTTGCTGGAGCGCATGGTTGGGATTCCGGTCTACGAGTATATAGGGACACTGACGGTCCTGCAGCAGAAACCGGAGGAAGTAGCAGCTGTAAATGCTCTGTTCCCAACTAAGGCTTAGAGGCCCCAGCAGTGACGTGTATGAGCCAGAAGGAAAAGGCTATGGCTGCCTGCTATATGAGAAAGTTCCAAAAGAGAGTCAACAGGGGGAACTTCAGTGAACTCAGTACTGCGAGTACCTCAGATAAGCGCTAGAACAGAGGCCACACTACCTATCTGCAGAGAGAGAATTCCAAATTTGCTTCCAGGCTGACCAAGTCCTTCTCCATCTGTACTCTGGGTCCTGGACGGCACTTACCAAGTACAGGTAAAGGAACTGCACGACTGTGTCTCTCATCTTTCTCCTGCGCCTGGCGCACGGCTCTGCTACATCCTGCACTGCACACCTTCTACCAACTCTTTCATCTGCCCTGCGACTACGGCCCTACCTGTGCAGGGCTTCTACATCTTAGCTGCACCACAACATCTGTCCCAGAGAAGCGACACTGCAGCGTGGGTCAATCTGATCAGAAGCCACAGGTGGCATCACGTATCATTCACCTATAAACGTTATTCACCCCTTTGCATGGACGCCCAGGGCCATGGAACGGGTCATCACCACCATGACACATCCCTCTGAGACACCGGCCCGATACCGATGAACCCCACTGCCCTGGCTTGCCACCCACACTCCATATCAGATTCATCTTGGACTGGAGAATTCACGATTTGACTTGATAACCCAGGCATGGTATGATAGAAAGAGCTACATGGACTAATGTGAAGTGTGGCCTGCTGCATCATTCACTTTTGGTGGGGGTGAAGGACACAAGGAAAGGGGTTCTTCCTGACCAGGAGCCAGCACTTGACGACTCAGTGCTTGCATTTTTTGAAACTTCAGAAGAGGAGGGCATATTTGCTGGAGTCTGTTTTGGCAATGTAAACCAAAACCAGTTCCTGATGCTCTGGCTTTAAAAGCGGCTAACCTACTCCCAGAAAAGGTAGCCTTCCAGGCGTTCCGGAGCCAGACCATCAGCACCAGCTGGCCTCCCCACGCCCACGTCTACGGCCTCTTCCACCAAACTTCAAAATGTTGCAGAACGAGAACCCAAAATAACATCAGATATATGGTACTGTATCAGAAGCGTACAGCTCTATACAGTCAAAGGATGATTGTCAATCTCCCTATATATACCATCAGTCACACAGAGATGCTCACAGGCTCAGTATGGATTAGACAAGAATATAAAAAGTAGAAAAAGTGTACAGTATCATCAGATAGCAGGTATATATAGTATAGTTTAAACATTCTAAATCTTCGTAGATATTTCAGGAGGAAGACACAGACGATCTCAGGCTCAGTATGGATTACAACACAATATAAAAAGCGGTAAAAAGGTAATGGATCTGAAGAGTATAGCTGTACACAGTGTAGGGGTCATTGTTGTCAATCTCAGTATTTATTTCCACAGTCAGAAAATAACTCTCACTTGGTCAGTTTGGATTAGACCAGAATATAAAAAGCAGTAATGGGCAATGTATCACAAGCGTAGAGCTGTATACACTAGTGTTGGGGTAACTTATAAATGTACATCTAAATTGCAGGAGTAACCCACAGACTGTCACACGCTCAAGATGGATCACACCACAATATAAGAAGAAGATCCGCAAGAAATAATCACACATATGGGACAATGTTCCAGGTGTCAATAATACACTTAGAGTGGTGGGCGGAGGATGACTTCCTGGCAGAAAGGGTACAGTATCACCAGATACCAGGTATATATAGCATAGCTTAAACATTAAAAATCTACGTCTATATATTCAGTAGTGTTGAGCCAACCCGCTAGTGTTCCAGTTCGTTTTGGTTCGTCGAACACGAGGCAAGTTTGTCGAATGTTTGTCGAACGTTCGACGAACAACGTCGAACACCATTGAAGACAATGGCATGCAAGCACAAACACATAGAAAACAAATACAAAACACCATAAAAGGTGTCCCAAAGCAGACAAAATGCTCAGAATACAAATATAACATATGGAAAATGGCAACTACATATAGAAAAGAGGTGGAGGAGTAAAAGGAGGAGGAGGAGGAGACACAGATATAGGCATGTCATGTCCTTACGAAGTCAAGAAAGTCTGAAATAAAAATGTAAAATACCAAAAAACAGTAAAAATCTGAAATTCTGAAATCGAAGACAATCATATACCGTCGGACTTCCCACCATAAATTAGGCCAACTGCTGATCAGGCGGCGTTATTCCCACAAACCTCCGAACAGCGTCCATGAAGGCAAAGTGTTTGGTTTCCGGGGGCAGTATGATTGCAAAGCTGAACCTTAAAGGAATGTCCAGAAGGGCACCACCAGGAGTGGAGCCTGTGGCTTAATTCGACTCCACCCGGGAAACCTCAACAATGCCAGCTACAGAAAACATTGACAGATTGCAAGCTTTGTTGATTCTGTGGGTGGTGGTGGATGTCCGTTTTTAGTTGTGCTAGCGATTTGTCATCTTAATTCCATTAACGAATGAGACTCAGGCATGCCCCCGTGGTACGCCTCTAGCTTACTAGAGGGACACGCGAGGCTCTGGCACGCGAGATCGATCAATAACAGGTCTGTCTTGCCCTTACATGTGCGGGGCTGGATGCGCGCTACACTGAAAGTTCCAGCGTGTGTCGCTTACAGGTGCAGAAAACCCGCTGAACCCCGTTAGAGATGGGGATCTGGGATTACAATTCCCTGCGAACGAGGATTTCCCAGTAAGTGCAGGTCAACCGGAATTCCGGAATTAGGCCTAACCGGCATTCCAGAAAAAATGAAAAAATTAAGTGTCCAAACCACAGGTGCTGTAGCTTGCTTAACAGCTGGGCTCCTATGCTGAGTAGCACGCAGTTCTTACATAAACAGGCGGCATAGCTTGGTTCACTGGTGGGCTCCTCTGCTGAGTAGCAGACAGTGTTACAAGGCCCAAAAGGATTTTCTGGACAAGATGCAGTAAAAAATAATTAGAAACACACACTATGTAGCTCCTTGAAAGGTGTACTACACCGCTTGCTACCACACACAGCTACTATGCCATGAAACAGTCTATTAACATTGAAAACCATTATTAATGTGAAAATGAAGTTACGCTTTTGGTGAACGAACCGTTCTCGAACGGAACCACGAACAGCCGAATTTTAAGCAGTGTTCGAGTTCGACGAACGGCTCGAACACCGCCCAAAACAGCTGGAATTTTAACTTGGCGAACAGGTCGACTCTAACACCGCTCATCTCTAATCAGGAGGCAGACTCAGACGTTCTAAGGCCCAGTATGGATTCGACAAGATTGTAGAAAGTTGAGAAAGGGTACAGTATCACCCGATAACAGGTATATATGTAGCATAGTTTACAAATGAAAAACCTATGTCTATATATCAGGAGGCAGACTCAGAGGGTCTCAGGCCCAGTATGGATTTGACGTGATTGTACAAAGTTGAGAAAGGGTAAAGTATCACCGGATAACAGGTATATATAGCATAGTTTAAACATTAAAAACCTGTCTATATATAACAGGAGGCAGACTCACACGGTCTCAGGCCCAGTATGGATTCAACGTGATTGTAGAAAGTTGAGAAAGGGTACAGTATCACTGGATAGCAGGTATATATAGCATAGTTTAAACATTAAACATCTGCGTGCATATTTCTGGAGTCCGACAAAGACACTCACAGCCTCAGTATGGATTAAACAAGAATCTAAAAAGTAGAAAAAGGGTTATGTATTCGAAGCGTACACCAGTATACACTGTTGGGGTATTTTTCAATCTTCATATATATTTCAGTCTCAGTAAGACAGTCCAGACTCTCCGCAAGAGGAAACGAGATGGATACAAGTACAGATGGAAAGTCGACTGATAGCAGAAATTTTAGAATTACTAATTTTAGAATTAGTAAAAACTCCCGGGAGAATTCTCAGAGGCGATGCTGACCCTCAATTACTTTGTCTGTGGAGACAGCGAAAACAGTTCTTGTGAAGAAAGGGTTGCTGTATCAGAGTACCGTGGAACCCATCACCGTTACTTATCTCCATCAAATTGTGATCACAGGGAGAGATGTAGACATTGTCCTCACTGCCTATCATGATCTGTCAGGTAACTTTTGAGTGCAAAAGGCACAAGCCACAGGCCGTAGGCAATTCTATTTGATTGGCATGAGAGGACACATTTAAAAATGTGGGCAGGAATGTCACACGTCTGTGAGTCGGAAAACCGTGAAAGCTGATGATAAACCACCACTGCATCTCATTGTGAATCGACGTCCATAACAAATGGAAGCCATTGATCATCTGAAGATAGAGCCCAGCAGGACAGGGCATAGCTACGTCTTAACCATCATCTATCATTTCACCAAATTTGTATTGGCAGTCCCAGTGAAGTATTTAACAGGCCAGACTACACAGTGGTGGAGCAGGGAGAGGTAAGTTTTGCAAGTGCTGGTGCCCTGAGCTAGCAGGGGGGGCCCACTCGGGGGTGTCGGTACTGGCACAGGGCCCCTCATAGTACGCCAGTGTGTCTGACGGTGGGTGTGCACCCCCACCATCAGAGACACTTGATTCTACTATGAGGGACCTTGTGCCAGTGCCGTTGCCAAAGAGTGTGCCCACCCACCTGTCCAGGGCAACTGCACTCGCACGGGTGCGAGCACCAGGCGGTGACCCCGGCCCTGTGGGGGGAGGCAGCCCAGTTAGGGAGGTGGAAAAAATGTCATATATTGATGTTGGACATTCAGCAGCTGCAAATGGAGTAATTGGAGAAGTCCGAGGAAGAGGAGGACAAAAGCAAGCCATTTTTCTGGCAACCTACGTGTCAGCAGGGGAGGGTGAGACAACATCCCTTGAAACCCAGGCATGGTTTATTTTAATAAAGGTAAGATCATCAACATTTTGGGTCGACAGACGGGTCCTTTTTTCTGTCAGGATTGATCCAGCAGCACTGAAGACTCGTTCAGATAACACACTAGCAGCAGGGCAAGCAAGCTCCTGTAAGGCATATTGTGCCAATTCAGGCCTGTTGTCAAGTTTACTGGCCCAATAGTCAAAAGGGAATGACCGGTGAGGGAGAACATCGATATGGGAGGAGAAGTAGCTTGCTACCATAGTTGACAACTGCTGTCTCCTGTCTCTTTCGATCGATGCAGATCCAGTCATGTGAGCAGTACTTGAAAAATCAGTCCACAACATGGTCATGAAACCCCTGTGTCCAATGCCACTTCGGCTGTGTGCACCACGAACACCTCTTCCATGTTGCCCCCTACGGCTCAATGGAAAAACATCACCACCGCTGTGTGCTGGGAATGCTTCAAACAAACGGTTTACCAGAGTTGCTTGTTTGTTAGCCGATATTAGCTCTGGGTTCTCCTGTGGCATGATGTTTTGGAATTTGCCTTTATAGCGTTGATCCAGGAAGCTGGCCAACCAGTAGTTGTCATCGCTCATCATTTTGGCAATGCGGGGTACCTTTTTAGGATCTGCAAAGCATAATTACACATGTGGGCCAATGTTCCAGGTGTCAATGATGCACTGCGAGTGCTGGGTGGAGGAGTACTTTCTGGCAAATCAACATCCCTCCAGTCACGCACAAACCCTGTATCTGACCGTGCCATGCCAACATTTTTTCTTGCCCCCTGAGAAGCATCCTCCTCCCCAAAATAATCATCCCCATCATCCTCCTCCTCTTCCTCTTCTTCCTCCACCTCGTCCACGAGAATTCCCTGAGCAGACAATGGCTGACTGTCATCAAGGCTTCCCTCCTCTTCTTCCTCCTCGGCTGCAGATGCCTGCTCCTTAATGTTCATCAAAGTTTGCATGAGCAGACGCATAAGTGGGATGCTCATCCTTATGATGGCGTCGTCTGTGCTAACCAGCCATGTGCATTCCTCAAAACACTGAAGGACTTTACAGAGGTCTTTCAGCTTCGACCACTGCACACCAGACAACTCCATGTCTGCCTGCAAACTGCCTGCCCGTGTATCCTCCCACAAATGAATTACAGCCTGCCTCTGTTCGCACAGCCTCTGAACCATGTGCAGGGTGGAGTTCCACCTTGTTACAACGTCGATAATTAGGCGGTGCTTGGGAAGGTGGAGCAATCGCTGCAGCTTCTGCATACGACTGGAGTGTACAGGAGACTGGTGGATGTGCGAGCACAGTCTTCGCACCTTTTGGAGCAGGGGTGTTAACTCCGGATAATTATTGAGGAAGCACTGCACCACCAGGTTCAAGGTGTGAGCAAGGCAAGGTATGTGTCTGAGTTTTGAAAGGGCTATGGCTGCCACAAAATTCCAGCCATTATCACTAACTACCTTGCCTGCCTCAAGATGTAGACTGCCCAATGACTCAGTTTGTCACTGCAAGTAGTTGGCCAGTACCTCCGCGGTGTGTCTGTTGTCACCCAAACACATCATCTTCAACACAGCCTGCTGACGCTTACCATTAGCTGTTCGATAGTGGGACAACTCGTGTGCAACACTGGCAGCTGCGGATGGAGTGCTCGTGTGACTACGCTCTGTGGACGAGCTTTCGCTTCTGGAGGAGGAGGAGGAGGGTCGAACGCCTACAGCCAACTGTTTCCTATACCGTGGGCTAGGCAGCACTATCCCACCGCCGCTGTCCCCTGTGGACCCTGCATCCACCACATTAACCCAGTGCGCAGTGATGGACATGTAACAGCCCTGGCCATGCCTACTGGACCATGCATCTGTTGTGAGGTGCACCTTTCCACTCACTGATTGCTTGAGTGCATGGACAATGCGGTCTTCACATGCATGTGGAGGTCTGGGATGGCTTTTCACGAAAAGAAGTGCCGACTGGGTAGGTCATAGCGTGGTACTGCGTAGGCCATGAGCTCGTGGAAAGCTTTGCTTTCAACCAAACGGTAGGGCATCATCTCTAACGAGATTAGTTTGGCAATGTGGGCGTTCAAAGCCAGTGTACGTGGATGAGAGGATGAGTACTTTCTTGTCCTATTCAGAGTCTCTGGTAGGGTGAGCTGGACTTGAGAGCTGCATATGGTGGAACTAGCGGTGGACATGGCCGACTGAGAGAGGGTTGGTGATTGTGATGGTGTTGGTGGTGTTGCTGATGGCCTAGATTCAGTCTTTCATAGCAATAACATTGTGATTCCATGCCTGCTTTGCCCTTGCGACGACACCTTGACATTTGCTGCTGGTGGTGTGCTAACCGGTGGGCTTACAGTGGGGGAAGCGATGTAGCATTGCTGAATACCTTCATTCAGGGTAGGTGCACATGTGGTACTTGAGGTTTGGTAGTCTGTCCACGCTTGCAATTGCATTGTGGTTAAATGTCTAAGCATGCAACTGGTATTCAAATTTCTCAGATTTTTCCCTCGGCTAAAGGTCTTTGCGCACTTCTTACAGATAACTTTTGCCTGATCATTAGGATATTGTTCAAAAAAGTGCCACACTACACTCTTCCTACTATGTAAGACATTTTGAGACCTTACACGCTGTGCTAATTTGACCGTCTGGCCAAGCTGTCCTGCAACTCTTTTGGTTTTTGTAACCCGTTTTTGGACTGCTATGGTCCTGCCCGATAACAGCTGTTGCGATGTCGTTGCCTGCTGCGGATCCTCCTTCTCCTCTTCTGAGCTATTGGCAGCGGCACCCTCTTCCCCAATGGATGCCAATCTGGGTCAACAACTCAGTCATCCATCACCTCCTCTTCAAGTTCATGTGCACCTTCCTCTGTGTCACCGTGTAAGGTGGTATAGTATGCGGGAAGGGGCCCCTTAGCTTCATCAGGGTCTGATTCTGCCTCGGTACACTGCGAGGACAATGTAGTGCTCTGAGTGAATGTACCAGCAGAAAAATCTAGCAGTGGCTGTGCATCAGTGCACTCCATGACAGATTAATCTTGGACTGGGGAATTCACAATTTGACTTGCTAACCCAGGCATGGTTTGTGAAAAGAGCTCCATGGAGTAATCGGTAGTGTGGCCTGCCACATCCTTCACTTTTGGTAGGGGTGAAGGACTCAAGGAAAGGTGTTGTTCCTGACCAGGAGCCTCCACTGACGACTCAGTGTTTTTATTTTTTGAAACTTCAGAAGAGGAGGCGAGAGAGCTGGAGGCTGTGTCAGCAATGTAAGCAAAAACTTGTTCCTGAACCTCCGGCTTTAAAAGTGGTTTACCTATTCCCAGAAAAGAGAGTCTTCGAGGCCTTGTGGAGCCAGACAATGATGCAGTCTCAACCCCTCCTGCCTTAGGTGCTATTGTGCTTTTGCCACTACCAACAGATGCAACACCACCACCACCATCGGGACCAGCTGGCAACCCCCACCCACTTCCATGGCGTCTTCCACCATACTTCCTCATTTTTGTGAAAATGTACCCAAAATACCACCAGCTATATGGTACTGTAAAACAAGGTAGAAGGTGTATCTACTATTAGTGTGAATTTGAATCTCACTATAGATTTGAGGACGCAGAACTATTGTCTCAGGCCCAGTAGAGATTACACCTCACTGTAACAGGCTGAAATTGGATGGTGTATGACAAGGTGGAGGGTGTCTATAGGATTGGTGAGAATTTGAATCTCACTATAGATTTGAGGAGGCAGAACTATTGTCTCAGGCCCAGTAGAGATTACACCTCACTGTAACAGGCTGAAATTGGATGGTGTATGACAAGGTGGAGGATGTCTATAGGATTGGTGAGAATTTGAATCTCACTATAGATTTTAGGACGCAGAACTATTGTCTCAGGCCCAGTAGAGATTACACCTCACTGTAACAGGCTGAAATTGGATGGTGTATGACAAGGTGGAGGGTGTCTATAGGATTGGTGAGAATTTGAATCTCACTATAGATTTGAGGACGCAGAACTATTGTCTCAGGCCCAGTAGAGATTACACCTCACTGTAACAGGCTGAAATTGGATGGTGTATGACAAGGTGGAGGTTGTCTATAGGACTGGTGAGAATGTGAATCTCACTATAGATTTGAGGACGCTGAACTATTGTCTCTGGCCCAGGAGAGATTACACCTCAGTGTAACAGGCTGAAATTGGATGGTGTATGACAAGGTGGAGGGTGTCTATAGGATTGGTGAGAATTTGGATCTCACTACAGATTTGAGGACGCTGACAATGATGCTCTCAGTCCAAGTATGGATGCAGGCAGCCTAATAAGCACGACTGCTGCACACACAAAAGGGTGGAAAAATGAACGCTTGGTAACTGTGCAGAAAAGAGGAAGAAAAGTATTTTTGCTTTTAAAAAAGCAATTTGCACAGCAGTGTGCAAACAGCAATGCAGCTATCAGGGAGCCTTATAAGGCAGCCTAATAACCAACAGAGCTGATGCGCAAAAAAAGAGCCTCGCCTGTCACTGCACACAAAGTGTTGTGTTGTAAGTGGAAATCGCTAACAGCAGAAGCAGTTTTTAGGCTCTTCTTCCCTGCCTAACGCTCTCCCTTATTCTGAATCAGCAGCAGCAACCTCTCCCTAATGCTAAGATCAGCAGAAGTAAGATGGCGGTCGGCGTTCACCCCCTTTTATAGCCCCCGTGATGCCACACAAAGCCAGCCAGTCACTTGCATGCCCTTCTCAAAGATGGTGGTAACCGATGCCTATGTCATCGCGTTGCCCACAGTGTGCGTCCTCCATCATTGGCTAAAAAAGGGCGCTGGAAGCATCTTTTGAAACGCAACTTTGGCGCTCTGGTCGCCGACCTCGTGGCCGATCTCACGCTATGGTCGGGTTTCGTTTCATGAAACCCGACTTCAGCAAAAGTCGCTGACTTTTGAATATGACCGACCTGTTTCGCTCAACTCTAATTGTAACATATTTGAAGTCTTTTTCCCACTTTCCAGTGCATCACATGATAACATTAATAAAATCATCCAAAAGTACAACTTGTCCTGCAAAAAATGAACCCTCATACAGCTATGTGGATAAAAAAATGGTTCTTGGAAGAAGAGAAGGAAACAACTAAAACGAAACAAAACAATGGAAAATTGCCTGAGGTTGAAGAGGTTAACCTGCACGTATGAAAAAATTGAAAATGTACCTGGTCAGAATGGGGGAAACTGTCCTGTTCTTGAACTTGTTCAAAACTTAAATTTATAACTATGCAAACTCAATATTATATCACAAAATACTAGAAAGACGATTGACAAGCTCACAAACATATCACAGCCAATGGCAACTGAGTACAACAAATCAGTGGTTTTTATTTCAAAGAATGGTCATATGACTCAATTTAACTTAGGATATTTCAAGCCAAAAAGAAAGATAAAGCAGGAAACATCTAAATTGTATAACAATATGGGCAATACAAGGTGCAGGTAAACAAAGAGACAGTACAGAAATCTTTCTAAGGCCACTTACACATGTCCGTGTTTACAGTATGTGTGGTATCTGTTTTCTTCAGTGATGCCATGCATACCTCTTTACAACTTATGCTGCTGAACCAAACGGAGACATGTTTGTGTTTTTCCAGAAGCACGGATGACAAGGACCAAATACAAGCCTGCAAGTACATGAAAAACACGTGTAGCACACGGATGATATCTATGTGCCATCTGTTTGCCACCTATGTGCTTGTAAGGGTCGGCCAGGGCAGTAGTTGTGACTGAGGTAAACGGCCCAGGTGCGCCCTGTCCTCCTCTTACATACACATGACAGTTCTCTGTCGGCATATCTGTTGCTTCATTCTTCTCTCTTTCAGGACCTTCCCTAGGTGGCTATGTATTTTTTCCACAAATTTTAGTACAATCGGAAACACAGTCCAATTCAACTTTAAACAAAAAACTTTACTTTCATATATTCTCAGTCCGTTCTCTTCAGTTATAGCATATTCATCAGGTAACACACAATTTGCCTTCTTCTCTTTCCCTATATTCTCACTGTCACCTTTCAGAACATTCCTGGGTCGTCCCATCTCGGTCAGCATCACAGCATCCTTCCTGTCCAGCTTTGCTATCTTTGGGAGTTCCCCTGTCTGTTTCACACCAGACAAAAGGGCATCTGCCCACGTAGCAAGATGCCTCATGTTGAGTGATCTGTGCTGCCGTACTGCTGCCAACTGTCTCACTAACATCTGCAGTGTAATGCTCTGTACTGCTATATTCTGCACTGCTGTCATCTGTGGCCCTCACGCCATGAACGGCTGGTTTTGTATCCTTAAACATTACAGGGCTAACTGCCCTGTCAAGGCTACCTAGCCCAACTAACAAAAATGCCGGATACTCCCCGGCTTAACCACAGTTAGCCCCTCCTACATTTAACTATTTACATTCTGAGCATAACTTTACCCCAATCTAGAGGATTAAACAGGGTACTACACTTTCCTTACCATAAAACATATTAACAATATACATTTATAAAACTATACATTAATATTTACACACCTATACATGGCGGTCTCGTTCACCCCTTACATGCTGCATGTGTTTAACATTGAAAAATATAGGAGGAGCTTTGTAATTTCTTTCTCTTTATCCATGCCAAAAAAAACACAGATGGCACAATGATGACACACTGATCGAAGATACTGGTGACACTGGTACTGCTGTTTCAGGTACTGCTTTTATATGGACGTGTGAAGGGGGCCTAATGATCTTTTTACACCAAGGCTTGAAATGATGACAAGGTGACATCCTGTACATCTAGAGAAAATAAGGTTTAATCGTCATCACAGATGATTCTTTACTGTAAGAGCAGTGATTCTATGAAGCTATCTGCAAAATGATGTTGTAATGGTAGATTCATTAAAAAAGTTTACAAAGGACCTGGATGACTTTTTTGAAAAATGTAATGTTAAAGGTTCTGGGAATTAGAGTACATGATAGGATGTTGATCCAGGGAACTAGATTGATTGGCGCATGTGGAGATGGGATGGAATTTTTCCCCTAATGTGGGATGATTAGCATTTGCTTTCCTCTGATCAACATGTTAACTTATGGGTTGAACTCAATGGACTAATGTCTTCTTTCGACTTTAAAAAAAATGAAACTATAAATGCTACTTATAAAATTCCTAAACATGTCTGGTAATCCAGAGGTGATCAAGAGTAATAGAGTCCACAAGAAAACCCCTCAGTGTGTCTTTTGATTATACATGATGTTGGCTGCCATATTACAGATCAGTCCAACCTAAAACTAATGTGTGAGGCATGCTATGGAATTATCTTAGCTCATGTGAGCAATTTAATTAGTGGGACTGCTTATTGACTTTTTTGAGGGGTAATGATATGTATCTTGCACACAATCATTCACCTTGTTTGATTCATGACAATTGCTTATTTTAAGATTGCTAAACCTGCATTTTATTTCTCCTGTGTGTATGGAGCATTAGTTTGCTCTCTCATAGCCTACCGCTGTTATAGTAACTAGTTATACAGAACCAACATCTGTACATTCTGCAGTTTACTGTATTTTATGTTTATAACTATTTTTCACTGTTCAATATTTGCTATAGTTTACTCTTTCATTTTGACTTTAAGTTGAATGAATGAAAAACCATTCCATAAAATGAAATTATTCCTAAAGTATATCTGGGCCCTGGGGTTATACGCAGTAGATGGTTAGTATCGAACGCATGAAACACAGTATATTTAATGCACTATAGCTATTTTGGTCAAACTTATCAGGCTTGTAACAAGAAATGTCTTTGTTACCAAACATGTAATCAATCTACAGAGGAAAATTAGATGAAAAAAATATAATCATAGCAAGTGATGAATGCTGTGGTTATATTCACTTAAATGCTATGACATATCATATTAGAATATTTTAAGGTCAGCCTATTGTGTTCCACAAAATATACTAAAGCTGTATTAGTAAAACAGTTATAACAAGAGCATACATTTGTTCATTCCATTTTTCTTGAATAGTGAGATGTACAGTATATTTATATTTTTAGTTGTGGCCAATTTGAAACAGGAAGTGTGAACATATTGGTTAGTTGCTTTTGACAAATCATATTTTAAGCACCTAAACAAATACTGGTCTAGATGAGTCATGACTGAGTGACCTTAACGGGATTGTCCCATTACCAAAGTACAATTTAAGTGAAATATCTTCAAATAATAAGTTCTATAAGTGGATGTGTTAAAATGTTTTCCTGTATTGAAATAATCTTTTACATGTGATCCTACTTTATACTGGTTATTCCTGCTTCCGTCTATGCAGAACTGATCCAGTTTATAGTAGGGACATGCCATAGTTCATAGACAGGGATGAAAGCAAAAGACTCTTATGATAAGTTAGTATACAGACAAAACATTAGAGGATCACAGTTGCTATTTCCTCAAGTAACACTCTTCCCTGTCTAATTTATCACAGGAACAAGTGTTTCTACCATACTTCCAGTCCTCTGAGCTCATCATAAATCACATTAGTGACACATTAGCTCACTGACTGCTGGAGCTCCAACATCACTTACTTGATTTAGAAGAAGCTAAGAGGCTGGAGATGCAGCAGAAACAATGGTTCCTGTGATAAAAAAGGCAGGGAAATGTGTTACATGTGAATGAAGCAGATTTGAACTCCTGCTTTTTCTTCTGTATACTCACTTATTATTAATTTCTGACCAGGAGCTGTTGTATGTGTCAACCATGAACTGGAGCAGCTCTGCATGGTCAGACACAGCAAATTACAGTGTAAAGCAGAGGCACGTTTTACAGATTATCTCAGCACAGGAACATTTTTTAATAGATCCATTTGTGGAACTTATTATCATTCCAAGATCGTTTAATTAAAATGTACTTTGTTTGTTGGACAACCCTTTGAAAATGACATGGCTATTTTCATTTTTTTCTATTTTCATTTTCCCTTCAAAGCACCAACATTTTTTATTTTTCTGCCCTTTCAGCAATATATGAGGGTGTGTTTTTTGTGTGATGAGTTGCAGTTTTAAATGACTCCATAAGACGACTCATTTTACCATTTACATTTAACTACTTCAACTGTAAGGTGTGTATAATTGTGAAAATATCAGAAATTTGGTGAAAATGTGAGTTTTCAAACTTTTCATTTTTATTCCCTTAAATCAGGTATGTTAAACAAAGTAGTTAATAAATAACATTTCTCACATTTGTACTTTACATCATCACAATATTCATAACATATTTTTTGTTAGGAAGTTAGAAGAGTTAAAAGTTGACCAGCGATTTTTCTTTTTTTAACAACAAAATTTACAAAACCATTTTTTAGTGACCACATCAAATTCGAAGTGACTGTGGGGTCTACATGACAGAATAAACTCAATAGTGACACCAATCTAAAAACTGCACCCCTCAAGGTGCTCAAAACCACATTCAAGAAGTTTATTAACCATTCAGGTACTTCACAGGAATTGAAGCAATATGGAAAGAAAAAATTAATATTTACATTTCTTTCACAAAAATGTAACTTTAACCCAAGTATTTGTATTTTCACAAGGGTAAGAGGAGAAATTATACTGTAAAATTTGTTGTGCAATTTCTGCTGACTATGTGGATACCCCTTCTATTGATGGAAAACTACTGTTTGGGCACACGGTAGGGTTTGGAGGGGAAGGATCGCCATTTGACTTTTTGAATGCAAAAAATGCTGTAATCTTTAGCGGATGCCCATATGCAGGGCCCCTGATGTGCTTAAACAGTGGAAACAAAACCCTCCACAAGCAACCCGATTTTGGAAAATAAACCCCTCAAGGAACATATCTAGATGTGTGATGAGCACCTTGAATCCTACGAGTGCTTCACAGACGTTTATAATGTTGAATGTAAACATATGGGAAAAACTGGGATATAATATACATATTCCACTTTAGGATACTCTCAAGAACTAGTATGAATACCATATGAAAAAACAGAGAGATTTTTAGATCCCATTAACAACAATGTATTCCAAAAATTATGTAATAAAAGACAAGCTTCTTTAAGAAATACAAATTTGTCTTTATTAAATATAACAATAGTGTAAATATACATACAAAAAATTGATGCTAAAATTTAGCGTAATAATGAACAAGCGGGCACAGGGCCGACGTCATCACCCGGCGCACCCGGGCAAGTGCCGGGGCCCTGACGAGATGGGAGGGCCCACTCACGCAGTTTGGGATACCAACGGTCCGCCACGCCCCCCATGTACTGACCCCATCCTGCACCCTGCGCGACGGACCCACGCAACCCTTTACAGCTGAGCCAGCAATGATCATCACTTCCTTCGGCTGTATTCTTGTGTGCGACGCTGACACAGGACCTGTGGTGAGGTCAAAGGAGGGGAGGAGTCAGGGATCACATGATCTGGGTGGCTGCAGGACTCTGCTGTGCTGGTCGCTGGTCATTATGGTGCTGCCAGTCTGGATGAGGTAAAGTTTATGTGTGGAACAGTGGGGTCAGGAGGGGTTTACAAGGTGGATGTAGCAGAGCCGTATGTGTACTTGTGTGGGGTCAGGAGGGGTTTACAAGGTGGATGTAGCAGAGCCGTGTGTGTACTTATGTGTGGGGTCAGGAGGAGTTTACAAGGTGGATGTAGCAGAGCCGTGTGTGTACTTATGTGTGGGGTCAGGAGGGGTTTACAAGGTGGATGTAGCAGTGCCGTGTGTGTACTCATGTGTGGGGTCAGGAGGATTTTACAAGGTGGATGTAGCAGAGCCGTGTGTGTACTTATGTGTGGCGTCAAGAGGGGTTTACATGGTGGATGTAGCAGAGCCGTGTGTGTACTTGTGTGGGGTCAGGAGGAGTTTACAAGGTGGATGTAGCAGAGCCATGTGTGTACTTGTGTGGGGTCAGGAGGGTTTTACAAGGTGGATGTAGCAGAGCCGTGTGTGTACTTGTGTGGGGTCAGGAGAGGTTTACAAGGTGGATGTAGCAGAGCCGTGTGTGTACTTTTGTGGGGTCAGGAGGGGTTTACAAGGTGGATGTAGCAGAGCCATGTGTGTAATTGTGTGGGGTCAGGAGAGGTTTACAAGGTGGATGTAGCAGAGCCATGTGTGTACATGTGTGGGGTCAGGAGAGGTTTACAAGGTGGATGTAGCAGATGTGTACTTGTGTGGGGTCAGGAGGGGTTTACAAGGTGGATGTAGCAGAGCCATGTGTGTAATTGTGTGGGGTCAGGAGAGGTTTACAAGGTGGATGTAGCAGAGCCGTGTGTGTACTTATGTGTGGGGTCAGGAGGGGTTTACAAGGTGGATGTAGCAGAGCCGTGTGTGTACTTGTGTGGGGTCAGGAGAGGTTTACAAGGTGGATATAGCAGAGCCGTGTGTGTACTCATATGTGGGTTCAGGAGGGGTTTACAAGGTGGATGTAGCAGAGCCGTGTGTGTACTTATGTGTGGCGTCAAGAGGGGTTTACAAGGTGGATGTAGCAGAGCCGTGTGTGTACTTGTGTGGGGTCAGGAAGAGTTTACAAGGTGGATGTAGCAGAGCCGTGTGTGTACTTGTGTGGGGTCAGGAGGGGTTTACAAGGTGGATGTAGCAGAGCCATGTGTGTAATTGTGTGGGGTCAGGAGAGGTTTACAAGGTGGATGTAGCAGAGCCGTGTGTGTACTTGTGTGGGGTCAGGAGGGGTTTACAAGGTGGATGTAGCAGAGCCATGTGTGTAATTGTGTGGGGTCAGGAGAGGTTTACAAGGTGGATGTAGCAGAGCCGTGTGTGTACTTATGTGTGGGGTCAGGAGGGGTTTACAAGGTGGATGTAGCAGAGCCGTGTGTGTACTTGTGTGGGGTCAGGAAGAGTTTACAAGGTGGATGTAGCAAAACCGTGTGTGTACTTGTGTGGGGTTAGGAGGGTTTTACAAGGTAGATGTAGCAGAGCCGTGTGTGTACTTGTGTGGGGTCAGGAGAGGTTTACAAGGTGGATGTAGCAGAGCCGTGTGTACTTGTGTGGGGTCAGGAGGGGTTTACAAGGTGGATGTAGCAGTGCCGTGTGTGTACTTGTGTGGGGTCAGGAGAGGTTTACAAGGTGGATGTAGCAGAGCCGTGTGTGTACTTGTGTGGGGTCAGGAGGGGTTTACAAGGTGGATGTAGCAGAGCTGTGTGTGTACTTATGTGTGGGGTCAGGAGGAGTTTACAAGGTGGATGTAGCAGAGCCGTGGTTGTACTTATGTGTGGCGTCAAGAGGGGTTTACAAGGTGGATGTAGCAGAGCCGTGTGTACTTGTGTGGGGTCAGGAGTGGTTTACAAGGTGGATGTAGCAGAGCCGTGTGTACTTGTGTGGGGTCAGGAGAGGTTTACAAGGTGGATGTAGCAGAGCCGTGTGTGTACTTGTGTGGGGTCAGGAGGGGTTTACAAGGTGGATGTAGTAGAGCCGTGTGTGTACTTGTGTGGGGTCAGGAGAGGTTTACAAGGTGGATATAGCAAAGCCGTGTGTGTACTTATGTGTGGGGTCAGGAGGGGTTTACAAGGTCGATGTAGCAGAGCCGTGTGTGTACTTGTGTGGGGTCAGGAGGAGTTTACAAGGTGGATGTAGCAGAACCGTGTGTACTTGTGTGTGGGGTCAGGAGGGGTTTACAAGGTGGATGTAGCAGAGCCGTGTATGTACTTGTGTGGGGTCAGGAGGGGTTTACAAGGTGGATGCAGCAGAGCCATGTGTGTACTTGTGTGGGGTCAAGAAGGGTTTTCAAGGTGGACGTAGCAGAGCCGTGTGTGTACTTGTGTGGGGTCAAGAGGGGTTTACAAGGTGGATGTAGCAGAGCCGTGTGTGTACTTATGTGTGGGGTCAGGAGGGGTTTACAAGGTGGGTGTAGCAGAGCCATGTGTGTACTTGTGTGTGGGGTCAGGAGGGGTTTACAAGGTGGATGTAGCAGAGCCATGTGTGTACTTGTGTGGGGTCTGGAGGGGTTTACATGGTGGATGTAATTGAGCCGTGTGTGTACTTGTGTGGGGTCTGGAGGGGTTTACAAGGTGGATGTAATAGAGCCGTGTGTGTACTTGTGTGGGGTCAGGGGGGGTTTACGAGGTGGATGTAGCAGAGCCGTGCGTGTACTTGTGTGGGGTCAGGAGGGGTTTACAAGGTGGATGTAGCAGAGCCGTGTGTGTACGAGGTGTACAGAGCAGAGCCGTGTGTGTACGAGGTGTACGGAGCGAAGCCATGTGTGTAAGAGGTGTACGGAGCGAAGCCATGTGTGTACGAGGTGTACGGAGCGGAGCCATGTGTGTACAAAGTGTACAGAGCAGAGCCATGTGTGTACGAGGTGTGCGGAGCAGAGCCGTGTGTGTACGAGGTGTACGGAGCGGAGCCATGTGTGTATGAGGTGTGCGGAGCCGCATGTGTACTTGGTGTACGGAGCGGAGCCGTGTGTGTGTACGAGGTGTACAGAATGGAGCCCTGCAAGTATCAGCCGATATTCGCTGTATCGGATTTCCGATACTGAGTTCCGGTACTTTTTGCATATCGAATACCGGAATCAGATGTTCCCATAATGCTATGAGCCAGTTTGATTTGATTCAGCCAATGAGGAATCCTAAGAAGTGTGGGCACATCCTGTTAGGCATGTAGGCATGTTAACTAATGGCATGGCTGTGATTGGCTGCTAACAGATCACCCAGCTGCTCCTTCCCCAGACACACGCTGAACAGTGATCTATGGAAAGTGAAACTAGTGAGGGAGGAGGAAACGACAAGTTCTCATTTCAATTCCAGAACACCCCCCCCCGGACGTTTATCTTAGAAGCAAGAGATGATATCTTGGAAACCATGCAGACTAGCCACAGAAGGTAAATTACTTATTGTCAGCATTCTGCAGCCTAGATATGCACTGAGACTACGTGAAAAGCCCGGACAACCTGTTCTGTTATGTATTTCCGCCAAGTCGCATCGCCCACCAGGGCTGATGGGGTACTCGGTAATGGGCCCGTTGGTTTCAATGGGAGATGTCACGGTAGCTGTGACCTGGTCCATGGCCCTGGGCGTCCATTGTAAAAGGGAAATTTTGAACATGTGGATGATGATTAAAGTTTATGAGTGAATGATTCGTGACGCCACCCGTGGTGTTCGGCAATGAAGATGTTAAGCCGACGCTGCAGACAGATCCTCTGGGACAGATGGTGTGGTGCAGCAATGATGTTGTGGCTCTCCACAGGTAGGGCTGTAGTCCCAGGGCAGTGTAGATGGAGAGGCAGTGAAGAGACGTAGATGGTGCAGTGCTAGGCACAGAGATGCAGCAGTGCTGAGTGTGTTGGCGCAGGAGTAACTGGAGGACACCAGGGCATGTAGTTCCAAAGCTTTACTCACAGTCTGTTGTGCATTCAGGTGCCGGCATCCGTGCCGTGTCCTCCGGGTCAGGGGCTCAGTCAACCTCCAAGCTAGATGAAGCACTCCATTCCAACACTCCGCCAACATGTGCCTTTTCTGAACGTCTCCCTCTATTGCTACACAACCCCTTTAACATAGTCAATATCTTTGTAACTCCGAACGTCTTAAAAAAAAAATTAATTCCTGCTATTCCATTTGATTGGGCTAAAGCTCTATGCCTTTAATGTCTCCTCCACCTCCCCCAATACATTCTACATTATTCTTAGTTGCTTTCCTTCATGTAGAATTAACCTACAAGGAAAGAAAGGGTATATTTTAATTCCGATATTTCTGTCCCATTGACTTGCATTGGTTTCCGGTATCGGAATCGGCGATATCTGATACTTTTTGGGTATCAGTCCGATCCAATCCGATCCGATATTTCCGATATCTGAAGGTATCGCTCAACACTATATAAGGCACATCAATGTATATGATAGCATTGTGATATTTGACTAGTGTGACATGTGGGAAATATATGTATATGTATATGCAGGGGGAATTTATGCACATGTAATCGAAGTACATGTATCAAAGTACTGGCAGTTATAACATGGATGAATGTGACACGATCTCTATTCTCTTCATACAGGTAACCAGCTCTTTCAATCTCTGCTCTGAATCAACTCCTGTGTTTCTCAACTCCATTCAATGTCAGCAAGCAGTTAATCCTGAATGCTATATATGTGTTTTCAACTATGCAAGCTTATATCTGGTAACCAGCTCTTTCAATCTCTGCTCTGAATGAACTCCTGTGTTTCTCAACTCCATTCAATGTCAGCAAGCCGTTAATCCTGAATGCTATATATGTGCTTTCAACTATGCAAGCTTATATCTGATAACCAGCTCTTTCAATCTCTGTTCTGAATCAACTCCTGTGTTTCTCAACTCAACTCCATTCAATGTCAGCAAGCCGTTAATCCTGAATGCTATATATGTGTTTTCAACTATGCAAGCTTATATCTGGTATATAGTTATTTCAACTTACTCTACTTGTCCCCTTATGTTGTGAGGTCAAGAAACTTTTCAGAGTGCTTTATGATCCATGTAGTGCTGGACATCTGTTTATCTGACCACAGCATATTATTGGGTCCTGCTGTCTCAATTTAGTTTGATTGATTAACGAGAAGGGAGAGAGCAAAAGAAAAAAAAAGATCTAAGCCTTAGCCTCCTATATATTCAGACATAGCTTGGGGGAGCATTTATGCAGGGGGCATTTATGCACATGTAATCGAAGTACATGTATCAAAGTACTGGCAGTTATAACATGGCAGTAAGACAGGGCAGGAGACAGGTAAGACATTTATATACATCTACTCCCTGTACAATAGGAGTACAACAAATACACTCACTGGCCACTTTATTAGGTACACCTGTCCAACTGTGTGTTAAGACTTAATTTCTAATCAGCCAATCACATGGCGGCAACTCAGTGCATTTAGGCATGTAGACATGGTCAAGACAATCTCCTGCAGTTCAAACCGAGCATCAGTATGGGGAAGAAAGGTGATTTGAGTGCCTTTGAACGTGGCATGATTGTTGGTGCCAGAAGGGCTGGTCTGAGAATTTCAGAAACTGCTGATCTACTGGGATTTTCACGCACAACCATCTCTAGGGTTTACAGAGAATGGTCCGAAAAAGAAAAAAAATCCAGTGAGCGGCAGTTCTGTGGCCGGAAATGCCATGTTGATGCCAGAGGTCAGAGGAGAATGGGCAGACTGGTTCGAGCTGATAGAAAGGCAACAGTGACTCAAATTGCCACCCGTTACAACCAAGGTAGGCAGAAGAGCATCTCTGAACGCACAGTGCGTCGAACTTTGAGGCAGATGGGCTACAGCAGCAGAAGACCACACTGGGTACCACTCCTCTCAGCTAAGAACAGGAAACTGAGGCTACAATTTGCACAAGCTCATCGAAATTGGACAGTAGAAGATTGGAAAAACGTTGCCTGGTCTGATGAGTCTCGATTTCTGCTGCGACATTCGGATGGTAGGGTCAGAATTTGGCGTAAACAACATGAAAGCATGGATCCATCCTGCCTTGTATCAACGGTTCAGGCTGGTGGTGGTGGTGTCATGGTGTGGGGAATTTTTTCTGGGCACTCTTTGGGCCCCTTGGTACCAATTGAGCATCGTTGCAACGCCACAGCCTACCTGAGTATTGTTGCTGACCATGTCCATCCCTTTATGACCACAATGTACCCAACATCTGATGGCTACTTTCAGCAGGATAATGCGCCATGTCATAAAGCTCGAATCATCTCAGATTGGTTTCTTGAACATGACAATGAGTTTACTGTACTCAAATGGCCTCCTCAGTCACCAGATCTCAATCCAATAGAGCATCTTTGGGATGTGGTGGAACGGGAGATTCGCATCAGGGATGTGCAGCCGACAAATCTGCGCCAACTGTGTGATGCCATCATGTCAATATGGTCCAAAATCTCTGAGGAATGCTTCCAGCACCTTGTTGAATCTCTGCCACGAAGAATTGAGGCAGTTCTGAAGGCAAAAGGGGGTCCAACCCCTTACTAGCATGGTGTACCTAATAAAGTGGCCAGTGAGTGTATATACCATATGCATTTGTGTAATTTATATCCTGGCCGCTGCATTCACACACATCCACTGCCCTGGCATTAACTCTCTACACTCCATCCATATCGGCCCCTCGCGCCTTTCCTCTCCTATGTATAGCACTCACGCTCTTTTCACATTGTTAAAATGCACAGATCCAGTCAGTCCCACCATTCAACATAAGAGACGCTCTCACAAATCACTTAACCATCTGCTCACTCTTTCTATCCTCCTTCTCCTAGTCGCAGGAGACATTGCTCCCAACCCTGGTCCCCTTTGTTATAGAAAGTTAAACCCCCCAACTGCTACACTCAGAAACCCCTCTAATCTTATTAATATTCCCTGCATGCTATCTGTCTCTCTTAATTGTGCACTTTGGAATTCTCGCTCAGTGTGTAACAAATTCTCCTTCACTCATGACTTTTTCCTTTCTAATTCTCTTAACCTCCTGGCTCTTACTGAAACCTGGATCCAGCAGTCAGACACTACCGATGCCGCTCTTTCATATGGGGGACTACACTTCTCTCATACCCCAAGATCAGACAATAGAGCAGGTGGAGGCGTTGGTCTGCTCCTATCACCAAAATGTACCTTTCAGGTTATCCCTCAACTACCCTCACTAGTCTTCCCTTCTTTTGAGGACCATTCCGTCAGACTCTACACCCCTTTCTCCAATGCGAGTGGCGGTGGTGTATCATCCTCCCGGCCCCTCCAATCAGTTCCTGGATCATTTTGCCACTTGGCTTCCACATTTTCTCTCCTGTGACATCCCACCCTCATCATGTGAGATTTCAACATCTCCATTGCTCTTCCCCTCTCCCCATCTGCTGCTCACCTTTTATCTCTAACCTCCTCATTTGGCCTTTCGCAGCTTATTAATTCTCCAGCGCATGAAGACGGAAACTCCATTGACTTGGTCTTCTCTTGGCTTTGTGCAGTGGATGATTTTGCAAACTCCCCTCTCCCGCTCTCTGACCACAATCGTCTTTCTTTCTCTATCAAGAACTGCCAGGCTGATCAGGTCACCCCCCACTGTCCATACTTATAGAAACATACAGGCCATTAACACCCAGAAACTTATAAAGAGCTTGCAGTTATCATTGGCCCCTATCTCCTCCCTCTCATGTACTGATTCTGCATTGAAGCATTACAATGAAACACTTCAAAAAGCCCTGGATGAATTTGCACCCCCTATAAATAGAACACCACAACACAGACGGCGACAACCCTGGCACACCCTGCAAACCCGTTTCATGCAGCGGTGCTCCAGGTGCGCCGAACGTCTGTGGAGAAAATCCAATCTACACAAAGATTTCATCCATTATAAGTTTATGCTTAGAACATACAACACTGCCCTTCACCTCTCCAAACAAACCTATTCCAACACCCGCATCACCTCACTGTCCAATAACCCGAAACGTCTCTTTGACACTTTTCATTCTCTACTCAATCCAAGAGTACATGTGCCAACCACGGAGCTCCGAGCTGACGATCTGTCCAATTACTTCAAAGAAAAAATTGACCAGATTCGACAGGAAATTATCTCCCAATCATCTCATACCATGCACTGTCCTCCCTCCCCCACTGCATCTAGCTCACGCTCTGATTTTGAACCTGTCACAGAAGAAGAAGTAAGCAGGCTCCTTGCATCTTCTCACCCAACCACTTGCACCAGTGACCCATTTCCGTCACATCTCCTCCAGTCCCTTTCCTCTGCTGTCACCCCTCACCTAACTAAAATACTTAACCTCTCTCTCTTCTGGTGTCTTTCCCTCCTCATTTAAGCATGCCATCATACGTCCACTACTTAATAAACCATCACTCGACCAAAACTGTGCCGCTAACTATAGACCTCTCTCTAATCTTCCCTTCATCTCTAAACTCCTGGAACGCCTGGTCCACTCCCGTCTTATCCGCTATCTCTTTGATAACTCTCTTCTCGACCCTCTCCAATCTGGTTTCCGCTCTTTACACTCTACTGAAACTGCCCTCACTAAAGTCTCTAATGATCTACTAATAGCTAAATCAAATGGTCATTACTCCATGCTAATTTTCTTGGATCTCTCTGCAGCATTCGTCTCTGTGGATAATCCGCTCCTCCTCACTGTGCTCTGTTCCATTGGCCTCAAGGACACCGTTCTCTCCTGGTTCTCCTATCTCTCTGACAGCTCCTTTACTGTATCTTTTGCCAGTTCCTCCTCCTCTCACCTTCCCCTTACTGTTGGGGTTCATCAAGGATCGGTTCTAGACCCCCTCCTCTTCTTCTTGTACACTGCCCCTATTGGTCAAACAATCAGTAGATTTGGTTTCCAGTACCATCTCTATGCTGTTGACACCCAATTATACGCTTCTTCTCCTGACATCACGCCAGCCTTTCTAGAAAACACCGGTGAATGTCTAAATGCTGTGTCTAACATCATGTCCTCACTATATCTGAAACTGAACATGTAAAAGACTGAACTCCTTGTGTTTCCTCCCTCTACTAATGTACCTATACCCGACATTGCCATTTCTGTGTGTGGTTCCACTATTACTCCACAACAACATGCCCGTTGTCTTGGGGTCATACTTGACGCCGAGCTTTCCTTTGCCTCCCACATTTGATCACTGGCTCGCTCTTGTCATCTGCACCTCAAAAACATTTCTAGAATTCGACATTTTCTTACTTTTGACTTTGCAAAAACTCTTAGTGTTTCTCTTATTCATTCTCGTCTCGACTATTGTAACTCTCTTCTAATCGGTCTCCCTCTTACCAAACTCTCCCCTCTCCAATCTGTCTTGAATGCTTCAGCCAGGATCATATTCCTCACCAATCGTTACACCGATGCCTCTACCTTGTGCCAGTCACACTGGCTACCCATCCACTCCAGAATTCACTATAAACTTATTACCCTCACCCACAGAGCCCTCCATAGGTCAACACCACCCTACATCTCCTCCCTTGTTTCAGTATACCACCCTACCCACACCCTTCATTCTGCTGATGACCTGAGGTTAGCATCCTACAATACTTTACACGTGCTGCGCCAATTCTTTGGAATGCACTTCCCAAGTCAATAAGATTAGTCCCCAATCCCCACAATTTTAAGCGTGCCCTGAAAACGCATTTATTCAGACTGACCTATCGCCTCAACACATTAATCTAATCTATCCCTGTTATGAATGAGTCACCGTAGGAGGCAAAAACAGAAATACTAGCTAAGTCCAGAAAACCAGAGAAGTTGGCAGCTATCAGATTGCAGACCCCTGAACCTAACAACAACAACTAGCAGTAGCCGTGGGGGGTTCCTACGGTGCCCTAGACCCCTCGATCACAGCCGGAGAACTAAATAGCCTAAAGACAGAAAGGGAAATCTAAACTGCCCCAGAGCAGACCCCAAAGCAATAGGCAGCCCCCAACATATAATGACGGTGAAGCAAGATGAAAAAACACACAGATAGAAAGATAGGCTGAGCAAATGATGGGGCCAATGCTAACTAAATAGAACAGGATAGAAAAGCTGCTGTCTGCAATCCACCAAAACCCTATCAAAACAAGAGCCAACAGACTGATAGGGAAAAAAGCCCTGAAGACGCTAGGCTTCAAAAAGACTATATCAGTACTCAGGTATTTTCTGAAGACAGAGCAAAAAGGAATTCAGCTCACCCCAGCAGGGAATGGCAGAAATCCAGAAAAACAAGGCAAAACAAAACCAAAACACAAATGCAAAAAGCAGAGCAGAAAACTTTTAAGGAGCAGGAATCAGACTGGTCTCCTAGAATCCCTCAAGGAAATCACCAGCAAGGCAGAAGGGCGTCGGCTGCCTTATATTCAGTCAGCAATTCCAGTCACCCAGTCATCATCATCCTGCTCAGGTGCTTGGTAATCAGCCTCACTACCTTCCTTCACCAGAAGAGGGAGTTCATCAGACCTCAATGGTGAAGGGGAAAATTTTTACCATAACCAGGTTCCCCGCATCATGTTCCCACATGCTTTATGCATCCATTAGCCCTCTGTGTCTGTACTGTTACACACTTAACGTTATGGCTGGTCCATACAATCAGGGCAACGGTTACCACCCACCTTTCGCGTCTACCTCTTTCCACATAGACTGTAAGCTTGCGAGCAGGGCCCTCATTCCTCTTGGTATTTGTTAAAATCTATGTGATTATTGTTATGCTGTAACATCTATTGTCTGTACAAATCCCCTCTGAAATGTAAAGTGCTGCGGAATATGTCGGCGCTATAGAAATAAAATGTATTATTATTATATGTTCTGTCTCCCATCCTTCTTATTTCGGCCTGTATTTGATTTTTGTATGTATACTTTTCTGGATGTGCAAAAATAATGTATTATGCTGCTATGCATTGCACTAGGCACTTTAACATTGAACTGTTGGTTTAGTTGCACACCTGTATACATTTTACATTTATTATGATGCCCTCCATGGCTCTATGGTTGTATAGCTACCCGCTTATTCGTTATTACGCTAAATTTTAGCATCAATTTTTTGTACGTATATTTACAGTATTGTTATATTTAACCCCTTTCTGCCATCTGACGTACTATCCCGTCCATGTGCCCTGGGCCCCTATGCCCATGGACGGGATAGTACGTCGGCGCGATCAGCGGCGCCCACGTGGTGAGCGCCACTGATCGCGGCCGGGTGTCAGCTGATTATCACAGCTGACACCCGGCACAATGTGTCAGGGGCGGTCACGGACCGCCCCCGACACGTTAACCCCTTGCACACCGTGATCAAACATGATCGCGGTGTACCGGGGGTTAAAGGGAAGCATCGGCAGGGAGGGGGCTCCCTCCGTGCTTCCCTGAGCCCCCCACGGCAGCGCAATGTGCAGCGCTGCTGCGGGGGGCTCCTTTCCTCCAGGCCCCCGAATCCAAGATGGCGACGGGGGCCTTCGGGGGCCTGAGGAAGCTGGCTTCCTCAGTGCCTGCAAAGCGCAGGCATGAGGAAGCCTTCTGCAGTGCCTGTGTCAGATCGCTGATCTGTCACAGTGATCTGTGATGTGACAGATCAGCGATCTGTCACAGGACAGTGATGTCCCACCTGGGACTATTTAATAAAGTAAAAAAAAAAATAAAAAAAAGTGTTAAAATAATTAAAAAAAATTGCCAAATAAATTAGAAAAAAAAAAAAAATATTCCCCCAATAAATCCATTTTTTGGAAATAATAATAAAAAAAACAATAAAAGTACACATATTAGGTATCGCCGCGTCTGTAATGACCCGCCCTATAAAACTGTCCCATTAGTTAACCCCTTTAGCGAACCCCTTAAAAAATAAAAATAAAAAACGAAGCAAAAAATAATGATTTATTATCATACCGCCAAACAAAAAGTGTAATAACGCGCGATCAAAAAGACGCATATAAATATCCATGGTACCGCTGAAAACGTCATCTTGTCCCGCAAAAAACGAGCTGCCACACAGCATCATCAGCGAAAAAATATAAAAGTTATAGCTCGCAGAATAAAGCGATGCAAAAATAATTATTTTTTATATAAAATAGTTTTCATTGCATAAAACCGACAAAAACATAAAAAAATGACCTAAATGAGGTATCGCTGTAACCGTACTGACCCGAAGAATAAAACCGCTTTATCAATTTTACCGCACGCGGAACGGTGTAAACGCACCCCCCCAAAAGAAATTCATGAAACGCTGGTTTTTGTTCATTCTGCGTCACAAAAATAGGAATAAAAAGCGATCAAAAAATGTCACGTGCCCGAAAATGTTACCAATAAAAACGTCAACTCGTCCCGCAAAAAATAAAACCTCACATGACTCGGTGGGTCAAAATACGGAAAAATTATAGCTCTCAATATGTGGTGATGCAAAAACTATTTTTACAATAAAAAGCGTCTTTTAGCGTGCGACAGCCGCCAAACATAAAAACCGCCATAAATAGTAAATCAAACCCCCCGATATCACCCCCTTAGTTAGGGAAAAATAATAAAATTAAAAAAAAAGTATTTATCTCCATTTTCCCATTAGGGTTAGGGTTAGGGTTAGGGCTAGGGTTAGGGCTAGGGTTAGGGCTAGGGTTAGGGTTAGGGCTAGGGTTAGGGCTAGGGTTAGGGCTAGGGCTCAGATTAGGGTTAGGGGTGTGTTGGGGTTAGGGTTGGAGTTATAATTGGGGGGTTTCCACTGTTTGGGCACATCAGGGGCTCTCCAAATGCAACATGGCGTCTGATCTCAATTCCAGCCAATTCTGAGTTGAAAAAGTCAAATGGTGCTCCTTCCCTTCCAAGCTCTGCCATGCGCCCAAACAGTGTTTTACCCCCACATGTAGGGTATCAGCCTACTCAGGACAAATTGCAAAACAATTTTTGGGGTCCAATTTCTCCTGTTACCCTTAGGAAAATAAAAAATTGGGGGCAAAAATATCATTTTTGTGGAAAAAAATGATTTTTTTATTTTCACGTCTGAGTGTTATAAACTTCTGTGAAGCACTTGGGGGTTCAAAGTGCTCACCACACATCTAGATAAGTTCCGTGGGGGGTCTAGTGTCCAAAATGGGGTCACTTGTGGGGAGTTTCAATAGTTTAGGTACATCAGGGGCTCTCCAAACACACATGACACCCGCAGACCATTCCATCAAAGTCTGCATTCCAAAACGTCACTGCTTCCCTTCCGAGCCCCGACGTGTGTACATACAGTAGTTTTCTCCCACATATGGGGTGTCAGCGTACTCAGGCCAAATTGGACAACAACTTTTGGGGTCCAATTTCTCCTGTTACCCTTGGGAAAATGAAAAAATTGGGGACTAATTGATCATGTTTCTGGAAAAAATACGATTTTTTTATTTTCATGCCCTGGCATTATAAACTTCTGTGAAGCCCTTGGGGGTTCAAAGTGCTCACCTCACATCTAGATAAGTTCCTTAGTGGGTCTAGTTTTCAAAATGGGGTCATTTGTGGGGGGTTTCCACTGTTTAGGTACAGTAGGGGCTCTCCAAAGGCAACATGACACCCGCAGACCATTCCATCAAAGTCTGCATTCCAAAACGTCACTACTTCCCTTCCGAGCCCCGACGTGTGCCCATACAGTAATTTTCTCCCATATATGGGGTATCAGCATACTCAGGACAAATTGGACAACAACTTTTGGGGTCCAATTTCTCCTGGTACCCTTGGGAAAATAAAAAAATGGTGACTAAAAGATCATGTTTGTGGAAAAAATACGAATTTTTTATTTTCACGCCCGGGCGTTATAAACTTCTGTGAAGCACTGGGGGGTTCAAAGTGCTCACCACACATCTAGATAAGTTCCTTGGGGGGTCTAGTTTACAAAATGGTGTCATTTGTGGGGGGTTTCCACTGTTTAGGTACATTAGGGGCTCTCCAAAGGCAACATGACACCCGCAGACAATTCCATCAAAGTCTGCATTCCAAAACGTCACTACTTCCCTTCCGATCCCCGACGTGTGCCCATACAGTAGTTTTCTCCCACATATGGGGTATCAACATACTCAGGACAAATTGGACAACAACTTTTGGGGTCCAATTTCTTCTGGTACCCTTGGGAAAATAAAAAAATGGTGACTAAAAGATCATGTTTGTGGAAAAAATACGAATTTTTTATTTTCACACCCGGGCATTATAAACTTCTGTGAAGCACTGGGGGGGTCAAAGTGCTCACCACACATCTAGATAAGTTCCTTAGGGGGTCTAGTTTCCAAAATGGTGTCATTTGTGGGGGGTTTCCACTGTTTTGGTACATCAGGAGTTTTCCAAACGCGACATGGTGTCCGATCTCAATTCCAGCCAAAAACGTCAAATGGCGCTGCTTCCCTTCCGAGCTCTGCCATGCGCCCAAATAGTGGTTTACCCCCACATGTGGGGTATCAGCATACTCAGGACAAATTGCACAATAACTTTTATGGTCCTGTTACCCTTGGAAAAATAAGAATTGAGGGTGAAAAGATCATTTTTGTGGAAAAAATATGATTTTTTAATTGTATGGCTTTATGTTATAAACTTCTGTGAAGCCCATGGGGGTTCAAAGTTCTCACCACACATCTAGATAAGTTCCTTAGGGGGTCTAGTTTCCAAAATGGTGTCATATGTGGGGGTTTCCACTGTTTTGGTACATCAGGGGTTTTCCAAACGCGACATGGTGTCCGATCTCAATTCCAGCCAAAAACGTCAAATGGCGCTGCTTCCCTTCCGAGCTCTGCCATGCGCCCAAATAGTGGTTTACCCCCACATGTGGGGTATCAGCGTACTCAGGACAAATTGCACAATAACTTTTAGGGTCCTGTTACCCTTGGGAAAATAAAAATTGGGGTGAAAAGATCATTTTTGTGGAAAAAATATGATTTTTTAATTGTACCGCTGTACGTTATAAACTTCTGTAAAGCCCTTGTGGGTTCAAAGTTCTCACCACATATCTAGATAAGTTCCTTGGGGGGTCTAGTTTCCAAAATGGGGTCACTTGTAGGGGGTTTCCACTGTTTAGGTACATCAGGGACTCTCCAAACGTGACATGGCGTCCAATCTGAATTCCAGCCAATTTTGCATTGAAAAAGTCAAACGGCGCTCCTTCCATTCTGAGCTCTGCCATGCACCGAAACAGTGGTTCCCCCCCACATATCAGGTATCTGCGTACTCAGGACAAATTGCACAATAACTTTTGCAGTCCAATTTCTCCTGTTACCCTTGGTAAAATAAAAAAAATTGAACCTGAAGTATTTTTTTTATGAAAAAAAGTTAGATGTTCATTTTTTTTTAAATATTCAAAAAAATTCCTGTGACGCACCTAAAGGGTTAATAAACTTCTTGAATGTGGTTTTGAGCACCTTAAGGGGTGCAGTTTTTAGAATGGTGTCACTTTTGGGTATTTTCTATCATATAGACCCCTCAAAGTGGCTTCAAATGTGATGTGGTCCTAAAAATAACATGGTGTTGTAAAAATGAGAAATCGCTGGTCAACTTTTAACCCTTATAACTTCCTAACAAAAAAAAATTTTGGTTCCAAAATTGTGCTGATGTAAAGTAAACATGTGGGAAATGTTAGTTATCAAGTTTTTTGTGTGCCGTATCTCTGTGATTTAAGGGCATAAAAATTCAAAGTTGGAAAATTGCGAAATTTTAAAAATTTTCGCCAAATTTCCGTTTTTCTCCCAAATAAACGCAAGTTATTTGAATGAAATTTTACCACTAACATGAAGTACGATATGTCACGAGAAAACAATGTCAGAATCACCGGGATCCATGGAAGCGTTCCAGAGTTATGACCTCATAAAGGTACAGTGGTCAGAATTCTAAAAATTGGCCCGGTCATGAACGTGCAAACCACCCTTGGGGGTGAAGGGGTTAATAAAGACAAATTTGTATTTCTTAAAGAAGCTTGTCTTTGATTACAAAATTTTTGGAATACATTGTTGTTAATGGGATCTAAAAAACTCTCTGTTTTTTCATATGGTTTATAATGTTGAGTGGTGAAAATAAAAACCTCACATTTCAAACCCCAAATTTTTTTAGCCCAAATTTTGAATTTTTACAAGGGTAATAGGAGAAAATGCCCCATATTGTTTGTTGTTCAATTTAACTTGAGTACAATGATACCCCACATATGGGGGAAAACTACTGGTCGGGTGCGCAGCAAGGCTTGGAAGAAAGAGCACTATTTGATTTTTTTAATGCAAAATTTGCTGGAATCATTAGCAGATGCCATGTCAAGCTTGGAGAGCCCCTGTTCCGTGAAAACATTGTAAAACACTCACAAATGACCCCATTTTGGAAACTAGATCCCTCAAGAAATTATCTAGAGGTGTAGTTAGCACACTGAACCCACAGGTGCTTCACAGAATTTTATATTGTTGAGCCATTAAAATGAAAACATACACATTTTTATAGCAAAAATGTTGCTTTATCCCCAAATATTTAATTTTGACAAGAGTAACAGAGAGAAAATGCACCATATGATTTGTTAAGAAATTTCTCCTGAGTATACCAATACCATATATGTGGTGGAAAACTATTGTTTGGGTGCAGGGCTCATAAGGGAAGGATCATCAATTGATATTTGTAACAACCCTGCTGGCATCACTGCATGGCCTCCCATCCCCCGCACACCAACTTACTTTCTGCTTCAAGCCATGCTGTGAATTCTGTCTGTTGCCAGTCCTGTGCTCTGTGCATCTGCTCTCCTGTATGTTTCCTGGCTATGTGTGTATAGGGGGCGGCGCCAGAAGTCTCTGGTTCTTATGCAGTCAGGATGCACGTGTCTAATCTGTCCCTGACCAATCACCTAGAGCCCTTGACTATTTAGTTCCGCCACACCCACTGAAACATTGCCTGTGCAATGTCTATACTCAGTTAGTATCTTGCTGCTGAGGAAGCCAGGCCCTGTTCTGTGCATCTCCTTCTCTGGAGGAATACTTCATGTCTTGCTTTGTACTGTGTCAGCCTGCCAGGAGGTTGAATATCCAGGCCCTTGAGTCTTGGTCCCAGTACCTTGTCTGTACTCTGCCCTACCTTAGTCTCCCTTTTTCCTTGTCTGTGGCTTCCTTCCCTGCTGTGTCTTTCCTTGTGTCCTCCCTGTCTGTGCATCTGCACCCTTGCAGCTCTGCCTGCTCTGCTCCCTTGCAGCTCTGTTCCCTTGCAGCTCTGCCTGCTCTGCTCCCTTGCAGCTCTAGGTACAATAAAAAATCCAAGACAACAGTGCTTATCCTATCTCAATATATTAGTTGTAATAAACCAGTTTCTGCGCACAAATGGACAAATTAAAAGGACAATTCGGAAAACTGACCAAATCAAACTACGAAAAACCGAACAAGTATCCAATACAAGAATTTTTGTTTTGATGATTAAAACATATACAATAAATATATATATACAAAGAAGGATGAGATCCCAATACCAAAAAGAGGGATACTGGAAACCAATGAGGCATCAATAAATTTGCACAAAAAATAAGTATAATTGTAATTAAGTGTCCACAATAAAGTGCAAATGTAAAAAAATTATTATTAAATAGCATATGTCATGATGAAATTTTTGCCGAAGTGTATGCTAAGGTTTTACCAAAATGTATACAACATAGCATGATTAGCATAGATAGAACATGCGATCCAAATCTAAGTGAATAAATATGTGAAATGTCAATACGCCCAAAGTACAAGTGTTTATAATAAACATTAAGGTATAATAACAAATAATGGGCAGTAAATACCGATACTAAGTAGTATAAGCATACATATTTCACTGCAGACTGGTGCCAATATAATAGGAATAAGTATACAATTCCACAATACACATTTATATACTGTAAACTAGTGCCATTATCGTTGGGGTTAATGAACTCCACCTCTATATGCACCAATATGCTGCAAACAAGGTGGCCATGCCATACTGTATACAATTATAAGGGACACATATTTAGAAAAGTAACAATAAATACCTAATATCAGTTAGTGCCAGGTTCCCAGTAAACGTCCGACCCCGACGCGCGTTTCGGCGTCTGCCTTCATCAGGGGGTGGCGTCATCCACATGGGGGTAGGTTTTTATGTGATATGGAGCCAATGAAAGAGGGAACAGGGTGGTATGACGCGCACAAACATCGGACGTCACCAGGATATCCTGCCCCTCCGCCCCATGTGGTCCCCGCGACTGCGAATGTAAATCGCAGACACAGGGGACGTGGATGCGATAGGCTGAGATCCCCGGGACGCCGACATCAGCACGCGTTCTGTCTGGCCCTCTGTCATTGGTGGAAAGGAGTCATGTGACTGGAAGGTCCTTTGGAATATAGAGATCAGAATAACTACAGAAGGAAATATCCTAATAATTGTGCTCTAACATTATACTTATAATATATTTAAAAAACATAGCGGTGCCCCACATTATATTATATAAACGTGACTTGTGCAGAACAATTGTTAATAATATAATATATTATATCAAAGGTGACCCTCCGTCATAGGTAGAAAAAGGGTCATGTGACCAGAAGGTCATTTTAAAATAAGACCCAAAATAAAAGAAAAAGAAAAAGAAAGTGTAAGAAATAATGAATACCAAATCACTGTAATGTGTGCCATAATTTGGTAACCATAAGGTTGCAATGATATAAATAACAATAGTCCTACCAAAATCCACACATCTTGAAATGTTTTAGTGGTAAGAAGAACATTGCTGTGATGGGTGCTGAAAATATCAAGGCACGCATGCCATCCCTATTGAGCAATAATGATGATAAAATGAGTGATGAATAAAGATATTGAAGTGAACATAAAGTGACTATGACAGAAAAGAAAGACAAGTATTAAATATAATACCAATACAATATCAAGTATAAAAAGTATATATATATTTGACAGAATCAATAGAAGAAATGAAAAAAAAAAAAATAAATAAATAAAAAATAAAAATAAAATATGACAGTGTTATTAAATAAACATAACAAATTCATCTTCTTCATTCTTCTCTCTTCTTCCATATAGACATTATGAAAACAAAGGGACCCAAGATGGAAAAACAGAAGGACTCCGCTGTAGATCGAAGGTACAGTTGTACACACAAAAAAAAAATACCCATTCAGGGTGGGATAACTAAAAATAAGCAAAACACACAAATTATTAATAAAAAATACTGTATCATTTATATAGGCCCATGCCCAAACACTAAAAACCTATAGAATTATGAATAAAAACACAATTAAAATCAAATGAATTGTGATTAGTGTTGAGCATTCCGATACCGCAAGTATCGGGTATCGGCCGATACTTGCTGTATCGGAATTCCGATACGGACTTCCGATATTTTTTCAATATCGGAATTCGGCATCGGAATCGGAAGTTCAAAGTTGATTGACAGCCTGACGTCATCATGATGCGCGGTGTGTGCGCATCATGATGCGCCGTCATTTCGGGCCTTCCGGGGGTCTCTGCCGGCCTGCCGGGGGGCTGTGTGGACTGCCCGGGGTCTGTACCGGCCTGCCGGGGGGCTGTGCCGGCCTGCCGGTGGTCTGTGCACCCTGTGGGGGTCTGTACCGGCCTGCCGGGGGGCTGTGCCGGCCTGCCGGTGGTCTGTGCACCCTGTGGGGGTCTGTACCGGCCTGCCGGGGGGCTGTGCCGGCCTGCCGGTGGTCTGTGCACCCTGTGGGGGTCTGTACCGGCCTGCCGGGGGGCTGTGCCGGCCTGCCGGGGGGCTGTGCTGATGTCCGGGGGTCTGTGCAAGCATCGTCCGATGGGACTACAAGTCCCATCTGGCGATGCCTGCTACCATGACAGTGATTGACACATTAGCCAATGATGGGACAGTAGTAGTCCCATCATCCGGCTAATGTGTTAAATGTTAAAAAAAAATACTACATACATACTACATACATACTACATGCATGCTACATACATACTACATGCTACATACATACTACATGCTACATACATACTACATATATACTACATGCATGCTACATACATACTACATGCATGCTACATACATACTACATGCTACATACATACTACATATATACTACATGCATGCTACATACATACTACATGCTACATACATACTACATGCTACATACATACTACATATATACTACATACATACTACATACATGCTACATACATGCTACATACTGCATGCTACATACATACTACATACATACTACATGCATGCTACATACATACTGCATGCTACATGCATGCTACATACATACTACATACATACTACATGCATGCTACATACATACCACATGCTACATACTACATATATACTACATGCATGCTACATATATACTACATGCATGCTACATACATACTACATATATACTACATGCATGCTACATACATACTACATGCTACATACATACTACATATATACTACATGCATGCTACATACATACTACATATATACTACATGCATGATACATACATACTACATGCTACATACATACTACATATATACTACATGCATGCTACATACTACATGCTACATACATACTACATATATACTACATGCATGCTACATACATACTACATACATACTACATGCTACATACATACCACATACATACTACATATATACTACATGCATGCTACATACATACTGCATGCTACATGCATGCTACATACATACTACATACATACTACATGCTACATACATACCACATATATACTACATACATACAATACATTCATACAATACATACATAGACATACAGTACATATAACATAGAGTAACATACTTACCAATACTTGTCACATTGTTCCCCGAAGCCATTGTCTTTTCCGGAATAAATATTAACATAACAAACCACAAAAATACTCACCCACGATCCGAAGCAGTCCACGAGTGTGTCCCACGACGATCTTGGGTAGAGAACTGCAGCATCAGATGATGCTGCCGTTCTCTACGGGCTGCAGGAATCCAATGACGGAAGGTAGGTATCCTTCCGCACTGTATTCCTCCGCCACTTAAAAAAAAAAAAGTCCCTAGGGCATAAAGTGAGACTAGGGACTTTTTTTTTTTAGGGTCTGTAACGCCTCTTGCTCCTTGTCTGTGGGAAACATATCATGTGTAATTTCATCATGAAAATATTTTTTAAACATTAAAGACCTTGCAAAAATGTGCAGGTCCTTAATGGCAAAAAAAGTGTCAAAATGAGAGTCAGGACAGAAGGACAACCTCTTATAAAGGACCCCCAGATCGGTTTTAGAAAGGTGATGGGTACTCAAATTAATTACCTTAAATTGGTTGTCAACGGAGTAATCATTATTTCGTCTGTATGGTAAATTCCTCAGATTCCTTTTCTGTTTAAAAGAATCCTTGTGTGATACAGAGGAAGATGTAGAAGCATCAGAATAATCACTCTGAGATATTACGGACGAAATAGAAGGGGTTCGGTTCAAATCTACTGTTGTCATTGTCCTTCTCCAACGGTATACATTATTCGTTTGGAAATCCTTCATATCCCGAGCTAATTTATTTGCTTGGCTTTCCTGTATGTCTTTAACCCAGATGTCCAGTTCTTTTTCCATAGTCACATTAATTGATTGAAAATTCTCAGATGTCAGTTGGATTTTGGCTAAATTAAACGTGACCTCAAGTTGTTGATCCAAATCTGTGATATTTTTGGTGTTTAGGTTAATTAATAATTCTAAAAAGATTTTTGAAGAATTGTTGCAGACCTCTTCCCATTTTTTAATGAATTCTTCATCCTCAATGGGGAATGATGGAATGACTTTAATCCTTAACCCCCTTGGTATTAAATCCTTGGTAACATAATTTTGCAAAAATGCCATGTTCCACCATAAACGAGTACGTTTATGCAATAAATTTTTGATAGTAGAATTAAAATCCACTATGCCATGACCACCAGAGCCATTGGTATTGGACCCACCACTGCCGAAAAGTTGGTTAACCCGGCTCTGCCAGGATTGTTCCTTGGCTTTAAAGTCCATAGTCTCAAAGAAAACCTGTGCAAAACACAGTATAACATTAGGTACAATAAAAAATCCAAGACAATAGTGCTTATCCTATCTCAATATATTAGTTGTAATAAACCAGTTTCTGCGCACAAATGGACAAATTAAAAGGACAATTCGGAAAACTGACCAAATCAAACTACGAAAAACCGAACAAGTATCCAATACAAGAATTTTTATATTGATGATTAAAACATATACAATAAATATATATATATACAAAGAAGGATGAGATCCCAATACCAAAAAGAGGGATACTGGAAACCAATGAGGCATCAATAAATTTGCTCAAAAAATAAGTATAATTGTAATTAAGTGTCCACAATAAAGTGCAAATGTAAAAAAATTATTATTAAATAGCATATGTCATGATGAAATTTTTGTCGAAGGGTATGCTAAGGTTTTACCAAAATGTATACAACATAGCATGATTAGCATAGATAGAACATGCGATCCAAATCTAAGTGAATAAATATGTGAAATTTCAATATGCCCAAAGTGCAAGTATGTATAATAAACATTAAGGTATAATAACAAATAATGGGCAGTAAATACCGATACTAAATAGTATAAGCATACATATTTCACTGCAGACTGGTGCCAATATAATAGGAATAAGTATACAATTCCACAATACACATTTATATACTGTAAACTAGTGCCATTATCGTTGGGGTTAATGAACTCCACCTCTATATGCACCAATATGCTGCAAACAAGGTGGCCATGCCATACTGTATACAATTATAAGGGACACATATTTAGAAAAGTAACAATAAATACCTAATATCAGTTAGTGCCAGGTTCCCAGTAAACGTCCGACCCCGACGCGCGTTTCGGCGTCTGCCTTCATCAGGGGGTGGCGTCATCCACATGGGGGTAGGTTTTTATGTGATATGGAGCCAATGAAAGAGGGAGCGGTAGTGGTGGGTCCAATACCAATGGCTCTGGTGGTCATGGCATAGTGGATTTTAATTCTACTATCAAAAATTTATTGCATAAACGTACTCGTTTATGGTGGAACAGGGCATTTTTGCAAAATTATGTTACCAAGGATTTAATACCAAGGGGGTTAAGGATTAAAGTCATTCCATCATTCCCCATTGAGGATGAAAAATTCATTAAAAAATGGGAAGAGGTCTGCAACAATTCTTCAAAAATCTTTTTAGAATTATTAATTAACCTAAACACCAAAAATATCACAGATTTGGATCAACAACTTGAGGTCACGTTTAATTTAGCCAAAATCCAACTGACATCTGAGAATTTTCAATCAATTAATGTGACTATGGAAAAAGAACTGGACATCTGGGTTAAAGACATACAGGAAAGCCAAGCAAATAAATTAGCTCGGGATATGAAGGATTTCCAAATGAATAATGTATACCGTTGGAGAAGGACAATGACAACAGTAGATTTGAACCGAACCCCTTCTATTTCATCCGTAATATCTCAGAGTGATTATTCTGATGCTTCTACATCTTCCTCTGTATCACACAAGGATTCTTTTAAACGGAAAAGGAATCTGAGGAATTTACCATACAGACGGAATAATGATTACTCCGTTGACAACCAATTTAAGGTAATTAATTTGAGTACCCATCACCTTTCTAAAACCGATCTGGGGGTCCTTTATAAGGGGTTGTCCTTCTGTCCTGACTCTCATTTTGACACTTTTTCTGCCATTAAGGACCTGCACATTTTTGCAAGGTCTTTAATGTTTAAAAAATATTTTCATGATGAAATTACACATGATATGTTTCCCACAGACAAGGAGCAAGAGGCGTTACAGACCCTAGAGAAACTTGCTCAGGAACACTCGGGAGAGAAAGGAGGTAAGATCCCTACCTGTATTATGCCAAGGTCCAAGAAGTTTCCCCCATTTTCAACTTGTCCTAACATTGAACTATTTGTTAAAATAGTCAGTGAAGAGTTCCAACAAATACCACGGCATATAAGTAATGGAAATTTAAGTTTTGAAGAACGTAAAAGTTTGGACAAACTTAGAAATTTTACTAATGTGGTTATCAAACCATCAGATAAAGGGGGCAACATCGTCATTTGGCCATCCAAGATGTATGAGACAGAAGTTTTTAAACAACTTAGGAATAAAGTATATTACCAAAAACTCACTTTCAACCCTCTAATATCTTTTTGTTCCAAATTACATGATATTTTTAATAGGGCTACCGTTGAAGGGGTTATCTCGAAGGAACTTCAACAGGCACTGATTGTGAAGGAACCCTGTATACCCACATTCTACCTTTTACCAAAAATACATAAGAGCATTGATTTACCACCAGGCAGACCTATTGTGTCAGGGAATAGGAATTTTTTGGAGAATGTGGGTAAATTTATCGATCATAAATTACAACCTATGGTTGAATGTCTTCCCTCTTTTACAAAAGACACAATGGAATTTTTGAAAAAAATTGATGGCCTCCATGTTGAGACCGACACACTACTTGTCACATGTGATGTAGAGTCTCTATATTCAAACATCAGGCATGCGGATGGGATTAGAGCAATTAAATACTTTTTATCCATGTCAAATTTGAGTCCTAGCATGAGAGAATTTGTCACTGAGATCTTGGGATTCAGTTTAACCCATAATTTCTTTACTTTTAAAGGGTCCTTCTACCTGCAGCTCCAGGGAACAGCTATGGGCGCTTCCTACGCACCTGCGTATGCCAATCTGTTCCTGGGGCTGTGGGAGAGGGACCTTTTTCATTCTGATCATTCGCAATCAATGTACCGTGTCCTTTTTTGGACACGGTACACTGACGATATATTCTTTATTGGCAAGGTTCAGCTGAGGCTCTTGATTTATTCATTGCGGAATTGAATTTGAATGAATTAAACATTCGGTTGACCTGTCGTTATGATAGAAATTCAATTGAATTTCTGGACGTTTTGGTTAAATGTGACAGCAATAATATTCTACAAACCGATATTTTTAGAAAAAGTACTTCCACAAATTCAATATTACATGCCTCATCGGCCCATCCTGCATCATTGATAAGATCTATTCCGGTGGGCCAATTTTTAAGATTGAGACGTCTCTGTTCTACTGAAAAGGATTTTGAAATGAGAGCCGAAGAAATTAAATGGAGGTTCATCGAGAGGGGATATAGTCGGCGCAGTATTAAAAGGGCATATAATAGGGCAAAACATTCAGAGAGGAACGATCTATTGTATTCACCCCTAAAATTAGAAAAAACATCAAAAGTTCGGTTCATTTCTACCTATCACACCTAAAATCAGAGAATGCGGGATGCTCTAGCTAAGGCATGGCCAATCCTCATGGTGGATAATACATTATCTGAAAACCTTGCTAATGAACCCAGTATTACTTATTGTCGACCAAAGAATATACGTGATCAACTTGTTAGGAGTCATTATGAAAATGGACCTAAAACTTTCCTATCTAATTTTGAACAGAGAAAGGGATCTTTTCAATGTGGTCACTGTGTGGCCTGTTCTAATATTGATAGGACTGACAAATTCACAGATTCCTCATGTCAGAGAATATTTTCAATCAACCATCATACCAACTGTGAGACAAAGGAAGTAATTTACTATGCGTTATGCCCGTGCCCAAAAGTTTATATAGGGTTGACAACCCGGCAATTGAAGATCAGGACACGGGAACATGTAAATGGTATTCTGGCCGCTAAAAATGAGGAGGAACTGATGTTTTTAAAAGCAATCCCCAAGCATTTTAAGCAATATCACAATTGTGATCCTTCACTCTTGAGAATTAGGGGTATTGATAAAATCCCATCAAATATACGGGGTGGTAACATTAGTCAGAGATTGGCCCAGATGGAAACCAGATGGATATGGACGTTGAATACCATTCATCCCCTTGGTTTAAATGAAAATATTAGCTTTGTTCCATTTCTATGACCACCTCTGTCATCCGGTGTTATGTTTGCTTATTTATGTATTACAATTCATTTGATTTTAATTGTGTTTTTATTCATAATTCTATAGGTTTTTAGTGTTTGGGCATGGGCCTATATAAATGATACAGTATTTTTTATTAATAATTTGTGTGTTTTGTTTATTTTTAGTTATCCCACCCTGGTTGGGTATTTTTTTTTTGTGTGTACAACTGTACCTTCGATCTACAGCGGAGTCCTTCTGTTTTTCCATCTTGGGTCCCTTTATTTTCATAATGTCTATATGGAAGAAGAGAGAAGAATGAAGAAGATGAATTTGTTATGTTTATTTAATAACACTGTCATATTTTATTTATTATTTTTTATTTATTATTATTTTTTTTTTTTTTCATTTCTTCTATTGATTCTGTCAAATATATACTTTTTATACTTGATATTGTATTGATATTATCTATAATAATAAATGCCCTAAGCAGCTTCCGGTTGTAACAACTTCCGTCCAGTTGTAACCGGTGACGTCACCACACACACACGCACATGTTAACCCTCAACACACCACACCGCCTCAACACACACTCCTCTCACCTTTCACCTCCACTCACGTCCACTCACTCTTTCACTCCACATACGTTCCTTTCTCTCACTCCGTTTCTCATACTCACACCGTCATCGTCTCTGCCCCGACATCTTCCTCCGCCGCCGCGATCCTGGATCCAGATGTTCTCCAGGCCGCCGACATGTTCTTGCGGCAACGCCATCTTGGATTTCGTGAAATCCCGCGATATTCAAGATGGCGTCGCCGCAAGAACATGTCGCTGGCGTGGACGACTCGGGATCCAAAAAGATGGCGTCGGCGAAATCTCGCGAGATTACGCCGACGCCATTTTGGATCCCGATGTCGTCCACGCCAGCGACATGTTCTTGCGGCGACGCCATCTTGAATATCGCGGGGTTTCACGAAATCCAAGATGGCGTCGCCGCAAGAACATGTCGGCGGCCTGGAGAACGTCTGGATCCAGGATCGCGGCGGCGGAGGAAGATGTCGGGGCAGTGACGATGACGGTGTGAGTATGAGAGATGGAGTGAGAGAGAAAGGGTCATATGTGGAGTGAAAGAGTGAGTGGATGTGAGTGGAGATGGTGAAAGGTGAGAGGAGTGTGTGTTGAGGCGGTGTGTTGTGTTGAGGGTTAACATGGCAAGAGGTGTTAACGACGTCGGCGAAATCTCGCGAGATTTCGCCGACACCATCTTGCATTCCTGAAATTGCGTCATTTACCTCACGCCGACTTGCTGTGCGGACGCTTGGCATTGCCTGTACCACCATAACTACTGCTACCTTGGTCCTCTGCCTGTTTACTGCCGGTGTCTAATTACTGGGCCAATTTGCCTGTACTGCCATAACTATTGCTGCCTTGCTACTCTGCCGGTGTCTAATTACAGGGCTAATTTGCCTCTACTGCCATAACTACTGCTGCATTGCTCCTCTCCCGGTGTCTAATTACAGGGCCAATTTGCCTATACCGCCATAACTACTGCCTTTGTCCTCTGCCGGTGTCTAATTACAGGGCCAATTTGCCTATACTGCCATAACTACTGCTGCCTTTGTCCTCTGCCGGTGTCTAATTACAGGGCCAATTTGCCTCTACCGCCATAACTACTGCTGCTTTTGTCCTCTGCCTGTTTACTGCCGGTGTCTAATTACAAGGCCAATTTGCCTCTACCGCCATAACTACTGCTGCCTTGCTCCTCTGCCAGTGTCTAATTACAGGGCTAATTTGCCTCTACCGCCATAACTACTGCTGCCTTGCTCCTCTGCCGGTGTCTAATTACAGGACCAATTTGCCTCTACCGCCATAACTACTGCTGCATTGCTCCTCTGCCGGTGTCTAATTACAGGGCCAATTTGCCTATACCGCCATAACTACTGCCTTGGTCCTCTGCCGGTGTCTAATTACAGGGCCAATTTGCCTATACCGCCATAACTACTGCTGCCTTGCTCCTCTGCCGGTGTCTAATTACAGGGCCAATTTGCCTCTACCGCCATAACTACTGCTGCCTTGCTCCTCTGCCGGTGTCTAATTACAGGGCCAATTTGCCTCTACCGCCATAACTACTGCTGCTTTGGTCTGCTGCCTGTTTACTGCCGGTGTCTAATTACAAGGCCAATTTGCCTCTACCGCCATAACTACTGCTGCCTTGCTCCTCTGCCGGTGTCTAATTACAGGACTAATTTGCCTCTACCGCCATAACTACTGCTGCCTTGCTCCTCTGCCGGTGTCTAATTACAGGACCAATTTGCCTCTACCGCCATAACTACTGCTGCATTGCTCCTCTGCCGGTGTCTAATTACAGGGCCAATTTGCCTCTACCACCATAACTACTGCTGCCTTACTCCTCTGCCAGTGTCTAATTACAGGGCCAATTTGCCTCTACCGCCATAACTACTGCTGCCTTGCTCCTCTGCCGGTGTCTAATTACAGGATCAATTTGCCTCTACCGCCATAACTACTGCTGCATTGCTCCTCTGCTGGTGTCTAATTACAGGGCCAATTTGCCTCTACCGCCATAACTACTGCTGCCTTGCTCCTCTGCCGGTGTCTAATTACAGGGCCAATTTGCCTCTACCGCCATAACTACTGCTGCCTTGCTCCTCTGCCGGTGTCTAATTACAGGGCCTATTTGCCTCTACCGCCATAACTACTGCTGCCTTGCTCCTCTGCCGGTGTCTAATTGCAGGATCAATTTGCCTCTACCGCCATAACTACTGCTGCATTGCTCCTCTGCTGGTGTCTAATTACAGGGCCAATTTGCCTATACCGCCATAACTACTGCTGCCTTGCTCCTCTGCCGGTGTCTAATTACAGGGCCAATTTGCCTATACCGCCATAAGTACTGCTGCCTTGCTCCTCTGACTGTTCACTGCCTGTGTCTAATTACAGGGCCAATTTGCCTCTACCGCCATAACTACTGCTGCCTTGCTCCTCTGCCGGTGTCTAATTACAGGGCCAATTTGCCTCTACCGCCATAACTACTGCTGCCTTGCTCCTCTGCCGGTGTCTAATTACAGGGCCAATTTGCCTCTACCGCCATAACTACTGCTGCCTTGCTCCTCTGCCGGTGTCTAACTACAGGGCCAATTTGCCACTACCACTTCATAACTACTGCTGGGCAATTACAGGGTCAATTAGTATCTGTTTACTCTACAATACTCCAGGACACCTTCTTCACTGCCAGATAACTGCCAAATAGACTCTTTTACCTGTGCCAACATGAGTCATAACAAAAAGTATGCCAATGCCAGTGAAAGGAAAGCAGCTTTAGCACTACGACAAAAACAACGCCGTGCTAATGAGACTCCTGAGGAAAAACACCATCGCCTTGAGAAGATTAAGGCTTATAAACGCCGTCGCCTCACACACGAAGCCCCTAACTCTAAATCCATAAGATTGACTGAAGAAGCCTCTGCACGCCGTCACCGCCGACAACAGACGGCCTCTTCCTCATCATTATTATTAGACTCACAACAGGATGCTTCCACATCAGCATGTGGAACAATTTACTGCTACACTTCATCCCATATGCCGTTCACTGACATAACTAATCAGCAATCTGTTTCTGCCCTATCAATACCACCATTCAATACCAATGCCCAGTATGCCAATGCCAGTGAAAGGAAAGCAGCTTTAGCACTACGACAAAAACAACGCCGTGCTAATGAGACTCCTGAGGAAAAACAGCATCGACTTGACAAGATTAAAGCTTATAAACGCCGTCGTCTCACACACGAATACCCTAACTCTAAATCTATTACATTGGCTGAAGAAGCCTCTGCACGCCATCACCGTAAACAACAGACGGCTTCTTCCTCATCATTATTAGTAGACTCACAACAGGATGCTTCCACATCAGCATGTGGAACAAGTTACTACCACACTTCATCCTATATGCCGTTCACTGACATAACTAATCAGCAATCTGTTTCTGCCCTATCAATACCACCATTAGTCAATACCAACGCACAGTTTCTTCACATACAAGCTGCAGTTAGCCCGCAGAAAGTGCAACCAAGACAAATATACGTTGGTCTCAAAACTAGGCGCACCCCATCGGTTGGACATGCACTTCTACTAGAACCTCACATATTCACTAATGATGAAAATAGTATTACTGAACACAGCTGTGGTGACATGACCCATGTATGTGAGCATTGCGAAGCTTTGCATTTTGTAGCAGAGATACCTTCTGATAACAACTTTACGCTCTGCTGTCAGAAGGGTAAAGTCCATGTACCCATACTACAATATCCTGATGTCTTTACACGTTTGCTGAAAGGGCAAAGTGAATTTAGCAAAAATTTCATGGATAATATTCGAAGTATTAACAGTTCCTTTGCTTTTGCCTCCATGGGTGCAAATATTTCACCACCTCCTGGATATGGCCCATACTGTTTCCGCATACATGGCCAGATCTATCATAGAACTGGAACACTACATCCCTCAGATGACCAGCAACGCGCATTTGCCCAACTTTACATTCTCGATACCACTACCGCAAACGAACAACGCTTACGATGTAAAGAAAATCAAAAATGTCATCCTACATTGATGAACATTATTGCCCTTCAAATCCAAACTATTAATCCTTTTGTGGAAGCTTATCAAATGTTACGTGATGTGGAAGAACAAGAAAAAATTAAATCTCTACAAAACGGAACTGTCATGCCAAACATCACTATGGCTATTAAACAAGATCGTACTCAAGACCCTCGACGCTACAATAATCCCACTGTCAGTGAAGTAGCAGTCGTGTTTCAAAATGACAATGGTGAGCCACCTTTCAATAGAGACATATTAATTCATTTAAAACCTTATCCCCATAACCCTTTAGCTCCAAAAACACAACAAATTAGTATTCTCCATAGCAATTTGGATGCCCTCCTCTATCCAATATTTTTCCCTTATGGAGACCAAGGATGGCATGATGGACTCAAACAACAAGGCAAAAGTCCGAGGAGGATCACTCAACTCCAATACTATTGCTATATGTTATCTGTCAGAAATTACTTTAATCCACTCCTCAATGGTGGTAAGCTAACACAGCAATATTTAGTAGATGCTTATGTCAAAATCGAATCTAATCGCCTACATTACATCCGCAACCACCAAAAAGATTTAAAAGTGGAGGATTACTGCCTCCTTCAAGAACATCTACTCAAAAAATCGGTTCAAAAGGGCATCCCTATTGGGAAAACCGTCATTTTACCATCTTCTTTTGAAGGCAGTCCAAGAAACATGCAGCAGTGCTACCAGGATGCTATGGCTATTGTTACAAAGTATGGTCGACCAGATCTATTTATCACCATGACATGTAATCCTAAGTGGAATGAGATTACTACACATTTAGAACCGTGGCAGCGTGTTGAACACAGACCAGACTTGGTTGCACGTGTCTTTAAAATTAAACTGGAATCCCTCTTAAAAGACATTAGCAGTGGATTATTTGGAAACGTCACTGCAATGGTCCATGTCATTGAATTTCAGAAGCGTGGTCTCCCACATGCTCATATTTTAATTATTCTTGACAGCCTGTCTAAATTACGGACTGAGGCGGACATAGACAATATAGTCTGGGCTGAAATACCTGATGAAACAATCTACCCTCAGCTCCATAACATTGTTCTTCAACACATGATTCATGGTCCCTGTGGAGAACACAATCCTAATTCTCCCTGTATGGATCTTGGAAAGTGTAGCAAAGGTTTCCCAAAACAAAACCAACCATATACCATCAAAGAAAAGGATGGCTATCCCACTTACTGCAGACCCATTGGCAAAACATATGAACACCATTCTAAGATGATTGACAATTCATGGGTAGTTCCATATAACCCATTTTTACTCACCAAATACAAGTGCCATATTAATGTAGAAATATGTGCTTCCATTCAAAGTGTAAAATATTTATTTAAATACGTTTACAAAGGACATGACAAAGCCAACCTTGAAATTTCCCAAAATAACATCCAACATGATGAAACACACCAATTTACGGATACCAGATATGTTAGTGCACCTGAGGCTGCGTGGCGGATATTTGCTTTTCCTATGCATAAACAATCTCATGCCATCATTCGCCTAGCCGTACATTTGCCTAATTCTCAACCACTCTATTTTCATGAGAATGACTCTGCAGACAACATCCATCAAAAGCTCAATTCCAATTCTACACTTATGGCGTATTTCAACCTTAATAAGATCGACCACAATGCACATAACTATTCCTACCGCGAAATTCCAGAACACTACGTTTGGAAACAAGGCACATGGGAACAAAGAAAACGAGGGGGTCTCACAGTTATTGGAAGAATGTACACTGTTAGTGTGAAAGACCAAGAACGCTATTATTTATGTTTGTTGTTACTGCATGTAAAAGCTGCTACCAGTTTTGACAGCATTAAAACCGTCAATGGAGTTATGCATGAAACCTTTAAGGATGCTGCGTTAGCACTTGGATTATTATTCGATGATAGCATCTGGAGACATACTTTAACAGATGCTTGCATTCTTAACATGCCTTCCCAACTTAGAGACATGTTTGCTTATATCTGTATTTTTGGCCCCCCCAGTAATCCACTTGAATTGTGGAATGAATTTAAGGACCACTTTTTACAAGACTACTGTCATACATACCACAGCAACACTGAAGAGTGTATCGATTGTGAAGGATATGCTATGAAAGATGTCCAAGATGTCCTCATAGTCCATGGAAAAACTTTTGCTGATTTCAATTTACCACACCCAGCAAAAAATATAAAACAACTCCTTAAACAATATGATAAGGATTATGAGTTAAAAAAAGCTGCAGAGATGAAAGAAACTCTTAATCAGGAGCAACTTTTTGCCTATGATGTCATTACTGAAGCTTTACAAAATAGCAGTTTAATACCAAAGTGCTTTTTTCTCGATGGACCTGGTGGCAGTGGAAAGACCTACCTATACCATCTACTTACACATCATTTAAGAGGACAAGGAGAAATTGTGTCACCTGCAGCGACTACAGGAATAGCATCTAACTTGATACAAGGAGGCCGAACAATCCACTCTCTATATGGCATACCTATTCCGATCAATGAAACATCTGTTTCCAGGATTAAAAACGATACAAATGCAGGAAAAAAGTTACAGAGTACAAAACTTTTTATTATTGATGAGTGCACTATGGTCCAAAAACATGCATTGAATGTGATAGATAGACTTCTACGTGACATCATGACAACAAATGTTGCTGAAAAAAATAAAACACCATTTGGAGGTAAAGTTATTGTTCTTGGAGGAGACTTCAGACAATGTCTTCCCGTCATCGCTCATGGAACAAGAATAGACATTGTAGATTCCTGCATTAAATATTCAGAACATTGGCAACATTTTACCAGACTACCGCTAATCAACAACATGCGCTCCACTGATCCTGAATACAGCACTTGGTTGCTTAAACTTGGAAATGGTGAGCTGTCTAATGAACAAAACCTTGGAGAGGATGTCCTTGAAATTCCTCCAGACATCCTTTGCACTGGCTCTATAGTAACCGAGATCTTTGGAGACCATATTTGCATTGATGTTAATGACAAACAAAGCCTCAACACTGCTGCATCACATGCTATACTATGTCCGAAAAATGATGACGTCGATTTTCTGAACTGTAAAGTAATGGTACGCATTAGTGGTGATTATACTGTATATACAAGTGATGATTCTGTCGATGCTGATGAGGCAGAGGAATGTGAAAACTACCCAGTTGAATTTTTAAACTCTCTGACACCATCAGGAATGCCATCACATCTCTTAAAACTTAAAATTGGCACCATTGTGATGCTATTAAGAAACCTAAACACCAAGAAAGGTCTCTGCAATGGCACTCGCCTCATTGTCATTGCCTTACTCCGCAACATCATACAGGCTAAAGTGATTACTGGCTCAGCTGAAGGAGACATTGTGTTTATTCCACGCATCGATTTGTGTCCTTCAGAAACTGGGTTACCTTTTAAATTAAAACGTCGACAGTTTCCTCTAAAACCTGCTTTTGCTATGACCATTAACAAATCCCAAGGACAGACCCTCAATCGAGTTGGAATTTTTTTGCCCGAACCTGTATTTGCCCATGGACAATTGTATGTTGCATTCTCCCGAGTAAAGCAACGCAGCAACGTTAGGGTCAAAGTGGTGGATACACCACTTCAAGGACAATTGCTACCTAATAGCCCAAAAATCTTCACAAGAAATGTCATTTACAAAAATGTCTTACTTTAAACTATTTAAGTTGGTCCTAGAATGGATAGATATATAGATATACACTCACTGGCCACTTTATTAGGTACACCATGCTAGTAACGGGTTGGACCCCCTTTTGCCTTCAGAACTGCCTCAATTCTTCGTGGCAGAGATTCAACAAGGTGCTGGAAGCATTCCTCAGAGATTTTGGACCATATTGACATGATGGCATCACACAGTTGGCGCAGATTTGTCGGCTGCACATCCCTGATGCGAATCTCCCGTTCCACCACATCCCAAAGATGCTCTATTGGATTGAGATCTGGTGACTGAGGAGGCCATTTGAGTACAGTGAACTCATTGTCATGTTCAAGAAACCAATCTGAGATGATTCGAGCTTTATGACATGGCGCATTATCCTGCTGAAAGTAGCCATCAGATGCCTGTTCTTAGCTGAGAGGAGTGGTACCCAGTGTGGTCTTCTGCTGCTGTAGCCCATCTGCCTCAAAGTTCGACGCACTGTGCGTTCAGAGATGCTCTTCTGCCTACCTTGGTTGTAACGGGTGGCAATTTGAGTCACTGTTGCCTTTCTATCAGCTCGAACCAGTATGCCCATTCTCCTCTGACCTCTGGCATCAACAAGGCATTTCCGGCCACAGAACTGCCGCTCACTGGATTTTTTTTCTTTTTCGGACCATTCTCTGTAAACCCTAGAGATGGTTGTGCGTGAAAATCCCAGTAGATCAGCAGTTTCTGAAATACTCAGACCAGCCCTTCTGGCACCAACAATCTTGCCACGTTCAAAGGCACTCAAATCACCTTTCTTCCCCATACTGATGCTCGGTTTGAACTGCAGGAGATTGTCTTGACCATGTCTACATGCCTAAATGCACTGAGTTGCCGCCATGTGATTGGCTGATTAGAAATTAAGTCTTAACACACAGTTGGACAGGTGTACCTAATAAAGTGGCCAGTGAGTGTATAAATAATAGTTACATTCTAAATAGATATAGATAATAGACTTCTAAGACTTCTATACATAGCTTGATATATGTTATATATATAAATATTTTAAGCAGATAGATATATCCTACACTAATTATCTCTTTCACATATATGTCATAGACATATTTAAATCCATAAAAATATACATAGGTATAGGTATATATAGATTAAAAAAAAAAGGCAAAAACAAAAAAAATTTAGGCAAACATACGTAGATTTCAACTACATAGCTAACACATACCTACATAACTTAGGTAATAATAATTATTTTTTTATTTATTAATAGAGTACTATTATTTCAATAGCACTTTACATATATCAGTAATACTGTCCTTCTTGAGGCTCACTATGTAAATATCTTATCCACATAAAAACATAGGTGTGATACATCTACTATAATAAATGCGCTAAGCAGCTTCCGGGTTGTAACAACTTCCGTCCAGTTGTAACTGGTGACGTCACAGCACACCTCTTGCCATGTTAACCCTCAACACACCACTCCTCAACACACACTCCTCTCACCTTTCACTATCTCCACTAACGTCCACTCGCAGGATTTTAGAATACTCAAGATGGCGTGGCCGCAAGAACATGTCGCCGGCGTGGACAACGTCGGGATCCAGGATGGCGCCAGCGGAAGAAGATGTCGGGGATCGTGGAGCAGCGACAATGACGGTGTGAGTATGAGAGACGGAGTGAGAGAAAGGGTCGTATGTGGAGTGAAAGAGTGAGTGGACGTGAGTGGAGATGGTGAAAGGTGAGAGGAGTGTGTGTTGAGGTGGTGTGGTGTGTTGAGGAGGAGTGTGTGTTGAGGGTTCACATGGCAAGAGGTGTGTCACTATACTCCCGATGCGATAGCATCGGGCCTTAATCTACTATAATCTACTATAATAAATGCGCTAATATATTAAACAGAGAAAAAAAGGGGAGTACAAGTCCAATATCATAAAAATAAGCAAAATTTATTAAACATATAGTACTGACAGTTACATAAATGACAAAAGATATATAAAGGATCAGATGAGTATCTGCTGCTTATTAGTCCTAAGAATAGACAAAATAAAGTGCTTAGTGCCAGTAACAAATATGGGCCATACTTGAGGGATATAAAAGTAAGAGAGATCCTAACAGGTGCGCATCCTGAAAAAATCACTATCCCAAGCCATAGTGCTTACCCATACTGAACTCTGCCAAGGACCACAAGCAGCGCCGCCACCGACGCGCGGTTCGCCTCTTTTTCAAGGTGCCGTACTGTGTTGTGTAAGGGGCCGAGTTATATATCCTGTTACCAGGTGCTCCAATCAAGCGGCGCGTATGTCCGGTGTCCTGCCCCGGAAGCTGCATCACCACCGGCGACAGCGCGGCGTCGCGTCTCAGACGACGTCACTATGACGTCACTGACCCGCAGACGCCACTGACGCGCCTCAGCAATGCTCCATGGGCACACACCGCAGACATGCGCACTGGAGCCAACGATCTAGGTAATACATCCAAGAAAGGAAAATGGATCCTAAATATAACGGATTGTGCACAGTGAATATATATATGAACGAATCCAAAAGATTAATGAATACTAGCTAATAACAACTATATCATTAATAATAGTGAACATAAAAAATATGATCCCTTACAGTAAATGTGATTACAATATCAACTATGTATTCTTTTTATATATAAAAGAGAGATGGTGCATGTGAAATGCTTAAAAAAAAAAAAAAAAGGAGGTGCACACATGATACATGTGACATATATAAAATGATGCACCAACGTGAATAAAAATATTTATCTTCTTTTCTTTTTATTATTCATCTTTTTTCTTCCTTTTCCTTTATAAAAATAGTCCCATAAGCCTAACTTGATATGATGTTCTTAAGCCAGGATATAACACCAAAGGTCCCTCCAGATCTTCCCCACTAAACGTCCTAGAAATTGACGGTGTTCCATTAAAGATGACTGAAGGGAAACAAACCAATACAGTGAACATACAAACATATATAATAAAAACAAAACCATATAACAACACAAAAATTACAAATATGAGCTAAAACTCAACTGCTCATTGAGTCCAGCCGGTGTGATGGTATCAAGAACTGTGATCCACCGGCATTCCCTTTGAGCTAAGACACGTTTGATGTCACCCCCCCTTATTCCCGCACGGATCCTGTCAATACCCCAAGCTTGGAGTCCACTCGGATCACATTTATGTTTCAACCGAAAGTGTCTCGGAATAGGTTTGAGAGCATTAATATCCTCCACTTCACGTGCCGCCATTATATCTCTCACATGTTCTCTTATGCGAACGCGTAGTTCACGTGTAGTTAATCCAAATGCGCTAAGCAGCTTCCGGGTTGTAACAACTTCCGTCCAGTTGTAACTGGTGACGTCACAGCACACCTCTTGCCATGGTAACCCTCAACACACCACTCCTCAACACACACTCCTCTCACCTTTCACTATCTCCACTAATGTCCACTCACAGGATTTCAGAATACTCAAGATGGCATGGCCGCAAGAACATGTCGCCGGCGTGGACAACGTCGGGATCAAGGATGGCGCCGGCGGAAGAAGATGTCGGGGAACGTGGAGCAGCGACGATGACGGTGTGAGTATGAGAGACGGAGTGAGAGAAAGGGTCGTATGTGGAGTGAAAGAGTGAGTGGACGTGAGTGGAGATGGTGAAAGGTGAGAGGAGTGTGTGTTGAGGAGGTGTGTGTGTATTGAGGGTTAACATGGCAAGAGGTGTGTCACTATCCTCTCGATGCGATAGCATCGGGCCTTAATCTAGTATTTAATACTTGTCTTTCTTTTCTGTCATAGTCACTTTATGTTCACTTCAATATCTTTATTCATCACTCATTTTATCATCATTATTGCTCAATAGGGATGGCATGCGTGCCTTGATATTTTCAGCACCCATCACAGCAATGTTCTTCTTACCACTAAAACATTTCAGGATGTGTGGATTTTGGTAGGACTATTGTTATTTATATCATTGCAACCTTATGGTTACCAAATTATGGCACACATTACAGTGATTTGGTATTCATTATTTCTTACACTTTCTTTTTCTTTTTCTTTTATTTTGGGTCTTATTTTAAAAGGACCTTCTGGTCACATTACCCTTTTTCTACCTATGACGGAGGGTCACATTTGATATAATATATTATATTATTAACGATTGTTCTGCACAAGTCACGTTTATATAATATAATGTGGGGCACCGCTATGTTTTTTAAATATATTCTAAGTATAATCTTAGAGCACTATTATTAGGAAATTTCCTTCTGTAGTTATTCTGATCTCTATATTCCAAAGGACCTTCCAGTCACATGACTCCTTTCCACCAATGACAGAGGGCCGGACAGAACGCGTGCTGACGTCGGCGTCCCGGGGATCTCAGCCTATCGCATCCACGTCTCCTGTGTCTGCGATTTACATTCGCAGCCGCGGGGACCACGTGGGGTGGAGGGGCGGGATATCCTGGTGACGTCCGATGTTTGTGCGCGTCATACTGCCCCGCTCCCTCTCTCATTGGCTCCATATCACATAAAAACCTACCCCCATGTGGATGACGCCACCCCATTATGAAGGCAGACGCCGAAACGTGCGTCGGGGTCGGACGTTTACTGGGAACCTGGCACTAACTGATATTAGGTATTTATTGTTACTTTTCTAAATATGTGTCCCTTATAATTGTGTACAGTATGGCATGGCCACCTTGTTTGCAGCATATTGGTGCATATAGAGGTGGAGTTAATTAACCCCAACGATAATGGCACTAGTTTACAGTATATAAATGTGTATTGTGGAATTGTATACTTATTCCTATTATATTGGCACCAGTCTGCAGTGAAATATGTATGCTTATACTATTTAGTATCGGTATTTACTGCCCATTATTTGTTATTATACCTTAATGTTTATTATAAACACTTGTACTTTGGGCGTATTGACATTTCACATATTTATTCACTTAGATTTGGATCGCATGTTCTATCTATGCTAATCATGCTATGTTGTATACATTTTGGTAAAACCTTAGAATACACTTCGGCAAAAATTTTATCATGACATATGCTATTTAATAATATTTTTTTTACATTTGCACTTTATTGTGGACACTTAATTACAATTACACTTATTTTTTGTGCAAATTTATTGATGCCTCATTGGTTTCCAGTATCCCTCTTTTTGGTATTGGGATCTCATCCTTCTTTGTATATATATATTTATTGTATATGTTTTAATCATCAAAATAAAAATTCTTGTATTGGATACTTGTTCGGTTTTTCCTAGTTTGATTTTTTTCCTTTGCAGCTCTGCCTGCTCTGCTCACTTGCAGCTCTGCCTGCACTGCTCCCTTGCAGCTCGGCTCCCTAGCCGCTCTGCCTGCTCATCTCCCTAGCCGCTCTGCCTGCTCGTCTCCCTAGCCGCTCTGCCTGCTTGGCTCCCTAGCCGCTCTGCCTGCTCGGCTCCCTAGCCGCTCTGCCTGCACGGCTCCCTAGCCGCTCTGCCTGCTCGGCTCCCTAGCCGCTCTACCTGCACCTCCTGTGTGAACAGGTCCAAACCTGTTCCTTCATATTTCACTCCTTCCTGCCTGTATCCATACCTGCACCTCCTGTGTGAACAGGTCCCAACCTGTTCCTTCATATACCACACCTGCTTGCCCTGTGTCTCCAAGCCGTGCCTGCTTGCCTTGTGTCTCCAAGCCGTGCCTGCTTGACCTGTGTCTCCAAGCCGTGCCTGCTTGCCCTGTGTCTCCAAGCCGTGCCTGCTTGCCTTGTGTCTCCAAGCCGTGCCTGCTTGCCCTGTGTCTCCAAGCCGTGCCTGCTTGCCCTGTGTCTCCAAGTCGTGCCTGCTTGCCCTGTTTCTAGCTGGCCGGCTGATGTAGGAGCAAAGTTTGAAGCTGCCAGGGTCCCGCTTTTTGCCAATCTGGAGGAAGAAGTCCTTGCACCGTCTGTGTTGGAAGCTGTTGGGCAGCAAGAAACTTGGCACTCGGTGATTCCGGATGGCACGCCTACTTCATCTTACCAGAAGGATGCCCTGTCAGCCTGGACTGTGTGTGGTCCCGTACTCCTTCTTCTGGTCAATCTGGCAGGCTTGGGGAAGAGGGGCCGTAAAGGGGGGGTACTGTAACAACCCTGCTGGCATCACTGCATGGCCTCCCATCCCCCGCACACCAACTTACTTTCTGCTTCAAGCCATGCTGTGAATTCTGTCTGTTGCCAGTCCTGTGCTCTGTGCCTCTGCTCTCCTGTATGTTTCCTGGCTATGTGTGTATAGGGGAGCGGCGCCAGAACTCTCTGGTTCTTATGCAGTCAGGGTGCACCTGTCTAATCTGTCCCTGACCAATCACCTAGAGCCCTTGACTATTTAGTTCCGCCACACCCACTGAAATATTGCCTGTGCAATGTCTATACTCAGTAAGTATCTTGCTGCTGAGGAAGCCAGGCCCTGTTCTGTGTATCTCCTTCTCTGGGGGAATACTTCTTGTCTTGCTTTGTACCTTGTCAGCCTGCCAGGAGGCTGAATATCCTGGCCCTTGAGTTTTGGTCCCAGTACCTTGTCTGTACTCTGTCCTACCTTAGTCTCCCTTTCTCCTTATCTGTGGCTTCCTTCCCTGCTGTGTCTTTCCTTGTGTCCTCCCTGTCTGTGCATCTGCACCCTTGCAGCTCTGTCTGTGCATCTGCACCCTTGCAGCTCTGCTCCCTTACAGCTCTGCCTGCTCTGCTCCCTTGCAGCTCTGCCTGCTCTGCTCCCTTGCAGCTCTGCTCCTTTGCAGCTCTGCCTGCTCTGCTCCCTTGCAGCTCTGCCTGCTCTGCTCCCTTGCAGCTCGGCTCCCTAGCCGCTCTGCCTGCTCGGCTCCCTAGCTGCTCTGCCTGCTTGGCTCCCTAGCCGCTCTGCCTACTCGGCTTCCTAGTCGCTCTGCCTGCATGGCTCCCTAGCCGCTCTGCGTGCTTGGCTCCCTAGCCGCTCTACCTGCACCTCCTGTGTGAACAGATCCAAACCTGTTCCTTCATATTTCAGTCCTTCCTGCCTGTATCCATACCTGCACCTCCTGTGTGAACAGGTCCCAACCTGTTCCTTCATACACCACACCTGCTTGCCCTGTGTCTCCAAGCCGTGCCTGCTTGCCCTGTGTCTCCAAGCCGTGCCTGCTTGCCCTGTGTCTCCAAGCCATGCATGCTTGCCCTGTGTCTCCAAGCCGTGCCTGCTTGCCCAGTGTCTCAGCCTGCTTGTCACTCGCACCTGTCCAGGTGTCCTGTTCCCAAGTGGGATCAGCAGCCACAGCCAGACACCACCCTGGAGTGGCACCCAGCAGCTACCTGCTGCACAAGCCTGTCCTCACCATCAGAGGCTCCAGTAAAGACCGAGGTAGCTGCCGTAGTTACACCTCTTGCAGGGTAGTCTGGTTTGTGGCACAGTGGGGCCACAACCCCCCGGCTCGCGCCACAATATTTGGAACACAAAATTGGCTTGAATAGTTAGCGGATGCACCTGATGTGCCTAAACAGTGGAAACCCCCCATAGGTGACCCCATTTTGGAATCTGCACCCATCAAGGAACTTATCTAGAGGTCTGGTGAGCATCTTGAACCCAAAAGTGCCTCACAGAATTTTATATCAGGTTGGTTTAGCCACAAAATATTTCATTTTCACAAGCGTAACAGGAGATAATGGACTATACAATTTGTTGTGCAATTTGTCCAATTTGTCCTGAATACACAGATGCCCCTTATGTGGTGAAAAACTACTGTTTGTGCTCAAGGCAGGGATCTGATATGCCTAAACAGTGGAAACCCTCCACAAATGACATTTTGGATGCTACACCCCTCAAGGATTTTTTTTTAAAAGATTTGGTGAGTCCCTTGGACCTACAGGTGCTTCACAGATCTTTATAACGTTGAGCTGTGAAAATGAAAAAAATATATTTTTCCCACAAAAATGTTACTTCAGCCCTAGATTTTCCATTTTCACAAGGGTAACACAAGAAAATGGACTGTACAATTTGTTGTGCAATATCTCCTAGGTACACCGATACCAATATGTGGTGGAAAATTACTGTTTGGGCACGAGAGAGGGTTTGGAAGGAAAGGAGAGCCAATTGAATTCTGGAGCAAACCCCCACAAGTGTTCCATTTTGGAAACTACACATCTTGAGGAATTCATCTATCAGTGTAGTGAGCATTTTTATCTATTAAGCACTATATAAGTCCTGGAGAACAAATTATCGCAGAATAGTTTGCAGGCTCAATACACAGAGCTCCTAAGTGCCAGTAGAGCAGAATCCACCCTCAAGTGGCCCCATTTGGGAAATTACACCTCTTAGGAAAATTTTCTACAGGTGTAGTAATGATTTTGTCTCCATGGGGTTTTGCCAAAGCAAGCAGCAATAAATGTTGCTTGTGAAATTTGCCAATCTGCCAGTGTAGTTTCCAGGATATTGTAGTGCGCAGTACATTGTAGTGCCTATATATTGTGACCAGCTTCTGTAGATATGCACTTGTAACTGCAGCTTAGGCACACTGTGGGTCTCAAAAGTGATAGGGGCATTTGGATTTGGGAGCACAGAATTCTTTGAGGGACGATGAACCAAAGTAATTTTCCAGAGCCTGTGTACTATCAGTAACATGAAAGCCCCTACATTTCCATTAACAGATGACAGACCTGAGTGAGGACTTGCTTTTTTTGTGGAGTGATTGCATTGCAGTGATTGGCTTGCTTTGTGTGGCATCACAGTGGCTATAAAAGCCCTGAACGCCGACCGCCATCTTATTTCTGCCGATCTTAGCATAGGGAGAGGTTGCTGCTGCTCATTCTCAATAGGGAGAGTGTTTAGGCAAGAAAGAAAAAAAAATCTGTGCTTCTGCTGACAGCGATTTTCACTGTACAACACAACAGTTAGTGTGCAGTGACAGGGGAGGATTATTTTGTGTGCAGCAGCGCTGGTGGTTATTAGGCTGCCTTATAAGGCTCCCTGATAGCTGCATTGCTGTGTGCACACTGCTGTGCAGACTGCTTTTTTCAAAGCAAAAATACTTTTATTCCTTTTTTCTGCACAGTTACCGAGCGTTCATTTTTTCACACACCGTATAGAGGTGTATGCTCCTCACACACTACCGTGTACCGGCTGGTATCATGGAGAAATACATGCTGACTATCTGTAAGTGACTCCGGAAATATATAGGGAGATTTACATTTTCACTTATACTATATACACCTGGTATCTGCTGATACAGTACCTAAGTTCTAAATTTTTTATTACGTTATAATCCATACATAGGGAGCGTGTGTGGTTTACTCCTTCAATATATACGGAGATAACAATTTTGACCTATACTATATACACCTCCTATCGTGTGATACAGTACCTTTGTTAGACATTTTGTATTACGGTCAAATCCATACTGAGTGAGCGTCTGAGGGTGACTACGGAAATATATACGGAGATTTAAATAGTACCCTACAATATATATACTTGCTATCTTGTTATCCAGTACCTTTTTTAAACATTTTGTATTATGGTGAGATTTAGACTGAGTGAGCGTCTGAGGGTGACTCTGGAAATATAAACTGAGATTTCAATTTTGCCCAACACTCTATACAGCTGTACGCTTCTGATACAGTACCCTTTTTTGCTATTTAGATTCTGGTGTAATCCAGACTCAGCCTGTGAACGTCTGTCTGCTACTCCGGAAATATATTTGGAGATTTACGATTACCACCACACTGTATACAGCTGTACGCTTTTGATACATTACCCATTTTTTACTGCTTTTTATATTCTGGTCTAATACATACAGAGCCAGTGAGAGTCTGTTTCTGACTCTGAAAATATATACAGAGATTTACAATGACACCAACACTGTATAAAGCTGTACGCTTCTGATCCATTACCCTTCTACTGCTTTTTATAATGTGGTGTAATCCATACTGAGGCTGAGAGCATCTGTGTCTGCTTGCTGAAAAATATACAGAGATTTAGAATGTTTAAACTATACTATATATACCTGGTATCTGGTGCTACTGTACCCTTTCTCAACTTTCTATATTCTTGTCGAATCCATACTGGGCCTGAGAGCGTCTGTGTCTGCCTCCTGAAATATATACTGATATTTAGAATGTTTAAACTATGCTATATATGCCTGGTATCTGGTGTTACTGTACCCTTTTTCAACTTTTTACATGATTGTCTAATCCATACTGAGCCAATGAGCATCTGTGTCTGCTTCATGAAATATATACAGAGATTTAGAATGTTTAAACTATACTATATATGCCTTGTATCTGGTGATACTGTACCCTTTTTCAAATATTTATAGTATTGTCTAATTCAGACTGAGGCTGTGAGCGTCTGTGTCTGACTCATGAATAGAGTTGAGCGATACCGTCCGATACTTCAAAGTATCGTATCGGATGGTATCGGCCGATCTTTAAAAAAAGTATCGGTATCGCCGATTCCGATACCGGAAGTCCCATTCAAGTCTATGGGACTTCCGGTATTGGAATAAGAAAAACCCTTTCCTGCCCTTGTACAGCCTCTCTGGGGTCTGTACGGGCCTTTCGGGGGGCTGTGCCGGCCTGCCAGGGGGTCTGTGCAGGCTCCGGTGGTCTGTGCCGGCCTGCTGGGGGGCTGTGCCGGCCTGCCGGTGGTCTGTGCAGGCTCCGGTGGGCTGTGTCGGCCTGCCGGGGGGCTGTGCCGGCCTGCCAGGGGGCTGTGCAGGCTCCGGGGGGCTGTGCCGGCCTGCCGGTGGTCTGTGCAGGCTCCGGGGGGCTGTGCCGGCCTGCCGGGGGGCTGTGCCGGCCTACCGGTGGTCTGTGCAGGCTTCGGGGGTCTGTGCAGGCATCGTCCGATGGGACTACAAGTCCCATCGGGCGATGCCTGCTACCATGACAGTGATTGACACATTAGCCAATGATGGGACAGTAATGGTCCTATCATCCGGCTAATGTGTTGAATGTAAAAAAAAAATAAAAAAATTACATGCTACATACATACAACATGCATACTACATACATGCTACATTCATACTACATACTACATACATGCTACATACATGCTACATTCATACTACATAAATACTACATGCAACAACAATTTTGACCTATACTATATACACCTCCTATCGTGTGATACAGTACCTTTGTTAGACATTTTGTATTACGGTCAAATCCATACTGAGTGAGCGTCTGAGGGTGACTATGGAAATATATACGGAGATTTAAATAGTACCCTACAATATATATACTTGCTATCTTGTTATCCAGTACCTTTTTTAAACATTTTGTATTATGGTGAGATTTAGACTGAGTGAGCGTCTGAGGGTGACTCTGGAAATATAAACTGAGATTTCAATTTTGCCCAACACTCTATACAGCTGTACGCTTCTGATACAGTACCCTTTTTTGCTATTTAGATTCTGGTGTAATCCAGACTCAGCCTGTGAACGTCTGTCTGTTACTCCGGAAATATATTTGGAGATTTACGATTACCACCACACTGTATACAGCTGTACGCTTTTGATACATTACCCATTTTTTACTGCTTTTTATATTCTGGTCTAATACATACAGAGCCAGTGAGAGTCTGTTTCTGACTCTGAAAATATATACAGAGATTTACAATGACACCAACACTGTATAAAGCTGTACGGTTCTGATCCATTACCCTTCTACTGCTTTTTATAATGTGGTGTAATCCATACTGAGGCTGAGAGCATCTGTGTCTGCTTGCTGAAAAATATACAGAGATTTAGAATGTTTAAACTATACTATATATACCTGGTATCTGGTGCTACTGTACCCTTTCTCAACTTTCTATATTCTTGTCGAATCCATACTGGGCCTGAGAGCGTCTGTGTCTGCCTCCTGAAATATATACTGATATTTAGAATGTTTAAACTATGCTATATATGCCTGGTATCTGGTGTTACTGTACCCTTTTTCAACTTTTTACATGATTGTCTAATCCATACTGAGCCAATGAGCATCTGTGTCTGCTTCATGAAATATATACAGAGATTTAGAATGTTTAAACTATACTATATATGCCTTGTATCTGGTGATACTGTACCCTTTTTCAAATATTTATAGTATTGTCTAATTCAGACTGAGGCTGTGAGCGTCTGTGTCTGACTCATGAATAGAGTTGAGCGATACCGTCCGATACTTCAAAGTATCGTATCGGATGGTATCGGCCGATCTTTAAAAAAAGTATCGGTATCGCCGATTCCGATACCGGAAGTCCCATTCAAGTCTATGGGACTTCCAGTATTGGAATAAGAAAAACCCTTTCCTGCCCTTGTACAGCCTCTCTGGGGTCTGTACGGGCCTTTCGGGGGGCTGTGCCGGCCTGCCAGGGGGTCTGTGCAGGCTCCGGTGGTCTGTGCCGGCCTGCTGGGGGGCTGTGCCGGCCTGCCGGTGGTCTGTGCAGGCTCCGGTGGGCTGTGTCGGCCTGCCGGGGGGCTGTGCCGGCCTGCCAGGGGGCTGTGCAGGCTCCGGGGGGCTGTGCCGGCCTGCCGGGGGGCTGTGCCGGCCTGCCGGTGGTCTGTGCAGGCTCCGGGGGGCTGTGCCGGCCTGCCGGGGGGCTGTGCCGGCCTGCCGGTGGTCTGTGCAGGCTTCGGGGGTCTGTGCAGGCATCGTCCGATGGGACTACAAGTCCCATCGGGCGATGCCTGCTACCATGACAGTGATTGACACATTAGCCAATGATGGGACAGTAATGGTCCTATCATCCGGCTAATGTGTTGAATGTAAAAAAAAAATAAAAAAATTACATGCTACATACATACAACATGCATACTACATACATGCTACATTCATACTACATACTACATACATGCTACATACATGCTACATTCATACTACATAAATACTACATGCAACATACATACTACATATATACTACATACATACTACATATATACTACATGCATGCTACATACATACTGCATGCTACATACATACTACATGCTACATACATACCACATATATACTACATACATACTACATACATACTACATGCATGCTACATGCATGCTACATGCTACATACATAACACATATATACTACATGCATGCTACATACATAGTACATGCTACATGCATGCTACATACATACTACATGCTACATACTACATATATACTACATGCATGCTACATACATACTACATGCTACATACTACATATATACTACATGCATGCTACATACATACTACATGCTACATACATACTACATATATACTACATGCATGCTACATACATACTACATGCTACATACTACATATATACTACATGCATGCTACATACATACTACATGCTACATACATACTACGTATATACTACATGCATGCTACATACATACTACATGCTACATACATACCACATACATACTACATACATGCTACATGCTACACATATACTACATATATACTACATGCATGCTACATACATACTACATGCTACATACATACTACATATATACTGCATACATACTACATACATACTACATGCTACATACATACTACATATATACTACATGCATGCTACATACATACTACATGCTACATACATACCACATACATACTACATACATGCTACATATATACTACATATATACTACATGCATGCTACATACATACTACATGCTACATACATACTACATATATACTGCATACATACTACATACATACTACATGCTACATACATACTACATATATACTACATGCATGCTACATACATACTACATGCTACATACATACCACATACATACTACATACATGCTACATATATACTACATATATACTACATGCATGCTACATACATACTACATGCTACATACATACTACATATATACTACATACATACTACATACATACTACATGCATACTACATACATACTACATGCTACATACATACCACATACATACTACATACATACTACGTGCTACATACATATATACTACATGCATGCTACATACATACTACATATATACTACATGCATGCTACATACATACTGCATGCTACATGCATGCTACATACATACTACATACATACTACATGCTACATACATACCACATATATACTACATACATACAATACATTCATACAATACATACATAGACATACAGTACATATAACATAGAGTAACATACTTACCAATACTTGTCACATTGTTCCCCGAAGCCATTGTCTTTTCCGGAATAATTATTAACATAACAAACCACAAAAATACTCACCCACGATCCGAAGCAGTCCACGAGTGTGTCCCACGACGATCTTGGGTAGAGAACTGCAGCATCAGCTGATGCTGCCGTTCTCTACGGGCTGCAGGAATCCAATGACGGAAGGTAGGTATCCTTCCGCACTGTATTCCTCCGCCACTTAAAAAAAAAAAAGTCCCTAGTCTCACTTTATGCCATTGCTGTGTGGGAAATTCCCACACAGCAATGGCATAAAGTGAGACTAGGGACTTTTTTTTTTTTAAGTGGCGGAGGAATACAGTGCGGAAGGATACCTACCTTCCGTCATTGGATTCCTGCAGCCCGTAGAGAACGGCAGCATCAGCTGATGCTGCAGTTCTCTACCCAAGATCGTCGTGGGACACACTCGTGGACTGCTTCGGATCGTGGGTGAGTATTTTTGTGGTTTGTTATGTTAATAATTATTCCGGAAAAGACAATGGCTTCGGGGAACAATGTGACAAGTATTGGTAAGTATGTTACTCTATGTTATATGTACTGTATGTCTATGTATGTATTGTATGAATGTATTGTATGTATGTAGTATATATGTGGTATGTATGTAGCATGTAGTATGTATGTAGTATGTATGTAGCATGCATGTAGCATGCAGTATGTATGTAGCATGCATGTAGTATATATGTAGTATGTATGTAGCATGCATGTAGTATATATGTAGTATGTATGTAGCATGTATGTAGTATGTATGTGGTATGTATGTAGCATGTAGTATGTATGTAGCATGCATGTAGTATATATGTAGTATGTATGTAGCATGTAGTATGTATGTAGTATGTATGTAGTATGTATGTGGTATGTATGTAGCATGTAGTATGTATGTAGCATGCATGTAGTATGTATGTAGTATGCATGTAGTATGCATGTAGTATGTATGTAGCATGTATGTGGTATGTATGTGGTATGTATGTAGCATGTAGTATGTATGTAGCATGCATGTAGTATGTATGTAGCATGCATGTAGTATGTATGTAGCATGCATGTATGTATGTAGCATGCATGTAGCATGCATGTAGTATGTATGTAGTATGTATGTAGTATGTATGTAGCATGCAGCATGTATGCAGCATGTATGTAGCATGCATGTAGTATGTATGTAGTATATATGTAGTATGTATGTAGCATGTAGTATGTATGTAGCATGTAGTATGTATGTAGTATTTTTTTTTTTTAACATTTAACACATTAGCCGGATGATGGGACTACTACTGTCCCATCATTGGCTAATGTGTCAATCACTGTCATGGTAGCAGGCATCGCCAGATGGGACTTGTAGTCCCATCGGACGATGCTTGCACAGACCCCCGGACATCAGCACAGCCCCCCGGCAGGCCGGCACAGCCCCCCGGCAGGCCGGTACAGACCCCCACAGGGTGCACAGACCACCGGCAGGCCGGCACAGCCCCCCGGCAGGCCGGTACAGACCCCCACAGGGTGCACAGACCACCGGCAGGCCGGCACAGCCCCCCGGCAGGCCGGTACAGACCCCCACAGGGTGCACAGACCACCGGCAGGCCGGCACAGCCCCCCGGCAGGCCGGTACAGACCCCGGGCAGTCCACACAGCCCCCCGGCAGGCCGGCACAGCCCCCCGGCAGGCCGGCAGAGACCCCCAGAAGGCCCGAAATGACGGCGCATCATGATGCGCACACACCGCGCATCATGATGACGTCAGGCTGTCAATCAACTGAACTTCCGATTCCGATGCCGAATTCCGATATTGAAAAAATATCGGAAGTCGGTATCGGAATTCCGATACAGCAAGTATCGGCCGATACCTGATACTTGCGGTATCGGAATGCTCAACACTACTCATGAAATATATACGGAGATTTACAATTATCCCTAGACTGTATACAGCTGTACGCTTCTGATACAGTACCATATATCTGCTGGTATTTTGGGTACATTTTCACAAAAATTAGGAAGTATGGTGGACGTGGGCATGAGGGGCCAGCTGGTACCGATGGTGGTGGTGCATTTGCTGGGAGTGCCAAAAGCACAATAGCAGCTAAGGCAGGAGGTGTCGAGACTGTGGCATGGTCTGGCTCTGGAAGGCCTGGATGGCTCCCTTTTCTGGGAGCAGGTAAACCACTTTTAAAGATGGAGCATCAGGAACTGGTTTTGGCTTACATTGCCGAAACAGCCTCCAGCTCGATCACCTCCACTTCTGAAGTTGCAAAAAATGAAAGCACTGAGTCGTCAGTGCAGGCTTCTGGTCAGGAACAACACCTTTCCTTGTGTCCTTCACCCCCACTAAAAGTGAAGGATGCCGCAGCACACACTTCAGATTACTCCATGGAGCTCTTTTAACATACCATGCCTGGGTTATCAAGTCAAATCCTGAATTCCCCAGTCCAACATGAATAAGAGATGGAGTGCACTGATGCACAGCCACTGCTAGATGATTCTGCTGGTACATTCACCCACAGCACTACATTCCCATTGCACTCTACAGAGCCAGAATCTGACCCTGATGAAGCTCAGGTGCCCCTTCCTGCATACTGTACCACCTTACACAGTGACACAGAGGAAAGTGCAGATCAAAGTGCCGGTTCCCTGAGCAGGTGGGGCGCATACTCATGGGCGATGACACTGGCACAGGGCCACTCATAGTACACAAAAGTGTCTCTGCCAGTGGGAGGGCCCACTCGCCGTCAGACACACCGGCATACTATGAGGGGCCCTGTGCCAGTGCCGTCGCCCATGAGTGGACCCCCCTGCTTGCTCATGGCCACAGCACTTGCAATACTTACCTCTCCCTGCTCCACCACAGTGACGTCTTCCGCATTTACTGACAGTGACATTCAAGAGCTGGAAGATGGTGATGCTGAGGAGTCGATAGTAGAGCAGTGCCCAGCGAGGAGAGGCATTTAAATTTTTTAAAGGTTGGGAGCAATTTTTGGGGAGCACTAGACACTGGAGAATGAGATATGGGGCCCATCATACACTGGAGCATCATCCATGGGGCCCATCATATACTGGATCATTCTAAATGGGGCAGATTATATATGGAGCATTATTTGGGCCCATCATACACTGGAGCATCATCCATGAGGCCCATCGTATACTGAAGCATTCCAAATGGGGGGCATCAGACACTGGATCAGCATTTACAGGGACCATTATAAACTGGAGCATTAGAAATCTGGCCCATTATATATGGAGCATTATTTGGGCCCATCATGCATTGGAGCATCATCCATGAGGCCCATCATACACTGGAGCATTCCAAATGGGGGACATCAGACACTGAAGCAGCATTTACGGGGCCCATTATACACTGGAGCATTAGAAATGGGGCCCATTATATATGGAGCATTATTTGGGCCCATCATACACTGGAACATTATCCATGAGGCCCATCATATACTGGAGCATTCCAAATGGGGGACATCAGACACTGGAGCAGCATTTACGGAGCCCATTATACACTGGAGCATTAGAAATGGGGCGCATTATATATGGAGCATTATTTGGGCCCATCATACACTGGAGCATCATCCATGAGGCCCATCATATACAGGAGCATTCCAAATGGGGAACATCAGACACTGGAGCAGCATTTATGGGACCCTTTATACACTGGAGCATTAGAAATGGGGCCCATTATATATGGAGCATTATTTGGGCCCATCATACACTGGAGCATCATCCATGAGGCCCATCATATACTGGACTGTTATGAATGAGTCACCACCGTAGGAGGCAAAAACAGAAATACTAGCTAAGTCCAGAAAACCAGAGAAGTTGGCAGCTATCGGATTGCAGACCCCTGAACCTAACAACAACAACTAGCAGTAGCCGTGGGGGGTTCTTACAGTGCCCTAGACCCCTCGATCACAGCCAGAGAACTACATAGCCTAAAGACAGAAAGGGAAATCTAAACTGCCCCAGAGCAGACCCCAAAGCAATAGGCAGCCCCCAACATATAATGACGGTGAAGCAAGATGAAAAAACACTCACACAGATAGAAAGACAGGCTGAGCAAATGATGGGGCCCAAGCTAACTAAATAAGACAGAATGGAAAAGCTGCTCTGAACTGCACCTGAACTACAGTAAATGATAAAGTGACTTTCCTTGTCTCCTGCCTTATTACTCCATGCCTTTTACTTTCATCACAATCTCTGGGAGTTTGCCCTGGTTGGGGAGGGTTTAACATCTGCACTGCAATCACCATCTACTCCCCCAGCGATTATCTGCAGTGGCGGCTATACTACAGTCGAACACTCCAACTGGCATCACAAATTACTACATAAACTTTATCCCCATCCAATTCTACCCATTTTCCATGACTGCCTGGGGCCACGGACTAGGTCACCGCCACTGTGACATCTCCCATTGAAGTTAACAGGCTCGGTACAGAGTATCCCAAGGCTCTTCGGGCGCATCAATGGCAATAATGGAAAGCTGCTAATTGGAGTTTGCTACAAGCTTCCTAATATAGCGGAACAGGCAGAGGATGAAATGCTGCAGCAAATTAAAAAGGCAGCAAACACTAATAGTGTTCTTATAATGGAGGATTTTAACTATCCAGACATTCAAAGGGACATAGAATCTTCTGGAAGTGCTAAAATCTACAATTTCTTATCCATAGTTGAGGACAATTACCTCTCTCAGCTGATAGATGAACCAACCAAGGGAAGTAATCTGCTGGATCTGGTTATGTCAAATAGAACAGATACAATTTCAGATCTAAAGATCAGAGAGAAGTTGGGAAGCAGTGACCATAACATGCTAAGTTTCAATGTAATTTTCAATAAAACATTCATAAGGGGAAATGCCAAAACCTGGAACTTTAAGGCTAGTTTCACACTAGCATTCGGCAGAGCTGCGGAGGGCTGTGTAGTTTCTTTGTTAAGACCCGCCCACTGCTGCACCTCTTCCTTCAGCTCCACCTATGTTGGCATTAGGGACGAGCTTTCCAATATTGAAATATCGGAAATCGGCCCGATATTTGCGATATCGGAATTCCAATTCCCGATTCCAATATTTTTTTCACATCGGAAATCGGAAATCCCATAATCCTTCAGCCTCTGAATGCTCCGTGGAGCCAATCAGGAGCTGAAGAATTGCTGACAACATTGTGTAACTCCCCTAAGCATGGTGGGAGGTGTCCAAACTTGCTAGCTAGGGGCTGCGCTTCAATTGTCTGGCTGGATGGTGTGATCAGGCAGTATAAAAGGCTGCGCCTGCCATTTTAGCCTCACTCTACTGTGAAAGAAGATAGGGATAGGTTTCTGTAGGAGATAGGGAGAGATCTCGGATCTAATAGCGATAGAAATTGTTTTTCAGCGACTGTAGCAGCCCCTGTGTGTTACAGAAGCAGTCTTTTTCCTCACTGACCCTGCTCAGTTTCATTTTTTGTGCTGTGCAGGCTCTCAGTGAGGTGCTTAGTGAGACAGTGCAGCGCACATTCACTGCAGCTGCTGCAGCACTGTGTGGTGTGAGTCTCACTGCCTTTTCACAGCCTTTTCTTTTCATCCCTTTAATCCCCTTCCCCTATTATTTCTTAAAAGTGTAGCTTCACCATCCAGTACATTTTGGTGAATGCTATATAGAGATTTTTCAGTGAGGGGTTCCCCCCCGAACCTCCCCCCCAATCCCTTACCCCCATTCATCCCTCAATTTTCCTGGTGCTCAGGTGCGCTTTGCACAGTTTAGTCACCTCTGCTGTGCAGACCGCCTGTGTGCTTTTTTTGGGGAGTGCAGCACCCACTAGGTCATTCTTTGTAGTCACATCAGACTGCAGGACCCCTAGTGCGGCCTGTTCTATTGCGCACCCCAAAATTTTTCACCAGTAAATTCACTCTCAGTGCCCCTATAAGTGTTACTTTACCTCACAGCATCTATTGAGGTTAAAGTTAAACACTATATAGGAATTGTGCTGTGAGGGACCCAAACCACCCCCCTGTTCCCTGGTGCGCTTTGCACAGTTAGTAACCTCCACTGTGTAAGCCACTTATGTGCTATTTTTTGTGGAGTGCTGCACCCACTAGGTCAGTCTTTGTAGTCACATCAGACTGCAGGACCCCTAATGCGGCCTGTTCTATCGCGCACCCCCAAATTTTTCACCAGTAAATTCACTCTCAGTGCCCCTATAGTTACTTTACCTCACAGCATCTATTGAGGTTAAAGTTAAACACTATATAGGGATTGTACTGTGAGGGCCCAAACAACCTCTGTGGCTGGTGCCACACAGCACCTGACCCAGTCCCGGAGAATCCTTTTTTTTTTTGGTATCACAGCAGTGTCATTTACTGCGCTGTGACATCCAACCGTAACGTGTACACCAACAACACCACAAACACACGTTACTCTTTGTGTAGGCCACACTAGATTCAAATAAAGTGTAGCAGACACACCGTCATACAGTGCCATTAGTGTTTCTTATACCTGTTTGTAGTCCTACAGGAATAAGCACACTAATCCCTAATAATTACTTTCTTGCCATTCTGAATCCATCGATAGAGATGAAGGCAGGGAGTAAGGGACGTCCCCACGGCAGCCGCGCAAGAGGTGCATCAGCAGCTAGACATGATGCACAACCAGAGCAAGCAGCAGGCCCAAGTCACTCAGCACCTACTTTCACCCGGCAGCAGTCATTAATGCGCAGTTTGTTAGGAGCGCAGGGCCATAGGCTGATAAGAGAGGATTAAGTAGAAACCGTTGTTGGTTGGATGGCAGCTGAGGCATCCACCTCAATGAGCGCAACATCCTCCCAGGACCTCTCCACCACATCGGGTCAGGCTACTGAAGAGCAGCACCCATCTGCTTCTTCACCGCCCACTAAATTGCCCAGACATTCAGAGGGCCAGGAGCCAACCTTAATCCTCTTCTCAGAATCTGTTGGCTTGGAATCTGTGTGCCAGCCAGACAGCATTCCTGCAGCTGAAGAAGAGGTAGTATGCACAGATGCGCAACCACTGTGTGCGTCTGAGGAAGAAGTGGAGGGTGGGCCAGTGCGCACAGTGACAAGACCCCAGTCAGCAGATGATGATGACACTCAGCTGCCAGTTTCTGCTGACGAAAGTGTATTGGATGACGAGGTCCTTGACCCATCATGGCATGCTGAGGGGCAGAAAGCAAGTGGAGATAGCTCAGAGGAAGAGCTTGCAGGTGTGGCGCAGCGTGGCCGTCCACATGGGAGAGGAAGAGGGAAAAATTGGTTGTCGCCTCCCTCAACTTCAGCATCCGTTAGGAGCAGGGCTCTTTTAAAGAGCACAAGGGGTGCGCCCAAGAGTTGTGGTGCATGGGCCTTTTTCTACCAAGTTGCAGATGACGTTACAGTAGTCAGATGTAAGCTTTGTCGACAAACTGTGCGGAGAGGGACGAACGTCAGCAACCTTAATGCCACCAATATGTTGACGCATGTCAGGAAGAGGCACCCTGTGGAGTGGCAGCATCACACCTAAGATGAATCGCCACCTGCAGCTGGTCCCCCACCTTCCACCTCTTCAGCCACAGCGGCCACCTCTTCCTCCAGCTCGCAAACAGCTGCTTCCGCTTCCTCGCCAGAATGCCAGGGTGCATCTGCAGGCAGTGTTGCACAGCGGCACACTGACTGTACTTCGTCAGCATCAGCATCCCAATGGCTGGCATCCTCACACTCCCAATCCAGTATGCAGCCATCTGTCACACAGGTGTGGGAGAAAAGGCGCCCATACTCGGAAAACCACCCACGAGCACAGGGCATGAATTCTCGCATTGCCAAACTGCTTGCAGTGGAAATGCTACCGTTCTGGCTGGTGAGCAAGCCAGCCTTTATCGATATGTTGGGGTTTGCAATCCCACAGTACAGAGTTCCCAGCCGCTTCTACTTCAGCAGGCAAGCCATCCCCGCCCTGCAACAGCATGTGGAGCGTAAAATTAAGCATGCGCTACAAAGTGCAGTTAGTAGCAAGGTCCACCTGACCACCGACGCGTGGACCAGTCAGCATGGCCAGGGACGCTACATTTCCATCACCACCCATTGGGTAAATGTAGTTGAGCCTGGAACTGAAGTAGACAGTGCAAGTGTGCGGGTCCTGCCAACTCCACGGATTGCAGGGATCTCCTCCGTACAAATTGACTCCTCCTCATACTCCTCATCAGACTCGGCTGCACCCAGACGTACCACAACAACTGATTTCAGCACTGCATCGGCCAAACATCAACAGGCCATGTTGAAATTGGTTTATCTGGGTGATGTTAGCCACACCGCAACCGAGCTGTGGAACACGCTCAAGGAGCAGAGCGACATGTGGCTTGCGTTTCTCAACCTCCAGCTAGGTATGGTGGTGTGTGACAACGGCCGAAACCTGGTCGCGGCTCTTGGCCTAGGTGGTCTGACTCACATTCCATGCTTTGCCCATGTCCTAAACTTTGTGGTGCAGAGTTTCCTTATGAACTATCCTGACCTTGAGGAGCTGCTGCACAAAGTCAGATACGAGTGCTCTCATTTGCGCCGTTCAAGCATGGCTGCATCGCGCCTTTCATCCATGCAGCGCAGATTGGGCCTGCCCGAGCACAGCATCATTGTTGACCTCCCCATCAGGTGGAATTCGACTTTGCATATGCTGCGGAGGTTGTGTGAGCAGCAACCTGCAATTATGGAGTTGCAGCTGCATCAGGCGCAAAGTAGGCGATTGATTTGACCACGGCTTGTGTGTCGAGTCCTTTTGTCTCCAAGCGCTTGCCATCAGAAGGGCGAAAAACCTGGTAATTCGGACTCACTGGTGATCTGGCACAGCTGACGCTTGGTCAGAACAAAAGCAGCTATGACAGTTTTTGGCGCCCAACGTGGGGTCGTGGAAACCAGCCTATTCGGAATCCATTTGTGGGAGATTCCTGGGAGGTTTAATATGCAGAATCCAGGCTGCAGCAGGTGAGAACATTTATTCTTACATTGATTCTGCATCTGCAACCTTTCTAAGGATGTCTACATATCTCTGGGTAAGACTGTACAAACACGGTTCAAAAGAACCCACATCACCAGTGAGTGGTGAGTATGTCTGTATGAGAGTTGAATAATAGAGTAATAAGATAATAATTGTCATCTGTATTATCTGTTAAACTGTTCTGGCAATATACTAATATACTAACTGGTTGTACTGGTGTACTGTGTCGCACAAAGTCTGGGATAGACTCTGCAGCGTCTATTTTGGATTGGCAGTAAATTATATGAGGCTGTATTTTGTATAGGGCTGTGGTTTTTGGTTGCTTTGGACCTTCTGACGTTGGTTTGGTTTTCATTGATTCTTGTTGTTTAAAAAGTTGGCTTTGGTGTTCTCAGAGTGTCAGTGGACACTGCTGTAAGTTAAAGTGTCAATCAAATCCAAAGTGCAAGATAGTCAGCCTTTGTGAATCCTTGTATATATGTCTATGAGAACCTCTGAATAAGATGAGAGATGAGTAATTGAGTATAAAAAAATCCCTGAATGAGCACGTATGAATGAATCATCACACATCATTTTTTGTGTCAAGAGATTTGTTACCTTTCTAGTTGTGGTGGAATCCCGGACAGATGCGTTATAGATATTTCAAATCTACATCTGAGACTGAATGAATTGAGTAATGATATAGCTCGTGTTATATGTGACATTACATTATAAAGTTTCCTGAATGCATTTGGCCAGAAAAAGGGCAAGACTCAGTTAATCTCATTATACAGTTATCTGCTCTTACAGTGAAATCTCGTGATTTTGAGTTTCTTTGTAGAAATTGATTTTGATAAGTCTAAAGAACTACGGAATTCTGTGAAGGACGCTGCATTCTGAAGGGAGGGGGGAATGATGCCGCTGCACAGTTTTTCTTCTCCCTTCGCTCTTATCTCTGCTGAGTGCGAGCTGCGCTCAAAATTCTCTGTAATTCTATCCATAAGGTACACGCTGAAAGATTTGTGGTTTGTTTAAAGCAACAGTGCTGTACAAAGAGGGGAGGATAGAAACTGTGCCTATTTTAAGAAAAATTGTGGAAGATTGTTTGATCTTCAGTGTGATTGAAAGATTGGTAAAAGATTCACCTGCTTCAAGTCGAGTGATTGATGCATAACTGACTGTGGATCCACAGAGGAGGTAGCCGACTGTATGGCTGATAAAGTAGGTTGGAGGCCTATCACACCTGGGCCTTCTTACTTTAGTCAGCGGATTTTATTGTTGTGGGTGAGAGGTGAAGGCAAGGAGCCTTCTGGATATACCTTGGCAGGCTCGCTCTGACTTGCTACGTGTGGCCGCCTGTAGATATGGTTAGGCACACTAGAGGGGCATTTCAGAATAAAGGTGAGCTGTCTAAAGTTGAAGTAGCCTTCCCACAACAATCCATGGAGCTGGGCTGGAAGGATGAAGGCCTGTTCCTATTCTAGCCAGCTGATCTAACGGGTGAGAGGCAGAGAGCCTTCTTGTTACATCCTGTAGGTCTACCAGTGAGAGGCAAGGAGCCTTCCCGCTACACCTTGGCAGGCTCGCTCTGACTTGCTATGTGTGGCCGCCCGTAGATATGCTTAGGCACACTAGAGGGGCATTTCAGAATAAAGGTGAGCTGTCGGTAGAAAAAGGTTGAAGCCATGGCAACTTTTTCTGTGTACAGTCGGTGCTCCCAATGGGATCCAAGACAGCTATGCAAATTGTAAAAGACAGAGAAGAAAGGAAGCAGTGAAAACAAGTGGGACCAATATTGAAAAAGGCAAAAATACCAGAGTGTGAATGTTTGGATGTACAAAAAGGCACAGACAAGGGAAGAAAATAGCAAGTGAATAAATGATGTTTGAGAATGTGCAGCAGTATGGAAGGTGTATTATGAATGTTTTAATTGACAAAGTGTAACCAGAGACCCAGTCAAAACAGATGGACTTGTAAACACTGTGATCAGACTCAGACAAACCCAGACTGAATAGCTACTTGTATGACCTGTGCTACTGACCTAAGCGAATTGTACTAAATCCTATCCAGACAAGATCATAAGAAGCTGACATAATAGTGTGGATAGTGGGTAGTGGGAACATTGACCTTCGAGGAGTAAGCTGACAGTAGACATCAGACGACCAACCACATCAGGACCTAGAAGTGCGACTAGAATAAGAAAGATGCAGGAGTATTATCCCTGGAGCCCCTCTGACCAGCTAGCTTTGTTGAAGCAGTTGCCTGACCCTGAGGACCAATCATTCCCATTTTACAGACACATAAAGGAAATACAGCAGACATATAAGTGTACCTGGGCAGACCTAGAGAGGTTGGTGAGTTTAAAGGCAGGTGACGCACTAAGACATATAATTAAGACACACACAGATGTGACAAAGAATCAGGCTTGGGGCATGGATGATAAATCTGCATGGTCTGGGGAGATGTACTGTGAATCATGAAAACAATGGGCTACAGTGGAACAATCAGAGCAGTCCGTTCTCCTGACTGACGTGACACAGCAAAAAGGAGAGAGTGTGGAGATGTACTTTGGACGGTTACAGCTGAAATGGGCAGACATGGGGTACAGTCCCATAAGCCCACTTGCCGTTAAGATACTGGTAAATGCATTCATTGACGGTATGAACAAAGACTTACGAGACGCAGTACAGACAGCCAGACCTGAATGGAGATATGTAGATCCGAAAAGACCTACTTAAGGTAGCTAAAGAAGTTGAGCAAACAAGGATATAGAAACAGTGAGGTGCTGGAATTGTGGTACTTACAAAACTTATTGTTTGTGACAATACCCCTATGAATTTACTGGGAGCAGATGTGCTGAGTGCGATCCCGGCCATCATACAGTACTATCCTGAGGGTATTAGTCCCCTCTCAGATAAACATTTGTGTAAGACTGCGGCAATGGTGTATATGACAAAAGCGGTGAAACTAACACCTGACACCAAAATGCCTGAGGATGAAGAAATGGGACAGGTCCAGACACTGTTTGGGCAAGGGGGGAAAAATGATGTGGGTAGGTTGCCCATTCCCCCTGTCATGATTAAAATGAAAAAAAAAAGGAACCACTCCTCCTTGTTTTAAGCAATACCCCTTGAGCTTAGCCAAATCAATTGCCCCGAGCAGAGATATTAGAGTATGTTAAGGCAGGGGTTCTGGTGCAAAGAAACCCCCCCTGGACTGCAAAGATCTTCCCCCTGCGACACCACTTTGTATCCCATTAGGAAAAAAAGGACTCAAGGGTTTGCTGACACTTACAGAAAGGTTCATGACTTAAGGGCTATTAATGATGATACAGTGAGTGTGACCTCAATCGTCCCTAACACACACACACACACACACACACAATACTGTCACAGATCCCAGTAATGTCAAAATGTTTCACAGTCATTGATTTAGCAGGTGCATTTTTCTCTGTACCCCTGCACCCTGACTGTCAGTATGTTTTTCCTTTACTCATAAAGATGAACAATATTGTTGGACAGTCCTCCTGCAAAGGGGGAAAGAACTCCCCTGCCATCTATTCAGCAGCAATGGCAGGGATCCTTGAGTAGTGGCAATCACCTCATCCACTGATTGTACTATTACAGTACGTGGATGACCCTAAGGGTTGCAAGGTTTCACGTGACAAATTACAGTATTACAAACAAAAGGTGACATTTGTTGGGACATTATATTGCTGAAGGTACCAGACACCTGACAGGAAACAGGCAATTCAAAATCTCCCTCTACCCAGGTCACATCAGCATCTATGCACTTTCCCAGGTTTAGTGACCTACAGTAGGCCTTGGATAAGGTCCGCTTCACAAATATTCCAACCACTTTATGACTGCTTGTCATCAGACCCGGGACCTCACACAAAATTGATTGTGTCTGTGCGGTAGGAGCAGCTGCACTACTACTAGGAAAGGCATGTGAGATCACACTGACATTTCTTTTGACAATCTATTCCCCACATGACATCCATGCCATACTTCTACAAGTTCAACCAAAACATCTGTCTATGGCCAGACAGCTCCGACTTGAGTGTGCTCTACTATTTCCTGAGTATGTCACCCTCAAAAGATGTAACGTTCTGAATCCAGCCACCCTCCTGCCTGTGGATTCAGAAAAGGGGGAATTGGTGACCGTATTAGCGAGTGAGGAAGGATACTTTGACATGACACATGAACATGACTGCATAGAACTGATGAGTCAGGAGACAGTGGGTTTTGCACACGTTCATGAAAAACCTGTTCCTAATGCAGACTTTGAGTTTCTTTTTTGTAGATGGCTCCAGATACCACCAGGATGGACGATTCTACACTGGATATGCAGTAGTATCCTCACATGAGGTAATCCAAGCGGAACCACTCTCTCCTCACATGTTGGCGCAGGAGACAGAGTTGAAGGCACTCACTGAGGCATGTAGAGTCGCTGCAGGTAAAGTCGCTAATATTTTCACAGATTTGAAGCCCATTAAAAATGCAGAGCTGGTGAAACAATTGATGGAGGCATTGATGTTACCAGTCCAGGTTGGCATTGTCAAGGTAAAAGCACACACAAAGGTGACTCCGTGGAGGTAGAGGGCAATAGAAGGGCGAACGAGGCTGCTAAAATAGCACAAGGCGGCCTAGAGAGAGCAGTGGATGGTGGCGGGTAGAGTTGAGCGACTTTTGTTTTTTTAGGGTCGCGTTTCGTTTCGTGAAACCCGACTTTTCCAAAAGTCGGGTCGAGCAAGATCGTCCGATTATAGGGAAAAGTCGGGGTCGTCCCGAAACACGAAACCCAATGTAAGTCAATGGGGAATAAAAGTCGGCAGTGAGAGGAGGACAGGAAACACACCTACAGTGCCCATTTGAATGCCAAAAGCATCAATTCTTCTTACTTAAGCTTGTCAACCTTAATTAACTTCATAATACAAGATACGCACTGAAAAATGGGGGTTATTTGGCTAAATTTGTGGGGGGGGAGGGCTGGCTGCAGGTTTTCATGTGCCCTGGGCGAAAGAGCGCCCCTTTAACACATACCACAACTCATCATGCTCCGATACGGCAGAGAAATAGCGGTATAGTACAATGAAAAATACCTCACTTTTTACATCTCATGACGAGGCCCATCTATTTCTCCATACAAAATCATTGGTCCCATATAATGTTTGAAACAGTATATGATGAGCTCCACATAATGCTACAGTATATGTTGGTCCCCATGGATGAAGCTCCACTGTCTTATGGGCCCAAATAATGCTCCAAACATAATGGGCCCCATTTCTAATGCTCTAGTGTATAATGGGCCCTGTAAATGCTGCTCCAGTGTCTGATGTCCACCTTTGGAATGTTCCAGTGTATGGTGGGCCCCATCTATCATTCTCCAGAGTATAGTGCTCCCCAAAAATTGCTGTCCCAACATTGAAAACAATCAAATAAGTCTCCTCGCTAGGGAATCCCTGTACTTGTCTGGACAGGTGCTGTAGCTTGCTTAACAGCTCGCCAGCCGTTCTCACGCCCAGTATGGATTGCACGTGATTGCACAAAGGTTAGAAAGGGTACCGTATCCCTGGATAACATGTATGGATAGCATACACAAAAAATATATGTCTATACAGCATGAGGCAGGCTCAGACGGTGTTAGGCCCAGTATGGATTGCACGTCATTGCACAAAGGTTAGAAAGGGTACCGTATCCCCGGATAACATGTATGGATAGCGTACACATTCAAAATATATGTCTATACAGCATGAGGCAGGCTCAGACGGTGTTAGGCCGAGTATGGATTGCACGTCATTGCACAAAGGTTAGAAAGGGTACCGTATCCCCGGATAACATGTATGGATAGCGTACACATTCAAAATATATGTCTATACAGCATGAGGCAGGCTCAGACGGTGTTAGGCCCAGTATGGATTGCACGTCATTGCACAAAGGTTAGAAAGGGTACCGTATCCCTGGATAACATGTATGGATAGCGTACACATTCAAAATATATGTCTCAGGAGGCAGGCTCAGACGGTGTCAGGCACAGTATGGATTTGACGGCCCAGATTACACAGCGGAGGAGCAGGGAGAGGTAAAGATTGCAAATGCTGGGGCCCTGGCCAAGCAAGGGGGGCACACTCGTGGGCGTTGGTACTGGCACTGGGCCCCTCATAGTACAGCGGTGTGTGTGACGGCGGGTGTGCACCACCACCGTCAGAGACACTTGATTGCACTATGAGGGACCCTGTGCCAGTGCCCGCGCCCAAGAGTCGGCCTACCCACCTGTCCAGGGCAACGGCACTCGCACGGTGTCGTGCGCTAGGTGGTGACCCCGGCCATGGGGGGGAGGCAGCACAGTTATGGAGTTTTAGAAAGTGGCATATGTTGATGTTGGACATTCAGCTGATGCAAAAGGCGAAATAGGTGAAGTACCAGGAAGAGGTGGACAAAAGCAAGCCATTTTTCTGTCACCCTATGTGTCATCAGGGGAAGGTGGGACAAAATCCTTGGAAACCCATGCGTGGTTCATTTTAATGAAGGTTAGATCATCCACATTTTGGGTTGACAGACGGGTCCTTTTTTCTGTCAGGATTGATCCAGCTGCACTGAAGACTCTTTCCGATAGCACACTTGCAGCTGGGCAAGCGAGCTCCTGTAAGGCATATTGGGCCAATTCAGGCCAGGTGTCCAGTTTAGCGGCCCAATAGTCAAAGGGGAATGACCTGTGTGGGAGAACATCGATATGGGAGGAAAAGTAGTTTGTAACCATAGTTGACAACTGCTGTCTCCTGTCACTTTCCATCGATGCAGTATTACCAGTTGTGTGAGCGGTATTTGAAAAATCAGTCCACAACATTGTCATGAAACCCCTGTCTCCAACGCCACTTCTGCTGTGTGCACCACGAACACCTCTGCCAAGCTGCCCCCGGCCCGTATGGCTCTTGTGAAAACCATCACCGCTGCTGTGTGCTGGGAATGCCTCAAGCAACCGATTTACCAGAGTTGCTTGTTTATTAGCCAATATTAGGTCAAGGTTCTCCTGTGGCATGATGTTTTGTAATTTGCCTTTATAGCGTGGATCCAGGATGCTGGCCAACCAGTAGTCGTCATCGTTCATCATTTTGGCAATGCGGGGGTCCCTTTTTAGGATCCGCAAGGCATAATCTGACATGTGGGCCAATGTTCCCGGTGTCAATGATGCACTGCGAGTGCTGGGTGGAGGAGCACTTTCTGGCAAATCCACATCCCTCCAGTCACGCACAAACCCTGTACCAGACCTTGCCACGCCAACATTTTCACTTGCCCCACGAGATGCATCCTCCTCCCCTAAGTAATCATCCCCATCATCCTCCTCCTCCTCCTCCTCTTCTTCCTCCACCTCGTCCAGGAGAGGTCCCTGAGCAGACAATGGCTGAATGTCATCAAGGATTCCCTCCTCCTCTTCCTCCTCATCAACATTGGCTGCAGACGCCTGCTCCTTAAGGTGCGTCAAAGTTTGCATGAGCAGACGCATAAGTGGGATGCTCATGCTTAGGATGGCGTCGTCTGCGCTTACCAGCCATGTGCATTCCTCAAAACACTGAAGGACTTTACAAAGGTCTTTCAGCTTCGACCACTGCACGCCTGTCAACTCCATGTCTGCTCTCAAAGTGCCTGGCCGTGTATCCTCCCACAAATGCATTATGGCCTGCCTCTGCTCGCACAGCCGCTCCACCATATGCAGGGTGGAGTTCCACCTTGTTGCAATGTCGATAATGAGGTGGTGGTTGGGAAGGTGGAGCAATCGCTGCAGCTTCTGCATACGAACGGAGTGTACAGGCGACCGGCGGATGTGCGCGCACAGTCTTCGCACCTTCTGGAGCAGGGCTGTTAACTCCGGATAATTTTTGAGGAAGCACTGCACCACCAGGTTCAAGGTGTGAGTCAAGCAAGGTATGTGGCTGAGTTTTGAAAGGGCTATGGCTGCCACAAAATTACGGCCGTTATCACTAACTACCTTGCCTGCCTCAAGATGTACACTGCCCAGCCATGACTCAGTTTGTCGCTTCAAGTACTCGGCCAGCACCTCGGCGGTGTGTCTGTCGCCCAAACACATCATCTGCAACACAGCCTGCTGACGCTTTCCACTAGCTGCTCGATAGGGGGACACATCGTGTGCAACAGTGGCAGCTGCAGATGGAGTGCTCGTACAACTGCGCTCTGTGGACGAGCTTTCGCTTCTGGAGGAGGAGGAGGAGGAGGGTCGAACGCCTACAGCCAACTGTTTCCTATACCGTGGGCTAGGCAGCACTGTCCCACCACCGATGTCCCCTGTGGACCCTGCATCCACCACATTAACCCAGTGCGCAGTGATGGACACGTAACGGCCCTGGCCATGCCGACTGGACCATGCATCAGTTGTGAGGGGCACCATTCCGCTCACTGACTGCTTGAGTGCATGGACAATGCGGTCTTTCACATGATGGTGGAGGGCTGGGATGGCTTTGCGAGAGAAGAAGTGGCGACTGGGTAGGTCATAGCGTGGTACTGCATAGGCCATGAGTTCGCGGAAAGCTGTGCTTTCCACCAACCGAAAGGGCATCATCTCAAACGAGATTAGTTTGGCAATGTGTGCGTTCAAACCCAGTGTACGCGGATGCGAGACTGAGTACTTTCTTGACCTACTCATAGTGTCTGGGAGGGTGAGCTGGACTTGAGAGCTGCATATGGTGGAAGTAGCGGTGGACAGGGCGGACTGAGAGAGGGTTGATGATGGTGATGGAGTTGGTGTTCTTTCTGATGGCCTAGAATCAGTCTTTCGTTGATATAACAGTGGGATTCCCTGACTGCTGTAGCCTTGCAACGACACCTCAACATTTGCTGCTGTGCTAACCGGTGGGCTTACAGTGGGGGAAACAATGTAGCATTGCTGACTACCTTCGTTGTGATCAGTTGCACATGTGGCACTTGAGGTTTGGTGTTGTGTCCACGCTTGCAAGTGCATGCTGGTTAAATGTCTAAGCATGCAACTGGTATTCAAATTTTTCAGATTTTTCCCTCGGCTAAAGGTCTTTGCGCACTTCTTACAGATAACCTTGGCCTGATCATGAGGATTTTGTTCAAAAAAGTGCCACACTGCACTCTTCCTACTTTGGCAGACATTTTGCGGCCTAGCACGCTGTGATCTTTTGACCCTCTGGACAAGCTGTCCAGCAACTCTTTTGATGTTTGGAACCTGTCTTTGGAGTGCTCCGGGCCTGCCAGATAACAGCTGTTGTGATGTCGATGTCTGCTGTGGATGCTCCTCATCTGAGCTATTGGAAGCAGCACCCTCTTCCCCCAATGGATGCCAATCTGGGTCAACAACTGGGTCATCCATCACCTCCTCTTCTATGTCATGTGCACCTTCCTCTGTGTCACCGTGTATGGTGGTATAGTGTGCGGGAAGGGGCACCTGAGTCTCATCAGGGTCAGAATCTGGCTCTGTACACTGCGAGGACAATGTAGTGCTCTGAGTGAATGTACCAGCAGAATCATCCATCAGCGGCTGTGCATCAGTGCACTCCATGTCAGATTCATCTTGGCCTGGGTAATTCACCATTTCACTTGATAATCCAGGCATGGTATGTGAAAACAGCTCCATGGAGTAATCAGTAGTATGGCCTGCGTCATCCTTCAATCTTGGTTGGGGTGAAGGACACAAGGAAAGGTGTGGTTCATGAACATGAGCCTCCAATGACGACTCAGTGCTTTTACTTTTTACAACTGAAGAAGAGGAGGCGATAGAGCTGGAGGCTGAGTCAGCAATGTAAGACAAAACTTTTTCCTGATCCTCTGCCTTTAAAAGCGGTTTGCCAACTCCTAGAAAACTAAGCATTCGAGGCCTTATGTAGCCAGACAATGACGCAGGGTCAGCACCTCCTGCATTCGGTCCTATTTTGCTCTTGCCACTACCATCAGATCCACCACCAACACCATCATTACCAGCTGCCAACCCCCGCCCAATTCCACGGCCTCTTCCACCAGCCTTCCTCATTTTTGGTAGAAATGTAGACAAAATCGAACAAACTATATAGTAATGTAAAACAAGGTAAAAGGTGTCTATAGGACAGGGGAGTTTTAGAATTTCTGCACACACTTGTGGACAGTGGACACTTGTGGATTGTGTGAGGCCCACTGATATCTGAGCGCTATGTGACACGCTCGATGGCACAGCTGCCTGTGACCAAAGTGACGAGAGGATAATGGAGATTTTGAATCTCTGCGTACACTTTTGGACACTGGACACTTGTGGATGGTGTGAGGCCCACTGATATCTGAGCGCTATGTGACACGCTCGATGGCACAGCTGCCTGTGACCAAAGTGACGAGAGGATAATGGAGATTTTGAATCTCTGCGTACACTTTTGGACACTGGACACTTGTGGATGGTGTGAGGCCCACTGATATCTGAGCGCTATGTGACACGCTCGATGGCACAGCTGCCTGTGACCAAAGTGACGAGAGGATAATGGAGATTTTGAATCTCTGCATACACTTTTGGACACTGGACACTTGTGGATTGTGTGAGGCCCACTGATATCTGAGCGCTATGTGACACGCTCGATGGCACAGCTGCCTGTGACCAAAGTGACGAGAGGATAATGGAGATTTTGAATCTCTGCGTACACTTTTGGACACTGGACACTTGTGGATTGTGTGAGGCCCACTGATATCTGAGCGCTATGTGACACGCTCGATGGCACAGCTGCCTGTGACCAAAGTGACGAGAGGATAATGGAGATTTTGAATCTCTGCGTACACTTTTGGACACTGGACACTTGTGGATTGTGTGAGGCCCACTGATATCTGAGCGCTATGTGACACGCTCGATGGCACAGCTGCCTGTGACCAAAGTGACGAGAGGATAATGGAGATTTTGAATCTCTGCGTACACTTTTGGACACTGGACACTTGTGGATGGTGTGAGGTCCACTGATATCTGAGCGCTATGTGACACGCTCGATGGCACAGCTGCCTGTGACCAAAGTGACAAGAGGATAATGGAGATTTTGAATCTCTGCGTACACTTTTGGACACTGGACACTTGTGGATGGTGTGAGGCCCACTGATATCTGAGCGCTATGTGACACGCTCGATGGCACAGCTGCCTGTGACCAAAGTGACTAGAGGATAATGGAGATTTTGAATCTCTGCGTCCACTTTTGGACACTGGACACTTGTGGATGGTGTGAGGCCCACTGATATCTGAGCGCTATGTGACACGCTCGATGGCACAGCTGCCTGTGACCAAAGTGACGAGAGGATAATGGAGATTTTGAATCTCTGCGTACACTTTTGGACACTGGACACTTGTGGATTGTGTGAGGCCCACTGATATCTGAGCGCTATGTGACACGCTCGATGGCACAGCTGCCTGTGACCAAAGTGACGAGAGGATAATGGAGATTTTGAATCTCTGCGTACACTTTTGGACACTGGACACTTGTGGATGGTGTGAGGCCCACTGATATCTGAGCGCTATGTGACACGCTCGATGGCACAGCTGCCTGTGACCAAAGTGACGAGAGGATAATGGAGATTTTGAATCTCTGCGTACACTTTTGGACACTGGACACTTGTGGATGGTGTGAGGCCCACTGATATCTGAGCGCTATGTGACACGCTCGATGGCACAGCTGCCTGTGACCAAAGTGACGAGAGGATAATGGAGATTTTGAATCTCTGCGTACACTTTTGGACACTGGACACTTGTGGATGGTGTGAGGCCCACTGATATCTGAGCGCTATGTGACACGCTCGATGGCACAGCTGCCTGTGACCAAAGTGACGAGAGGATAATGGAGATTTTGAATCTCTGCGTACACTTTTGGACACTGGACACTTGTGGATGGTGTGAGGCCCACTGATATCTGAGCGCTATGTGACACGCTCGATGGCACAGCTGCCTGTGACCAAAGTGACGAGAGGATAATGGAGATTTTGAATCTCTGCGTACACTTTTGGACACTGGACACTTGTGGATGGTGTGAGGCCCACTGATATCTGAGCGCTATGTGACACGCTCGATGGCACAGCTGCCTGTGACCAAAGTGACGAGAGGATAATGGAGATTTTGAATCTCTGCGTACACTTTTGGACACTGGACACTTGTGGATGGTGTGAGGCCCACTGATATCTGAGCGCTATGTGACACGCTCGATGGCACAGCTGCCTGTGACCAAAGTGACGAGAGGATAAGGGAGATTGGATTGCTTTTAAAAAAGCAGTTTGCGGAGCAGTGGGTAAACAGCAATTCCAGCGTGTCAGGAAGCCTTAAAAGGCAGCCCAACAACCAACACCACTGATACACCACAATATAGCCTCCCCTTGCACTGCACACACAGTGACTTGTGTGTTGTGCAGGCCAAATCGCTAGCAGCAGAAGCAGTTTTTTTGTCTTCTTCCCTGCCTAACGCTCTCCCTACAGAATCAGCAGCAACCTCTCCCTATACTAAGATCGGCAGAAGTAAAATGGCGGTCGGCGTGCACGCCCTTTTATACCCCCTGTGACGCCCACCAAAGCAAGCCAATCACTTGCATGCCCTTCTGAAAGATGGTGGTGACCCGTGCCTATGTCATCACGTTGCCCACAGTGTCCGTGGATCCTGATTGGCTGAAAAAGAGCGCAAAACAAACTTTTGAAACGCGACTTTGGCGCGTAAGTCGCCGACCTCGTGGCCGACCTCATCCTAGGGTCGGGTTTCGTTTCATGAAACCCGACTTTGCCAAAAGTCGGCGACTTTTGAATTTTTTCGACCCGTTTCGCTCAACTCTAGTGGCGGGGAGTCAGCGTATTCCAGCCACATTGGGTCTAGATGTCCTGAAATCCCTCCGGCAAAATGCTGCCCAAACAGAGAAGGTACACCGTGGGAGACTGGGAGCTGAGCTGAACTCAAATGGAGTATGGGAGAATAAGGATAAATTGTGCCCACCAAAGTCCCTGTTCCAAATCATGGCGCAAGCAGCACATGGCCCCACTCACACCTCAAAAAGTCACATGTGTGCCATGGTAGATGCCTTCTGGATCGCTCCTGGTTTCAGTTACGCAGCCACGAAACTTGTACAATCATGCCTCATCTGTGCACAGCACAACCCAGGTAAAACAGTAAAAGTCACTAAGAAAGCGACACCTAGGCCTCTCTACCCGTTTCAGAGACTGCAGATTGACGACATACAGCTACCAAGGTAGGAGTGTATGCAAATATCCTAGTATGTGTAGATCTCTTCTCTGGTTGGTCGGAAGCCTATCCGGTAAAATGTGCAAATGCTAAAATGACTACAGACAAACTGATGAAAGAACTGATCTGCAGGTATGGTGTCCCAGAAGCCACAGAAACAGATAGGGGTACACACTTCACGGGAGAAATAATGAGGGAAGTCATGCAGGCCACGGGTGTACAGCAAACATTTCATACACCATATAGGCCACAAAGTAGTGGGAAAGTGGAAAGACTAAATGGGACACTTAAACTGAAAATTCAAAAGGCCATGGCAGACACAGGAAAGAGCTGGGTAGAGTGCTTGCCTCTTGCACTCTTTTCAGTCAGACACACTCCAAATAGAAAGACAGTCTTGTCTCCCTTTGAAGTCCTGTTTGGCAGTGCACCAAAGACTGGTCTGTACTTCCCACAGGTGCTACAAATGTAACACGGTGCTATGACAGCCTACTTCCAGGCCTTGCAGGAAAGCCTTAATGTGGTGCATAAACATGTGTTCTCATACATTCCAGATTCTAATGCCAGTGCAGATGTGTGTGGGGAGGAGGACCCCCATATAGTGTTTGGGCCGGAACCAAGGGGACCGCCATCAGAGTTATTGAAGGAAGCACAACAGGGGAATTACAAAGGGAGACGTGCGACTGAGGTTGTCAGGGCAACAGGGGAGGGGCTAGGGTAAAAGGAGCAGGGGACGCGCTGAAGTGGCAGTTGGGGAAGAGAGGGAGTGAAGGCAAGACGCAGGGTGACTTGCAGGGGCACCGAGAGGAGCCTGCGAGGAGAAAGCGACCGATTTACCGACAAGAGAGAAGTGAGAGACTGTGCCCAGAGACTGCTCCCCGCTCCCGTTCTGAGAGAATTATCCCCGCTAACCCCCGCCTTGAAGGGAGAGGAACTATACCTCCGATTGTGGCCGTGAGTACCAGTAACCAGGCCTCAGAGACCTGGGCCCTTCCCCCCAGCCTTCCCCCATCACGCCGACCCGGCCATCATGGGCCTCAAGATATGCCACATTGTCACAGGCGGGATAAAAGGCTCGCTACCCTGGCTTAGGAAGAGACTCCTTGGTAAAGGACGGCTACAGGCCTTTCTGGGGAACTGCGCCATCACCGTGCGCCACCTCCATCATTTACTTCAGGGCCCGTTGAGCCCGAACGGCATTGTTTTCTTCAGGGCCTGTTGCGCCCCAGCGGCAGTGTTTTCTTCAGGGCCTGTTGCGCCCCAGCGGCAGCGTTTTCTTCAGGGCCTGTTACGCCCCAGCAGCAGCATTTCCTTCAGGGCCTGTTCCGCCCCAGCGGCAGCGTTACCAACAGGGCCTGTTACGCCTCAACGTCCCCGTTTCCTTCATGGCCTGTTGCGCCCCGGCGGCAGCGTTACCAACAGGGCCTGTTACGCCCCAACGTCCCCGTTTCCTTCAGGGCCTGTTGCACCCCAGCGGCAGTGTTTCCTTCAGGGCCTGTTGCGCCCCAGCGGCAGCGTTACCTTCAGGGCCTGTTGCGCCCCAACGTCCCCGTTTTCTTCAGGGCCTGTTGCGCCCCAACGTCCCCGTTTCCTTCAGGGCCTGTTGCGCCCCAACGTCCCCGTTTTCTTCAGGGCTTGTTGCGCCCCAACGGTATTATTTTCTTCAGGGCCTGTTGCCCCCACCGACGTCACTTTCCTCAGGACAGCGGCCTCAGCGACCTCAACGCAGCCACGCTACTGAACCCCGCAGTCCCTGGAAGGCTAAGTGAAACTATATTTGGTTAAGTTTGTTGAGTCCCTGCGTGGACTGTTGGTGTTGTTTCTTTATCCTTGTTTTGTTCAGCCTAGCCCATCGGCTAGAGTTATATAAACGTGATTTCGAAAACCACCATTCGTCTAGTGTCTCGTCACTGCATCCTGCGAACCTGTCCGACCCTACATGTGTATCAGCTGAATCCAAGTGATTGGGTGGTTATACGCAGACACGTGAGAAGGAGCCTGGACCCACGATTTGACGGCTCCTTCCAAGTCCAGCTGACCACATCCACCTCAGTAAAACTTGAGGGAAAGCCCACCTGGATCCACGCCAGTCACTGCAAGAAGGTCCTGTCAACAGCAGAATGACTGTTCTCCTCATCACCTCGGCGGTGTGTCTGTCGCCCAAACACATCATCTGCAACACAGCCTGCTGACGCTTTCCACTAGCTGCTCGATAGGGGGACACATCGTGTGCAACAGTGGCAGCTGCAGATGGAGTGCTCGTACGACTGCGCTCTGTGGACGAGCTTTCGCTTCTGGAGGAGGAGGAGGAGGAGGAGGGTCGAACGCCTACAGCCAATTGTTTCCTATACCGTGGGCTAGGCAGCACTGTCCCACCACCGATGTCCCCTGTGGACCCTGCATCCACCACATTAACCCAGTGCGCAGTGATGGACACGTAACGGCCCTGGCCATGCCGACTGGACCATGCATCAGTTGTGAGGTGCACCATTCCGCTCACTGACTGCTTGAGTGCATGGACAATGCGGTCTTTCACATGATGGTGGAGGGCTGGGATGGCTTTGCGAGAGAAGAAGTGGCGACTGGGTAGGTCATAGCGTGGTACTGCATAGGCCATGAGTTCGCGGAAAGCTGTGCTTTCCACCAACCGAAAGGGCATCATCTCAAACGAGATTAGTTTGGCAATGTGTGCGTTCAAACCCAGTGTACGCGGATGCGAGACTGAGTACTTTCTTGACCTACTCATAGTGTCTGGGAGGGTGAGCTGGACTTGAGAGCTGCATATGGTGGAAGTAGCGGTGGACAGGGCGGACTGAGAGAGGGTTGATGATGGTGATGGAGTTGGTGTTCTTTCTGATGGCCTAGAATCAGTCTTTCGTTGATATAACAGTGGGATTCCCTGACTGCTGTAGCCTTGCAACGACACCTCAACATTTGCTGCTGTGCTAACCGGTGGGCTTACAGTGGGGGAAACAATGTAGCATTGCTGACTACCTTCGTTGTGATCAGTTGCACATGTGGCACTTGAGGTTTGGTGTTGTGTCCACGCTTGCAAGTGCATGCTGGTTAAATGTCTAAGCATGCAACTGGTATTCAAATTTTTCAGATTTTTCCCTCGGCTAAAGGTCTTTGCGCACTTCTTACAGATAACCTTGGCCTGATCATGAGGATTTTGTTCAAAAAAGTGCCACACTGCACTCTTCCTACTTTGGCAGACATTTTGCGGCCTAGCACGCTGTGATCTTTTGACCCTCTGGACAAGCTGTCCAGCAACTCTTTTGATGTTTGGAACCTGTCTTTGGAGTGCTCCGGGCCTGCCAGATAACAGCTGTTGTGATGTCGATGTCTGCTGTGGATGCTCCTCATCTGAGCTATTGGAAGCAGCACCCTCTTCCCCCAATGGATGCCAATCTGGGTCAACAACTGGGTCATCCATCACCTCCTCTTCTATGTCATGTGCACCTTCCTCTGTGTCACCGTGTATGGTGGTATAGTGTGCGGGAAGGGGCACCTGAGTCTCATCAGGGTCAGAATCTGGCTCTGTACACTGCGAGGACAATGTAGTGCTCTGAGTGAATGTACCAGCAGAATCATCCATCAGCGGCTGTGCATCAGTGCACTCCATGTCAGATTCATCTTGGCCTGGGTAATTCACCATTTCACTTGATAATCCAGGCATGGTATGTGAAAACAGCTCCATGGAGTAATCAGTAGTATGGCCTGCGTCATCCTTCAATCTTGGTTGGGGTGAAGGACACAAGGAAAGGTGTGGTTCATGAACATGAGCCTCCAATGACGACTCAGTGCTTTTACTTTTTACAACTGAAGAAGAGGAGGCGATAGAGCTGGAGGCTGAGTCAGCAATGTAAGACAAAACTTTTTCCTGATCCTCTGCCTTTAAAAGCGGTTTGCCAACTCCTAGAAAACTAAGCATTCGAGGCCTTATGTAGCCAGACAATGACGCAGGGTCAGCACCTCCTGCATTCGGTCCTATTTTGCTCTTGCCACTACCATCAGATCCACCACCAACACCATCATTACCAGCTGCCAACCCCCGCCCAATTCCACGGCCTCTTCCACCAGCCTTCCTCATTTTTGGTAGAAATGTAGACAAAATCCAACAAACTATATAGTAATGTAAAACAAGGTACAAGGTGTCTATAGGACAGGGGAGTTTTAGAATTTCTGCACACACTTGTGGACAGTGGACACTTGTGGATTGTGTGAGGCCCACTGATATCTGAGCGCTATGTGACACGCTCGATGGCACAGCTGCCTGTGACCAAAGTGACGAGAGGATAATGGAGATTTTGAATCTCTGCGTACACTTTTGGACACTGGACACTTGTGGATGGTGTGAGGCCCACTGATATCTGAGCGCTATGTGACACGCTCGATGGCACAGCTGCCTGTGACCAAAGTGACGAGAGGATAATGGAGATTTTGAATCTCTGCGTACACTTTTGGACACTGGACACTTGTGGATTGTGTGAGGCCCACTGATATCTGAGCGCTATGTGACACGCTCGATGGCACAGTTGCCTGTGACCAAAGTGACAAGAGGATAATGGAGATTTTGAATCTCTGCGTACACTTTTGGACACTGGACACTTGTGGATTGTGTGAGGCCCACTGATATCTGAGCGCTATGTGACACGCTCGATGGCACAGCTGCCTGTGACCAAAGTGACGAGAGGATAATGGAGATTTTGAATCTCTGCGTACACTTTTGGACACTGGACACTTGTGGATGGTGTGAGGCCCACTGATATCTGAGCGCTATGTGACACGCTCGATGGCACAGCTGCCTATGACCAAAGTGACAAGAGGATAATGGAGATTTTGAATCTCTGCGTACACTTTTGGACACTGGACACTTGTGGATGGTGTGAGGCCCACTGATATCTGAGCGCTATGTGACACGCTCGATGGCACAGCTGCCTGTGACCAAAGTGACTAGAGGATAATGGAGATTTTGAATCTCTGCGTCCACTTTTGGACACTGGACACTTGTGGATGGTGTGAGGCCCACTGATATCTGAGCGCTATGTGACACGCTCGATGGCACAGCTGCCTGTGACCAAAGTGACGAGAGGATAATGGAGATTTTGAATCTCTGCGTACACTTTTGGACACTGGACACTTGTGGATGGTGTGAGGCCCACTGATATCTGAGCGCTATGTGACACGCTCGATGGCACAGCTGCCTGTGACCAAAGTGACGAGAGGATAATGGAGATTTTGAATCTCTGCGTACACTTTTGGACACTGGACACTTGTGGATGGTGTGAGGCCCACTGATATCTGAGCGCTATGTGACACGCTCGATGGCACAGCTGCCTGTGACCAAAGTGACGAGAGGATAATGGAGATTTTGAATCTCTGCGTACACTTTTGGACACTGGACACTTGTGGATGGTGTGAGGCCCACTGATATCTGAGCGCTATGTGACACGCTCGATGGCACAGCTGCCTGTGACCAAAGTGACGAGAGGATAATGGAGATTTTGAATCTCTGCGTACACTTTTGGACACTGGACACTTGTGGATGGTGTGAGTCCCACTGATATCTGAGCGCTATGTGACACGCTCGATGGCACAGCTGCCTGTGACCAAAGTGACGAGAGGATAAGGGAGATTGGATTGCTTTTAAAAAAGCAGTTTGCAGAGCAGTGGGTAAAAAGCAATGCCAGCGTGTCAGGAAGCCTTAAAAGGCAGCCCAACAACCAACACCACTGATACACCACAATATAGCCTCCCCTTGCACTGCACACACAGTGACTTGTGTGTTGTGCAGGCCAAATCGCTAGCAGCAGAAGCAGTTTTTTTGTCTTCTTCCCTGCCTAACGCTCTCCCTACAGAATCAGCAGCAACCTCTCCCTATACTAAGATCGGCAGAAGTAAAATGGCGGTCGGCGTGCACGCCCTTTTATACCCCCTGTGACGCCCACCAAAGCAAGCCAATCACTTGCATGCCCTTCTGAAAGATGATGGTGACCCGTGCCTATGTCATCACGTTGCCCACAGTGTCCGTGGATCCTGATTGGCTGAAAAAGAGCGCAAAACAAACTTTTGAAACGCGACTTTGGCGCGTAAGTCGCCGACCTCGTGGCCGACCTCATCCTAGGGTTGGGTTTCGTTTCATGAAACCCGACTTTGCCAAAAGTCGGCGACTTTTGAATTTTTTCGACCCGTTTCGCTCAACTCTAGTGGCGGGGAGTCAGCGTATTCCAGCCACATTGGGTCTAGATGTCCTGAAATCCCTCCGGCAAAATGCTGCCCAAACAGAGAAGGTACACCGGGGGAGACTGGGAGCTGAGCTGAATTCAAATGGAGTATGGGAGAATAAGGATAAATTGTGCCCACCAAAGTCCCTGTTCCAAATCATGGCGCAAGCAGCACATGGCCCCACTCACACCTCAAAAAGTCACATGTGTGCCATGGTAGATGCCTTCTGGATCGCTCCTGGTTTCAGTTACACAGCAACGAAACTTGTACAATCATGCCTCATCTGTGCACAGCACAACCCAGGTAAAACAGTAAAAGTCACTAAGAAAGCGACACCTAGGCCTCTCTACCCGTTTCAGAGACTGCAGATTGACGACATACAGCTACCAAGGTAGGAGTGTATGCAAATATCCTAGTATGTGTAGATCTCTTCTCTGGTTGGTCGGAAGCCTATCCGGTAAAATGTGCAAATGCTAAAATGACTACAGACAAACTGATGAAAGAACTGATCTGCAGGTATGGTGTCCCAGAAGCCACAGAAACAGATAGGGGTACACACTTCACGGGAGAAATAATGAGGGAAGTCATGCAGGCCACGGGTGTACAGCAAACATTTCATACACCATATAGGCCACAAAGTAGTGGGAAAGTGGAAAGACTAAATGGGACACTTAAACTGAAAATTCAAAAGGCCATGGCAGACACAGGAAAGAGCTGGGTAGAGTGCTTGCCTCTTGCACTCTTTTCAGTCAGACACACTCCAAATAGAAAGACAGTCTTGTCTCCCTTTGAAGTCCTGTTTGGCAGTGCACCAAAGACTGGTCTGTACTTCCCACAGGTGCTACAAATGTAACACGGTGCTATGACAGCCTACTTCCAGGCCTTGCAGGAAAGCCTTAATGTGGTGCATAAACATGTGTTCTCATACATTCCAGATCCTAATGCCAGTGCAGATGTGTGTGGGGAGGAGGACCCCCATATAGTGTTTGGGCCGGAACCAAGGGGACCGCCATCAGAGTTATTGAAGGAAGCACAACAGGGGAATTACAAAGGGAGACGTGCGACTGAGGTTGTCAGGGCAACAGGGGGAGGGGCTAGGGTAAAAGGAGCAGGGGACGCGCTGAAGTGGCAGTTGGGGAAGAGAGGGAGTGAAGGCAAGACGCAGGGTGACTTGCAGGGGCACCGAGAGGAGCCTGCGAGGAGAAAGCGACCGATTTACCGACAAGAGAGAAGTGAGAGACTGTGCCCAGAGACTGCTCCCCGCTCCCGTTCTGAGAGAATTATCCCCGCTAACCCCCGCTTTGAAGGGAGAGGAACTATACCTCCGGTTGTGGCCGTGAGTACCAGTAACCAGGCCTCAGAGACCTGGGCCCTTCCCCCCAGCCTTCCCCCATCACGCCGACCCGGCCATCATGGGCCTCAAGATATGCCACATTGTCACAGGCGGGATAAAAGGCTCGCTACCCTGGCTTAGGAAGAGACTCCTTGGTAAAGGACGGCTACAGGCCTTTCTGGGGAACTGCGCCATCACCGCGCGCCACCTCCATCATTTACTTCAGGGCCCGTTGAGCCCGAACGGCATTGTTTTCTTCAGGGCCTGTTGCGCCCCAGCGGCAGTGTTTTCTTCAGGGCCTGTTGCGCCCCAGCGGCAGCGTTTTCTTCAGGGCCTGTTACGCCCCAGCAGCAGCATTTCCTTCAGGGCCTGTTCCGCCCCAGCGGCAGCGTTACCAACAGGGCCAGTTACGCCTCAACGTCCCCGTTTCCTTCATGGCCTGTTGCGCCCCAGCGGCAGCGTTACCAACAGGGCCTGTTACGCCCCAACGTCCCCGTTTCCTTCAGGGCCTGTTGCGCCCCAGCGGCAGTGTTTCCTTCAGGGCCTGTTGCGCCCCAGCGGCAGCGTTACCTTCAGGGCCTGTTGCGCCCCAACGTCCCCGTTTTCTTCAGGGCCTGTTGCGCCCCAACGTCCCCGTTTCCTTCAGGGCCTGTTGCGCCCCAACGTCCCCGTTTTCTTCAGGGCTTGTTGCGCCCCAACGGTATTATTTTCTTCAGGGCCTGTTGCCCCCACCGACGTCACTTTCCTCAGGACAGCGGCCTCAGCGACCTCAATGCAGCCACGCTACTGAACCCCGCAGTCCCTGGAAGGCTAAGTGAAACTATATTTGGTTAAGTTTGTTGAGTCCCTGCGTGGACTGTTGGTGTTGTTTCTTTATCCTTGTTTTGTTCAGCCTAGCCCATCGGCTAGAGTTATATAAACGTGATTTCGAAAACCACCATTCGTCTAGTGTCTCGTCACTGCATCCTGCGAACCTGTCCGACCCTACATGTGTATCAGCTGAATCCAGGTGATTGGGTGGTTATACGCAGACACGTGAGAAGGAGCCTGGACCCACGATTTGACGGCTCCTTCCAAGTCCAGCTGACCACATCCACCTCAGTAAAACTTGAGGGAAAGCCCACCTGGATCCACGCCAGTCACTGCAAGAAGGTCCTGTCAACAGCAGAATGACTGTTCTCCTCATCACCTTGCTGGCAGTGACAGGGTTACTGCACTCTACAGAGACACAGGACAAACTCTTAAATGCTGACTGGGACAACAAACTTATTCGGCATCATGCTCTTCTTATAAAGGACATGGGACAGAAACTGAAGGACTGTTGGATCTGTACACACAGCCCTGTATCTGCGAGGACTATGCCGTACTTAGCCTTACCTCTGGAGCCATGGGAGGTATTAACCCCACACTGCATACACAATGAGACTTGGACTCAATCTAGGTGTGCCCCATGATATATCTGCCTCATTGGCTATAGTCGAATGGGCCGCTAATCCCTGGTTTCAGTTTAATATAACGCGGTCTAAAGGTACAAATGTGGTGGCGGGAATATGACTCAGATGTCGAAAATATGGTCGCCAGGAGGAGGACTGAAATCCCTCACTCAGACCCTATTCCCAATGATGGACTGTAGTTCAGTCTTCAACACACTGGAGCAGACACCTGTGGTGAGGACAATAATTGCTTCCGCATATACACTCATGATCAAACACAGGTTAATGATACGGTGTACCAAGATGGTGTTGAAGGCTGTAAATCATCTATGGGTAAAATAACAAGGAAAGAAAGGGGTAAATGTATATCTGGTATAAGTGGAAAACAAATGAATAATACTTGGTGTGCCCATAAGCCTACAGTAGGTCAGGACTTTTGAGTTTATACCAATGTATACAGACCCCTGGTCACGTTTGTGTTCTCCCTGACGGAGTATTCTTGGTTTGCGGACATCGTGCCTACAGGTGGGTGAGCCCGGACATAAGAGGGGTTTGCACTCTTGCCAAACTGACACCAGCCACTTTCATAGTTCCTCATAGTAAAATAGACACTGCAGCAGTTCCAATTCATACCTTGTATAGAAGGGCTGCAGACAATAAGCCCCGGCCAAATGGTAGGCCGCATCTAGTAGAAATGGGGATAACAAATAAAATATTCAGTAGTATGCTAATATACCCCTTCATACTACAAATGTGGGATAAATTAGTGGAAGCCACCGACTACCTGGATGATCAGATTTTCCAGATTCTTGAAGTTCTTTATGAAACTAATGCCATACAGAGACAATTAATCGTAGTTACTAACCAACATACTATAGTACTAGATTACCTGACAGCAAAAGGAGGAGGAATGGGTCAGATAATTGGTCCCACCTGTTGTAATTATATCGACCCTGCTGGCAATCACCAGATCAGGGACAGTATAGACAAAATAAGTGAACTTAGAGACCAATGGTTAAAACAACACAGTGCAAACAGAGACTCCTGGTGGGGTAACACATTCTCTTTCCTAAATCCAGCAAATTGGTTTAATGGCCTTGCAGGATGGATTTTTTTTGGCATTATACAGACTTGTATGCAAAGTTTGTTGTTTTGCTTATTGTTTTATATAGCCGTAAAAGCGCTAATATATGTATTACTTAAGCTACTGAATAATGTACGCGTAAAAAAAGGTATCTAAGGCTGAACATTCTGTAGTGTATCATAGACCCCAGGTAGCCATTGCTGATGGGGAAAGTGAGTGTCCACACTGAGGGTGGATGGGCGAAGCAGGTAGGAAGCCCCCTTATGGGTACTAGACCCATGAGACAGTATCTCCTTTGTGGACATCAGCTGACCCTGTGGCAAAGGTTATACCATTTACAAAAGGGGGAAATTGATATAGAAGAGTTAATGGTTTGCCTTTATATCCCTTTAATTGCCTTTAATAATTCAATTGCCTTTTGCCTTATTATTGCTATGTGTTATTCTTATGTAGACTACTAGTCTCTGTCTTCAAGGAAACTATACTTGTTATCATATGTGTTCTCAACAACGTGTTCTGGGTACATTGTAAACAAGGTACGACCCAGAGGTGATGGTGGGGGCCAAATGAGCTCCATAGAGTCACATATTGCTGTAAATGGTATAAAAACATTTCTTGTATTTCATTACGTCAGATAAACTGATTTGACCACGGCTTGTGTGTCGAGTCCTTTTGTCTCCAAGCGCTTGTCATCAGAAGGGCGAAAAACCTGGTAATTCGGACTCACTGGTGATCTGGCACAGCTGACGCTTGGTCAGAACAAAAGCAGCTACGACACACATCTCGGCCCTCCCACTTTACAACCACAGAGTGGGCATCCATGAAGGACATATGCACCATTTTTAAGTGCTTCGAGGACTCCACTCTGATGGTAAGCGCGGATGCTGCCCTACTCAGCCTGACTATTCCCCTTATATGCCTTATAGAATCATCACTTAAAGGACTAAGGGATGAGGTTTCTCAGGAGGAGGAGGAGTATGATGAGACACTTGCACCAACCAGGCAATCTTCATCGGCCCGGTTGGTACAAAGCTCTGTGGGTGCCTCACAAAGGTCCAGGCATGACACAGCAAGCGAGGAGGATGAGGAGGACTATGAGGATGAGCCAGCGGAGGAAAGTACACAGCGCTCTACTAGTAGTCATCAGACAAAGAGTGGATGGGGTGATGCAGAGCAGCCAGAGCACATTCCTCCAGCTGGTGACAGTGATGCATGGCCAGTTGGCAGCCTTCAGCACATGAGTGACTTCATTCTGCAGTGTCTGCGAAATGACCCACACGTTGCTCGTTTTCTCCACACAAATGACTACTGGGTGGCCACCCTTTTAGATCCACGTTACCGGGACAGCCTTCAAAGCCTAGTTACACCGTTGAACCAGGTGCGTAAAATGCAGGAGTACCAAGACGCACTGGTTAATTCACTCATGTACTCTTTTCCACCGCATAGCAGTGATGCGCGTGCACTAGCAGGCACCTCAGTGCGTCCTGGGCCCAGCGGAATCCGTTCAGAAGCCAGTAGCAGAAGCAGTACATCTGCTACTGACAGGTTCAGTATACCCAACCTGTTCCAACGGTTTCTAAACCCGCAAACAGTTCGGGTACCATCAGCACAGACAGTGCAATGCACTAGGAGGCAACGTTACCATGACATGGTGGCACAATACCTCTCCACCCCTGTCAGTGTGCTTCAGGATGGATCTGCCCCCTTCAAGTTTTGGGTCTCCAAGTTGGATACATGGCCTGAGCTTAGCCAGTATGCCTTGGAGGTCCTGGCTTGTCCTGGTGCCAGTGTGATTTCTTAACGCGTCTTTAGTGCAGCTGGCAATGTACTAACAGACCAACGTACCAGACTATCCGCTGCAAATGAGGACCGGCTTACATTCGTAAAAATGAACCAGGCCTGGACTTCTGGTGACTTTTGCTGCCCTGGGCCAGAGTAGACAGGTTACATGCATGGTTGGTAGCAGTATGCATGCTCTGTCATGTGCCTATGTTGCACACAGCGTCATCTGTTATGCCCGTGCTCTGGCCTCTACTACCAACATCTAACACCTGGTTCTGTGACTGTGTCATGGTTAGGACATGGTTAATGTCCTGTTCTCACAGGGTTAACTTTTGCCTGCCTCTCTTTGGATCTGGGAGGGGTATTTATACTCACTCCAGACTAGGATTCCCTGTCAGCTATACTGTTATTCTGGCTGTGTGTCTGACCCCCCTGGTGTGCGTGGATACTGCATTGCTTGTTTGATTCCCGTGTATGACCCGGTCTGTCCCCTCACTCAGTTCTCTGTCTCTCGTTTTGGTATTATTGTCTTCTCTGGTTCTGACCTCCTGGCTTGGCTATTTTTACTCCGTTACAGTTTGTCCCTAATGTACCGTCCATTGCCCGTTCTGGTTTTCTGATCTATTGCTATGTCCTGTCTATTCGTTCTGTCTAACCCTTTGGTACTGTCCTGCTATCTCGCACTTTGGCCCGGCTTGATCTGTTTTACCTCTCTGTCTATGCCCCTTGGAAACTTGTCCCGTAGTTACTTTTCTAGGAGTTTCTCTGCAGCTCCTAGCTCTGTGGAGCTTAGGTCACGCCCCCAGCAGTCACGTGCTTCAGGTCCTGATAGTCTGAAGCACGCATCGTCACCGCTGCTGCCCTGCTCCTCAGGTATCTTTGAGCACTATTTGTACTAAGGACACGCACACTGGCTCAGTGAGCAAGTGCAGTGCGGTGTTCCTGACAGACTGACTCTTTCACCTTTTACTGCTTTCCATGGGCTCTAGCACCGCCAGCTAGTGCCCATTTCCGTGACTGCTGATTTCACAGCATGACGTGTTTCTGGGCTCTAGTACCGCCAGCTAGTGCCCATTTCTGTGACTGCCACTTTCACAGCATGCCGTGTTTCTAGGCTCTAGTATCTCCAGCAATTGCCCATTTCCGTGACTGCTGATTTCACAGCATGCCGTGTTTCTGGGCTCTAGTACTGCCAGCTAGTGCCCATTTCTGTGACTGCCACTTTCACAGCATGCCATGTTTCTGGGCACTAGTACCGCCAGCAAGTGCCCATTTCCGTGACTGCTGATTTCACAGCATGCCGTGTTTCTGGGCTCTAGTCCTGCCAGATAGTGCCCATTTCCATGACTGCCACTTTCACAGCATGCCGTGTTTCTGGGCTCTAGTACCGCCAGCTAGTGCTCATTTCCGTGACTGCCACTTTCACAGCATGCCGTGTTTCTGGGCTCTAGTACCGCCAGCAAGTGCTCATTTCCGTGACTGCTGATTTCACAGCATGCCGTGTTTCTGGGCTCTAGTCCTGCCAGCTAGTGCCCATTTCCGTGACAGCCACTTTCACATCATGCCGTGTTTCTGGGCTCTAGTACCGCCAGCTAGTGCCCTTTTCCGTGACTGCCACTTTCACAGCATGCTGTGTTTCTGGGCAACAGTACTGCCAGCTGTACCTCATTAGACCAAATTGGAAAAAAAGGATGACAGATGCCAAACACCTATAGGCAGAAGCACAAGAGGCAGGATCCAGCCACGCCGGCTGTTTCCTGGCAGTGAAGTGCGGACACAGGTGCCACCCCCGAGGGTTAAACTGAGTTCCAGCATCACCAGCTGGTTCTCGGGAGTGCCCAAGGGTATGGGTACCTCCCGCTCCAAACCGTGTTTCGACAACGCTCGCTGTTACACGATTGTGTCTGCCGCACTGTTCCTCGCCCCCGCCGTACATCATTCTGGCTCAGTTTGCTGTTATCCATGGTGTCGGCAGTGTAGGAGCCCCCTCCGTGGACTCTGGACCTGGCGCTCAAGGCTGGTCTCGACAGTGCCAGTAGGCCCTGCTCCTCCCCTGCTGCGACTGCGGAGTAAAGAAGACTGTGTCAGGGTTGCGGGGGCAAATGTGGCTCTTGCACCTTCTACCGAGAAGACATTACTCCGGTAGAAGACCCAAGAAAGGAAGACAGATGCAGAAGACCCAAGACAGGAAGACAGATGCAGAAGACCCAAGACAAGAAGACAGATGGAGATGTCCCCGGACTCCTGTCTTTTTGCTCTTGAACTTGTGTCTTTGTGGGAGTTTTTTGGGCTTCTCGGCAGTGCTTTTGGCTTATGTCACTACTACATTGTGGTAACCAGGCTACAGTAATGTCAGCTGTTGTCCAGTACAGCCACTGGCACTTTTACCTTCTGCTGCTTATCTGGGTTCCAGTAACGTCAGCTGGCTCTCAGTAGAGTCAATGGCTTAGGTCCCTCCTTTGTGGTATCCGAGTTCCAGTAATGTCTGCTGGTCCTTGGTAGTGCATTCTGGCATAGGTACCTCCTGCTTAGTTAACGGGCTTTGGTAACGTCAGCTGGTGCCCGTTAGTTCCTTTGGCTCTTATGCTGATTTCTGCTGCCTATATGGGTTCCAGACTCACCAGCTGGTTCTCTCAAGTTCCTGTGCCTAATGTTACTTCTGCGTATTTCCTCTGGGTTTGGGACATTCTGCGACCAGCCGATAACAGAAAAACCATAGATGGATGTTTAGGACGCAGTAGGAGCAGATGTACTTGAACCAAGAGCAGAATATCAATATGCAGAGTTACTGAATAGCAGTAACATAATCAGCAGAAGAAGACTAAAGCATGGTTTAAAGGGAGTGTGTCCGTTCCTCCACGTGGTGCTCCTGGAAACTCCCTGGAAAGCAAGGTGAGCTGAATGCAGACACATGTCAGTCAAAGGGCATATTGACACCACCACTGTCAGTTTGAATTTAATAATGTAAAATCACTAACCCTAACTATCCCTAACTCCTAACCCTTAACCCTTACCACTAACTCTAACCCTAACTAACCCTAACCACTAACCCTAACCCCTAACCCTTACCCTAACCCTACTAACCCTAACCCCTAACCATAACCCTACTAATCCTAACCCCTAACCCTACTAACCATAACCATAACCATAACCCCTAACCCTAACCCTAATAACCCTAACCCCTAACCCTACTAACCATAAGCATAACCCTAACCCTAACTAACCCTAACCCCTAACCCTTACCCTACTAACCATAAACCCATAAACCCTAATCCTACCCCAACTAATCCTAACCTAAAGAAAAACCACCGCTGTTAAGAAGATGGCGACCAGTTTTCCTGCTACAGCTTTCGCTCTGTGCATTTTTCTAGCGATTTTTTGCTCCTCTGCCTCTGAAAACTCCTTCCCCATTATCCTGAGGTATTTCCCCTCCATTTTATCCATTATATAGCACTGTAGTGGTCATTTTGTAATTCCGATTTTTTTCTCCCACTGACTTGCATTGATATCGGAAAACGGAAGTTCCGATATCCGATATTTTCCAATATCGGAAATTGGAATTCCGATATGATATTGGGCAATATCGATCATCCCTAGTCGGCATGCGTCCTGCGTACCCTATCTTTAACATTGGGTAGGCAGGTATGCGGATGCCTGCGCATGTGTGATTTTGACGCTGCGCCGACAGCAACAAAATGCAACACATTGCATTCGGCGCATGTTGCATTTACTAGTGTGAAACTAGCCTAAGAAAGCTGATTTTAAAAAATTAAGGGAAGAGCTTAATCGTACATACTGGGACTACGTCATGGTAACTGGGGATACCGAACATAAATGGGGCATTTTTAAGGAAATGCTACTAGAATCCTGCAAAAAACTTATACCCTCTTGTAATAAAATGTCAAGGACTAAAAAGAAACCATTATGGATTAACAGGACAGTGCAAAGTTTAATAAAAGAAACACAAAGGGCATTCAAAATCTTGAAAGCCGAGAAAACTGAAATAGCATTTCAGGAGTATAAAGATCTAAATAAGAAATGCAAAAAAGAAATCAAGCAAGCAAAGTTATCTACAGAGAAACAAATCACCAGCAACATTAAAATAAATCTCAACTTTTTTTTATATATACATCAATGCTAAAAAGAAAAAAGTAGATGATATCAGCCCCATAAAAGATGACAATAACAAGATGATCATAGAGGACAAAGAAAAGGTTGAGATATTAATCAGATACTTTTCATCCGTGTTCACCAATGAACTACCTGTTACAGGGATCATTTAACAAGGCAAAAATCAAAATTCACAACCTGATATAACTAGTTTAACACAAAAAGAAGTGCATTTATGTCTGAGCAATTTAAACGTTGACAAATCCCCCAGCCCAGATGGCATTCATCCACGGATACTGAGGGAATTGAGCTCAATAATTGACAGACCACTGTATCTCATATTCTTAGACTCTCTTGTACCAGGGGTGGTGCTATAGGATTGGAGGATTGCTCACGTGGTACCAATATTTAAAAAAGGTAAAAAGGTGAATACTGTCCAGTAAGCCTGACATCAGTAGTGTGCAAAATATTTGAGGGCATTCTGAGAGATGACCTGCAGAAATATATTGCAAAGAATAATACAGGGTGGGTCATTTATATAGATGCACCTAAATAAAATGGGAATGGTTGGTGATATCAACTTCCTGTTTGTTGCACATTAGTATATGGGTGGGAAACTTTTCAAGATGGGTAGTGATCAAGGCGGACATTTTGAAGTTGGCCATTTTGGATCCAACTAAATGGATCACCCCCAGGGCAGGTAAGGGGATCACTCGGTACCAGGGCGGTGTCTTAAAGGGATATGTCGCGGTGGCAGTGACCCGGTCCGTGGCCCCAGGTGTCCATGTAAAATAGGTGGATTTGAATAAAGTTTATACGTAGATACTTTGTGATGCCACCTGTGGTACTTGGCAATGAAGGTGTCAAGCCGACGCTGTGGTGCAGATCTTCTGGGACAGATGGTATGAGGTAGCAAAGATGGAATCGCTCTCCACAGGTAGAGCTGTAGTCCCAAGGCAGTAGTAGTAGATGGTGTTGAGGTAGATGGTGTAGTGTTAGGCACAGAGATGTAGCAGTGCTGAGTGGGTTGGCGCAGGAAGAAAGCAATGACACAGCTGAGTGCAGTTCCAATGCTTTTCATCACGTTTCTGGCACAGACAGGTGCCCGCTTCAGTGCTGTGATCTCCAGATCAGGGGCTCAGCCAACTCCCAGGCAGATGAAATTAACCCTTCCAAGCACTCCCTTTCGTGTGACTATTCTGAACGTCTCCTTGCTAGCGCTAATCTGAAGTACTTGTAGTTCTGAATTACACTCAGGTTCCTCCTTCCTGATGTTACTTATAACTCCACTCGTATGACAGGCAGCTGTAGCCTGCTTCGGGGACTCCATATAGTCATGCCTCGGCTCACACACATTGCTGCTGTGTCTTCGAGTCTTAGGTGGGAATAAAGTGGTCACAACTTCTATTTCTCCGGTTTCTGCTGTAGGATCATTGGTATCACACACATCCTTGAATACCGGTGCCCGGTCTTGGCGCATTAAACTTAGGAAAGGGCTCTGCACTAGCCCTAGTCCCCAGTCTCTCTCCTCCTCACATTCCGTTCTTATTTATCTCCCTTTTGAACAACTGATCCTTCTTTCTTTCTCTTTCCTTGCCAACAGCTCCAGCTCACAGGGAGCTGCCACAAACACGTCCTCTCCCCATCTCCCTCTGGGGATTCTCTGACCTAACTTCCTGTCAGCTTTCCCCTCTAGTGTTTCTAAGCTCCACCCACCACCCAGCACCCTTCATGAACCAAAGCAGCTGCCATACAGGGTGCTCTGCTGTTCTAAGGTGTCTGTTCTGGATGTAGGTGTCAGGTGTTACCATCTTACCTGGGTAGCGGGATACTACACCTCAGGAGGAGGTGCAGTACCTCTGTGGCGACTGAACCCTCAGGGGCGCCACATTTATTTTTTCCAATGGGACGAGGGTCATGTGACACATTAAACTTATTGAGAATTTCACAAGAAAAACAATGGTGTGCTTGGTTTTAACATAACTTTATTCTTTCATGAGTTATTTACAAGTTTATGACCACTTATAAAATGTATTCAAAGTGCTGCCCATTCTGTTGGATTGTCAATACAACCCTCTTCTCCCACTCTTGACAGAGGGTTGTAGGTAATGCGCCTGATGTGATTTATCTGCACTTTGCAAAGGCATTTGATGCAGTTCCACATAAAAGCCTTATACTTAAGCTACAGAAGCAAGAACTGGGGGAAACTATATGCAGATGGGTAAGGAATTGGCTAAATGACAGGAAACAAAGAGTTGTCATAAATGGTACATTCTCTAAATGGGATATAATCAGCAGTGGAGTACCGCAGGGATCTATGCTAGGACCAATTATTTTATCCCCTTTATTAATGACTTTGTGGATGGGATTGAGAGTATGTAAAGTGTAAGTCTTTGCTGATGACACCAATTTATGTAGGACATTAAAATCTGCTCTTGACATTACAATATTGCAAAACGATCTGAATAAGATGACTGAATGAACACTTGCAAATGATATTTAATGTAGATAAATGTAAAGTAATGAACCTAGGATGGAGTAATCCTATTGCTATTAAATGGGAGTATATTCGGGACTACAGATCAAGAGAAGGACTAAGTATTCTCGCTACAAGTAAGCTGAGCAACAGTACTCAATGTCAACCAGCAGCTGCAAAAGCAAATAAGATTTTAGGATGTATAAAACAGATAAAATCACGTGATCCCAATGTATAAATATTACCCCACTGGTCAGGCTACATCTAGAATATGGGACATCTAGAACTGTCACATGACTTATTCCTTCCAAAGACCATACTAAGGACCAGGGGGCACTCATTGCGGGTGGAAGAAAGGCGATTCCAGGAGCTAAACAGGAAAGGGTTCTTTATAGTTAGAGCAATCAGACTGTGGAATACCGACCACAAGAGTTAGTAATGGCCGACACTATAAAAGCTTTTAAAAAAGGGCTGGATGATTTCCTTGATACACATAACATTGCGGAGAAAGGTTGCACTTGATGGATCTAGGTCTTTAGTCAACCTACGTAACTATGTAACTATGTATACAGAGTCATAGGCCTCTTAGTATTGCAGGTAAAAAACAAGTTATTGGGAATTCAGGATTGCCAGTGATCACCTTAAGAATATTACTATAGTTGGTAGAAATATGTTTCAATATTTCTGATGCTGTCATAACATAAGTAGTTAATCTACACATAAGGGATCATTTACGTTTCCACTAATGGATCAGTTGTCCATTAACTGTTTTACATCTTAGAAAATACTCAAAATACCACAAGAATCTCTTAAGTTTTAATAGAAATCACCTTATCACATCCGACAACATTGCTAGATTAGAAAATTAATTGATTTCATCTGTACTTTATCCTTAAGAATCAAATGTGACCTTTGGATATAGGATGGCTCAACTACTTACAAATGAAAACTCTTAAACCATAAAATTATACAACCTAAAATATAAAACACAAATCATATCACAATCTGCAACTCCAAATTTTATCCAGGTTTCCACAGAATAGCTGCAAGGTTTTTCTACACTCGTGGGAACGTATATATTTATTATACTTGCTTATATAGAGCCATCATATTACATGGCACTTTGCAAACATTATCTAATGCTGTTTATCAAGATCCGGGTCCATTTGGAGCGCATGCGCCTTTATCCACTGCCCCCGTCACTCCCTATAATGCTCTGACACTGACACGCAGGGTACAGCTTGCGTGTCATAGAGCGCTATGAGGAAGTACGTCACAGGGGGCAGGGCCAGGGCTTCATGCGCTGCTACAGCTGACTGGTTCTTGTCAACACAGCGCTCAAATTTAAACCTGCTGCTATTCACCTTAAGACACGCCCACTGGAAGAAGCTGGTGGCGAAACGCGCGTTGGGGTGAGGGGCGCCACTGGCACCTGTATACACCAGTAAATATTAATGAATATACCTTGGACTGGTATGATTTAAGGGCTGGGGGACTTCCCTTCATTATATAGAGGGTCTATGCTAACTTACATGTGACTCGGGTTTATCTATTTCTTATTGTCAGCCTGGATTCCCTTTGCAATATAGTGGGTCTATGTTACCTTACATGTGACTCTGATTTATTTAATTATTTTTCTTTGCCAGCCTAGATTTTGCTGACAGTCCCATTGGTCTTATTAATAAGGCACTTTTCTACACTAATTATTGGTATTTTCCATTGTACTCTATATATTTATGGGCATCTTTTAGAGATATATACAATACATATAGGTCAGGCAGTGTTCTGAAAATATAGCGCATATGATATTATTAGCTCATTGGAGCAAGTGTTATTATTATATATGCGTTTTTCAGCATGCATCAATTTTTGCACTGCTGTTTTGTAATATTTCTATTGAGTTTATAATATTGAGTACATTTTTTGCCAATATAAATTTCAACATTTTTTACATGTGATATGGAGTAATAATGATATAAGTGCTCTTTTGTAATAATTATTGTATTTTTGTAATTTTGTGCTCTGGCGTCTTCTATGTACGGCATTTTGCTTTTTTAGATGTTTTTTAATTCATATGAAATAAAAATTATTTTTTATCATGTTTGGGATCCCTTCTTTATCCTGTGTAGTGGTATATGGGATTAGTGTTATGTCCATTTAAAATGGGCAAGGCAAGGGGCAAGGGACGGGGAAGTGGACGGTGCTTGCAGAGGATGAGGCCGTGGTCAAGCAGAAAGTGGGCCACAGCAAAGACCCACATTGCATGCTCGACCTTCCTGTCCCAGTTTCTAGAGGACCGCACCACACCACTATTGATTCCACAGCAGTGTGAAACGGTTGTTGGTTGGATGGCAGATAATGCTTCCAGTCACTTAGTCACCATCACCACAACCACATCTTCCACATGGTCAAATCTGAGTAGCTGTGACTGTGGAGAGGATATTACTCACCCTGATCGTCCTTCCTCCCACCATGCCGACTGCCCTGAGACAATCGATACCACACTCGGACACTCCGAAAAGCTGTTCAGTTATCCATTTGGGCAAGATGATATTCCATGTAGCGATGCACAAATCTTTGAGCAGCCACGGTCACCTGAGGTGGATGATGAGGAGACACAATTTCCGGAAAGTCAGGAAGAGGAGCAGGGTGCGGATGTGGAAGAAGAGGTGGTGGATGACATAGTGACTGACCAAACCTGGCAGGACGACATGCAGAGCGAGGAAAGCAGCACACATGGGGAAGGAGGCATATCACCCCAACAGGCAGGAAGAAGCAGTGTGGTAGCCGCAGACAGAAGGTGTGCATCCGTTTCCCGTAACACCAACAGGACGGAAGTGGCCATTCCTTCAGTTAGATCTTTCAGAGTCTGGTTATTTTTTAAAGACTCTGCTGATAAACCCAAACAGGCCATTTGCAGCACTTGCCATGCCCGTATCAGCAGGAGTAGCAAAACTAACAGCCTGACCACCACCAGCATGATTAGGCACATGGCAGCAAAGCACCTGACTTAGTGGGCCAAAGCCCAGGCTCCAGGAACACAGTCTGCATGTGACAACCCTGCTTCTTCCACTGTTTCATGTCTAAGCCAATCCCCAGTTCACTGTGCCTGTGAAGATGCCTCGGGCCCTGCACCTGTTGTTGCCCACAGTCAGCCAGCACCATCATCACGTCCACATCCTTGTCCCAGCCCAGCCTTCAGTTGTCTATACCCCAGTCATTGGAACGCAAGTGGAAATACGCAGCCAATGCCCCACAGGACACAGTACTTAATTCGCACATTTCTCATCTGCTTGCGCTCGAAATGTTGCCTTTTAGGCTCATTGAGATGGAAGCTTTTTGCAACCTGATGGCGAAGGCCGTTCCAAGGTACTCGGTCCCCAGTTGCCACTATTTCTCACGTTGTGCCATATGTTATGAATGAGTCACCGTAGGAGGCAAAAGCAGAAATACAAGCTAAGTCCAGAAAACCAGAGAAGTTGGCAACTATCAGATTGCAGACCCCTGAACCTATCAACACAACTAGCAGTAGCCGTGGGGGGTTCCTACGAAGCCCTAGACCCCTCGATCACAGCTGGAGAATTACATAGGCCTAAAGAAAGAAAGAGGAAATCTAAACTGCCCCAGAGCAGACCCCAAAGCAATAGGCAGCCCCCAACATATAATGACGGTGAAGCAAGATGAAAATACTAACACAGACAGAAAGATAGACTGAGCAAAGACGGGGCCCGCAACTATCTAGATAGGAAAGGACAGGAAGGCTGCTGTCTGCAATCTGCCAAAACCCTATCAAAGACATAAGCCAACAAGCTGATAAGAAAAAGGCCCTGAAGCAGCTAGGCTTCAAAAACTAAATCAGCACTCAGGTATTTTCAGAAGACAGAGCTAAATGAATTCAGCACACCCCAGCAGGGAATGGCAGAAATCCAGAAAAACAAAGCAAAACAAAGTCAGAGCACAAAAGCAAAAGGCCGAGCAGCAAACTTAGCTTTAGAGGAGCAGGAATTCAGACTGGTCTCCAAGGATCCCACAGAGAAATCACCCGCAGGGCAGAAGGGCATCGGCAGCCTTATATCCAGTCCATAACTCCACTCAGCCAGTCATCATCATCAGCCTCAGGTGTTTGATAATCAGGCTCACTACCTTTCTTTACCAGAAGAGGGAGTTCCTCGGGCCTCAGTAATGAAGGGGAAAATGAACTCACAACAGTACCTCCCCCTTGAGGAGGGGTCACCGAACCCTCAACTACGCCACCAGGGCGATCAGGGTGAGCCCGATGAAAGGCACGCACCAATCTTTTGGCATGAATATCAGAGGCAGAGACCCAGGAATTATCCTCCTGACCATAACCCTTCCACTTAACCAAATACTGGAGTCTCCGTCTAGCCAGACGGGAATCCAGTACTTTCTCTACCTCATATTCCATGTTACCTTCAACCAATACAGGGTCTGGAGGTGCCACCCCCGGAACAACAGGTTCAACAAACCTCTTCAACAAAGATTTATGGAACACATTATGGATTTTAAATGTGACAGGAAGAGCCAAACGAAAAGAGACCGGATTAATAATCTCCACAATCTTGTAAGGTCCAATAAATCTAGGCTTAAACTTAGGAGAAGCCACCTTCATAGCAATATTTTTTGATGATAACCACACCATATCACCAACCTTAAACTGGGGACCAATGGTCCTATGTCGGTTGGAAAACCGCTGTGCCTTTTCCTGGGAGAGAGATAACTTATCCACCACTTGGTCCCAGATCTGGTGCATTCTCTCCACCACAGTGTCAACACCTGGGCAGGCAGAGGGCTCCACCAGCCCTGAAGAAAATCGAGGATGAAACCCAAAGTTACAAAAAAAAGGTGACATCAAAGTGGCAGAACTAACCCTATTATTTAAAGCAAATTCGGCCAAGGGCAAAAATGAAACCCAATCATCCTGATCAGCAGAAATAAAACATCTCAAATATGACTCCAAGCTCTGGTTTGTTCTCTCTGTCTGCCCATTGGTCTGAGGGTGAAAAGCAGAAGAGAAGGACAACTGAATTCCCAGCCTGGAACAGAAAGTTCTCCAAAATCTAGACACAAACTGGACTCCTCTGTCAGATACAATGTTCTCAGGAATCCCGTGCAAACGAACCACCTGTTGTAAAAACAGGGGCACCAACTCAGAGGAAGACGGCAACTTAGGGAGTGGTACAAGATTAACCATCTTAGAGAACCTATCACAAATCACCCAAATAACAGTCATCCTCTGAGAGACAGGCATATCAGAGATGAAATCCATTGAAATATGGGTCCATGGCCTCTTGGGGACAGGCAAAGGCATCAACAACCCACTAGAGCAAGAACACGATTTAGACCGGGAGCACGTCCCACAGGACTGCACAAAATTCCTGACATCACGAGACAAGGAGGGCCACCAAAAAAACCGACTCACCAGATCTCTAGTACCAAAAATACCTGGAAGACCAGCCAAAGCAGAGCAATGAACTTCAGACATCATTCTCTTCTTCCACTGGTCAGGAACATACAACTTTCCACTGGGACAACGCTCAGGTTTGTCCTCCTGGAACTTTTCCAGAGCACGTCTCAAATCGGGCGAGATGGCAGAAAGAACTACCCCTTCGCCTAAGATGGTAGCAGGCTTGGTCACCACAGGAGAATCAGCAAAGAAGCTCCTAGAGAGGGCGTCTGCCTTGACATTCTTTGTTCCAGGAAGAAAAGAAACCACAAAATCAAAACGTGTAAAAAACAAGGCCCACCTAGCCTGTCTAGGGTTCAAGCGCTTAGCCGACTCTAGGTAAATCAAATTCTTGTGGTCAGTGAGGACCACGACTTGATGCTTAGCTCCCTCCAACCAATGTCTCCACTCCTCAAATGCCCATTTCATGGCCAACAGTTCCCTATTCCCCACATCATAGTTACGTTCAGATGGAGAGAACTTTCGGGAAAAGAAAGCACAGGGATTCATTTTAGATGTTACAGGATCCTTTTGGGACAAAACAGCTCCTGCACCAATCTCAGAAGCATCCACCTCTACCTGGAATGGAAGTGAGACATCAGGTTGCCGCAAAACCGGGGCGGAGGTGAATCTTCGCTTCAGCTCCTGAAAGGAAGAAACAGCCTCCGGAGACCAATTTAACACATCAGCACCCTTTTTAGTCAAATCAGTCAATGGCTTGGCAATACTAGAAAATTTTGCTATAAATTTCCGATAAAAATTATCAAAACCCAAAAACTTCTGGAGGGCCTTCAAAGAAGTGGGCTGAACCCAATCGTGAATGGCCTGTACCTTGGCCGGGTCCATTTCAATAGTTGACGGGGACAAAATAAATCCCAAAAAAGAAATCCTCTGTACTCCAAAAAGGCATTTAGATCCTTTGACATATAGGGAATTCTCCCTCAAGATCCGGAACACAGTCCGAATATGTTCCACATGAGAATCCCAATCCTTGGAGAAGATCAAAATATCATCCAGATAGATAATAAAAAATTTATCGACAAAATCTCGGAAAATATTGTTCATGAAGCACTGGAAGACAGAAGGGGCATTAGTGACCCCAAAAGGCATCACCAGGTACTCAAAATGTCCCTCCGTAGTAATAAACGCCGTCTTCCATTCATCCCCATGCTTAATGCGAATAAGATTATACGCCCCCTGAGGTCAAGCTTGGTAAACCAGCAAGCACCTTTAACTCTGGAGAATAGATCAGAAATCAGGGGTAACGGATACTGATATTTAACAGTAATTTTGTTGAGGGCACGATAATCAATACAAGGTCTTAATGATCCATCCTTTTTGGCTACAAAAAAAAACCCGGCACCTAAGGGTGACGAGGATGGTCTAATATGTCCCTTCTCCAACGCCTCCTTAATATAGGATCGCATAGCCTCGTGCTCGGGTACAGATAAATTGAAGAGCCGACCCTTGGGAAATTTACACCCCGGGCTCAGTTCAATTGCACAGTCATAACTCCTATGAGGAGGCAGAGACGCAGACTCATTCTCACTAAATACATCATAAAAGTCCGCCAAATAATCAGGAACATCATGCGACTGAGGAGAGGTGGAAAACACCGGAGCCTCACTAAAGGCACACCGACAACCCCAACTCACCACAGACACAGATTTCCAATCCAAAACTGGATTATGAATCTGTAACCAGGGAAACCCCAGAACAATAGTATCATGCAGATTATGCAACACCAAAAATCTGCAATTTTCTTGATGGTCTGGGGCGACCCGCATTACCACCTGGGTCCAAAACTGGGGTTTATTTTTAGCCAAAGGAGTAGCATCAATTCCCCTCAAAGGGATAGGCGTCTGCAGAGGTGTCATCGGAAATCCACAATGTTTAGCAAAATCCAAGTCCATTAGGTTTAGGGCTGCTCCCGAATCCACAAAAGCCTTGGCGGAAAATGTGGACAGGGAGCAGACCAGAGTAATAGCCAGAAGAAAATTAGGTTGAACACCCCCAACAGAAAACGTGTGTGCAAAGCGTTTCCCTATTTTAGGACAGACAGAAACAATATGCGAGGCATCTCCACAGAAAAAACACAACTTATTACGCCTTCTGAACTCCTGACGCTGCTCTCTGGAAAAAACTCTATCACATTGCATAGGTTCAGACATTTGTTCAACAGGTGGCAACACCTTTCGTGCAGCTTTGCGTTTGCGCAAACGCCGATCAACCTGAATGGCTAGTGACATAGAATCGTCAAGACCAGAGGGAACAGGAAATCCCACCATAGTATCTTTTACGGCTTCTGACAACCCCTTCGAAAGAGAGCAGCCAAGGCATTATCATTCCAGGTAGTAAGTACTGCCCACTTTCGGAATTTTTGACAGTACAATTCAGCAGAATCACGACCCTGGCTCAATGCCAGCAGGGTCTTTTCAGCCTGATCAATGGCATTAGGTTCGTCATACAACAACCCCAAAGCTTGAAAGAATGCGTTCACATTAGTCAGAATAGGATCATCTGGTTTCAAAGAAAACGCCCAATCCTGGGGATCGCCACGCAGCAAAGAGATGACAATTTTAACCTGCTGCGCAGAGCTCCCTGACGACTTAGGCTTCAAGGCAAAAAATAATTTACAATTATTTTTGAAATTCAAAAGTTTAGACCGATCCCCAAAAATACATCAGGTGTAGGAATCTTTGGTTCAGCAGCATGTGAATGAGCAAGGTAGGCGGAAATTCCCCGCACTTCCGCAGCGAGCTGCTCCACACGATCAGACAATTGCTTTATCTCCATTGAGAGAAAAAAATTCCCCCTACGGCCTCAGAGATATAGAGGAAAAAATATACACACTTTTTTTTTTTTTTTTTACAATTCTTTCCTGCTATTGAGTACCCTAGAATCTGCGGTATGGCGGGTGATTCTGTTATGAATAAGTCACCGTAGGAGGCAAAAGCAGAAATACAAGCTAAGTCCAGAAAACCAGAGAAGTTGGCAACTATCAGATTGCAGACCCCTGAACCTATCAACACAACTAGCAGTAGCCGTGGGGGGTTCCTACGAAGCCCTAGACCCCTCGATCACAGCTGGAGAATTACATAGGCCTAAAGAAAGAAAGGGGAAATCTAAACTGCCCCAGAGCAGACCCCAAAGCAATAGGCAGCCCCCAACATATAATGACGGTGAAGCAAGATGAAAATACTAACACAGACAGAAAGATAGACTGAGCAAAGACGGGGCCCGCAACTATCTAGTTAGGAAAGGACAGGAAGGCTGCTGTCTGCAATCTGCCAAAACCCTATCAAAGACATAAGCCAACAAGCTGATAAGAAAAAGGCCCTGAAGCAGCCAGGCTTCAAAAACTAAATCAGCACTCAGGTATTTTCAGAAGACAGAGCTAAATGAATTCAGCACACCCCAGCAGGGAATGGCAGAAATCCAGAAAAACAAAGCAAAACAAAGTCAGAGCACAAAAGCAAAAGGCCGAGCAGCAAACTTAGCTTTAGAGGAGCAGGAATTCAGACTGGTCTCCAAGGATCCCACAGAGAAATCACCCGCAGGGCAGAAGGGCGTCGGCAGCCTTATATCCAGTCCGTAACTCCACTCAGCCAGTCATCATCATCAGCCTCAGGTGTTTGATAATCAGGCTCACTACCTTTCTTTACCAGAAGAGGGAGTTCCTCGGGCCCCAGTAATGAAGGGGAAAATGAACTCACAACAGCCATACCTGCATTACACCAGCATGTGTCCCACAACATTAGCCGTGCCCTCAACAATGCTCATACTGGGAAAGTCCACCTAACCAAAGACACAAGGAAAAGTGCCTGTGGGCAGGGACGGTACATCTCACTGATGGCACACTGGGTTAATATAGTGGAAAGTGGGACCCTGTTGGACGTTGGGATGAAACACATCCTCCCCATGCCGAGGATTGCGGGCCCTACATCAATCAGGGTTTCCTCCACAGTCTACAGCTCTGCACCACCTCCTCTTCTTCAGTCTCCATCTCTGAAATGAACACATCAGTCAGAAGCCGGAAGCACTGCAGCACTGCCTCAGCCAAGCAGCAATAGGCTGTGCTGAAGCTAATCTGCATAGGTGACAAACTGCACGATGTAGAAGAGTTGTGAACGGCGCTGAAAGAGCAGTCAGATATTTGACTGACACCACAGAACCTACAGCCATGCATGGTCGTGTGTGACTATGGCCGTAATCTGGTGGCAGCTCTAAGTAAAGGTGAGCTCACACAAGTACCTTGCCTGGCTCATGTGCTTAACCTCATGGTTCAACATTTTCTCAAAAGCTACCCGGAGCTGCTGGATCTGCTAGTGAAAGTACCCCATCTGTCTACCCATTTTAGAAAGTCAGCTACAGCTTCAGCCGCACTTGCTGGGCTTCAGCAGCCTTTGCATCTTCCGGCTCACTGACTGGTGTGTGATGTCCCTTTGCATTGGAATTCTACACTGCATATGTTGCAAAGGATTTGTGAGCAGAAGAGGGCAGTTGTTGACTACCAGCATCAACAAGGCTGTCAATATTCAGTTGCAACTCCACACATAAGAACTCTGGATTTCACATGGATGTCAAACATATGTACCATCCTCCAGAACTTTGAAGACTGCACCAAGATGGTGAGCGGCGATGACGCCATCATTCGTATCACCATCCCACTTCTCAGCATTCTGAAAACCTCTCTGCTCACAATTAAAGATGATGCCCTCATTCCTCTTAGTATCTGTTATGATCTATGTGATTATTGTTATGCTGTAATGTCTATCATCTGTACAAGTCCCCTCTGAAATGTAAAGTGCTGTGGAATATGTCGGCGCTATATAAATAAAATGTATTATTATTAGAGTTGAGCGATACCGTCCGATACTTCAAAGTATCGTATCGGATGGTATCGGCCGATCTTTAAAAAAAGTATCGGTATCGCCGATTCCGATACCGGAAGTCCCATTCAAGTCTATGGGACTTCCGGTATCGGAATAAGAAAAACCCTTTCCTGCCCTTGTACAGCCTCTCTGGGGTCTGTACGGGCCTTTCGGGGGGCTGTGCCGGCCTGCCAGGGGGTCTGTGCAGGCTCCGGTGGTCTGTGCCGGCCTGCCGGGGGGCTGTGCCGGCCTGCCGGTGGTCTGTGCAGGCTCCGGTGGTCTGTGCCGGCCTGCCGGGGGGCTGTGCCGGCCTGCCGGTGGTCTGTGCAGGCTCCGGTGGGCTGTGCCGGCCTGCCGGGGGGCTGTGCCGGCCTGCCGGGGGGCTGTGCAGGCTCCGGGGGGCTGTGCCGGCCTGCCGGGGGGCTGTGCCGGCCTGCCAGGGGGTCTGTGCAGGCTCCGGTGGTCTGTGCCGGCCTGCCGGGGGGCTGTGCCGGCCTGCCGGTGGTCTGTGCAGGCTCCGGTGGGCTGTGCCGGCCTGCCGGGGGGCTGTGCCGGCCTGCCGGGGGGCTGTGCAGGCTCCGGGGGGCTGTGCCGGCCTGCCGGGGGGCTGTGCCGGCCTGCCGGGGGGCTGTGCAGGCTCCGGGGGGCTGTGCCGGCCTGCCGGGGGGCTGTGCCGGCCTGCCGGTGGTCTGTGCAGGCTTCGGGGGTCTGTGCAGGCATCGTCCGATGGGACTGCAAGTCCCATCGGGCGATGCCTGCTACCATGACAGTGATTGACACATTAGCCAATGATGGGACAGTAGTAGTCCTATCATCCGGCTAATGTGTTGAATGTAAAAAAAAAAAAAAAAAAAAATTACATGCTACATACATACAACATGCATACTACATACATGCTACATTCATACTACATACTACATACATGCTACATACATGCTACATTCATACTACATAAATACTACATGCAACATACATACTACATATATACTACATACATACTACATATATACTACATGCATGCTACATACATACTGCATGCTACATACATACTACATGCTACATACATACTACATGCTACATACATACCACATGCTACATACATACCACATATATACTACATACATACTACATGCATGCTACATGCATGCTACATGCTACATACATAACACATATATACTACATGCATGCTACATACATAGTACATGCTACATGCATGCTACATACATACTACATGCTACATACTACATATATACTACATGCATGCTACATACATACTACATGCTACATACTACATATATACTACATGCATGCTACATACATACTACATGCTACATACATACTACATATATACTACATGCATGCTACATACATACTACATGCTACATACATACTACATATATACTACATGCATGCTACATACATACTACATGCTACATACATACTACGTATATACTACATGCATGCTACATACATACTACATGCTACATACATACCACATACATACTACATACATGCTACATGCTACATATATACTACATATATACTACATGCATGCTACATACATACTACATGCTACATACATACTACATATATACTACATACATACTACATACATACTACATGCTACATACATACCACATACATACTACATACATGCTACATGCTACATATATACTACATATATACTACATGCATGCTACATACATACTGCATGCTACATACATACTACATATATACTACATACATACTACATACATACTACATGCATGCTACATACATACTACATACATACTACATGCTACATACATGCCACATACATACTACATACATACTACATGCTACATACATTCATACATATATACTACATGCATGCTACATACATACTACATATATACTACATGCATGCTACATACATACTGCATGCTACATGCATGCTACATACATACTACATACATACTACATGCTACATACATACCACATATATACTACATACATACAATACATTCATACAATACATACATAGACATACAGTACATATAACATAGAGTAACATACTTACCAATACTTGTCACATTGTTCCCCGAAGCCATTGTCTTTTCCGGAATAAATATTAACATAACAAACCACAAAAATACTCACCCATGATCCAAAGCAGTCCACGAGTGTGTCCCACGGCGATCTTGGGTAGAGAACTGCAGCATCAGCTGATGCTGCCGTTCTCTACGGGCTGCAGGAATCCAATGACGGAAGGTAGGTATCCTTCAGCACTGTATTCCTCCGCCACTTAAAAAAAAAAAAGTCCCTAGTCTCACTTTATGCCATTGCTGTGTGGGAAATTCCCACACAGCAATGGCATAAAGTGAGACTAGGGACTTTTTTTTTTTTAAGTGGCGGAGGAATACAGTGCGGAAGGATACCTACCTTCCGTCATTGGATTCCTGCAGCCCGTAGAGAACGGCAGCATCATCTGATGCTGCAGTTCTCTACCCAAGATCGTCGTGGGACACACTCGTGGACTGCTTCGGATCGTGGGTGAGTATTTTTGTGGTTTGTTATGTTAATATTTATTCCGGAAAAGACAATGGCTTCGGGGAACAATGTGACAAGTATTGGTAAGTATGTTACTCTATGTTATATCTACTGTATGTCTATGTATGTATTGTATGAATGTATTGTATGTATGTAGTATATATGTGGTATGTATGTAGCATGTAGTATGTATGTAGTATGTATGTAGCATGCATGTAGCATGCAGTATGTATGTAGCATGCATGTAGTATATATGTAGTATGTATGTAGCATGCATGTAGTATATATGTAGTATGTATGTAGCATGTATGTAGTATGTATGTGGTATGTATGTAGCATGTAGTATGTATGTAGCATGCATGTAGTATATATGTAGTATGTATGTAGCATGTAGTATGTATGTAGTATGTATGTAGTATGTATGTGGTATGTATGTAGCATGTAGTATGTATGTAGCATGCATGTAGTATGTATGTAGTATGCATGTAGTATGCATGTAGTATGTATGTAGCATGTATGTGGTATGTATGTGGTATGTATGTAGCATGTAGTATGTATGTAGCATGCATGTAGTATATATGTAGTATGTATGTAGCATGTAGTATGTATGTAGTATGTATGTAGTATGTATGTGGTATGTATGTAGCATGTAGTATGTATGTAGCATGCATGTAGTATGTATGTAGTATGTATGTAGTATATATGTAGTATGTATGTAGCATGTATGTGGTATGTATGTAGCATGTAGTATGTATGTAGCATGTAGTATATATGTAGTATGTATGTAGCATGTATGTGGTATGTATGTAGCATGTAGTATGTATGTAGCATGTAGTATGTATGTAGTATGTATGTAGTATGTATGTGGTATGTATGTAGCATGTAGTATGTATGTAGCATGCATGTAGTATGTATGTAGCATGCATGTAGTATGTATGTAGTATGCATGTAGTATGCATGTAGTATGTATGTAGTATGTATGTAGTATGTATGTAGTATATATGTAGTATGTATGTAGCATGTATGTGGTATGTATGTAGCATGTAGTATGTATGTAGCATGCATGTAGTATATATGTAGTATGTAGTATGTATGTAGTATGTATGTGGTATGTATGTAGCATGTAGTATGTATGTAGCATGCATGTAGTATGTATGTAGCATGCATGTAGTATGTATGTAGCATGCATATATGTATGTAGCATGCATGTAGCATGCATGTAGTATGTATGTAGTATGTATGTAGTATGTATGTAGCATGCAGCATGTATGTAGCATGTGTGTAGCATGTATGTAGTATGTATGTAGTATATATGTAGTATGTATGTAGCATGTAGTATGTATGTAGCATGTAGTATGTATGTAGTATTTTTTTTTTTTAACATTTAACACATTAGCCGGATGATGGGACTACTACTGTCCCATCATTGGCTAATGTGTCAATCACTGTCATGGTAGCAGGCATCGCCAGATGGGACTTGTAGTCCCATCGGACGATGCTTGCACAGACCCCCGGACATCAGCACAGCCCCCCGGCAGGCCGGCACAGCCCCCCGGCAGGCCGGTACAGACCCCCACAGGGTGCACAGACCACCGGCAGGCCGGCACAGCCCCCCGGCAGGCCGGTACAGACCCCCACAGGGTGCACAGACCACCGGCAGGCCGGCACTGCCCCCCGGCAGGCCGGTACAGACCCCGGGCAGTCCACACAGCCCCCCGGCAGGCCGGCACAGCCCCCCGGCAGGCCGGCAGAGACCCCCGGAAGGCCCGAAATGACGGCGCATCATGATGCGCACACACCGCGCATCATGATGACGTCAGGCTGTCAATCAACTGAACTTCCGATTCCGATGCCGAATTCCGATATTGAAAAAATATCGGAAGTCGGTATCGGAATTCCGATACAGCAAGTATCGGCCGATACCCGATACTTGCGGTATCAGAATGCTCAACACTAATTATTATGCATTGCAGGCAGAGCACAAGGACATGGAGTAAGGAACCATACATGATGATTACACTCTGCCCAGTCTCATGTCGTCGCAACGTGGATTGGTAAACAATGACGAGGAAGAAAAGGAGCTACTTTAGATGGTACTACTTGGACAGCTGTCATACCATCTGTTCAGCGGGGGATGGCCTGAGGACAGGGAAGAGGAGGAGCAGGAGGAGGACACCACGGTCAGTCGTCCTGTTAGTGAGGACACGGAAGTCTTGGCTGTTAGTAGTCTGGCATGCATGGCTGACTTTATGTTATGCTGGGTTTCCCGTGACCCTCACATTGGGGACACTCATTACTGGATGGTGACTCTTCTAGACCCACGTTACAAGGAAAACCTGAAATCTCTTCTTCCTTAGGCAGAGAAGTGTAAAAAAATGTTGCTTTACCAGAAGACCTTTGTAGCAGAATTACTGAAAAAATTCCCATGTGAGAACACTGGCAGCAGACATCAGAGTTTGTTGTACAGCCAAGGAGTACAAGCAAGAGAGATAGAAGTCCAATCCAGCTCAGGTAGAGGAACAATGGCAAAGTTCTGGGACACTTTTCTCACACCCTCACATCCTTCCGCCACAGAGGCAAGGGGTGGTGTCACAAGAAGTGCAATGTTTGTGAAGATGGTGAAGGAGTACTTTGCAGATTGTACAAACGTCCTTCGGGATTCCTCTGTGCCTTTTCATTATTGGGTATCCAAGCAGGACACGTGGTATGAACTGGCCCTCTACACCTTGGAGGTCCTGGCCTGCCCTGCCGGTAGTGTTCTGTCATAGCAGGTTTTTAGTGTCGCTGAAGGAGTTATAACAGATAAGTGCATCCGCCTGTCAACTGACAATGCTGACAGGCTGACTCTTATAAAAATGAACAAGGACTGGATTGGCCAAGACTTCTGTACACCACCGAATGAAAACATCGAAACATAACCTCAAAATAATTTTTTGCTTAGTTGGGGAGGTGTATTCTCAGGCACCTCTTCACAGTCAAAATTTTGGCAAGGGTGTCTAGAATGCCCATATAAAATTTTTAACAATTTTACTCCCCCAGGGAGAAATGTTTGTCAGGTCATGCACTTAGTGTACGGACATTACAAGTTTAGGAGACCTGCTCTTTTCTAATGGGATATTTTTTGTTAAGAGGCCCTCCTACACATTTCTTCCAAGGGTGGATTGTGGTTATTGGAGTGCATATGACTTGGTAGCAGGGCAGGCCTTGCAGTCAATCCATAAGAAAACAGAATGGTAGTACAAAATGAATAATGTGAAGTGGATTTTCCTGGGCCCATCCAGTATGTGGGTTCAAAGACATATTGGGGTGCATATGACTTGGCATCAGGGCAGGCCTTGCTGTCAATGCATAAGAAAAGAGTATGGGAGTACAAAATGAATAAGGTGAAGTGGATTTTCCTGGGCCCATCCAGTATGTGGGTTCAAAGGCTTATTGGGGTGCATATGACTTGGCAGCAGGGCAGGCATTGCATTTAATGCAACATTTTTTATGAAGGCCCTCATGGACAGCTCATGAAAGGGGTATTGGGGTGCATCTTAATTCTTGGCAGTCCATCCACTCACTGCATAGGCTATAACAGTTTAGGAGACCCACTGTTTAATAATGGCCCTTTAAGAAGATTAATGCTGCCTGATGCCCATGTAAAAATAGGCTCTGTGACTTTAAGAGTCACTCCTTCATAAATGAAACAATATGGATCTGCTTATGTGTCACACATCACATGGCCAGCTAGGGTTGGTAAATGTTCCAATGACATTTCCCAGTGGATGCATTTGTTTTGGTTGAAAGCAATTTTACAATTTTAAAGTTCAAAAACGCTGTGTCTAAACATAGCCCAAGTGGAGGTGGAACATTTTATTTTAGGGATGATTATTTTGCCATATATACAAGTCATTAACCTGGAAAGGATGTACCTTAACATACTTCCCAGCAAAATCCATTTTGGTTTCGTTTTGGTATGTTTTTTGGTGCACCGGTAAAAATGGCATGAAACTCTGAAAACATTGTTTAAAGCTGTGAACAAGGAGTCAGGAATGCTTCCTGGGGCGATCCCCATCATGACCCCTTGTCATTTGAGCAGTGTTTCCATAATTTTCAGACGTTTTTAGAGCCTAAAAGGACCCCGAGGGGGGATCGCGGTAAAAAGGCTCGGGTCTCCCATAGACTTAAATTGGGCTCATTGTTCTGTCCAAGTACCCGAGTATTCCAATTTGCTAGACCCGAACAACAAGCACCCGAGCATTTTAGTGCTCACCCATCACTAATTATCATCACTGTCACCATTGGGTCACACAATCTAAATTCCCTATCAGTATGTCTTTGAAGTGTGGTAGGAAACTAAAATGCCAAGAGGAAAACCACGCAAACACGGGGAGAACATTGCAAAGCAACAGAGTTAACCACTGAGCCACTGTGCTAAGTTTGCCAAGCTAGCCTTGTATCAAAGTATACTTTCAAGACAGACTGACATGTTGTGCCTCCCTGGCACACAGCTTCAGGGCTACACACATGGGCAGGGGCAAAGAAATGATTGCAGAAGATGCTAGATGGGAGTTTTAAAGTTTTTAGATTTAATTGCAAAAAATTAAATGATCAAAAAATTGAGAATCAAGATTTTTTTTATCAAGCAACATTCCTGGATGTCAGAAAAATATGAACATTATGGATGAGGAATATTCCAGATTGATTATTTTGATTAGGGTATTTGCTGCGCTCTTTGGTGACACAACATTTTGTGTAGATGTAGTGGAGTATGGAAGGAATATAGAGCACTTACAGAGGCTGTATGTGTAGGAAATTCATTATGATTTCATGTTAAGAATATTGCAAATTAAATTGGTGGTCCAACACTAATAGTGAATTTCATATTTTAATTCCATGCTAATCTAACCACTTTTCTAGTACGTAAAGTAATTTCTTACTCTTCAATCTGTATTCTGTTTATTTTTACTTCTAATGACAGTTCGTATGAGTTTCCCAGCATGCACTTGGGATTGTTAAATATATCATTATTTGAGTACAGTGGCTGCTGTCACTTACATGGCATCCTTTTCCTCCCTGAAGCAATACATCATCGAGGGAGGCGCTGTCGTCACTCCCCACAGTTGCTATCTTTCTTTACTGCGCTCCTTTGCTGGGCTCCCTTGACTCCCTCTTAGACTAAAGTCTACATCTCTATGGGAAGGTAGGATCCTGCTGTAATTAAAAATGCCTTAGTCTGAGGAGTGGAGTGCTCAGTCAGAGAGCTACTGAATACTTTATAAAATTGGAAAATTCCTTTAAATTTCAATTATCATCTATTAGAGATGAACGAATCGAAAAGCTTGTGAATTCAGGTGAATCTTTATTTTGAGCAATTAGTTTTTTCGTAATTTCACTAAAATAATGACCTGACAGCCAACATTATAATGAATTTTGAGGACAAGGAAGGAGTTATAAACCTGTTAAACTCATCTCTCCTCATCCCTCCCCATATTTTTTCTGTCCCTAGTGCTGTTTCCCATCAGTTCTGCAATCAGCTCTTCTTTTTTCTTTTCATCCAGGGTATTCTGGTGGGTGATGCCACTATTGTCTAGAAGGGAGAGGAGTTATTGAAGGACTCGATGTGAATTAGAGAGCAGCCATGGAACAGTTATTGGGCAAGCTGAAGAGTGGTTAATGTAACAGTTTATTACATTTTTAACCCCATCCCAGCAAATTTGATACACACCAAGTTAATTAAATGCAAATTGAATCTCACCATTGAATTAAAGGGGTTGTCCTGCCTTAGGCTACAAGTCTGTAGTTACTCTATGTGACTGCAAACTTGTGAATTGCCACATCATACTCACTGTGAGGATTCTCGGGTGCTGGCGCCAGGAGTGGCAGTCATGTGACTGCAAGTATGTGATTTGCATACAGGCGGTCACATGCTGATTAGATATTCATGGTCTCGTTCAATGCAAGCATAGCCAGAATGTGGTGTAATGTATATACAGTATATTGCATACTTGTGGTCACATGACCAACCACTCCTGGCACCGACACTGGGCTGCAGTCACAAAGAATAACTGCAGAATTGTAGCCTAAGACCAAACAATCACTTTAAGCTGATATAGAACGATTAATGGTTTGTGTCAGGAACACCGCACTGCACTTGCTCACTGAGCCAGTGTTAGGCGTCGGATTCCTGGCACTGCACAGCGGGAATCCAGAGCCAGACATCCTGCGGTCTCCCATTCTCCTCCGACCGCTCGGACTCCTGCTCAGCAATCTCTGCGAACCAGGCATTCCCCGCAGACTCGTTCTGTGAGCCTGGATGTTGCTGCCACCTCTGGTGCAGCAATGATAACGCAACCTGCTTTGCAGGGAACTGCTCTAGAGGCTAAGTCCTCGCGCCGTGCGACTGGGCATGCCCGCAACTTGTCCTCTCAGTGGAGAGCAGGGGTCACATGTGAAGGTCCTATGTCGGATCTGATTGGTCCTTCCTATAGTACTGGAAGGTCCCGGAAGCGCATGGCTATAAAAAGCCTGCATGGCGGCTCGGCCATGCGCTAGTGTAGCATATTATGCTGTGTGTGTATGGTGATGGATGCATGGACTGGTGTCTGACTTATTATGAAACCCCTTCCCTCGGATATTACGAATGGTGACAGTATGTTGGGTTAGTCAGCTCCAGATTGTGGCAGGCTACACGCCACTGAGCCTTCCTCACCTACACTAGCGTCCGTCGGTGCCCGGCTCCTCCGGCATCGTCGCTTAGCGGCTTCAGTTACGGCCGCGCTGCAGTAGTAGCAGCTTTTGGTGTTCGCGGCTGCGACGCCACACGCCGGCTGACCTGTGCAGCTAACAGGTTCAGCCTTTACGTCTAAGTTCATACTTTGGCGTCTCTGTGACTAAACAGAGTCCGCTCTCAGGCTCTCGGGTGACGTTAACCCGAGCGCTGTATCGCACTTCTAGCGTATCTGCCATTGTCCAGCAGCGGTCTTGTCATCTACCGCACGGTGGACCCCGGTCGGCGAACGCGCCTTCCATTATTTATATCTGGTGCGTTCCGCCGACCCTAACATTACACTAGCGCCAGGGTCTGGCTGGCAATGGCAGACGTGCAGCAGCTGCAGCGCTACATTCGGCAGCTGGAGAGCAGGTTGGCGGCTATTGAGAGCACCAACTCAGCTGCGAATGCTGCGCTAGCTGCTGCTCAGACAGTCGCTGAGGCTGTCTCACGTGCGCCCACACTTTTGCCCCTGCCGACAATGTCTCGCCTCCCGCTCCCCGATAAGTTTTCGGGTGATAGTGCCTCCTGTAGGGGATTCGTTAGTCAGTGCTCCATCCAGCTGGAGTTGCTGGCTGCACGGTTCCCTACGGAGCGGGCTAAGGTGGGATTTATTGTCTCTCTGTTGTCTGGCCGGGCATTACAGTGGGCCACGCCATTGTGGGAACGTGGTGATCCCGTGGTACAGGGGGCTGCTCAGTTCTTCGCGGCTCTGAAGCAAGTCTTCTTGGGACCACGGGTCACCCATGATACGGCTCTCCAACTGTTATCTTTAACACAAGGGTCACTTTCGGTTAGCCATCATGCTGTCCAGTTTCGGACACTGGCTTCCGAGTTAGAGTGGCCGGACAAAGTGTTGGTCCCGGTGTTTTGGAGAGGCCTGGCTGAGCACGTAAAAGATGCTCTAGCTACTAGGGAGATTCCCACCAGTTTGGAGGAGTTGATCGCCGTTTCCACCCGCATTGATCTCCGCTACACGGAGCGCGGGTTGGAACGAGTGCAATCCAAACGTAGGGTTAATTTGGCTCCCACCTTTACTGAGCCGCTGAAATTTCCCGCACAGGAGCACCTCTCCTCTGAGCCTATGGAGGTGTCTCGCACCGGCACTAAGTTGCGTCCGATGCGAACCTCTGTGCGCTGTTATCGGTGCCGACAGTTGGGCCACTCGGCTGGCACATGCCCTCAGCGGTCGAAAGGACGACCACGTTCAGTGGCCGTAGGTGGTGGTCAATCCAAGGTGGGACCCTTTTCACCCAAACCGGTGTTCCAGGGTACATTAGATAGTGGGTCCTCCTCCTGGGAGGCAGAGGTCACCCTGGATTCCGGGGCCGAGGGGAACTTTATGTCCTCGACTTTTGCCCAGAGACACGCTATCCCTCTGGTGATACTCCCCCAACCTCTGACCATCAGGGTGGTAAATGGGGCACCGTTACCATCTCAGGTGACCCATCAGACAGCCCCACTCGGACTCTCTATTTCACCCTCACATCGGGAGACTCTGTCCCTGCTAATTATGCCCAATGACATCGATCAGGTGCTCCTCGGAGTTCCCTGGCTTCGTTGCCACTCCCCGCATATTGACTGGGCTTCAGGGAGGATACTGGGCTGGGGCAAGGACTGTGAGGGAAGGTGCCTGAGGGGCAGCGTTCAGGTGGCTTCCACAGAAGTGCCTGCGGATCTCTCCTCGCTCCCCAAACCCTACCACCATTACGCGGACGTCTTCTCTAAGAAGTCTGCGGAGACGCTCCCACCGCACCGTTCCTATGATTGCCCGATTGATCTCCTGCCAGGCACAGAGCCTCCCCGAGGCTGTGTTTACCCTTTATCACTCCCTGAGACGGAGGCTATGTCCCAGTATATCCGGGAGAACCTGGCTAGGGGTTTCATCAGAAAATCGGTGTCACCGGCTGGTGCCGGATTCTTCTTCGTACAGAAGAAGAACGGAGAGCTACGCCCCTGCATCGACTACCGAGGTCTCAATGCTATCACGGTTAAAAACAAATACCCCCTACCGTTGATCTCGGAGTTATTTGTTATATTCTGTGAGCCTGGATGTTGCTGCCACCTCTGGTGCAGCAATGATAACGCAACCTGCTTTGCAGGGAACTGCTCTAGAGGCTAAGTCCTCGCGCCGTGCGACTGGGCATGCCCGCAACTTGTCCTCTCAGTGGAGAGCAGGGGTCACATGTGAAGGTCCTATGTCGGATCTGATTGGTCCTTCCTATAGTACTGGAAGGTCCCGGAAGCGCATGGCTATAAAAAGCCTGCATGGCGGCTCGGCCATGCGCTAGTGTAGCATATTATGCTGTGTGTGTATGGTGATGGATGCATGGACTGGTGTCTGACTTATTATGAAACCCCTTCCCTCGGATATTACGAATGGTGACAGTATGTTGGGTTAGTCAGCTCCAGATTGTGGCAGGCTACACGCCACTGAGCCTTCCTCACCTACACTAGCGTCCGTCGGTGCCCGGCTCCTCCGGCATCGTCGCTTAGGGGCTTCAGTTACGGCCGCGCTGCAGTAGTAGCAGCTTTTGGTGTTCGCGGCTGCGACGCCACACGCCGGCTGACCTGTGCAGCTAACAGGTTCAGCCTTTACGTCTAAGTTCATACTTTGGCGTCTCTGTGACTAAACAGAGTCCGCTCTCAGGCTCTCGGGTGACGTTAACCCGAGCGCTGTATCGCACTTCTAGCGTATCTGCCATTGTCCAGTAGCGGTCTTGTCATCTACCGCACGGTGGACCCCGGTCGGCGAACGCGCCTTCCATTATTTATATCTGGTGCGTTCCGCCGACCCTAACAGCCAGTGCGGGTGTCCTGAGTACAAAGACAGTACTCACAGATACCTGTGGAGCAGGGCAGCAGCGGTGACGATACGTGCTTCAGAGTATCAGGACCTGAAGCACATGACTGCTGGGGGCGTGGCCTAAGCTCCACAGATCTAGGAGCTGCAGGGAAACTCCTAGAAAGGTAACTATGGGGCAATGTTACCAAGGGGCATAGACAGAGACAGAAACCAGACGAAGCCAGGGTCAAAGCACCAGATAGCAATACAGTACCACGGGGTTTAGACAGAAAGGATAGTCAGGACTTAGCAATAGGTCAGAAAACCAGAACGGGCAATAGACGGTACAATAGGGACAAACTGTAACGGAGTAACGATAGCCAAGCCAGGAGGTCAGAACCGGAGAAGACAGTAGTACCAAAGCGAGAGACGGAGTACAGAGTGAGGGAACAGGCCGGGTCATACACGGGAAGCAAACAAGCAACGCAGAATACACGCACACCAGGGGTCAGACACACCAGAACAACAGTATAGCTGACAGAGAACCCTGGTAAAGAGTGAGTATAAATACCCCTCCCAGATCCAGAAAGAGGCCACGAACACTTAACCCTGTGAGTGCAGGGCAAGAACCCTGTTCAAACCATGACAGTACCCCCCTCTTAATGGGGGGCCACTGGACCCCCAGGCTTGTCTGGGTATCTGGCGTGGAAAGCCTGCACCAGACGATCGGCATGCACCGAACTGGCCGGAACCCATGACCGATCCTCCAGAGAGTACCCCTTCCAGTGTATCAGATACTGGAGTCTCCGGCGCACCCACCGGGAGTCAACAATGCGCCCTACTTCATACTCCAGCTGCCCCTCTACCAGCACTGGCGGAGCATTTGATGAGGGATCCTCTCTCACCGTCCCCACAGGCTTTAACAGGGACCAGTGGAAGACATTAGAAATTTTAAAGGAGGTGGGCAGCTGCAGTCGGTAGGCTACTGGGTTAACAACCTCCACAACTTTGTATGGGCCAATAAACTTGGGGCCCAGCTTTATAGAAGGTATCTTAAGCTTGATATTGCGGGTGGATAGCCACACCTTCTCCCCTACTGCAAATGCTGGACCTGGCCCCCTCCTCCTGTCAGCAAACCGCTTATAGTTTTCCTGGGCCTTGGAAATATTCCTCTGAACCTCCCTCCAAAGAATTCTAAGACGTTGTGTCACATCCTCAGCACCAGGACAACCTGAATCCATATGGGAAAACTCTCCAAAATGTGGGTTAAAGCCATAGTTGACCTGAAAAGGAGACTTCCCAGTAGACTGACTCACACGACTGTTGAATGCAAACTCTGCCATGGGCAATACCTCACACCAGTCCTCCTGCCTGGAAGAGGCCAAGCATCTCAGAATCTGCTCCAACGATTGGTTCGTGCGCTCCGTCTGTCCATTAGACTCTGGGTGGTAGGCAGAGGAGAAGGACAACGAAATCCCCAGCTTTTTGCAAAAAGCCCTCCAGAACCTGGCAACAAACTGTACCCCTCTGTCTGACACCACATTCATAGGCACTCCATGTAACCTAATTATATGCTGCATAAATAAGCGGGCCAGGGTTTCAGCAGATGGTAACGCGGGGAGAGGTACAAAGTGAGCTTGTTTTGAAAACCTATCCACCACCACCCATATCACCGAGTTGCCCCTGGAAGGAGGAAGATTTGTGATAAAATCCATGGACAAATGTGTCCATGGTCTATCTGGAATTGGCAAAGGCACCAATTCCCCGGCCGGCCGGATCTGAGAACTTTTAGAATGAGCGCACACCCCACATGCAGTCACAAACTTTTTAATATCTGTTACCATAGAGGGCCACCAGAAATCCCTCACAATTGCCCCCCGGGTAGCTGCAATCCCAGGATGAGCACTCAACACAGAATCATGAAATTCCTGCATAAGTCCGAGACGGAAACGTTCCGGTACAAACAATTTACCCGGGGGTTTACCACCAGGAGCCCGAGCCTGGGCCTCCAAAATCCCTCTCTGTAACTCAGATGAGATTTCGGCCACCACTACTCCTGGCTGAAGAATGGAGGAGGGAGGTTCTGGAGGGGACACCGAATCAAAGCTTCGGGATAAGGCATCAGCCTTGATGTTTTTAGATCCCGGGCGGAATGTGATGGTAAACTGAAAACGAGAAAAAAAAAGTGCCCACCGAGCCTGTCTGGGGGTCAATCTCTTGGCAGACTCGATATAGGCCAAATTTTTGTGATCAGTGATGACTGTAATGGGATGAACAGACCCCTCCAGGAAATGCCTCCATTCTTCAAAAGCCAACTTTACCGCCAACAACTCTCTATTGCCGACATCGTAATTTCTCTCAGCAGAGGAAAATTTTTTAGAGAAGAAGGCGCAAGGCCTCAGGTTAGTAAGGGTAGGAGGGCCCTGAGACAAAACTGCCCCCACCCCCACTTCCGAGGCGTCAACCTCCACGACAAAAGTCTTGACGGGTCGGGTTGTACCAATACAGGGGCTGAAGAAAAGCACTTTTTTAATGTCATGAAAGAGTTTCTTGCAGCTACAGACCAATTTTTTACATCAGCTCCCTTGAGAGTGAGGTCCGTTAGAGGCTTTACCACCTGCGAAAAGCCCTTAATAAATTTCCTATAAAAGTTGGCAAAGCCCAAAAATCGTTGCAACCCTTTCAAGTCATGAGGCTGCAGCCACTCCGTAACAGCCTGGACTTTCTTAGGATCCATGCGGAACCCCTCTCCTGACACAATCAACCCCAGAAAGGATACTTCTTGCATGAAAAATGAGCATTTTTCCAGCTTGGCATACAAATGATTCTCCCTCAGTCTCATGAGAACCATCCGCAAATGGTGCAAGTGAGATTGACTGTCCACCGAGTACACCAGAATGTCATCCAAATAGATAACCACAAAACGACCGATTAAATCAGAGAAAATTACATTAATAAAATTCTGAAAAACAGCAGGAGCATTGGTGAGACCAAAGGGCATAACCAAGTTTTCGAACAGCCCTTCAGTCGTCAGGAATGCTGTTTTCCATTCGTCCCCTTCACGGACTCTTATAAGGTTATATGCCCCACGTAAATCCAGTTTAGAGAACCACTTGGCCCCGGTGAGTTGGTTACATAGATCAGGAATTAGGGGGAGAGGGTATGTATTTTTCACAGTAATTTTGTTTAATTCCCAAAAGTCGAGGCACGGCCGCAAACCACCATCTTTTTTCTTAACAAAAAGAAGCCCGCTGCCACAGGTGAAACAGAAGGCCTAATATGCCCTTTGCGGAGACTCTCAGTAATGTACTCCTTCATGGCTAGACGTTCGGGTCCGGACAAATTGAACAGGTGAGCCTTGGGTAACTTGGCTCCAGGGACTAGATTAATGGCACAATCAAAGGGTCTAGGTGGTGGTAGCGCCTCAGCCTCACTTTCAGAAAATACGTCTTGAAAATCTTTCAGGCACTCCGGAATACCTTCCAGATCGACAGACGACACTGACACAGATTTTACTGGGGTGACAAGGGTTGTCAAGTTACAACATAGACCATTAGCCTTACAACCCCACTGAATGATCTCCCCTGTGACCCAGTCAATAGTAGGATTGTGACGTTGAAGCCAAGGCATACCCAGTATCAGTCCAGCCGGCAGATTATTTATGACAAAACATTTTAATTTTTCCACGTGAGTGGAACCCACTTTCAGAGAAAAGGTATCAGTCATGAAACAAATTCCCTCCTGGGTGATAGGAGAAGAATCAATTGCCACAATTTTAACAGGATCTTTTAACCTGACTGTCCCTATCTTATGAAAAGTCACAACTTTGGCATCGATCAGATTAATAGAAGAACCACAGTCAACAAAGGCGGTAGTCCCAACCGGACCGCCTGTAAGTTCCAGTTCCACCGGAAGCAGAATTTTAGTAAGTGAGTAAAAGGGTACCTGGGAGTCTGGGCAACCTCCTCGATTGTTACCCAGTCTCAGTCGTTTTCCTGACGGCTTCACTGAAAAAGGGCAAGAAGGACAGTTCCTTCTCCAATGTCCAGCGGATCCACAGTAAAAGCACAATTGGTTGTTTCTTCGGTGTCTCCTCTCTTTTTCCTCCAATGACGTGGCACCAACCTCCATGGGCTCAGGACTAGATGCAGAGTCTCTCAGATTGGAGAATAAAGGGGTCTCCTGCAGCATGACCCCTCTTGCCCGCAGCCTACGGTCCATGCGGACAGCCTGGATCATAGCATCCTCCAAAGAATCCGGTGGAGGATGAAGGGCTAGGCCATCTTTCAAACGTTCGGACAGGCCTCTACAGAACAAACCCCGGAGGGCAGCGTCATCCCAGGAGACCTCCGCTGCCCAGCGTCTGAACTCAGAGCAGAACCATTCAGCAGAGTTCCTTCCCTGTGTCACACTCATCACCATATCCTCTGCCAGACACACTCTATCAGGCTCATCATAAATGTGCCCCAGAGCCTCAAAGAACAAATTTACAGACATGCGTTCAGGAGCAGAGGAAGAGAGAGAGAAAGCCCATGCCTGTGGAGCCCCCCGAAGTAGGGAAATGACGACCCCCACCCTCTGGAACTCATCCCCGGAAGAGCGGGGCCTCAGAGAAAAAAAAAGCTTGCATCCTTCTCTGAAAGACCTGAACTCCTTTTTATCCCCTGAGAAAAGGTCTGGCAATTTGACCGGAGATTCTGGGAATGCCAATGACACATCTCTATCCCCAGCACAAGAATCCCCTGTAGCGGCAGCCCCCTGTACCGTATCCACCAACTGTTGCTGGGTCTGGGCCATCATGCGCTGTTCCACATTAAGTTTGTGGAACATTTGGGTCAGGTGCTTGACCTGATCAGCCAAGGCTTGTATGGGATCCATGAGGATAACACACTTTTTTTTTTTTTCTCTCAGATGGGGAAAAAAAACTGAAATGGTCAGCTATAACCAGAATGGGCAATAGACGGTACAATAGGGACAAACTGTAACGGAGTAACGATAGCCAAGCCAGGAGGTCAGAACCGGAGAAGACAGTAGTACCAAAGCGAGAGACGGAGTACAGAGTGAGGGAACAGGCCGGGTCATACACGGGAAGCAAACAAGCAACGCAGAATACACGCACACCAGGGGTCAGATACACCAGAACAACAGTATAGCTGACAGAGAACCCTGGTAAAGAGTGAGTATAAATACTCCTCCCAGATCCAGAAAGAGGCCACGAACACTTAACCCTGTGAGTGCAGGGCAAGAACCCTGTTCAAACCATGACAGTTTGCATTTAACCGCCTTTAATTCTTCAATTGCCTTTTGCCTTTCATTGCTAGAATTTATTCTTATGACACAGCAGTTTGCCAGTCTCCTCGTCAAGGAAACTATGCTTCTTATAATATATGTTCTCAATAGTCAGCCACAACGTGTTCTGGGTACATCTAATATATAAAGCTGAATGTGTGTTTGTATGTATGTATGTCCGGGATTGGCATCTGCACTGTCGCAGCTACAGCCACAAAAATTTGCACAGTCACACGTCTGGACCCCAAGAGCGTTATAGGCTATGTTGTGAGGTGAAATTTTAACCCTGCGCGTTCCAATTCACCAAAAAATTTGGCCTATTATTATTATCATTTCTATGGTGTTATCCTCCTTCTGTAAAGCTGGAAATAACACAATTTATTACCGTGCCAATATAGACCACCCTCTGACACAGACTGCAGGGGGAGCCCAGAAACAGGATGTGCCAAAGGAGAGGACATTTTCATTCCAAGAATTACACTCATTCCATCTGATTTGTTTTTTTATTTTAAACACCAGTTTCCAGTTCAACTGCTATTTGCAATGTCCATTAACAATGCTCAGGGACAGTCCTTGAAAGTAGTAGGGATTGATTTGCAATCTCCATGCTTTTCTCATGGTCAACTATACGTGGTCTGTTCAAGAGTTGGAAGTGCCAAAAATCTGTTCATCTTTGCACCGAAAGGAAAAACCAAAAATCTTGAATGAGTTGAGAATAAAATACTATCAATACTTGGGTAATCGTTTAGTTAATTTGTGTTGCAAATCTGTAGTGTTGAATATATCATGTGAAATGTTTTTATGTGCAATAAAATCATTATAATTTGTTATAACTAACCACAGTTGGTTACTATGCCCAGGCAATGCCGGGCTCTTCAGCTAGTGGTAAAAAGTATGACCCTGAGGTGACAGTGGGGGCTACATGACCTCCATAGAGTTACATATTTGTATATGGTATAAAAGATTGCCTTGTGTTTCATTACGTCAGATAAAGTGACTTGCTCACAACCTGTGTGCAGTTTTCTTTTTCTCCAAGCGTTAGTAAATTAAGGGCGTAAACTCCTAATTTGGCCCCACTGGTGATCTGGCATGCCTGACTTTAGGTCAGAACGAAAACAGTTACAACAAAGCAGATCTGCCAGAATTTGGATTTCTGAAGAGTCATTCATTTACGGTACATTTAATAACATATTAAGTTATGTATTTGTGATAATTTATTGTCAGGCTCGCGCCTTGGCTGAATGGCACGAGCCGGGGGGTTGTGGCCCCACTGTGCCACAAACCAGACTACCCTGGAAGGGGCGTGACTGCTACAGCTATCTCGGTCTTCACTGGAGCCTCTGATGGTGAGGTCAGACTTGTGTGGCAGGTAGCTGTCGGGTACCACTCCAGGGTGGTGTCTGGCTGTGGCTACTGATCCCACTCAGGGACAAGTCACTTAGACAGGTGTGACTAACAGGCAGGCTGAGACACTGGGCAAGCAGGCACGGCTTGGAGACACAGGGCAAGCAGGCACGGCTTGGAGACACAGGGCAAGCAGGCACGGCTTGGAGACACAGGGCAAGCAGGCACGGCTTGGAGACAGGGCAAGCAGGCACGGCTTGGAGACACAGGTCAAGCAGGCATGGCTTGGAGACACAGGGCAAGCAGACACGGCTTGGAGACACAGGGCAAGCAGACACGGCTTGGAGACACAGGGCAAGCAGGCACGGCTTGGAGACACAGGGCAAGCAGGCATGGCTTGGAGACTCAGGGCAAGCAGGCACGGCTTGGAGACACAGGGCAAGCAGGCACGGCTTGGAGACACAGGACAAGCAGGCACGGCTTGGAGACACAGGACAAGCAGGCACGGCTTGGAGACACAGGACAAGCAGGCACGGCTTGGAGACACAGGGCAAGCAGGCACGGCTTGGAGACACAGGGCAAGCAGGCACGGCTTGGAGACACAGGACAAGCAGGCACGGCTTGGAGACACAGGGCAAGCAGGCACGGCTTGGAGACACAGGGCAAGCAGGCACGGCTTGGAGACACAGGGCAAGCAGGCACGGCTTGGAGACACAGGGCAAGCAGGCATGGCTTGGAGACACAGGGCAAGCAGGCATGGCTTGGAGACACAGGGCAAGCAGGCACGGCTTGGAGACACAGGGCAAGCAGGGGTGGTGTATGAAGGAAAAGGTTTGGAACTGTTCACACAGGAGGTGCAGGTATGGATACAGGCAGGAAGGAGAGGAATATGTTGGAACAGGTTAGGAACTGAGCCGCAGGAGTGTGGAGTAGGCGGAGCCGCAGGAGTGCGGAGTAGGCTGGGCTGCAAGGGAGCCGGGCAGGCAGAGCAGCTAGGGAGCCGAGCAGGCAGAGTGGCTAGGGAGCCGAGCAGGCAGAGCGGCTAGGGAGCCGAACGGCAGAGCGGCTAGGGAGCAGAGCAGGCAGAGCTGCAAGAGAGCAGAGCAGGCAGAGCTGCTAGGGTGCAGATGCATAGACAGAGCGGCAAGGGTGCAGATATACAGACAGGGAGGACACAAGGAAAGACACAGCAGGGAAGGAAGCTACAGACAAGGAGAAAGGGAGACAGGTAGGACAGAGTACAGACAAGGTACTGGGACCAAGACTCAAGGGCCAGGATATTCAGCCTCCTGGCAGGCAGGCAAGGTACAAAGCAAGACATGAAGTATTCCTCCAGAGACGGAGCAAATATACAGGACAGGGCCTGGCTTCCTCAGCAGCAAGATACTAACTGAGATTAGACATTGCACAGGCAATGTTTGAGTGGGTGTGGCGGAACTAAATAGTCAAGGGCTCTAGGTGATTGGTCAGGGACAGATTAGACAGGTGCACCCTGACTGTATAAGAACCAGAGAGTTCTGGCGCCGCCTCCCTATACACACATAGCCAGGAAACATACAGGAGAGCAGAGGCACAGAGCACAGGACTGGCAACAGACAGTTTTCACAGCATGACCCGGAGCAGTGGGTAAGTTGATGTGCATGGGATGGGAAGCCATGCAGTGACGCCAGCAGGGTTGTTACATTTATTGCCAGTTTGTGATTATTTATTGCCAGTGCCTATAAAACTGTTGCAAATATATGTAAGATACTTAATTATTTTTGATTTTCTTGTATTTGGGGTATGTGATTGTATCTGGGGAAACAGATGTGGATATGTGGAGAACTATCAAATAACATCCAGATGTTGCCTTAACTGAGTTTGACTCACTGACCAATGTCTCATTTTCTGAATGAATATATTTGTGTAAGAAAGAATGGCTCTAATATCTTTCTTTTTTTCCGATGAGAAATAATATACTTTCAATCATTGTTGTAAGAGGTTGCATCTGTTATACATTTTTATACATTTCTGTGCTTATTCATCAAAAGCTTTTTGTTGTAGATGCAAATCTTCAAATGGAATCAATTTTACGTTTGCAAATTATTTTAATTATAAACAGCAACATCACTGGTATTGATTCATTTTATCAGTTTTTTTCTCAAATACTCGAACACCTCTTTGGTATATTAAGCATACAATATTAAAATTAATTTGCACATTAAAACCTTCTGTTTCATTTCTGATACTCTTCCCATGTGTTTCATAATGGTTCAAAACAGATGTTGCAATTAATGAATAAGTTAATGAGAAAAGTGACATTTGAAGGCAGATGCATTCATCACTCAAAGATGAGCTTCTTTTACATCTTCAGCGAGATCACCCGTTTCATTGTTATAGAGGTTTAATGAGAATTTTAATGGAAAAGTAACACAGATTGTAAAGAAACTTACTAATTATGATTAGATTAGGTGTATTAATGGAAAGTCATGATTTTGTTAGACAATGCAGGCCAAAGCTTTACAGTAACTATGCAGGAGAAGGAGAGCTAATTAATCAAATGTGGGGTTATTGAGTTCAGAAAAACACTGTTTAGGTGGAACTAAATACATTGTAAGATATAACACAAAAATTGAGCTTGGTTTGAGTTGGTACACATGCAGCATATAAATGCATGTTCACATGGCCAAAAAGCATACAAAACCTACAAAAGACAAAATGAAAAAAACCCTGCTATAATTAAATAAGTAAAAAGGAAAAGTGCATTTAAATCATACAGAGTTCTTAGAAATACTGTATTTGATCAAACATAGCATAAAAGCCGTCCCACCATCGACAAGGTGACTCTGAGGTCGGGGCGGTCCTACACTGTCTAGTATTAGTAACCTTATCGTGTATCAAAGTTGATGTCTGTTTGAATAAGGGCAGACAAGGACCGGGTCCCAACCAGCGTACACCAGTCAGGGGAAGCCTTTAAAAACAATTTCCAGCTCAGGAGAGGGAGGCCACACCCCAGCTTGCACAGAATGCAAAAATACAAAGAAAAAACACAAAAATTGAGCTTGGTTTGAGTTGGTACACATGCAGCATATAAATGCATGTTCACATGGCCAAAAAGCATACAAAACCTACAAAAGACAAAATGAAAAAAACCCTGCTATAATTAAATAAGTAAAAACCACCATGGTTACTTACTGGTAGCCGTTTTTTCCCGAACCCATGACAGCACCACATGAGAGAGGGATCCCCCCGCCAGGACAGGAACCTACTGAAACATAAGGGGCGGCACCTCTCCCCCGCTTCAGTTGGATTACAGAGCATTGAGTGGACTTCCCGGTTAGTTACATGTTTATCCATCACCACATCACTCAAATGCACCCGACTTTTGTGCACACCCATATGGTGAAAAAGGGGGGGAATATGCGGGTGCTGTCATGGGTTCCGGAAAAAACGGTTACCGGTAAGTAACCATGGTGGTTTTCCCTTCACCCATGACAGCACCACATGAGAGATTTTGGAGACTTTGAAACACCTTAGGGAGGGACCACCGCTTGCAGCACCCTTCTACCAAAGGTTAAGTCAGCAGAGGAGGATAGATTTAATCTATGGTGTTTAAAGAAGGTTGAGGGTGAGGCCCAGGTAGCGGCCTTACAAATTTGCTCAATTGATACCTCTGCTTTTTCAGCCCAGGAGGTCGCCACGGCTCTGGTGGAATGAGCCTTGATGCTATCAGGAATCGGGACACCACTAGCTGAGTAGGCTACACTAATGGCCTCCCTAATCCATCCGGCAATAGTCCCTTTCGATACACTGTAACCTTTCCTGGCACCCTAGAAGGCCACACATAGGGACTGGGACCTTCTCCACTGGCTAGTTACTGATATATATTCTAAGAGGGCTCTTTTGACGTCCAGATTATGGAATTTCTCCTCTCCTGGGTTTTTTGGATTGTCACAGGAGGAGGGGAGGACAATTTCCTGGCTACGATGGAAATCTGATACAACTTTCGGTAAATAAGCAGGGTCTGTTTTTAGGACAACCCTGTCTTGGTACACCTGGGTATAGGGTGGGATAACTGAGAGGGCATGCAAGTCACTCACTCTATGTGCCGAAGTAAGGGCCACTAAAATAATGGTTTTTAGGGTAAGATATTTCACTGGTAGTTGTTGCACAGGTTCAAATGGCTCCTTTGTGAGAGCTTCTAACACCAGGTTTAGATCCCAGGGAGCTATTTTTGGCAAGAGGATTGGTTTGGACCTCTGGCAGGATTTAATGAATCTAGCTACCCATCTGTTCGCTGTTATATTATAGTTATAAAGAGCGCCTAGAGCTGAAATTTGCACTTTGAGTGTATTTACCGCTAGGCCTAGTTGTAGTCCTGCCTGCAAGAACTCTAAGATAGCTTTGATCGGGGGTTCTTGATCTAGCGGTCTTCCTAGGAACTGCAGAAACTTATTCCATGTCCTACCGTATATATTGGTTGATACTGGCTTTCTACTTTTCATCAGTGTAGCCACCAACCCAGGGGAGAACCCTTTATCTTTTAAAAGTGACCTCTCAAATTCCACGCCGTCAGATGGAACCCCTTGACTTGCGTGTGGAATACCGGACCCTGAGCTAGCAGGTCTGGAATTTCTGGCAACACCCATGGGTCTGAGAGGGACATCATCTGAAGTAGTGAAAACCAGGGCCTTTTTGGCCAGAACGGGGCTATCAAGATCACTCTGGCCTGGTCCTCTCTTATTTTCTTTACTACCACCGGGATTAGAGATACCAGGGGAAAGGCGTAACTCAGTCTGAATTTCCACAGAATTTGCAATGCATCCACTGCCCATGGGTCTTCTTTTGGGTTCAATTAACAGAATCTCTTTACCTGCCTGATGCTTTTGTTGGCAAAGCGGTCTATTACTGGCTCTTCCCAGAGTTGTACTATCTTTTGGAACACTAAATGATTTATGGCCCATTTTCCCTGTCTTAACGTGTTGCGGCTTAGAAAATCAGCCTGTATGTTCTCTGCCCCTCTGATGTGTAAGGCTGTTAGAGAGTGTAGGTGTCGTTCTGCTCTGCGAAAGATTTCGTTGGTTTCGCTCATTAGGGAGTGTGACCTTGTCCCTCCCTGGTGGTTGATATAAGCCACTGTCACTTTGTTGTCCGACATGATCCGGACATTGCGGCCTTCTAGACTGGGGATGAATGTCCTTAGGGCTTTGTTTACTACCTTTATTTCTCTTAGGTTAGAGGATGCGTTTTGTTCTTGTTGTCCCCAGGCCCCCTGGGCAGCCTGTCCTCTCAGGTGTGCTCCCCACCCCGAGGAGCTTGTGTCCGTTAGAATCACATCGGATACTGGACTGTGCCATAATGTTCCTGCTGATAGGTTTGTTTTGTCTAGCGACCATCTGAAAGAATTTTTGACTTTTAAGGAAAGTTCCAGCCTTCCTTCTAAATGCCCTTTTAGCAATTTCTGTGCTGATAGGAACTCTGCTTGCAGTTGACGGGTATGAAATTGTGCCCATCTGACCGCTGGGATACAGGCTGTCAGAGTGCCTAGTAAGGACATCGCCCCTCTCAGAGTCGTGTGAGGTTGGTCTATTGCTGCCAAGATCATATTCCTCACCTTTTCCACCTTGGCCTCTGGTAAAAGACAAATTTGCTGTTCCGAGTCCAGGATGAATCCTAAAAATGTTTGTCTTTTTAGGGGTTGTAGTCTTGACTTCTTGACATTTACCATCCAGCCCAGTCTCTGTAGGGTATCTGTTACCCTTTCCACTTGTTCTGTGCAGTGACGTTCCGAGTTGCCCACAATTAGAAAATCGTCTAAGTAGGGTATTATAATTGTGTTTGGGATTCGGAGGAAGGCTGTCATCTCTGCTACCACCTTCGTAAACACCCTTGGGGCTATGGATATGCCGAATGGAAGGGCTTTGAACTGAAAATGTCTGAGGTTGCCCTTAATGTAGAGAGCTACCCTTAAGTATTTCTGGTACTTTGGGTGGATCGGGATGTGGTAGTAGGCATCTTTTAAGTCGACTACGGCCATAAAGCAATTGTGGTGTAACAGCTTTATGGCCGAAGTGACTGACGCCATTTTGAAGGTCTGGTTTTCTATCCATTGGTTGAGGTCTCTGAGATTTATAGTCGTTCTGAATGAATGATCCGGTTTTTTTATTAGGAAGAGGGGTGAGTAGAAACTCCTTCTTTCCTGTTCGCTTGGAGCCTCGATCAGAACATGTTTGTCCAGCAGACTTAGGATCTCTGCTTCAAGGGCTGATTGCTCTTCTAACCCTGTCCTGACAGGGGTCACCACAAACGATGCTCTCGGCCGTTGAAAAAAAGGAAATTTTAGGCCTCTTTTTATGATGTTTAAAATCCAAGTGTTGGAAGATATATCTTCCCAGGCCTGATGAAAGAGCCTGATGTCGGTGATCTGTGCCGACTGCCGGGGGCCTGTGCCGGCTGTTGGTGGTCTGTGCGGGCCTGCTGGGGGTCTTGTGTGTGTGCAGGCATCGTCCAATGGGACTACAAGTTCCAACGGGCGATGCCTGCTACAATGACAGTGATTGACACATTAGCCAATGATGGGACAGTAGTAGTCCCATCATCCGGCTAATGTGTTGAATGTAAAAAAAAAAAAAAAAACATACTACATACATACTACATATATACTACATTCATGCAACATACATACATACTACATACATGCTACATATATACTACATTCATACAACATACATATATACTACATACATGCTACATATATACTACATTCATACAACATACATACATACTACATATATACTACATTCATACAACATACATACTACATACATGGCAACACAAATCCCATAAATACAAGGTGATGAGGAGACAAGGGAAAACCCAGCTCCAACACCCTAAGCGCAAGCTCAAAACATGATATTAGTACAAGGAGAAGCATGAGAGCATGCAGTAAATTTCATATAGAAAAATGGTGAATGTTTTTCCCAGCAATATGCGCTCCTGAAGGATGATGATGGAACTTGATATTTAGGTTCAAGGATGATTTTTATTTTCGATTAAAAATAGAATACAACCGGTTTCGACTGCTAAGAGTCTTCCTCAGGTATAATGTCAAGAACATAAACGGATCTGTCTGAACACATTTTATAGCAGATCTCCCTGCATGTGGTTTTGGGTGGGGGCTGAAAGGTCTGTTTTTCAGACACACCCAGATACTCAGATATGCAGGATTTTGCACTCTGAGGAATTAAATAAAACCCATAAACCAAATAAATGTTACCCAAAATGTTTCACACAAAAAAATTTTCACATAAAAAAACAATTAAAAAATATATATATAAAAATATTCCAAACTTTTCACACTAAATTTTTTTTTTTTTTCCTTTTTCTAAAAACACTATAAATAATATTATGTGTAAAATTTCTTTAAAATGTTATTAAACATACTGAGGTGTGATTTGTTACAAAAATATAAAATCCTACAAACATGTACATTATAGCAAAATTTAATACTCTTCCTTAAAACTCTTCCTAATAAAAGTATCATATGCCCTCTATAACATCATTTAATCCATCCGGGTATAATGTACCCAGACGGAAGATCCAATATGATTCTTTCCGGTTTAGCTTTTGTATCCTATTAGTACAATTCTCAGGTATTTGCTCCAGCGGAGTCACGGAAATATTGAATGTTTTATTATGCTTCAAAGATAAGTGCCGGGATAAACTCTGTTTTAAAAAAACCATTTTTAGTATTGTGTCTGTGGCCATTCATATGGGATCGTAAGGACTGAGTGGTCCGACCCACATATTGCAGCCCACAGGCACAAGTGATAGCATATATAACAAAATCACTATCACACGTTAATTTTTGCGTGATTGCTATGGTTTCACCCGTACTGTACGACGTAATGTATTGAGCCATATGACTGATAATTTCACAGGTACAACATACTACATATATACTACATTCATACAACATACATACATACTACATACATGCTACATATATACTACATTCATACACCATACATACATACTACATACATGGCAACACAAATCCCATAAATACAAGGTGATGAGGAGACAAGGGACAACCCAGCTCCAATACCCTAAGCGCAAGCTCAAAACACGATATTAGTACAAGGAGAAGCATGAGAGATTGCAGTAAATTTCATATAGAAAAATGGAAATTTTTATTAAATATATAGCAACAATACAAAACGGATAGCAAAATATGTGCTCATGAACAATGATGGACAATATGTCCCATGAACCAACCTCACACATCCCCCCAGAAGGAATACCCAGTGAGCAACAGCCACGGAACAAAGATCATATCACAGATCAAGATGCCCCACCAGCATCTATAGGGTAAATCGCACTAATAACGGTAACAAAGTGTTATATGACCGATGCCTGCAATAAATAAAGGTAAAAAAATATATACCCAATGCTGATTGAGGTCAAAGAGCCACAGGCACAAAACCATGGAGCAACTTACCAGGGAGGGGAGGAGGAGGGGGTTCAGCAGTGAGGCCTCCGACGCGCGTTTCGCGACTTTCCCCACCGCTTTATCAAGGAGGAGAGTAAGTGCAAAGTCCCTGTAGGGCCTTCAAATAGCCCATGACCCCAGTCACATGACCGGCGTCCACCAATGAAAATGGCACTGGCGGCGCATGCGCCATGGTGTCTGCAGGTCCTATGCTGCAGCACGGCGTCACACACACTGCGCACGCGCCGGGGAGCCCGGAGCAAAGTGCACTGTGCTGTCAGACGCCGGCCACAGCATGGAGCCACACACCACACGGCGATGAGCACGGCCATACATGGATCATAAGAAAGAGTATATGTAGTCCCAAATCCAGGGATCTACTTTAGGAGACCAAGGAGATGTAAAGATACACCCCATATCATACTGCAGTACTGTATACAATAAAGGCAACCGCGTTGTGTGTAATATAATAAATATACATTGCAAGCTGTAAATATTCAATAGTATACATAAAACCCCCTCACAATAATATATATAGCAATACAGTAAAATATAAAATCAAGATAATAGTTATAATAATGAAGTATATTAATCGCTGCAAGTGGAATACACTACAATATCAGCAAAGGGGAAGATGACCATATTCAAATATACAACATGTTGCCAGTTGACAGATCTGGAGGGGCATCCATAGACATACTTGATTGTAGAAAGTAAGACATCAGATCCACTATATAGGGTTAATTCGAAACCGAACAGGGACACATAGAGTGATAGCTGAAAAGAGTAGACAAAAATATTTATATGTTAAAGCCAAAAAATAAAAACAAAAAGAAGATTTAAAAAAACAAACACTGCAGAACAGCATGGGAGATATGGAGTCATGCGGGCACACCAAACAAAGAGAACCATATCGCACATATTCCATCAGAATAAGATCTGAACCTAAAAGAAGGAAGGGGGAATGTCACGTAAACCCAAGAGAAGGAGGAGGAAGCGAAAGAGGAGAGGCGAACATTGAATTCAAATTAAATTGAATGAAATGGGAAATTATAGGAATGGGATGAAGCTTAAAAACTCATTCAATCCTCTAGGGCTCATGGTGTCCAATCGGACAATCCATTTTACCTCCATTTGCCTGAGGATTTTCTTGTAGTCCCCACCCCTAATACCCATGTGTAGTGCATTGATCCCCCTAATTTTTAACAACCCTGAATCACAGTTATGATGTGCCCGAAAATGTCGGGGGATGGTTTTAAGTTCAGTGGGATCAGATGCGGTCCTGGCCGTGCCAATGTCCCGCACGTGTTCACGTGTCCGCACCCTCAGCTCTCTTGTGGTAAGGCCCACATAAATTTTAGGGCATGGACAGGTGGCGTAATAGATGACATTTGACGTGAACTTAAAATCATCCCCCGACATTTTCGGGCACATCACTTTTGGCATCACTTTTGGCATTGCTGTGTGAGAAAGTTCCCACGCAGCTTTTGCCATAAAGTAAGACTAGGGACTATTTTTTTACAGTGGCAGAGGAATACATTGCGGAAGGATACCTACCTCCCGTCATTGGATTATTGAAGCCCCTAGAGAGCGGTCGCCTCAGCTGATGCTGCTGTTCACCATGGGAAATCGGCGTGGGACCCTCGTGGATTTCAGCGGATCAGGGAGTATATCGCTTGTTTGTTATTTTCTAATTTTTTATAGATGACACTGGCTTCGGGGATCAAAGTGACAAGTGATGGTGGGTATGTACTCTATGTTATATGTACTGTATGTCTATGTATGTATTGTATGAATGTTTGAATGTATTGCATGCAGTATGTATGTAGTATGTATGCATTATGTATGTATGTATGTATGTTGTATGTCTGGAGCATGTTGTATGTATGTAGTATGTACTATGTATGTATGTTGTGTGAATGTAGTATATATGAAGCATGTATGTAGTATGTATGTAGTATCAATGTAGTATATATGTAGTATGTATGTAGTATGTATGTATGTTGTATGAATGTAGTATATATGTAGCATGTATGTAGTATGTATGTATGTATGTTGTATGAATGTAGTATATATGAAGTATGTATGTATATATGTATGTTGTATGAATGTAGTATATATGTAGCATGTATGTATGTATGTTGTATGAATGTAGTATATATGTAGCATGTATGTAGTATGTAGTATGTATGTTGTATGTATGTATGTTGTATGAATGCAGTATATATGTAGCATGTATGTATGTTGTATGAATGTGGTATATATGTAGTATGTATGTATTATATAGTATGTATGTATGTTGTATGAATGTAGTATATATGTAGCATGTATGTAGTATGTATGTATGTATGTTGTATGAATGTAGTATATATGTAGTATGTATGATGTAGTATGTATGTATGTTGTATGAATGTAGTATATGTGTAGCATGTATGTAGTATGTAGTATGTATGTATGTTGTATGAATGTAGCATATATGTAGTATGTATGTAGTATGTATGTATGTTGCATGAATGCAGTATATATGTAGCATGTATGTATGTTGTATGAATGTAGTATATATGTAGAATGTATGTAGTATATATGTATGTTGTATGAATGTAGTATATATGTAGCATGTATGTAGTATGTATGTATGTCGTATGAATGTAGTATATATGTAGTATGTATGTAGTATGTATGTATGTTGTATGAATGTAGTATATATGTAGCATGTATGTAGTATGTATGTATGTTGTATGAATGTAGTGTATTTGTTGTATGTATGTAGTATGTATGTTGTATGAATGTAGTATATATGTAGCATGCATGTAGTATGTAGTGTGTATGTAGTATGTATGTATGTTGTATGAATGTAGTATATGTAGTATGTATGTAGTATGTATGTAGTATGTATGTAGTATGTATGTATGTTATATGAATGTAGTATATATGTAGTATGTATGTATGTTGTATGAATGTAGTATATATGTAGTATGTATGTCTGTTGTATGAATGTAGTATATATGTAGTATGTATGCATGTGGTATGAATGTAGTATATATGTAGCATGTATGTATGTTGTATGAATGTGGTATATATGTAGTATGTATGTATTATATAGTATGTATGTATGTTGTATGAATGTAGTATATATGTAGCATGTATGTAGTATGTATGTATGTATGTTGTATGAATGTAGTATATATGTAGTATGTATGATGTAGTATGTATGTATGTTGTATGAATGTAGTATATGTGTAGCATGTATGTAGTATGTAGTATGTATGTATGTTGTATGAATGTAGCATATATGTAGTATGTATGTAGTATGTATGTATGTTGCATGAATGCAGTATATATGTAGCATGTATGTATGTTGTATGAATGTAGTATATATGTACAATGTATGTAGTATATATGTATGTTGTATGAATGTAGTATATATGTAGCATGTATGTAGTATGTATGTATGTTGTATGAATGTAGTATATATGTAGTATGTATGTAGTATGTATGTATGTTGTATGAATGTAGTATATATGTAGCATGTATGTAGTATGTATGTATGTTGTATGAATGTATTGTATTTGTTGTATGTATGTAGTATGTATGTTGTATGAATGTAGTATATATGTAGCATGTATGTAGTATGTAGTGTGTATGTAGTATGTATGTATGTTGTATGAATGTAGTATATGTAGTATGTATGTAGTATGTATGTAGTATGTATGTAGTATGTATGTATGTTATATGAATGTAGTATATATGTAGTATGTATGTATGTTGTATGAATGTAGTATATATGTAGTATGTATGTCTGTTGTATGAATGTAGTATATATGTAGTATGTATGCATGTGGTATGAATGTAGTATATATGTAGCATGTATGTATGTTGTATGAATGTGGTATATATGTAGTATGTATGTATTATATAGTATGTATGTATGTTGTATGAATGTAGTATATATGTAGCATGTATGTAGTATGTATGTATGTATGTTGTATGAATGTAGTATATATGTAGTATGTATGATGTAGTATGTATGTATGTTGTATGAATGTAGTATATGTGTAGCATGTATGTAGTATGTAGTATGTATGTATGTTGTATGAATGTAGCATATATGTAGTATGTATGTAGTATGTATGTATGTTGCATGAATGCAGTATATATGTAGCATGTATGTATGTTGTATGAATGTAGTATATATGTAGAATGTATGTAGTATATATGTATGTTGTATGAATGTAGTATATATGTAGCATGTATGTAGTATGTATGTATGTTGTATGAATGTAGTATATATGTAGTATGTATGTAGTATGTATGTATGTTGTATGAATGTAGTATATATGTAGCATGTATGTAGTATGTATGTATGTTGTATGAATGTATTGTATTTGTTGTATGTATGTAGTATGTATGTTGTATGAATGTAGTATATATGTAGCATGCATGTAGTATGTAGTGTGTATGTAGTATGTATGTATGTTGTATGAATGTAGTATATGTAGTATGTATGTAGTATGTATGTAGTATGTATGTAGTATGTATGTATGTTATATGAATGTAGTATATATGTAGTATGTATGTATGTTGTATGAATGTAGTATATATGTAGTATGTATGTCTGTTGTATGAATGTAGTATATATGTAGTATGTATGCATGTGGTATGAATGTAGTATATATGTAGCATGTATGTAGTATGTATGTATGTTGTATGAGTGTAGTATATATGTAGTATGTATGTAGCATGTATGTATGCTGTATGAATGTAGTATATATGTGGCATGTATGTATTATGTGGTATATATGTATGTTGTATGAATGTAGTATATATGTAGCATGTATGTAGTATGTATGTATGTTGTATGAGTGTAGTATATATGTAGTATGTATGTAGCATGTATGTATGCTGTATGAATGTAGTATATATGTGGCATGTATGTATTATGTGGTATATATGTATGTTGTATGAATGTAGTATATATGTAGCATGTATGTAGTATGTAGCATGTATGTAGTATGTATGTATATTGTATGAATGTAGTATATATGTAGCATGTATGTAGTATGCATGTATGTTGTATGAATGTAGTATATATGTAGCATGTATGTAGTATATATGTATGTTGCATGAATTTAGTATATATGTAGCATATATGTAGTATGTATGTAGTATGTATGTATGTATGTATGTTGTATGAATGTAGTATATATGTAGCATGTATGTAGTATGTTTTTTTTTTTACATTCAACACATTAGCCGGATGATGGGACTACTACTGTCCCATCATTGGCTAATGTGTCAATCACTGTCATTGTAGCAGGCACCGCCCGATGGGACTTGTAGTCCCATCGGACGATGCTAACACACACACACGACCCCCAGCAGGCCCGCACAGACCACCGACAGCCGGCACAGGCCCCCGGCAGTCGGCACAGATCACTGACAGTCGGCACAGGCCCCCGAGAGGCCCGTACAGACCACCGGCATCCGGCACAGGCCCCCGACAGGCCTGTACAGACCCCCGAGAGGCCCGTACAGACCACTGGCAGCTGGCACAGGCCCCCGACAGGCCTTTACAGACCCCCGAGAGGCCCGTACAGACCACCGGCAGCCAGCACAGACCATTGGCAGCCGGCACAGACCCCCAACAGTCAGCACAGACCCCCCGCAGTCGGCACAGACCCCCCCGCAGTCGGCACAGACCACGCATCATGATGCGCACAGACTGAGCATCATGATGACATCATTTCAGCAGCCAATCACAGCCACAACAGTGGCTCATTGCATTATGGGGACTTCCGATACCGGTATCCGATATTGAAAAAATATCGGTACTCAGTATCGGAATTCCGATACAGCGAATATCGGCTGATACCCGATATTTGCAGTATCGGAATGCTCAACACTAGCCACGTTTACAGGAGCACCAAAAAACATACAAAAACAAAACCAAAATGGATTTTCCTGGGAAATATGATAAGGACTAGGGATGGGCGAATCTACTCGTTAGGACTCATTACTCTGCGAGTAGTAGGGGACTCGCAGGAGTCGGTACTCTGCGAGTTTCCAAGCGATTACTCGCACAGTAACGAGTCCAATACAAATCAATGGCAATCCTAGTTTTTTCAGAGTTTAATACAAGCAATCCTAGTTTCTTAGCGATTTTGTGTCCCCCTGCTGACACAAAATCGCTAAGAAACAAGAATTGCTTGTATTAAACTCTGAAAAAAAAAAAAAAAATAGGAGTCTTAGCGATTTTGTGTCCCGCTGCTGACACAAAATCGCTAAGAAACTAGAATTGCTTGTATTAAACTCTGAAAAAAAAAATAGGAGTCTTAGCGATTTTGTGTCCCCCTGCTGACACAAAATCGCTAAGAAACTAGAATTGCTTGTATTAAACTCTGAAAAAAAAAATAGCAGTCTCTCTCTCTCTCTCTCTCTCTCCAGTACAGGAATCGCTGCAATACTCGCATCCCCATTCATTAACATTGGACTCGCTAGACTTGCAACGAATAGCGAGTTTCCGACTCGGACTCGTTACAGTCTAGCGATTCCGAGTATTTCAGGATTCGCCCATCCCTAATAAGGACCATCCTTTGTAGGTTAATGATTTTTATATAAGGCAAAATAATTAACCCAAAATAAAAATGTTCCTCCTCTACTTGGGCTATGTTCACTTGTGGCGTTTTTGATGCGTTTTTCAACTTTAGCATTGCTTTCAACCAAGGCAAATGCATACACTGGGAAAAGTCATTTTAACATTATACAACCTTCTTTGGCCATGTGGTGTGTGACACATCATCAGACACATCCTGTTTTATTTATGAAGGAGGGATTCTGAAAATCGCTTTGTTGTTATAGTGCATGCAGTGAGCGACAGGGCTGCCCAAAATTTGGACGCACCCCAACAACCCATTGAAAAGACGTCATGGATGACACATACAACCGTACAGTAGTTCCCAGTATTCATTTGGTACTTCCATACTGTTTGCTTATCCATTGAATTCATGGCCTGCCATGCACCAAAGTTACATGCACCCCAATAAGCCATTGAACCCACATAATGGATGGCCACAGGAAAACCAAGTTCACATTATTCATTTGGTACTCCCATACTGTTTGCTTATGCATTGAATACAAGGCCTAGCCTGCACCAAAGTAACATGCACCTCAATAACCCCTTCAACAGATGTACTTGAGGGCCTCAAGACAAAAAAATTCACATTCAAAGAAAGTGTGTCTCACATACTGCTAGCCTATGCATTGTATGCAAGGCCTGCCCTGCACCAAAGTTACACGCACCCCAATAAGTCTTAGAACCCACGTACTGGATGGCCACGGGAAAACCCACTTCACATTATTCATTTGGTACTCCCATACTGTTTGCTTATGCATTAAATGCAAGGCCTGCCCTGCACCAAACTTACATGCACCCCATTAAGCCTTTGAACACACGTACTGGATGACCACATGAAACCAAAGTTGCATTTATTCTGATTTTTTTAAGTCACCTAAAATTTGACCAAGAAGTGAATACAAGGTCTGCCCAAAATTTTCACACACTCCAATCCCCCAAGGAAGAAATGTGGAGGATGGTCTCCGAAAAATGTTTTCCCAGTTTACAGGAGCTGGTCCTGTACACTTGTAATGCCCAAATACTAAGTGTATGGGCTGAAAAAACATTTACCCCTAGGGGTACACATCAACCTACTGTGTAAATATTTTTTTTATGGCCATCAAAAACACCCTTGCAAAAAACTATAGTGGCTATTGCATCACGGACGACAATTACCCTGGTGATCTAGTGGTGGTGTCGGAAGAGACGTGGAGGATGGCCTACCTAAACTGTTTTCCAAGTTTACAGGAGCGCGTCTCCTATACTCACAATGCCCATACACTAAGTGTATAGGCTGAAAAACATTTTCCCCTGGGGCGGAACATCTCAACTTAGAGTGTAAACATCTTTGGAATGGGCATCATAAACACCTTTGCTGAAATTTCTAGTGGCTGTTGCATCACGAACCACAGTCACCATGGTGATTTAGTGGTGGTGGATGATGAGGATGAGGAGAAAGAGGAGGATAACAGCAAATATCCACAATCAGGAAGCATATACCAATGTGTGTGGGTGTGAAGAGGTTCATGGGTATATACCTCCCAAAAAAAGACACTGGATTTGAGGTTAGGTTTCTCTGTTATAATGCGGTGGTGTACAGAAGTCTGCCCTAATCTAGCCCTTGTTCATTTTTATAAAAGTCAGCCTGTCCGCATTTTCAGTTGACAGGCGGAGGCGCTTATCAGTAATAATTCCACCAGCAGCACTAAAAACGTGCTCTGACAAAAGCTAGCGGCAGGACAGGCCAGGACCTCCAAGGCGTAGAGAGCCAGTTCATGTCATGTATCCAGCTTTGAAACCCAATAATTAAAAACCACAGAGGAATCTTGGAGGAAGTTGATACAGTCAGCAAGGTACTCCCTTACCGTCTTCCAAAACATTGCACTCCTTGTGAGAGTACCCCGCGCCACTGCGATGGAAGTGTCTGAGAAAATTCTCCCTGAACTTTGCCAGTGGTCCCCTGCGTCTGCTGGACTGGAGTTGTGTCTCTCTCGCCCATACTCCTTGGCTGTCCAACGAACTGTGACCTCTGCTGCCAGCATTTTCAGATGGGAATTTTTAAAATAATTCCACAACAAGGGCCTTCTGGTACTGCACAATTTTAGTACACTTGTCTACTTCTGGAAGAAGAGATTGAAAACTCTCCTTGTTGCGTGGTTCTAGAAGCTTCCCCAACCAGTAATGACTGTCAGCCAAAAGTTTGACAATATGAGGGTCATGGGAAAGGTAGCGCAACATAAAATCAGCCATACGTGGCAGACTGCTAACAGACTAGACTTCAGTGTCCTCACCAAGAGGATGAATGACCATGCTCTCCTCCTCCTCCCTGTCCTCAGGCCATCCACGTCGAACAGACGGTAAGACAGTTGTGCTTGTAGTACCGTCTAAAGTGCATGAAAGTAGCTCCTGTTTTTCCTCCTCCTTTTCCTCATTGTCAACCAATCCATGTTGGGATGACATGAGGCTGGGTTGAGTGTAATCATCCTGTATGCTTCCTTGCTCCATCTTATCATGCTCAGCATGCAATGCCACCTCTTTGATTGTGAGCAGAGAGTGTTTCAGAAGACAGAGAAGCGGTATGGTGGTGCTTGTTATGGTGTAATCGCCGCTCACCATCTTGGTGGTCTCCTCAAAGTTTTGTAGGATGGTTCATAGGTCTGACATCCATGTCCACTCCTGAGGACTTATGTGTGGATTCTGAACTGAATACCGACAGCCTTGTTGATGCTGGTAGTCAACAACTGCCCTCTTCTCCTCACAAATCCATTCCAACATGTGCAGTGTTGAGTTCCAATGCGTGGGGACATCACACACCAGTCGGTGAGTGGGAAGCTGCAAATGCTGTTGAAGCACAGCAAGGGCAGCGGAAGCTGGAGCTGACTTTCTAAAATGGACATATGGACATACAGGCAGCATACTTTGACAAGCAGATCCGGCATCTCTGGGTAGCTTTTGAGAAACTGTTGAGCAATGAGGTTAAGCACATGGGCCAGGCATGGATCGTGTGTGAGCGCTCTTCAGAGCCGCCACCAGGTTCCAACCATTGTCCCACATGACCATGCCTGGCTGTAGGTTCAGAGGTGTCAGCCACACATCTGCCTGCTCTTTCAGAGCTGTCCACATCTCTTCAGAATTGTGCGGTTTGTCACCTAAGCATATTAGATTCATTACAGCCTGTTGACGCTTGGCTGAGGCAGTGCTGCAGTGCTTCTAGCTTGTGACTGATGTGGTCATTTCGGAGATGGAGGCTGAAGGGGAGGAGGAGAAGGAGGATGAGTGCAGGAGCTGTAGACTGTGGGGGCAACCCTGATTGATGTAGGGCCGGCAATCCTCGCCATTGAGAGGACATGTTCCATTCCAAGGTTCGTCTGGGTCCAGGTTTCCACTATGTTAACCCAGTGTGCCGTCAGCGAGATGTAGCATCCCTGCCCACAAGCAATTGTTCATGTGTCCGTGGTTAGGTGGACTTTGCCAGTAACAGCATTGTTCAGTGCAAGGGTAGTATTGTGGGACACGTGCTTGTGTAATGTGCAGACAGCACACCAGGAGAAAAAGTGGTGGCTGGGGACTGAGTACCTTGGGATGGCTGCCACCATCAGGTTGTGGAAAATTTTCAACTCCATACGCCAAAAATGTAAAATTTCGACAGTGAGCAGATGAAAAATGTGTGAATTTAGTACTGTGGCCTGTGGGGCATTGGCTACATATTTACGCTTGCATTCCAATAACTTGGGTATGGACAACAGAAGGCTGCGGTGGGACAAGGACATGGACATGCTTGATAATGGTGGTAGTTGAGTGTGGGCAACGACAAGTGCAGGGTGGGTGGCATCTTTGCATGCACTGTGGACTGGGGTTTGGCTTGCATGCACAGCAGTGGAAGAAGCAGTGTTTTCACCGACAGACACTGCTCCTGGAGCCTGGAGTTCGGTCCACAAAGTCGTGTGCTTTGCTGCCATGTGCCTGATCATGCTGGTGGTGGTCAGACTGTTAGTTTTGCTACCCCTTCTGATGCGGGCATGACAGGTGGGGCAAATGGCCTGTTTGGGGTTATTGGCAGTCTTTAAGAAATAACCAGACTCGGAAAGACCTAACAGGTGTACTGCCAACTTCCGTCGTGTTGGTGTTACAAGTAACGGTTGCTCGCCTTCTGCATGCGGCCACCACACTGCTTCTTCCTGTCTTTTGGGGTGCTATGCCTCCCTCCCCTTGTGTGCTGCTGTCCTTGCTCTGCATGTCCTCCTGCCAGATTGGGTCAGTTAATATATCATCCACCACCTCGGCTTCCACTTCCACACCCTAGTCCTCCTCCTGACTTGCTGGCAATTGTGTCTCATCATCATCCACCTTTTTGTGACATGTTCCAACCATTGCCTTCATGTGACCATGGCTGCTCAAATATTTGGAAATCGCTACATGTGATCTCATCTTGCCCCGCTTCAAGTGGACTAGGCGAGAGGCCCGAATCTATAAATGGAAAAGTGAACAGCTCTTTGGAGTGTCCAAGTGTGGGATCAGTTGTCTTCGGGCACTTGGCATGGTGGGAGGAAGGAGGATCAGGGTGAGGAATATGTGGTCCAGACTCATAGCTACTCAGACTTGACCGTGTTTAAGACAGGGTGGTAGTGGTGGTGATGGCAAACTGACTGGAAGCATTATCCGCTAACCAACCTACAACTGTTTCACACTGCTCTGGTTTCAATAGTGATGTCCTGCTTCAGGCCCTGAGTAATTGGTTCATGAAGGTTGGGCCAGAAGATGTTGGTGTTTGTTGTGGCACAATTTCAGCTTGCCTCAGTGTCTGCATGCACCATCACGTCCACTTTCCCGTCCCTTGCCATGCGCCTTGCCCATTTAAAATGGACTACAATATTTTCCACGTTCACTACAAATGGCTGAATTGGGAGCGAACTCGTGTGTGATCCGTGTGTGGGAAAACCACACTTTAAAATATCTGGACTGTAGGTAAAACAAATGTAGTTATCAAATTGGTGTCAATAACTAGGGCAATGAGAAAATGGAAAACGGTCTTAGGAGCAGAGGAAAGAGACTCAGACAACAGATGGGTTTAAACCACAACACGTTTCGACGGAGGATCCCTCTTCATCAGGTGGAAGTTAACTAGGGTAAGACACACCAAAAACAGTAGAATGTACGACTGAAATGCCACAATTTGTAGCCCACAGAAAGATCAGGTATCTGACGGAGATACCACACTGTTCAATATGTGGCCTGAATTTTTTTTAATTTTTCCCCCTAAATAGTGCATCGAACTAGTGTAAAACAGAGCAAAAGAAGGTGAATGTAGGCCTGAAATGTCACAATATGTAGCCCACAGATAGATCAGGCGTCTGCCAGAGATACCACACTGTTCAATATGTGGCCTGTATTTATTTCTTACCCCAAAATAGTGTATAGACCTAGGGTAATGGAGTGCCCTCAGCCAGGGCTAGTAGGGTACTCGGTACTGGGCCGCTTTCGTAAAGGGGCAGTGTCACAGTGGCAGTGACCCTGTCTGTGGCCCTGGGGCTCTAATGAAAGGGGGGGTACTTACAGGGGAATGAGAAATAAAGAGTTTTTGTGATAAGAGTTCGTGATGCCACCTGTGGCATCTGATCAATAGGGACCAGCGCTGCAGTGCAGATCCTCTGGGACTGATGGCATGTTGCAGCAGTGTTGGAATAGCTCTCCACAGGCAGAGCTGTTGTCCCAGGGCAGCGGTGATTGGTTAAAGATGCAATGGTTGCTGATGTTAGATGAAGCAGTGCTGAGTGAGTGTTATGAGGTTATGAGTGTCTTATGAGGAAAGGTTGCAGGACTTGGGAATGTTTAGCTTGCAAAAGAGAAGACTGAGAGGAGACTTAATAGCTGTCTACAAATATCTCAAGGGCTGTCACATTGTAGAACGATCATCTTTATTCTCATTTGCACCAAGAAAGACTAGAAGCAACGGAATGAAACTGAATGGGAGGAGACACAGATTAGATATGAGAAAAAACCTTTTGACAGTTAGAGTGATCAATGAATGGAACAGGCTACCATGAGAGGTGGTGAGTTCTCTGTCAATAGAAGTCTTCAGAGGCTGGACAGACATCTGTCTGGGATGATTTAGCGAATCCTGCTTTGAGCAGGGGTTGGACCAGATGGCCCAGGAGGTCCCTTCCAACTCTACTAATCTATGATTCTATGATTCTATGAGGCAAGAATTCAAAAGACACAGTGAAGTGCAACTCCAAAGCTTTACTCACAGTTTCTGGTGCGCACAGATGCCCTCTTGGTACTACGTTCTTCAGGTAAAGGGCGCAGTCAACTCTCTGGCAGATGAAGTACACCTTTCCAGCACTGCCTTCAATATTTGCCTTTCCTGGCCATCTCCACAGTGCTGTTTTCCACTTGCCTTCCCTTCCAGCACCTCACAGTCAGTGTCCCAGGCCAGCTGCCACGAATCCGGTCGGACAACATGATGACCCCCCACGTTTCCTTGATTCTTTCTGGCTGCCTTTCCGGAGAAGATAACTGTAATAGTTGGCTGTGGCCCTTAAAGTTGCTACAGCTGTCGGCTTGCTAGCTGAGTCCTGTTGTCCACACCACTAGGCTAGGAGCCGAGTCCCTTCTGTGACCTGGATTCTTCCCCACCTGACGTCCGTCAACGTGGAATGAGCCCCACGGGGAGCACTCTCCACCCGTGCCTCTGGGAGAACGCCGTTCATCTCCAGGGAACGTCCTTCTAAAGCCCACTCTGTCCAGCAGCTCCTCCTCACTAGGAGCTGCTGCAGACACGTCGTCTCGCTTCCTCCCCCTGAGGGGAACTGTCCTAAATTCCTACAGTTCTCCTGCTATAAACCTAAGCTCCACCCACCTCCCAACACTTTTCATAAACCAAGCTGGGGTCATATAGGGTGCCCTGCTTTTCTAAGTGTGTGGGATGCAGGTGTCTGAGTGTGGTCAGGTGTCTCCATCTTGCCTTTATAGTGGGATACCACACCTCTGTGGCAACTGAATCCTCAGGGGCACCACAGTAACAGGCAGCAAATACAGTAGAATGGAGGCCTGAAATGCCACAATTGGTAGCCCACAGATAGATCAGGATTCTGACGGAGATGCCAAACTGTTCAATATGTGGTCTGTATTTTTTTTTTTGCCCACCTAAATTGTGTCAGCAAGTAGGCTAGCATAAGACACAACAAAAAAATTCTATAGAGGCCTGAATTGGCACAATTTTGAGCACAATGATATGTGATCCGTGTGGCGGACAAAACACGGTGTAAAATATCTGCCCTGTAGCTAAATACTTTTTTGGCAGCTAAGTATTTTTGGGCAGCAAAATCGTGTCAAGAAATTCTATAAGACACTCCAAAAAAATTTAACAGTGCCACAAAAATGTCAGAAACTTATGCGCAATCAGATGTGATGGCTGGGCTGGGCAACCCCATTTAAAATAGCTGGATTTTCACGCTGTACTATGAAAAGGCTCTGGCTGTATTCTGCTGTGTTTTCAAGGAAAATGGAGAAAAAAAGGGGGCTCTGAATTGCTTTGGAATATAATAATCAGGATTAAGATGCCAAAAAAATTATTCCTGGCCACTGATACCTGAGACTATATATACACGGTCAATATTTGCAATAGGTAGCAGCAGACAGTAATGGAATGGACCCGCTTGATGTATGGAATGAAGTATGGCACATACAATGCCTGCCTGCTACTTATATCTATATAGCTACATACAGTGACTACACGCCTTGCACTGATATGTATATACATACATACACTCCCTGCCTACCTAGCACTGCAATCTATATACCCCGTAATTAGTCCTTAGAAGGACTTTTGGTTTTAGCTGGATATGCGGATTCAACAATGGTGTACCCACACTAACTAATAAAAACACAAATCTCTCCCTATCTCAGCAGTAGCTCTCCCTACACTATCTGATTCCAGAGGCAACTGGGCCTAGCAGGGCGGCACCAGGTCTGATATACACCTGATGATGCTGTGCAGCCAGCCAATCACAGTAATGCCACATCAAAGATGGCTGTGGCATTGCAGTGCGTGGCACACAATCCCGGCATGTTGATTGCCGCTCTAAAGAGCGCCAAAAATGCAGGTCGGGGACCCGAACTCACTTCGAATAATCCTGGAAATGCTCGGTGCTCGCCGAGTACCGCGAGTACAGCAATACTTGGGTGAGTATCGAGTAGTGGCGAACATGCTCGCTCATCACTAGTGTTAACGTTTCCAAAAATTATTGACAGACACCCAAGTGGCATCAATTTCCCCACATTAGAAATAGTAGAATAGGGACTGACAGGTCTTTCACTACACCCAATCCAGCAGAGGGACACCCAACCAGGAGTGTTCACATTCAAAGAAATGAGGGCCTTACACCACAGAAGTGGCATCAATTTCACCACAGTAGAAATAGTATAATAGGGACACACAGGTCTTTCTCTACACCCAATCCAGCAGATGGACACTCTACAAGGAGTGTTCATATTTAAAGAAATGAGGGCCAGACACCACCAAAGTGGCATCAATTTCACCACAGTAGAAATAGTCTAATAGGGACCAACAGGTCTTTCACAACATCCAATCTAGCAGATGGACACGCAAGCAGGAGTGTTCTCGTTTCCAAAAATAATTGGCAGACACCACCAAAGTGGCATAAATTTCACCACAGTAGAAATAGTATAATAAGGACGGACAGGTCTTCTATACACCCAATCCAGCAGATGGATACCCATCAAGGAGTGTTCTTCACATTTAAAGAAATGAGGCCTTACACCACAGAAGTGGCATCAATTTCACCACAGTAGGAATAGTCTAATCAGAACCGACAGTTCTTCCATCACATCCAATCCAGCAGATGGACACCCAACCAGGAATGTTCACAATTTAAAAAATGAGGGCCTGACACCACCAAAGTGGAATAACTGTCATGAGAATAGAAGTAGTAGAATTGGGACAACATGTCATCTACTATACCTAACAAAGGAGATGTAGACTTACCATGACTGTTCACATTTCCACAAATTTGTGTTAACTATCAGCAGCAGTAGTCACAGAAGCAACAAAGATATCACAGAGTGCAGTTACATGACATTAATGCATCACACTAAATAATGCAATATCACCTAGTCTGTACAGTCTGCAATTGGGGTGTAAAAGTCCTTGGAGATCCATGACTTGTTCATCTTATTGAAAGTTAGGCGGTCAACACTTTCAGGGTACAGCTATATGCCCTTATCCATCAGGACACCACCAGCATCACTGAAGACACGTTCTGAGAGATAGCTGGCTGCTGGACATGATAAAACCTCCAAGGCATGTGAGGCGAGCTCAGGCCACTCATCCGTTTTGGAAGACCAAAATGTGAAAGGGTCCAAACCCTCCCTGATGGTATTGATATTTAGTTCTAGATACTCCTGCACCATCCTCTCCATTTGTTCACCACGTGTAAGACTTGGATTCTGTTTTGCTAGTGCTTGGTCTTAAAACAAGTGTCAAAGGACTCACAGAAATTGCCTCTTCCACTTACACCACTGCTGCTGCTGCTGCTAATGTTTTGGCGTTGACAAATTGACAGGCCATAGGTTGGAAGTCTACAGCTGTGATGCGAACTGTATGCTTCACTGCTGTCTTGGGGTAAAGCTCTGTTAAAGTTGTATAAAAGTGTGTTTTGATACTCCAGAATTTGTGGGTTTCTTTTTAGGGTGGGAATCATCTGGCAAAATTTGGTTTTATAACATGGATCTAATAAAGTGGCAACGCAGTAGTCAGCATTATTCCTAATCATAACTATACGGGGATCATGTTTCAGATAGTGAAGCAAGAAGGCACTCATAAGTCAGGCTCTACCATGAGGTCCGAGTCCATGCTGTGTTGGTGGCTAGGTAACAATGAGGCTCATTTCCTCCATCCCCTCCCACCAAACACAAACAACAGAGAGGGGAGGATTATCCTCTTCATCCAACAGTTATTATTATTATTATTAATATTTATTTATATAGCGCCATTGATTCTATGGTGCTGTACATGAGAAGGGGTTGCATACAAATTACAGATATCACTTACAGTAAACAAACTAACAATCACAGACTGATATACAGGGGAGAGAGGACCCTGCCCTTTCGGGCTTACATTCTACAGGATGGTGGGGAAGGAGACAGTAGGTTGGGGGTTGCAGCAGCTCCAGTGATGGTGAGGTGGTGGCTCCAGTAGTGGTGAGGGGGCAGCGGGGATCATTGCAGGCTGTAGGCTTTCCTGAAGAGATGGGTTTTCAGGTTCCGTCTGAAGGATCCGAGTGTGGTTGATAGCCGGACGTGTTGGGGCAAAGAATTCCAGAGGATGGGGGCTATTCGGGAGAAGTCTTGGAGGCGGTTGGGTGAGGACTGAATAAGTGTGGAGGCGAGAAGGAGGTATTGGGAGGATCAGAGAATACGTGAGGGAAGATATCGGGAGATTAATTCAGAGATATATAGAGGAAGTTGCTCTTCCTCCTCCATTTGTTCCTTGGATCTTGCACCTTTGATAACAGTTTGTCTGTTATCACCCCCCCGATCGCAGCAATCCACTCTCCCTCGGCACCCGCCTGTGTGATTACTGTCTTGAACTTCGAGACAATGTTATCCCTTCTGCAGCATCCTCTGCTTCCTCCTCTTCTTCTGGGACCATCATCTCAACCTGCAGGCTATTCAAAGTCTGTTTCAGCATATAAATGACCGGAAAAGTGATGCTGATGACGGTGTCGTCAGCGCTAACCATCTTAGTAGCCATTTCAAAACTGTGCAGAAGGGTGCAGAGGTCCTGAATTTGAACCCATTCTGTAAACGTGATATGCACCACGTCCGTACTGCGTTGGGTCAGGCTATACGACATGACATACTGCATCAGGGCTCATTGCTGCTGTCAAAAATCGCAGCAACATAGACGCTGCTGGTCAGAGTCACAGCTGTGGCTGAGGATACATCACTCGGTCTGGCTGCACCACTTTGTTTCTGCAACGTATGGCGCAACATAACCTCCTTGTCTTCATCCTCAGATGACCTACTCAGCTGTGTGCCTCTATGTTCAGGCCAACTGGGATCTAACACCTCATCATCATCCTCTGTGTTATCACATTCCTAGCCATTTGAGTCACCCTCCTCCTCTTCTTACCCTGACAGCACAGTACAGTCCATGTGAGCCTTAGATATCTGGTTCTCATCAGGACCACCTCCCCTCCAGGGGTTAACGTCTGATGATGAGGGTCAGGATGCTGTTCAGACCATATGTCTTCCTGCCCAGGCTAAAAAAAATTTGGGGATTGGTGCAGATTTCCTCCTCTTGACTCTGCAAAGCTTTTGAGTACACTTCTGACGAACATGGCATAGAATGTGTGAACAGCTCTTCAGACTCACCAATCTGTGGTTTCGTACAGTCAGTTGAACTTTTGGATAGCTGGGACATGGGGGGAAGCAAGGGGAATTTTGGTGCAACATCTGTGAACTGTACTGGGTGTGATGTTGAGGTGGAAGAAGAGGAGGAGAGGCCAATTGAAGCTGCACTTGCCATCCACTCAAGTACATGCCCCTTCTGGGCATCATTGTGAAGGCATACCGCTATGCATCTGCCAAAGAAAGGTAGTGGTGTAGCCTGTCCAGTAACATAAGTTGTCAGTTCTCTTTGCATAGGATGTGACGTTGCTTCACTAGTGCTTTCATTCACAAACAATGCCACCTACCCCACGTACACCTTGAACACCAAGCCTAATTCCCCTTCCACCACGGCCTCACTTTTTCCCAGTCAATTTGCTCAGATAGTGTGGTAGGAGCACAGTATTAACAATCAAAAATTAGATTTTAAACTCTGCACCACCTCTGCAAACAGCTGAATTTCAGCGACAGTAAATTCAAAGTTGAAATATGGTGTGCTGTATCGTGTTAGTCACAGAAAAAAAGAATTGTTTGAGTGTGGATCAGGCCTCTATAACACACTAGATGCTGCAAACTATTTTTAAAGTCAGGTCCCTTAATGTATGACGCTAATAATAGAGATAAGCAAACATTTCAATATTTGATTTGGATTACGTTCGACGAATTTGCAATATTCTCTGATAAATTTGTTGAATATTTGCCGAATATTACCGAACACTAGAGTTGAGCGAAACGGGTCGAAAAATTTCAATAGTTGCCGACTTTTGGCAAAGTCGGGTTTCATGAAACGAAACCCGACCCTAGGATGAGGTCGGCCACGAGGTCGGCGACTTAAGCGCCAAAGTCGCGTTTCAAAAGTTTGTTTTGCGCTCTTTTTCAGCCAATCAGGATCCACGGACACTGTGGGCAACGTGATGACATAGGCAGGGGTCACCACCATCTTTCAGAAGGGCATGCAAGTGATTGGCTTGCTTTGGTGGGCGTCACAGGGGTTATAAAAGGGCGTGCACACCGACCGCCATTTTACTCATGCTGATCTCAGAATAGGGAAAGCTGTTGCTGCTGCTGATTCTGTAGGGAGAGCGTTAGGCAGGGAAGAAGACACCAAAAACTGCTTCTGCTACTAGCGATTTAGCCTGTACAACACACCAGTCACTGTGTGTGCAGTTCAAGTGTAGGCTATATTTTGCTGGATCAGTGGTGTTGGTTGTTAGGCTGCCTTCTAAGGCTTCCTGACGGCTGCATTGCTGTTTACCCACTGCTCTGCAAACTGCTTTTTTAAAAGCAATCCCAATTTTTTTTTTGTCCTGGTGAGGTACTAAGCGTGCATTTTTTCACACCATACAGCGGTGCACACTCCTCACACAGTACCGTGTATCGGCTATTATTGCAGCCACAGTGAAGCTATCTGTGTGTCACTCTGTAAGAATAAGTCGAGGACATGTTCCGTTCTTACAGACCTGCACCTTCTAGTTTTGTCTAGTTTTCAAACAGTTAAATATATTTGCTGTTTGATCACATTCAAAACTATAGAGAGACAGCGTGTGTCAGTCCGTATACTTAAAAAACACGGAGCTTGACAATTTTACGTACACCGGACAGCCGTGTACGTGCACGCTCCTCTCTCAGTATCGTGTAACGACTGTTATCACGGCCACAGTGAAGCTATCTGTGTGTCACTTTGTGAGAATAAGTCGAGGACATGTTCCGTTCTTACAGACCTGCACCTTCTAGTTTTGTCTAGTTTTCAAACAGTTAAATATATTTGCTGTTTGATCACATTCAAAACTATAGAGAGACAGCGTGTGTCAGTCCGTATACTTAAAAAACACGGAGCTTGACAATTTTACGAACACCGGACAGCCGTGTACGTGCACGCTCCTCTCTCAGTACCGTGCAACGACTGCTATCACGGCCACAGTGAAGCTATCTGTGTGTCACTCTGTAAGAATAAGTCGAGCACATGTTCCGTTCTTATAGACCTACACTCTAGGGAGATTCCTATTCTGCCCAATTCTATATACACCTTGTAGTTTGTCATACACTAGCCAATTTCTGCCTGTGACATAGGGCTGTGATATTCAGTGGGCCTCACACAATCCAAAAGTGTCCAGTGTGCACAAGTGTGTGCAGAAAATTCAAAATCTCCATTATCCTCTAGTGACATTTTTCACACCTGCGACATCGAGCCTGTCACATAGCGCAGTGATATTCAGTGGGCCTCACACAATCCAAAAGTGTCCAGTGTCCACAAGTGTGTGCAGAAATTCAAAATCTCCGTTATCCTCTAGTGACATTTTTCACACCTGCGACATTGAGCCTGTCACATAGCGCAGTGATATTCAGTGGGCCTCACACAATCCAAAAGTGTCCAGTGTCCACAAGTGTGTGCAGAAATTCAAAATCTCCATTATCCTCTAGTGACATTTTTCACACCTGCGTCATCGAGCCAATCACATAGCGCTGTGATATTCAGTGGGCCTCACACAATCCAAAAGTGTCCAGTGTCCACAAGTGTGTGCAGAAATTCAAAATCTCCGTTAGCCTCTAGTGACATTTTTCACACTTTAGACATTGAGCCTGTCACATAGCGCTGTGATATTCAGTGGGCCTCACACAATCCAAAAGTGTCCAGTGTCCACAAGTGTGTGCAGAAATTCAAAATCTCCGTTATCCTCTAGTGACATTTTTCACACCTGCGACATCGAGCCTGTCACATAGCGCAGTGATATTCAGTGGGCCTCACACAATCCAAAAGTGTCCAGTGTCCACAAGTGTGTGCAGAAATTCAAAATCTCCGTTATCCTCTAGTGACATTTTTCACACCTGCGACATCGAGCCTGTCACATAGCGCTGTGATATTCAGTGGGCCTCACACAATCCAAAAGTGTCCAGTGTCCTCAAGTGTGTGCAGAAATTCAAAATCTCCCCTGTCCTATAGACACCTTGTACCTTGTCTTACATTACTATATAGTTTGTTGGATTTTGTCTACATTTCTACCAAAAATGAGGAAGGCTGGTGGAAGAGGCCGTGGAATTGGGCAGGGGGGGTTGGCAGCTGGTAATGATGGTGTTGGTGGTGGATCTGATGGTAGTGGCAAAAGCAAAATAGGACCGAATGCAGGAGGTGTTGAGCCTGCGTCATCGTCTGGCTCCACAAGGCCTCGAAGGCTTAGTTTTCTAGGAGTTGGCAAACCGCTTTTAAAGCCAGAGCTTCAGGAAAAAGTTTTGTCTTACATTGCTGACTCAGCCTCCAGCTCTATCGCCTCCTCTTCTGAAGTTGTAAAAAATAAAAGCACTGAGTCGTCATTGGAGGCTCATGTTCATGAACCACACCTTTCCTTGTGTCCTTCACCCCAACCAAGATTGAAGGATGATGCAGGCCATACTACTGATTACTCCATGGAGCTGTTTTCACATACCATGCCTGGATTATCAAGTGAAATGGTGAATTACCCAGGCCAAGATGAATCTGACATGGAGTGCACTGATGCACAGCCACTGATAGATGATTCTGCTGGTACATTCACTCAGAGCACTACATTGTCCTCGCAGTGTACAGAGCCAGATTCTGACCCTGATTAGACTCAGGTGACCCTTCACGCACACTATACCACCATACACGGTGACACAGAGGAAGGTGCACATGACATTGAAGAGGAGGTGATGGATGACCCAGTTGTTGACCCAGATTGGCATCCATTGGGGGAAGAGGGTGCTGCTTCCAATAGCTCAGATGAGGAGGAGGAGCATCCACAGCAGACATCGACATCGCAACAGCTGTTATCTGGCAGGCCCGGAGCACTCCAAAGACAGGTTCCAAAAATCAAAAGAGTTGCTGGACAGCTTGTCCAGAGGGTCAAAATATCACAGCGTACTAGGCCGCAAAATGTCTGCCAAAGTAGGAAGAGTGCAGTGTGGCACTTTTTTGAACAAAATCCTCATGATCAGGCCAAGGTTATCTGTAAAAAGTGTGCAAAGACCTTTAGCCGAGGGAAAAATCTGAAAAATTTGAATACCAGTTGCATGCTTAGACATTTAACCAGCATGCACTTGCAAGCGTGGACACAACACCAAACCTCAAGTACCACATGTGCAACTGATCACAAAGAAGGTAGTCAGCAATGCTACATTGTTTCCCCCACTATAAGCCCACCGGTTAGCACAGCAGCAAATGTTGAGGTGTCGTTGCAAGACCACAGCAGTCAGGGAATCCCACTGTTACATCAACGAAAGACTGAATCTAGGCCATCAGAAAGAACACCAACTCCATCACCATCATCAACCCTCTCTCAGTCCGCCCTGTCCACCGCTACTTCCATCATATGCAGCTCTCAAGTCCAGCTCACCCTCCCAGACACTATGAGTAGGGCAAGAAAGTACTCAGTCTCTCATCCACGTACACTGGGTTTGAACGCCCACATTGCCAAACTAATCTCGTTAGAGATGATGCCCTATCGGTTGGTGGAAAGCACAGCTTTCCGCGAACTCATGGCCTATGCAGTACCACGCTATGACCTACCCAGTCGCCACTTCTCTCGCAAAGCCATCCCAGTCCTCCACCATCATGTGAAAGACCGCATTGTCCATGCACTCAAGCAGTCAGTGAGTGGAAAGGTGCACCTCACAACTGATGCATGGTCCAGTCGGCATGGCCAGGGCCGTTACGTGTCCATCACTGCGCACTGGGTTAATGTGGTGGATGCAGGGGACAGCGGTGGTGGGACAGTGCTGCCTAGCCCACGGTATAGGAAACAGTTGGCTGTAGGCGTTCGACCCTCCTCCGTCCACAGAGCGCAGTCGTACGAGCACTCCATCTGCAGCTGCCACTGTTGCACACGAGGTGTCCCCCTATCAAGCAGCTAGTGGAAAGCGTCAGCAGGCTGTGTTGCAGATGATTTGTTTGAGCGACAGACACACCACCGAGGTGCTGGCCGAGTACTTTCAGCGACAAACTGAGTCATGGCTGGGCAGTGTACATCTTGAGGCAGGCAAGGTAGTTAGTGATAACGGCCGTAATTTTGTGGCAGCCACAGCCCTTTCAAAACTCAGCCACATACCTTGCTTGGCTCACACCTTGAACCTGGTGGTGCAGTGCTTCCTCAATAATTATCCGGAGTTAACAGCCCTGCTCCAGAAGGTGCGAAGACTGTGCGCGCACATCCGCCGGTCGCCTGTACACTCCATTCGTATGCAGAAGCTGCAGCGATTGCTCCACCTTCCCAACCACCGCCTCATTATCGACATTGCAACAAGGTGGAACGCCACCCTGCACATGGTTGAGCGGCTGTGCGAGCAGAGGCAGGCCATAATGCATTTGTGGGAGGATACACGGCCAGGCACTTTGAGAGCAGGCATGGAGTTGACAGGTGTGCAGTGGTCGAAGCTGAAAGACCTCTGTAAAGTCCTTCAGTGTTTTGAGGAATGCACACGGCTGGTAAGCGCAGACGACGCCATCCTAAGCATGAGCATCCCACTTATGCATCTGCTCATGCAAACTTTGACGCACCTTAAGGAGCAGGCGTCTGCAGCCAATGTTGACGAGGAGGAAGAGGTGGAGGGAATCCTTGATGACATTCAGCCATTGTTTGCTCAGGGACCTCTCCTGGACGAGGTGGAGGAAGAAGAGGAGGAGGAGGATGATGATGGGGATGATTACTTAGGGGAGGAGGATGCATCTCGTGGGGCAACTGAAAATGTTGGCGTGGCAAGGTCTGGTACAGGGTT